>NC_051184.2:67742223-68357223 GCF_013339695.2 Rhipicephalus sanguineus | reverse complement strand
CAGTAACAAAGATACGGCGAAACAGATGAGACGGGGAGAAAACATAGGCGCTGGAGCTCCCTATTTCTGTGCCACAACACGCCGACAACTTTAGATAGTTTTAGTGTAGGGGCGCTCAAGCGGCCTGCGTACGCAAACTCTTGCGTTCTGTTGTACTCTGCTTGGGTGCGGCTGGAGAACAAAAGAAAGCGGGGACACAATGAAGCAAACTCTCTATTCTCTGCGCTGTAGGAAAAGTAGAGGAGAGCGCTTGAAACTCGATGAAGTCAATCCGCAAGCGCACCATGGACAACTCTTACCTAGTGTTTCTATTGTTATCAGGAAATAGCTATGTTTATTCCATATCCTCTCTGCTATCCTACGCTCGACAAGTTAGTTGCTCACCGCCGTGTTACCCGGACGGTGAGCATAAATTTTCTGTTCTTACTACTTTTATTTCAATAAACGATATGTTACTCTTCTTGGAACCTTATTCCCAGAGAGGAAGTAGGAACGTTTTTGCTCGAGAGGTATTAAAGCAGAGGCGACAGCACTGACGCTGGCTTTGCCGCTATACAAGTGACTCATCCCAGAGGGGCCCACGGTCGTTCGGTTGAAAGTGAACGTCGTACTGTATTGCAAGAACAGCGGTCACCGCATGATTTAAGCACCGCACTTGTCTTTTAATATTATTTTTCTTCGTGGAATGGGAAGAGACTTGCTATGTAGGGCATATTCTTTTGCGTGTATTATATATGTGTGGCGATAGGCCCAGCTGTGCTTTGTGTTGTGTGTTGTAATATATAGCCGTAATATGATTACAGCTGGTCGTGGCAGTGTAGCGGAGGCGGTCTCGCAGTATAGCGTACGGGAGCGTTCCAATTGCGAGCCTAGGCAGGTGGTATATGCATCTGCCTCCATCATTGGAAGGGATCAGAATGGACGCATGAAAAGGACGTCTATAAAACTACACATGTCATTATTATTATTGGTAGGGTTTAATGGCGCAAAGGCTACAATGGCCATAGAGCGCCAAGCATAGGCGTCGGCAGGGAGGTGCAAAAGGGGGACTTGCCCCCCTCAAGCCACACCAGCACTTGACCCCACCCAAGCTATACCCGCACTCTCCCACTCCCTCAGCCGCGATGCAACATGGATTTGCGCCCGCAAGACAAAATCCTACTGACACTCATGGCGCCAAGGCAAAGTAACATGGGTGCGCATTGGTGTGATCAATGACTATGGCTAGGTATAACGTGGCTGTATAAAAAGCCTAAAATCCTGCGCACTGAACATGCTTAAAATAAATATAAATATTAAAATTATTATAGTGACATGCAATGTGTGCAATGAATGCCAAACATGTACTCTTAAGAAGCGTATAATATGACCATGGATACTATGGGTGTGCGCTTAAAAACAGAGATCATTTTAACGCCGTGGCATGAATTATTTGCCATCTTTGTGTGTAAAATCAATTTACTTTTCGCATGATGGTATAGTGGGGATGTCATCAGGCACATATATATAGACCGGTTACGGATCGACATGCGTGTGCACCTGAATGATTCGGTGCAAGTAGTCGCAACACTGGGGCATGCTCCGCACCAGGTCGCAGGTCTGAAGCTGGTGCATGAGGAAGCGCGGCGTGAGGAAGTGGCAGCGCACCGCGTACAGCACGTCGGCCATCTTGGCGCGCCGTCGGTGCTCGTCGTGCTTAACCCAACGCAGGACGGCGTTGAACACCTCCGATTCGCAGCGCACGTTCAGCTCGTCGCGACGCACAAGGGCCACCAGCTGACTTGCCGTCAGGCCCAGGAACTCCTCTCCCTCGGACACCTAGAGATAGATAGATAGATAGATAGATAGATAGATAGATAGATAGATAGATAGATAGATAGATAGATAGATAGATAGATAGATAGATAGATAGATAGATAGATAGATAGATAGATAGATAGATAGATAGATAGATAGATAGATAGATAGATAGATAGATAGATAGATAGATAGATAGATAGATAGATAGATTATTCTTTATTTGTGGTCTAGTGCGCAGCCTGCACACTTACGGCGGCAAAGTTCTGGTCGATATAGTCGTTGACCTTGATGTAGAGCTTGGTGCAGCCGTGCTGCAGCGCGAACTCGCCGATGCCGATTGCATTGTTCGGGTCGAGCTGCTTTTCGAGGAAGTTGCAGCACGCCTCGATGATGTGGTTCACCTGCGGCGCCGAGAAGTAAGCATTTAAGCTAGAGCCCCACAGCAGCGACCTTAATTTGTTCTGCAGTTCCATTACGTGCGCCGACAGCTCATCGAAGTTCGAAGGCGGTGCAGCCATTGCAGACCGCGACTTTAGAAGGAGATGGGCAACTTCCACAAACTAATGTTTTAAGTGACACGCCACATCAAGCCTTCATCACCCTCATCAGCACTACCCTGTTGTATGACTCGCCTCGTACCTTATTTTTATAACGTTTCGATTCTTTTTTCTTTCCCGCGAGCAGAATGGAAAGCAACAAACGAAGAGCCATGGTTTCTGATCGCACAAGAAGAAACTTCTTCTCGCCAACAACTACAAGAAATAGAGTCACGCGTCATCGCAAAATGCAGCAGCGATTGCGTTAAATGTACTCTTCTTCATTATATGCTGCTGCAGGAAAGGACCGAAAAGATTTTATACATTGCTGCGCGTAGCTTCACCTTGGGGTAAGTATTGTCGGCGTAGAATAGAAAGTACAGCGCCGCGATTACATGCGCGGCTGTTATTGTACGTGGCAAGTTCGACATCCGTGTGTATACGATTCGTGCAAACCTAGAATTTGGACGAAGTAATTGGACTTCCTTATCAGTTTACTAGGCGCTTCTAGGTGTTTCTCTCAGTTCGTGTGACGCTGACTTTCCGCACATAAAAGTAAGTCGCAAAACCACCTGCGGTGCATTTCGGAACGCTTATGAGAACTTACTGTTGTGCTGGTTGAAAACTCGTCATATTGAAGAAACTTGGTGCAACTTGGCATTCCCTCGCTCGCGCACGCATTTATACACGTATATACACGCAAGGACACACCCCAGAATCAGCACAGTTTGTGGGGTGTGTTCTTGCGTGTATGCGTGTCTGAATGTGTGCGTGAATGAGGAAATGCCAAGTTGCGCCAAGTGTTTCTTCAATATTTCGGAACGCCGTGTGGTATATACCGCCAACAAACACGGACCTGGAACATGGTGGCGGCTGGCAGGAGCTGGCACACGTTTCGCTGGTCGATGCATATGGAGCCCGTGTAGGCGAACTTCATGACGCTCGCCATGGTCGAGGGACCGACGCCCTGTATCTGCACCACAGGCATGGCCGCCTCGCGCAGTCCTCCGGCGAACATGGCGCGGAAGTAGGGCGACATGGCCAGCAGCACGAGACGGTGCGCCGGGAACGACTCCGAGCCGACGCGGATCTCGACGTCGCAAAGGAAGCCCTGGCGTCGCATCAGGTCCATCACCTGCAGACACAGCAGCAACAGGAGAAGGGTGGGGAGAAGTTTAAAGTTTATTTCCATCAGGGGCGTAGCCAAGGGGGGGGGGGGGGTTGGGGGGGTTCAAACCCCCCCCGAAATTTTTCAGTTTTGCTTGCGTATATAGGCACGCACACATACAAACGCACGCACGAACATACATAAAGTATGGTTGAACCCCCCCCCCCCCCCCCGAAAAAAATTTCTGGCTACGCCCCTGATTTCCATAAGCAGGTAAATTCGAAACATGTGCAAACACTGTATGGCCCCTTAGCCGAAGGCTAGTTGTGCGGCCATTAACAAATATGGTGGGCGTTTTTTATGCGCTTATTCCTTATCTGAACATTATTGTAATCATCATCATTCGTTTGTGTCCACGTCGTGGAGGTCAGTGTCCACGTCCTCATCATCACCGCGTGTCAACATCATCATCGTGTGTGCGCGCGCTCTACCTCTGCCAGCCTGTTCGCTGCCGAGTCCTCGGGCATACGATGGTAGCGGCAACGTCGTGTTCACGTTGCTGGGAGGCGCGGCAGCTATTTGCGCGTATGTTGGTATGGGGCGAGAAGCAGATGGCTGTACGTGCGCAGGGCGGGTCAATGACGTGAGTTCCTCCCTGATGATGTCACGTGAGGCCGCACCAGAAGAGTGTGTGGAACATGGTGAAGGCGATGAGAAGCCGATTGACTACAGTTCTTCGCGTATGATGTCCCTTATCAGGTCACGTAGATGTCTATCAACCGTAGAATGGTGTTTGTCAATGTCTAGTTGTAGGCAAACTGAGTCAAGTGCATCGAGGCGCTGACAGTATGTACAAAATACAAATGTGTGATAGGCAGTATAATAGACAAGGATGCAAAGTTACAAAATAATGAACGACAGAATCACAACACGTAAGAACACTCTTGAAAGAGGTCATGAAGCACCCCTTGGGCTGATTGAAAGCACACATCCTGCGGAAAGCTGACACGGCTATGAACTGCTCTGCCAAATATTACAGTCGTGCGCGCCGCGTAATGGCCACAAGCGGAGCGCGAAGTTGCCGTTTCCCCAGGCACCCTCTTTTCAAACAGATGCCGGTTCTCACTCTCGTCGGTGGGCGGGGCGTCTGTCCGCTGTACGTCGCAAGAGACATAGCATGCTTATTGGCCGATAGCCGACGTAAATCGAGAGCGGCGTTCGGATCAGATGCGCTTCTTGCCGCGGGGTGCCGCCACTTGCCGGCGCCGCACTCCTCAGTACACGGTAGCCGCACTCGCGCAAGCGAATCACAGCGGGAGAGCGATCGCGTTTCATGACGCGCGCTGGCGTAACTTCTTTCCCCCATGCCATGCCTCCCTGTCTAGCTTCCAGTGCGCTCGCCGGCACGAGAAAAGAGAGAAAGCGCTGGGAGCGTGCGCCAAACGCCCGTAACTCCGCTGATTCTTGACGGATTCGAGAAATTTTTGCAGCAATCGATTCGGGAGGCAGTACACTCCGATACTGAGGCCATTAGATCATTACTTGGAAAAGTGGTTCATGACCCCTTGAAGAAAGGTAATGATTTGTTCATGAAAGACGACTTCTTTTATGAAAGGCTTCTACATAAAAGAAAAAAAAGAAAAGAAGGCATATAGATATAGAAGCACAGAGTGAGCGTTTCACATACGTACGGCTGACAGTTCCTGATATTATGGGGCGATTCCTTTAGAACTGACCTATTTCATTGGGCTGTAGTTTTGTTACAAAGTATCAGATTGTAATGTGGTTTGCTGCAAAACATTCAGGAAAGGATGAAAATTTAATGGCGCGTCCCGTTTTTTGGTGTGCAACGCCGAAAAAAACAATAAATAAGAAATAACGAAAGCAACGAAATAGTGCGGCGCAGCGTTCGCGTCAGCTAGCGGCGCAGAAGTCGGCAATGCCAGGTTCATCACGTTACGCTGACGCGAAAACCGAGAACCCTACACTCCCACGCGCGCGCCAAGCCGCGTCGCCTTGACGCATGCGCACCTGCGCGCCCAACGTCCCTCTTCTACGTAATTTTGCTGAATGTCGTGGTTCTCGTTGTTTCTTATTTATTTTTATTTTTCTGTGTTGCACATAACAAAACGGGACGGGCCAATAAATTTTCATCCTTCCTTAATCTTTTGCCGCCAACGGCTTTAAAATCGGACAATTTGTAACGAACCTACAGCCCAATAAAATAGGTCAGTTCTAAAATAATCACCCTGCAGTATTTATTTTATTGTTTCACATGCAATGGTATGTTATTCCATAATTTTATATTTTTTAAGGGGTGTGAAATGACGAAGAGAAGGAAGGGAGGAAGGGAACACCTAAGATAGAGCGAGGCACGTGCGGCTTCGCAGAAATACAGCTAAAGGAACACTCAAGGCAAATATTAAGTCGACGTTGATTGTTGAAATAACGGCCCAGAAACCTCTTGGTGCAGCTTTTGTGCCAAGGAAGTGCTTGTTTTGAAATAAAATCACGTTTTAGTCGTCAGCATCGCGTTAGCGCACAAGAGACAGAAAAGGAAGAAGTAGCACTCGGGAACGCTGCGGTTCTACATTTGGCCGCAAATAAGACGCGTCGACCTGAGGAACAATAGGGTTGAAAGATGGGCTAGTTGGTGAATACCGTATGGTGAAGTAGCGCCCTTTTGACGTGGACAAAAGGGACAAAAAAGACACGACACTCGCGAGCACGCATTTGACTGTTAGTTCATTTCTGTGTCGCTCGGGGGTGCGTGGGTGCATTTACATATATTCAGGCCCGTAACCAGAAATTTCTTTCGGGGGGGGGGGGGGGGGGCACTTGCTGGGGGCCTTGGCTATTTGAGAAAAACGCCTATTTTCATTATTTATTCCTAGTAAAATACCCCCCTCCATCAAAATTTCGAGGGAGGGCTAGTACCCCCTCCCCCTTGCTACGGGCCTGCATATACTACTTAGAAATACTGGCATGGCTTTATCTATTTTGAGTTTGTCTTTTGTGTTGAACTTACAAGCGGGCCACCGTTGTACAGTACATACCTCCAGGGACTCCTTGGGGTACGAGTCTACGGAAAGTGTCATGGCGCCGACGCCCTCTGGGGGCAAGTCCACCGACTCGCTGCATAGCATGTCCATGCAGTCACCCTCACTGCAGGCTCCCAGCAGGGTCATGGCTACTGCTCGGTTCACCGACGGGTACGTGGACCAAGCTGTCGGTTATAGAGGCTGGGCCTGCACCGAAATTCCACTGCGTATAAAGTTTACGAGAGCGACCACGCGTGCGAAATATTCTAGTTTCCGTAGTCAAGAGTTCGACGAAAGTTCGTCTGGTCAGGTATCATGATGAGGAACGTCTCTGTGTTCTTCACCTTGACTTGGTCAGTGACCGCATCTACATCCTTATTCTAGTTTCCGTCGTGTATCTCACATAAGTAGAAAAAAATTGCCATGGTTGAACGCGGTTAAACCAAGTTTTGTCGCTCACGGCTCGAGGACCCTGCTCCTCCTTCGTCTTAATTCCTTCCTGCTTGGTTCTGGCGAAGCGGTTGCCAGACAGCCGCTTTTGCAGCAGCCACAAGACAACACACAGCCGCGGCTATCTCTTCATGCCATAGGGCATATCTTCACAGAGAGCTGCCATTGGCAGATAATTCACATGAGGCAGCTAGGATGTTTGGATCATTGTGCCTCGATCCACCGCTAATTTGTGACAGAGGAGTAGCCAGAAATATTTTTCGGGAGGGTCCGATCACCCCCTTATGTATGTTCGTGCTCGTGTATGCTTTTCAAATGTCATGTCCTTCCTTAAAACAATAAATGGCAATGATAAAATCTGCCATGCAAGAAGAACTATCCCTTTGCTTTCAATTGAGGTATAAAGCTGATTTTTTATTTGGAGCACCACGTGGTGTAAATTGCGTCTCAATGTGGACCAACATGAAGATTTTTTTCAAATTCGTGATTTTTTTCTCCTAAGATTTACAAACTTCAGTGGTCTAAAAATATTTTTAGCGCGAAATATACCTTACCTGGAGTAATTATTGATTTCTCAGAGATGCACACATAGCGCAATATTTCAAGAGAAAAAAAATGCAAACATAGAACATGTTGGCAAGATTTCTGGAGGCGTATATGGCAGAAAAATTGCAGTAATATTATTGAGCTTAGAACACGTTACACAAACACCTTTGCTTGATGCGTAAACCAAATTTGGCATTGAAACAAGAAATGGTACTCTCGGAATAAATTATCTGACAAACATCACTCAGACGACATTAGGCGAAATTCGGAAGGCTCCCATGCGACGAAAAAAAATCTTATCTCCGTAATGCTCTAGCAATTCTCTGTTTTCTACGTAGTAAATCAGCACGACTTTTTCGCATGCATTTGAGATGGTCGCCAAAATGGCTGGGACGTTTGGCGTGGAATGACCTCTGTGGGAATGGCCGCCCGTCGATACGCTCCGCCGTCATAACGGCACACGCGATGATACCTCACACACACATACGGACATAGCGTCATTTATATCGCTGTACTTCATCTTGGTCTGTGTGTGTGTGTGTGTGTGTGTGTGTGTGTGTGTGTGTGTGTGTGTGTGTGTGTGTGTGTGTGTGTGTGTGTGTGTGTGTGTGTGTGTGTGTGTGTGTGTCGCGATATACCTTATAATAACTCCGCGCGGTGGTCGCAATAAGGAACGTTTACGCGTCACTCCCAACATGCGAAGGAACGAATACTTACCGCTGCTAGTTTCAGTACGTCGTTTCGGCAGGCGCAGTCCGGTGTTGCCTGTCGTGGCCGAAAATTTTGCTCCAAGTCGATTTGCTCCGTTTCAGAAATAAATGGAGAATTTCGAGCGCGACTGCATTCCACCGAACCGAACTACACGCGGGCCTCGCGCTGGGATCTTTCGCTGGCGATGACGATGAAGAAGATGATGATCCTGCCCCATGGCACGTACCCACAGTGGGTGATAGGCCAAATGTGTACTTTAAAGTAGAGCTGTGCACGGGCCGTATTTCCGAGCCCGAGCCCTGCCCGGGCCCACTGACTTTGTCGAAGGCACCCCCGAACCCGACGGCAAAGGGCTGCGAGCCCGCCCGGCCCGGCCCGACGTATGAAAACACAAGTTCGCTGCGAAAGCAAAACATCGTTTTCCGGTAATTTGGCATTTTATTGAGCATATCAAATATGATCAAACGACACACGACGACCAGTCTCTATTACACAGATTACAAATTGTCGTGCAAAAACAGCAAGCAAGTAGACGCCCTCATGCCAGCAACAATGGAGTTCGCTCGCCAAAGCCGTCACGTGTATGGGGCACGACCTAGAGGAGGTCGTGGTATGGGGTATGCCCACACAAGCGTCAGCTTGCACGAAGGCGATCTACGTCGGGCCGCTCGTCGCTGTCGCGTGCATTTTCACTCATATGGGATGTGGTGTTACTTCTCTGTTTGTCGGAGTATGGTCGGAGTGCAACAGAGGCAGTGCTTTACCTGCTCCCCTTTTGTTTAAAGTAGCGAATGGAAAGGAAAAGCGGTAAAGGCCGGTCGCGGAAAAGGCGCTGTATGCGTGCTGGAAAACAATTCGCGCTCATTCTCTATATTTCGGGCTTGAGTCGGGCTTTGCGCCGGGCCCGAGCCCGGCCCGATAAAACTCCAAGTAGCCCGAGCCCGGCCCGGGCCCGAGGTGAAAATACGCCGGCCCGCCCGAGCCCGGCCCGCGGGCCGGGTCGGGCTTTCGGGCTACCCGGAGCCCGTGCACACCTCTACTTTAAAGGGCCCCTAAACCACCTCCTATAATTTTTTTCAAATATTCCAAGACCAATTGAGTAATCGTGCGCATCGAGTTCAGAATGCCGTCACGATGAACAATGCCAAACGTGGCAGCGTTACGAGCCGCGAGCGCGCCACAAATTCCAAGAAACGCTCCCTTCTCATCTCTGGGCCTTTCGGTAATCCTCGGCGTTGGCCGTGACGTCATCATTCGCATCTGTTCATGTCAGCCACAAAAAGAACCTGTTTGACTGCTCGCAGGTACGCGCGATCGCCTATGTGGCGTTGGCTCGCCTCTTTTCCTCCTCGCACTAGGAGAAGCACTCGGTCACAAGGAGAGACGAGCCGATAAGAGCGACGCGAGCGGGAGCCGCTTTTGAATAATCAAACGCGCGTAACTCCGCTATTACAGCACCGTTTCGAGAAATTCTCGTGGCTGCGCGTTTGTTGAAGACTCGTACACCACTGCAACACCACAACTAAATTTCGACCTCTGGGTGGTTTAGGGGCCTTTTAAAGGACCCATAAAGAGAAATAAAATAACAACGATTTTCCTCGTATCAGTGAAATACAATTTCAAAATACCGAAAGCGTCATCATGACCGCGCAAAGACGCTTGGAAAGTGAGAAAACGCGCAAAAGGAAAATACACGTGGCGACGCCGCCATGAAGTTCCCGCGCCAGCGGCACCGTGACGTCATCGATTTGGACCACGTCTGTAATATTTTGCCGCAATATTTTTGTCTCTAAAATGATTTACATTGTGTTTCAAAGGACACAAAATCATCACACAGCATGTTTCATAAAGTTTTTGAAACCAATGTGACCAAAATACGCAAAAGCTCTTTAAAATTCGTGAAGTCACACCCACGTGCTGAAGCTTCGGCGTGATATTCAAACACGAAACTATGGCATTCATCGTTTCCCCTTCTAGTAATGATGGCGAAATTAATGGCAATAGAGTTTTTAAAGAATAATTTATTTGTCTAAACTGATTTAGTGTTTCACTTTAGTGTGTCGTTGATATTAATTAGCTATAAAAATGGATCGTTTCGTTATCATTCCCTGGTGGCGAATTTCCGCTGCGAAGGCTTTTCCAAGAATCGGAATCTCATTAATTGCTGCCATTAGCACAGATTTTCACGAGAATAGCAATAAAATACAACAGAAAGAATTCATCGCGAACATCACCTTGGAACAACTAAAGGTTCATCCATGGCAGAGCAAATCACCTCTGCGGCAGAAAGCCCCCAAAGTAAGAATGTCCGGAATGGAACGAATGAAGCCTTCCTGAATCGCATTTCCGAAATTTTCTTCTTTACACTTGACAAGCGACGACAGGAGGAGGAGGAATAAATTTTATTGATACCAAATGGGAATGGGGGAGCCAGGCTGGACGGGGGGCTAGATTGGGACCCAGGGGGCAGCCATATGCCATGCACTATGTGCTCCGTAATGACCTCTCCCACGCTTCTGGCGATAGAGTTGGCTTCAAGAGCTAAGACTGGTCGACCCTCTCGTCTGCTATAGTGGGGCACAGCAGAAGGTACGGACCAGCCCAGTGATGGATCGGGTAAAAATTACTTCAGGTTTTCTGGTTTTGAAGGAACTTTTGTGTCAAGGAATTAGGACCGGTCTGTCTATCCATATCATTAAAAATTACCCATTGATGAGCTAAAAAAGTCCTAAATAATCGCACGTCTGAATCGGATAGTAGTTGCGTCGGCAAACGCAGGCAGTACCGGTGGAATGAAGCCACCGAAGGCCGATTTGGCCAGGCTGCCCGCCATTTCATTCATTAATAACAATTTATGGGCAGGCACCAAAACCAACCTTATTAACGTTAAGTGAGCAGGTGCTAGAGAATAATGAAATGTAGGTAAGACGCGAGTACCAATGTTTGGTGCGAGCGATGAGTTTAACTATTTTGTTACCGCACGTGGGTCACCGGTGACCCGAACGCGCCGAGCGAGAATTTAAAAATACGGGCGCTCCTATTAAAGTCACTGGATTTTAGCTCCTGTCAACTAGTTGCAGCATCTAGCACATTCTGTAAGCACTGATGTTTCGTTTCCTGCATAGTTAGCTGCTTTCTTTCCCGAGCGGCGGCGATTTTAACAGCGACTCAAAGATAGCGGTTCGCTTGGTTTGTTCGCGAAGATGGCAGATGACCCGGTAGCGAGACCCTCTCGGAAATGTTGTTATTTGGACGATTCTGTTTTTTGCTGATTCTAGCGGAAGTGACTCTGAGCTAGATAATGTAAAATCATGAAATATAGCTCAGGTAATAAAAAAAAAAGACCGCAGAACGAGCTCGGATCGTAGTCAGGTGTTGATCGGCACGTTTCGCTTTCGGGCACATCGATTTTTTATGCCGACTGAAATGTCGTGAGGATGTTGGCACTATTATATATCTTCTATTTGTAGTCTCTCACAGTATATGGCGAAGATTTAGTGACATAACCTTGAGCCTGCAGATAGTGATGTTCAGCCCAAGGCTCAGGGTACCCCGCCATGACCTCAGAGTAGTGTTGTGCAGTGAAGCGATATGTGTCACAAGGAAAATCGGCGTTTTGGGCATCTTTTTCACAGCAAAAGTAATAAAGGGGATTTGTATTAAAAAAATATGTATGCGTGGTTGCAAATCATGTAGAAGCATGGAAGACTGTATAGGACGTGTTGGTACAACATGATTATGAGTGCAAATCAGTGCAACCGACAGGAGGGTACATAAGAGAGGACACAGAGCACTGACACTTTTTTTTTTTCTAAGGTTGGTGAATTTCATTTGCCTGCTGATGTATATATTGGAATCGCCGAGCTTCCACTACTACACCTCCCCAAAACAAGTACATTCAGAACAAGTCCTACCGATTGACGAACCGGAGAAAATGCAATAAAGCGCTAGGACAAGAAACTTGACTACCAGAAAAACGCCACTTGTGAAACCTTAATTGAACATACGAACAGCGCAACGGACAAGGACACAGGAAGGTAACAATACACAGCGCTGACTTTCAATTATGATCCTACCAACTTGCCCAAGTTTCCACGCTTCATTGTAAATGCCCGTTTTGCCCAGCAACACACCAACCTTAGAAAAAAAAAAATCTTTTTACATCTTAGAGATTTCAGACATGGTTCCACCTATTTCGTTAGGGTCAGACATTGATATGTGAAGACTTTTCTGTAGCTTACATGTTTAGAATACTTTTACTGGCGTGACATTAATCGTGGTGGAGGTGCGGCAGTGGCGTAGCCAGGGGGTAGCACCCCCACTCCCCTCCTTGCCCACCCCCGAAATTTTTTTCTGCCATGAGGTATGGATAGCACAAAATGAGACTCGACCACATCTGCCTGCCCGGCCCCCTCTTCGGATCAAGGACGTGCCCCCACCCAAATAAATTTCTGCCTACGTCACAGAGGTGCGGGGAACGCATTACCTTTCGCACGCCAAGCGATACGCATTAATAAACAAGGCTGAGAAATTCAAACTGTTTGACTGCGTCTTCGAAGCAATTTGTATATCCAAAACAATGTTTGCACCGCACGTATTCGAAATCAAGTTACAAAAAAAAAAATGTTTATACTCAAATAACGCGCCTTTTTGATTGACGCCGTCACCTATCGGACGACATATTAAAAAAGAATACGAATATGTAAAAACAAAACTTCTGCTATGTAAGTAAAAGAATAAATTAAACTACCCATTATTTATCAAAATTTCATTGAAGTCGGTAGCGTTTAAGGGGGTGAAGGGGGTCATAGGGTAATGCGCGACACTTCCGCTTCCTGTTGCGACCATGCTCAAAATGGCGCCTACGTAATCTTTTCGTTTGTGTGGTTTTTCAAGCATATCGTGGCAAAGTGTTGTCGTGCGCATCGGGATATAATTTCAGAAGCTCTGTGCAACGGTGGACATCGTCGTACATCCTCAGTGTCGCGACAATGACTTGATTCAAGCGTTCCGCGTCGTGCCAGTGTCGAAATAAGGAACGTGCGTCACCTCGTTTGTGAACTTCGTGAAACTCCCTGCGCCGTTGTCGACAATGGCGCGCGACAAGAAGAGGCGCCGATCACTCTCCCGCAGTTCGTCCAGCTCGCCAGAGAGGATCAGTAGTAGACGACGCCGAAACCGATCCCGAAGTCGTGACCGACGCCGCCGAAGCATCGAGCGTCACCGACGTTCACGGTCTCGCGACCGCCGCCGATCGCCGAGGGACAGGTATCGTCGATCGCGGTCGCGCGGTCGCCGGACTTTCTCGCGGTCCCGCTCGCGGTCCTACACGCGGTCTCGTTCCCGCGACCGCCGCTCCAAGAGTCACGACGGCAAGCGCTCGCGTAGCCACGACCGCGATGACAAGAAGGGTGAGCAGCCCGCCTTGTCGGCCCTGGCTGCCGCGACCGCAGCGGCCGCTGCGGTCACCGGAGCCCTGGCCGCCGCCGAAAACACCACCCTGGACAAGAACGCGCAGCAGCAGCAGCTCGACCTGGAAATGCAGAAGCGGCGGGAACGGATCGAAAAGTGGCGCCAGGCGCGCAAGAAGACAGAACAGGCAGCCGTTGCCGCCCTGGTCCTACCCATGCCCGGCAAGAAGTGGAGCCTCGAAGACGACGAGGAAGACGACACGGGACCTCCGCCACCGCCCTTGAAGGACGACCCGGACGACGGACCGGGCCCACCGTCGCTGAAGAAGAAGCTGGACCCCGACGAAGCGGACGCCGACACCAAGACCGAAGAGGTCAAGAAAGAGGCCGAGGACAAGCAGGAGGAAGAGGAAGACGACGGCATCGACCCGTTGGACGCGTACATGATGGGAATCCAGAACGAAGTCAAGCAGCTGAAGGACAAGGCGCTCAAGACTGACGCAGGTGCGGCCGCGCCAGCGCCCGAAAAGGCCAACAACATGGTTACGATGATCGTCGGCGTTGCCAAGAAGAAGGAGGACAAGAAGAAGGGTGAACTCATGGAGCAGAACGTGGACGCCCTGGAGTACTCGTCCGAGGAGGAGACTGAAGACCTGCAAACGACGATGAACAACCTGCAGGCTGGAAAGGCGAAGAAACCGGTGTCCGTCTCGATAGAGGACATCTCGTACGCTCCGTTCCGCAAGAACTTCTACATCGAGGTGCCCGAGCTGGCAAAGATGACACCCGGCGAAGTGGAGACGCTGCGCGCCGAACTGGAGGGCATCAAGGTACGTGGCAAGGGGTGCCCCAAGCCGATCCGCAACTGGGCTCAGTGCGGGGTCAGCAAGAAGGTGCTGGAACTGCTGAAGAAGCACGGGTTC
The DNA here is from genome assembly GCF_013339695.2 of Rhipicephalus sanguineus. Classification (NCBI taxonomy): domain Eukaryota; kingdom Metazoa; phylum Arthropoda; class Arachnida; order Ixodida; family Ixodidae; genus Rhipicephalus; species Rhipicephalus sanguineus. The sequence continues at coordinate 68,342,697 of NC_051184.2, read as the reverse complement.
GAGAAGCCGACTCCCATCCAAGCGCAGGCCATACCTGCAGTGATGTCTGGCAGGGACCTTATTGGCATTGCAAAGACGGGGTCGGGCAAGACGCTCGCATTCCTTCTGCCTATGTTCCGACACATCTTGGACCAAGCGCCGCTGGAAGATGACGACGGCCCCATAGCTGTCATCATGACGCCGACTCGAGAGCTTGCCATGCAGATCACGAAGGATTGTAAAAAGTTCACAAAGTCGCTCGGCCTGCGTGTTGTTTGTGTGTATGGTGGCACCGGCATTTCTGAACAGATTGCGGACCTTAAACGTGGTGCGGAGATCATCGTCTGCACCCCGGGGCGCATGATCGATATGCTTGCTGCCAACAATGGTAGGGTGACCAATTTCCGCAGGACCACTTACGTAGTGTTAGATGAAGCTGACCGCATGTTTGATATGGGTTTCGAGCCTCAGGTTATGCGCATCATTGACTCTATACGCCCTGACCGGCAAACCGTCATGTTTTCTGCCACTTTTCCGCGACAAATGGAGGCTCTTGCTAGACGGATCCTAATCAAACCTATTGAAATCTTAGTAGGGGGAAGAAGTGTTGTGTGCAAAGATGTGGAACAGCACGTCGTCATTCTTACCCAAGAGGAAAAGTTTTTCAAGCTTCTTGAACTTTTGGGCCTGTACCAGGATAAAGGCAGCGCCATTGTCTTTGTGGACAAGCAGGAGCACGCGGACATCCTTTTGAAGGACCTCATGAAGGCCTCGCACAACGCCATGGCTCTCCATGGTGGCATTGACCAGTTTGACCGTGACTCCACGATAGTAGACTTCAAGGCGGGCAAAGTGGGCGTCCTCATAGCTACGTCAGTGGCGGCGCGGGGATTGGACGTGAAACACCTCATCCTCGTCGTCAACTTCGACTGTCCAAACCACTACGAAGATTACGTGCATCGCTGTGGTCGGACAGGACGTGCAGGAAACAAGGGCTACGCCTACACTTTCATCACGGAAGACCAGGGGCGTTACACTGCCGACGTCATTAAGGCTTTAGAACTTAGCGGCAACCCTATACCGGAAGACCTGCAGAAACTCTTTGACGAGTACAAAGCGAGACAGGAGGCGGAAGGGAAAAAAGTGCGGGGAGGCAGCGGATTCTCTGGTAAAGGTTTCAAGTTTGATGAAGCCGAATCGCACCTTAAGACCGAGAAAAAGAAGTTCCAGAGGGCTGCGCTTGGTATTCAAGACTCAGACGATGAAGATGCTGAAGGCGACATCGATCGTGAGATTGAATCCATGCTTGCACCCAAGAAGCGCATCAAGGAACTCTTGCCTGGTCCCTCGGTCACTGGACAGGCAACGCCTGCACAGGCTGTGCCAGGTGTGCCCGGCACCATTGCTGGTGTTGCTGTCCCGCTGGGTGCGGCCGCTACCACTGCAGCTCCAAGCGGCACCGTCTCCGAGAAGCTCGAGATGGCACGCATGCTAGCATGCCGCATCAACATGACGCGGACATTCAGCGCACCTTCCACGCCTGCACCGGAGGTCATGATGTCGGCACAGTCCGCGACCGAGGCCATGCTACGCGGACAGTATGTGCCGGAGCTCCCGACGCCAGTCATATCGGCCAAGACACTGGCTGAACAGCGAGCCGAGAAGCTGCACGCCAAACTCAACTACCAGCCCAAGGTCGTCGAAGAAGAGCCCCCCGAGCCACCTCCCCAGAAGGAGAAGTTCCAGAAGTACGAGGAAGAACTTGAGATCAATGACTTCCCCCAGCAGGCAAGATGGAAGGTCACATCCAAGGAAGCCATGGCCCAGATCAGCGAATACTCGGAGGCCGGCATCACGGTGCGTGGCACCTACTACCCTCCTGGCAAAGAGCCGAAGGGCGGAGACCGCAAGTTGTACCTCGCCATCGAAAGCACGAGCGAGCTCGCCGTCAGCAAAGCACGGGCTGAGATCATTCGACTCATCAAGGAAGAGATGGTCAAGATGCAGCATTCGTACCAACCCATCAACAGGGGACGTTACAAGGTGCTGTGAGGAAAGCTCTTGTGTGGCCAGGCTGGAGGAAGAAAGTTTCATGTTACGCTTGATATTGTTGTACACTAACCACTGCACATTTTCATTCCCAAGCCTGTCAATAAATGCGTTGCTGGGCTTTTGAGAATGCATCCAGCACTGCTGTACAAAAAAAGGCATGCTTCTGGTTCATCCAGTTGATTTGTGCCCAGCTTCTGTCAAGAGACCAAGCTTCTATGTTTCCCACTTTTCTTGTTTAGTGACATTTCTAAGACCATGGAAAATGTTTGGGAGCATTATTATCTGAGCAGATGGTAAAGAAAGAAATCAAAAGTATCCAGGAATATCTTCATGTACCGAAGCTCGAATGTACTGCATGTACCAAGTTCACAAACATGGTTCATCGATGGCATGCAAAAATGATGAAGCTGTATACTCGATCGTACAGCTTTGTTTTACTGTGAAAGCTGTTATGAGATCACAAGACCAGCTGATTTTGGTGGCATAGTTTTCTGCTGCCGCTGCCGGTGTCCATTACCGCTGTTGCGCGAAATGAGAGAAAAATATCCAGGATCGGATGGTATTTGAATCCGGGCCCTCTGCGTGGCACCCAAGTATTCTACCAAAGAGCCATGCTGGTGCTTCAAACTCCTTCGCAAAAAGACACTGTACAGCCATCACGTCGGGCAAGAAATCCCGTTAACAGATGTAGCGTAGCGTGGTAGAAGAGTAAAATAACAACCAGGCGTCCCACAATGCGAAATGCGTAATGAGTGGGTCATTTAAAGCTTCCAGCCCAATACAAAGGGCTCAGCCATAGTCATTCGTCATCAGTCTCACAGCATCAACATAGCGCACGTAATGTCTTACAGATGCGTAGTGGGTACCTCGCTTGTCTGCACAATAAGGAATAACGGCATAGTGGCTGCTTCCCTCCTTCACAAAAATGATGGTGCTTTATGGCATAGTGGGTGCCTTGCAAGTGTACTTGTATAGTAGTTGCCCCGAGAGAGTTTACAATGGAATCTAGAAAGGCTGCTCTTCCAGTTTTCGCTGTGGCTGTGCTGCATGTTTTGCACAGGCCTGGCTTTTTTGGGTGATGCATATTCATACAAACAGCCAATACCAAGTCATGTCGGGCTTGGTATTTAAGGACATAATTTTGAGCTCCCATACTTAGTACAGTCCTCACAGATTGAAATGCAACAATTTAGGGCTAAGTGATGCATTTACTTTCCATTATCTTGATTTTGCATCATAGTGACATAATTTTGACTCAAACACTTGTATCATAGCCAACATTACTCTAGCAGCCAGATTCATCGCGACATGATGCCGTTATCTTGAACGATAGGGCATACCATCATTATACTAAATTGTCTGAAGTCACGTTTCAATTAGTGACCACTGTGCATACTTTGGGAGCGAACTTTTTAAAGTATAGCCCACTGTTGCTACTTTCGTAGGAAAGGGGACACCAAGGCTGGGAATCGACCCCACAACCTTATGCTTGACAGCAGAATGTTGCAGCCTCTAAGTTGCCGTGGCACTTGGATGTGTTGACAAGTAGCGTCTGTGAACTGTCTAAATATACGAGAATACCCTTTTCGCTCTTTGTCTAGCCAAAGTTAAATTACATCTTATTTATTGTCGTATGCTGAATAATGTTCACAAATTATAGATAAGATGGGATGGTGGCACAGTTTTTTAATATCTTTGTTATTTGATCTAACACAACAATAAGCTTACGATGTAGTTTGGAGAGTTTTGATATGTAGCAAACGGCTGGTGATAAGTTTAAGATAGAAGAGCAGTAGTGTGTGTAAAGTATCGATTCGCACACAGAGAAAGTGACCATGAAAGAATTTCGTTCTGCGTTTATCTCGACTTGAGACAAAAAAGAAAATGGAAATATGAAACGTTTAGAGTCCTACACGTAGAAAGAGAGCTTGCTCTTCTTCCGTGTATATTTTCCCCTTAAAGGGGCCCTGCAACACTTTTCGAGCATGCTCAAAAAGCGCTGCCGATCGGTAGTCGAGGCTCCCGAGAACACGCCAGCCAAATATTATAGCGATGCGCACGGCCTGGAATTTACAATAAATTCTCAAAGTCAGCTGAAAATCGCTCCCTCTTCTCTCGACAAATGATGTATTAGTCCGCAAAATATGACGCGATTGTCGGCAGTTCCACCATTGGCTGATGTTATAATCACGATAACACCCTCATTATTACTTTCGTTGTTAATTTTGAGTTCAATAAGTAGATAATATGTACGTTTATATTATGTTATCGCGTTAAAAACACCGAACAAACATTAATATTAGCACTTCCGGTCTCACCGACAGCTCGTCTGCTCGTAGTTGCGTGGTTCCGTTTTCTTCGCCATGCGCAGTGCCGAAAACGTGAATATTTCTGTGCTTTTGACCATCGCCGGTTGCCGTTGAGAGTGGCAGCCGTTCGAGTGTTGCCTCGTCAGCTGAGAACTGCATCGTCGGCACGTTCTCACGACCGACCGAGGCACGGGCGCAGCGTGTCTCCGATAACAATGCTGGCGTCCGGTAATGGCGGCGCTTCGGGGTCGTCTGCCAGTGCCGTCTTACGAGGCGGTGTATCGGAGTATGGGCCGAAACCGATCTCAGCTGTCATTCGTTCCAAACGAGCGCGCACGTTTGCTTCCATGGTTGGCAGAGCGATGAAAACACTACGGCGTTGAGGTGCACACCCAACATTACCAAACCGACGCGCAGTTTTCAAGCACGCGCGATACACAGCGCGATCGACTCCGCTCGACGAGAACGACGCAAGCCGACCGGAAGTGGCGGCACAGACCACGTGGTTGCGCCGAGACGCCAGAGAGAAAAAAATGAAAAAAATGCCGCCGGCGCTGACGTCGCCTCCTCGCACCTCCGCCCTCCCTCCCTCCCCTCACGCCGCGCGCAGCTTTCCGCGCGCTCGCTGCGTTGAGTTGAGAGAGAAATTTAAGCTGCGGAACGTGATCTCTATAATTTGGTAACACCACTTAGACTTGACGGATTCGAAAAATTTTTGCGGCATATGGCTCGTGAAGAGTCATACGTCAATAATGGGACTATTCCAATATAACAAAGAAAGGTGTTGCAGGGCCCCTTTAAGAACAACAATCATTACGTAGCACAAAACATCGCCGTGCTTCAACAACTTATAAACTTGGTTTGCACGATTCATAACCCAGAAACTTTTTTTTTACAGATACCGTTCATTTAAACATATTTTGCGCATCAGCACAAATCCTCCCTCGTAATCACATCCTTTTCTTGCTTACAAACGCTCTGTTCTTTGAAGAAGCAACACTTCCAAACATTCTGCAATTCTCAACTTCAAACGTGGAGTAGTAAACGTGTCCCACTAGCCTTCAGTGTTCAATTGAAGCCCTGCTGTTTTCATAAAGCAGTGGACACGTTCCGTAGAGTTGTTGTGCTCCACATGTAATGAAAGACCCAGTTGTGCCAATGTATGTACATCATTTATTCAATTGAGCGTCGTCACCACTTTCACATCCGGTTTCTCACAAGAAAGAAAGCATGCCCGCATACTCTGAAAGCAGAAACTCTCTATAGATCACAAGCTGCTCAGCCGGTCAACATCGAAACAACTATAACTCGAGAAAAGAAAGCACTAAATGAGAGACATTCCATGGCAGTCTATATAGACTATCGCATTCACTTAAGCTTCTTTCGAGAGACACAAACACTGTTTTGAAGAAACAGTCAAATCTCTCTTCAGTGGCCAGCCAACAGACGTGTAGAGCACTATATCTTTTGCACGGTCCAGAAAAAGATTGTACGAATTAGCTGTACATTAAGTGACGCTGGAACGACAAGGCACATTTGGCACTCGAAGTTACACGATAGTCGATGTTCGGGTAGCTGGAGCTGCTAAAGAAAGTTGCATGATTGCGCGGTTGTTCTAACGATGCACAGCAGCACCAGTGTGGTCACACGATCTGGAACACACGCACCGTAGTAAAGGCAACGCTAAACTGTTTGTTCAACATTCTAAACTCGTCTCCAGACAACCAATAGGCCTCTCTTAAGCCTTCACGAGCTCCTTGTCGCAACAAGAGTGCCTCGTGCAGAGCTGAACAAGTTTGTCTGAAAATATGGACGCCCGGGAGGAAGCACAGTGTAGATGATGTGTTCAATAAGCTGCAGTTAAAGGTCAGTGGAGCAAATTGCATTTCTATCTACATTAACGCACACTTCACACTCTGAAACGACAGCGAACAATCACCAAAACGCGCACGACAACAGGGCGATGCATATCAAGTTTTTGAACGGAATGCCGTGGGAAAGAAGTGAGATGTCCGGGACAACAAAGCAATGCATGACTGGGTTTTGAAATGGAACTTCAAAACTACTTCACTGCAAGTTCAGAGTACACTGATCAGAACTTGCGACAACGTACAAGAGACCGTCTCGCTTAAATAAGCAGGAGACTGTACTTTGTGTCAAGCTGCATCATGATTAAAATGCACAATCCATGACACAGCTAAAGAACCTGCATCAACCTTGATATCTTCTTGTCACAAAGATGTAGCGCAGCAAGGAACGTGATACCTTTCACATTTCTGGGCCATCGAAACAGGGTGTTGTACGGTGGCCCAATACTCTGGACATAAACCTCTTCTGTGAGTTTGATAATTGCGCAAGCGTTTTAAATGACACCTCCTACAAATCTAAAAAAGCTAAATTTTATTCGTTGTCTAAAGTCAACGAAGTCGGTGTTAACACTACACTGAGCCACAAGTGCTTGCAGCAATGAAATGCATACTTAACGAGTTGTGTGTTTTTCATAAAAAAAGCCTTACGTCACAGGCTTAGGTCACATGGATTCAAAACGTCATTTTGCCAAAATGATTATCACCGATCAACTGCACCCTTCTCATCGCCAGTGCATAATAAACGCGCCACAGCACGAATGCAGTCTTTGGACGTTTTCCACAACCATGATCTACTGCCCCTGATGTCGTTGAGCCTTTTTTTAGCCTTTATACATATTACCAAATGTGTTAATCAGGTACATATGTTAAGACATGCACACTGTTCGATTCGCCATGCACAATGTTAACTAGTTCACACGGGTGCAGTGGTACACATAGAGAACCTGCAACACAAGACCTGTGCATAGAATTTCATACTTAGAATCTTATCTAGCACTACTATTCAAATGCAGCGTCTGATACAATGCAGCGCAGTACTACAAGGTATGTTTGTTCAGCCAGCATAGGAATGACGAGAAGTATACATGGATTTGCTCTGAACTTCGTCGTTATGCTTTTGGATGAATGGTCATAGGAACTTTCTCAGGGCTCATATTTCGTAGCAAATGTGTTGATATGAAATGGTACATTTTCTTCCAGTATGCTTGTTCTATTGCAACATTGCTATTGCAACAATAAGAAAATCATGATGCTCAAAATAGTCGGGATTTTTAAAAATGCACTTTCTAAAACAATCTAAGCCAAACTGCTGACAAATTCACATTTACGATAACTGCTAGTGATTCCTACAGTTGTTTAATGATTTCAGCACTCACTTTCTGTCTACCAATGACGGCATCAATCTCTACGGCACTGCAAGTTTGTTTTGCATGACGTCTACTCCTCGTGACAGCTGCGAAAGTGTACAAATGTCGCGACGCTGCACCAAATAACAAAAATGCAAAGTGCAGCGTCTCCTAAGTTAGCCTGTAAATCGTGAACAAACAGACATCAAAATACACTACCCAGAAAAGTGGGAATGCAAGGATCCCTGTCAGCACATTGTACTGCACAGAAAAAACATTTCTGTATGCACATTACACAGCTTAGTCAAATGCAGTTACTCACTACAAGCAAGATTGTGAAGAAAATCACAAAACTGCAGCGGCACTGCCATTACATTTGGTGCAGGCAAAAAGGATCACAACATTCTCTACTGACGTAACTCACACTCAAAAGGCAAGACCAATGAACATGGCAGAGTTCTCCGATAAGTTCCTTTGCAAAGAATGTTTGGTGAAGAACAGCAATAACTGTGACGCGTCAACATGTTCATCTGCTCTTCATCATTTGCACACACCCACTCATTCACAAAAATGCAGTGTATTTATCAAAACGTGGCAGTACAGCGTGGCTTTAGCACCACTGTTGTTCCAGCAGCAGAGCCCCCTTCGTGCATGCCGTTCCAGTGTTGCCAGTCACGTACTGATCTCTCATTGGCATCGTGCAATTTGAAGGCCCTTTGCGTCAGTGAAGATTGAAGGCAAGAATGTATGCTTTGCACGTAAAAAAAAAAGAGAGCGAAGGACATGTAAAAGTGCGACCACGAAGGAGAAGGTAAAAACGCGTTACTGTCGTGTCTGTGTCTTAAAACACTGAGATGACATGTTCACGTTTCCGTTTGGCATGCTTGTAATGTTGAGAGAGGAGAGACCATGAGGAATAGAAAATAAAACAAACATGGCGTCAACGAAAGATACATCGGGGCCGTTTTAATACTTGCGTACAGAGTCGGTGCAGTATTGAGGGCGTCACTTCATTTGTGTTCAAACAACTACTGCAGAAGAAAATTTTTGTACCACATCGTTCTGGCACCCACACAGCAATTAGTTGTCTTGTACTTAAATGGTCAATTAAGACAAAATCCTGGATACTGTAAACAGCCTATAGTTCCTTTGTGCAAAATTTTTAACTTGAAATCTGTGCAAATGCACCATGAAAAGCTAACCAAAAAAATAAACAAAAAAAAAAGAAGACTGCTATTGCTATTTGGCATGACCTTCGAGATCAGGAAGCGCCCGTGAAATGCCACCAATCTCAAAGGCAATCTGCCGATGTGGTAGTTAAAGGCCGTTGACGAGAAAATTAGATGCTGTCCAGCCCTGCAACACTGACATAATTGCTTCAGTGGTGTATACATTACTTATCTATAAACAAATTAGGCAAAGTTAAACTTCGTTTCATTGGCTTTTATGATGCGGTACCACTTTCCAACTTTGGCACAAGTTGCCAGGGTGGTTAGCACTCGCCAGTGCAAAGTATGTGTCCATCGCAATACTGGTTTTCGTAGTGTACGTGCACGTTTGACTAACCGACCTGAAGTCGATGTAAGCAGAGGAAGTGTGAACAGCAGGATCTGGTTTGTGAGCCTGTAGCACTGTTAAACGCAGCGATACTGGAGTGAAGAATGAAAAACCTTCCAAGGTAGGGGGGGCAGCTCTCAAGGGCAAAAAAAAGAAAAACGAAGAGAGCCGAGAAAATGGTGACAACGAAGAGCTCGGTTACAAACAGGAACTTTGGTGGGGACGTGCGTGCTCCATCGTAACGAGTGACCACTCCACGACCGGAGTGACGTATACGCTTTCCCGATACTCAACAAACGGCTGTTTCTGCACAGTCCGGCAAAAATCTCCTGTATGCCGCTAATTTCATCACACACGTGGACCGATATATAAGTCGATGGGCTTGTCAATAATCAACCAGGCTCTGAACAACAACGGCAATGAAAAGAAAAAGCCCCGAAAACCTGAGCAACATTTCCACATCAGAACACGGTCCTCACGAGCTGATAGAATCCTTAAATAAAACAAGCACACTGGCACACCTGTCAATCATTCACAGTGCCCTTTCGTTCATAAATCCTCGTCAATCAGTACAGCCGACTCGCATTAGCTCAAGCTTTGGACATGACGTTTCCGCTTGCACCATTGGCAGTTTGAGTCATTGGTAGTTCCGAGATAAAACTACCATGACATCGTGCACAAAAGGACGTCTACGAGGAAACCCTTCCTATGCTTTCTAAAGTCAAGTTGCAAGTAAAACTGAACATACGCGGACACCAGAGAAAGTTTGCTAATTAGCAGTTGACAACACTGTCACGAGGTGGCGCTAAGAGGTTCCCTGATGAGAGCCCAGCAATTTGATTATCTTGTGAAAAATATGCTTGCAATGGCGCGCGGAGCCAGAAGTCTGATTTGACTGAAAACCTTGTCTGAGCTGGGAAACCTCAGAGCGCACTAAAATCCCAGTGGCTCAAACAAGATTTTCACGTCTGGCTGAATTCACTACAAATTGGAAATCCTCCTAGCTTAAATGATTGTGAGTCGACTGTACCGAAATGGAGGAACAAAATCAGAAGCCAAGGCAATAGATACTGTGTCTTAATCTAATATATCCTATATGCTTGCGCAGTCATAAAGCAAGTGTACAGTTGTTGCATGCTACCATATTTTCCACAGATGTCATGCCGAACAAATGTATATAAACACAATTGAAACGTAACAAAATAGAAGAGCAGAAAAAACTTCCCATTTTTCATGCGCATCCATTTACCGGCAAAAAACAAAGGGGTTCTTTTTTTACTTTGTATATTCGGGGATCTGCGTGCCCCTAAATAGAGCCCCTCAGCCTCGGAGTTAACAGTGTGCACGTCGACAAACAATCACGCTTACAGACACGATTGACGTGTGCCCAGTGTTTGGGTGTGCAGGCAACATGAGGGCAACAGCGGCCAGTCTTGATTACAACATTACTAGTACAGGCGTGCCAACACAGGCCCAAATCCCACCAATGGCTGAAACCACAAAGCAACTCGGTCCTGCCGTTGCGCGATACACACATCGACCAACAATCGCCTCTAAGCAACCCGGAATATGCCGAGTGTCGAAGCATGACGGGCACTGGGTATACCTGGCATATTGAATATGCCCAGAGCCGGAACATACTGGTCACACAAGGGACTGCACTTCCAACAGCAGCGTCACTTCAAATGTTACAGAATCTCACTAATGGCAATGTCAAATGGCAAAAACAAAAACAAAAAAGGGCATTATCAAACAACATCACCGTCCACACATAGAATCATATAAGCGACAGATGACACACACACACACGAAGCTTCATTTCGGTAGCCCGCAAACTTGCAGTTTCATGCGCATGGATATTGTCGCATGCGACACTTGAGCCGCTAGAGAGTGACCCACCATAGCAGAAACACCGCGGCCTCAAAGACAACTCCACGGGAGAGAGTTCAGGGGGCGGGGTCGACCTGCCGAAATAACTAGGCACAAAATTGCCCTACTTGATATGCACTGCCACACACACGCATGCAACTCTCAAAACTCGGTCGCACCGTTCTTGTAGACAGGTACTATACTCCCAAAACTTTGCTGGTGGCTAGTCCTTGCATAAGGCAACGCAACACACTGGCCGAAGCTTGTAGGAATGCTGCCGCCGCTGCTGCATGCGTCTCCGGGCTTGGTTGGCCTGGGTGGTGTAGGGACCCAATTCCACCCTACTCTCAGGGGAAGGGGGATGGCACTGGGCACGGCGACGTATCCTTCCTTTACGGTGTCGCACCAGTGCAGAACCAGGACTGCACTAGGTCATCACTCGGGCTTGACCTCGACATAGTTGAAGACGTCTTCCAAGCCCCGCGTCCTCTTCAACCGCGAGTCCTCGTCCTCTGCGTCGTCTTGGTCCATCTCCATGCCGAGTTCGGCAGCCTCTGGCGAAGACAGTTCGGTGAGCAGCGCCGTCGCTTCCGCGAGGGTGTCCTGGAATGAAACGTTTAATTAAGTTCTGCTGTTTTGCCCGAAAAAACAATGATCCATTTACGAGGCACCAAGTGGTGTGGGACATGGAACGAATTCTGACTGCCCAAAATGTCATATTGTTTTTAGCAGGGGTGTTAAATGAAAATGTGCAGTAAATTCACAAAGGCTAAAGCACAAAGTGGCTTCGCAGTGTAAATTGGCTTTGCAGCAATGGTTGGTTTTCCCTGAATAAGCAGATTCAAGGCACAGCCACCCCATGCTGCAGCAAAACCACCTCTTCAGGTGGGTTACATGCGGCAAAATAATATTCGAAGCGCACAAATATTTTAATTTCGCACAGGCTTAGCAGCACTGCTTTCTATAGCTACTGTACCTGTGCACTGATGGTCCGCTGAAAGGTCTTGGTGTTGGAGTCCTCGTTGGAGGTGTTGCTGCTCCACTGGGTGTTGAACTCCGACATGGTCTGTTTCAGCCAGTTCACGGACCACTGCCACGTGGGCGGGGCCTGCAGCAGGTAGTCCTTGGCGTGTTGACACCTGCACGTGTAAGCAGGCAGAAATGATTAGCCACACAAGCCTCTCTCATTAACAATGTTCTCTCTCACATGAAAATCGTTAATTTAAAGAGATTGGCGTTTCAGCACGACAGAAAAGTTGTAGTCTGAAGGGATAAGTGTCGGAAAAAAAAAGTTGGGCGCACAGGTGTGATCGCAACTGGGAGGAAACTAACAATGCAGCAAATGGACGCATGTCCACACCTGCATGCCAAGCTTCTTTTTCTAAAAGACTGGAACTTGAAACATGGCAATACGTTGACTAACCTTCAGAAAATAATGAAAACATGAGGATAGTGATCTCTCTAAATGCATTAGACTTGAAGGAGTACTGACACAACAATTTTACACCTTGTTTTTTCTGTTGCAATAAGTAGCTAACGACCCATTTATCATGGCTGGAAACCTCGTGGGCTCGAGCAGGCGACGATTAATTTTTTGAAGACGGTTTTATAGCACCCAGTCGCAGTTTCGGTTTCAAAGAGCACCAAGTGATGCGGCACCCAGAATGGTTTTCAACTTTTCATGTAAACATAGCTGGCTACGTGAGTACACAAAAACGCGTTCACATGAGCACTATGGGGACAACTCTTTTTAGCGAAGGCTGCTGCTATAATCTCCTCTGGGATGTTGCAAATATGCGTGACCCCCCCAAAAATGCATTGCCGAGGCAAGGACGTCAGCCTTTGTAATCCCGTGCAAGTTTGCCCCCCCTTTCTGTTGAAAAGGTCTGCTAGGAGGGTGCTCACAAGGATCATGGCAGATAACACAAACTCGTGAAGCAGGTGGCGGTTGGTTGTTTACGCGAAAATCGAAGGCGCACTTTGCATGCAGTGGTGCGACATGCACTTTAAAATTTATTTTAAATATGTTCTAAGCTATATTAACTGTTCATATTTCATAGTTGTTGCGTGTGTGTCCACACCAATCTATCCCACAAGTTATCCTGCCTTGAAAATTTTGCGTCAGTACTCCTTTAACTAGAACAAGAGGTCCCAAATAGGTTTCTAGCTACGAGACCCTCTACGTATGTACATTAATCACTGGCAGTTCTTATTTCACTAGTGACAAGTGATTCTGGTTCCTCACCTATGGGCCATGGTGACGAGGAACTTCACACCCTGGTACGACCGGCGGCTGTCATTGTTCTGGTTGGACTTGATGATTTCTGCACATGACATAGTAACCACGTTAGTAAGCATTTGCAATAGGCACACTAACCCAGTATCCGTAAAAGCAACACTGAAGTGAAAACAACACAATAAAAAAGAGTGCGTGATTTGACACAGATTCGGAAGTCGCACAAGGCTACATTTCTGCACATTGCAGATTATCCGCAGAACCAATTTGGTTACTGGGTGTTCCCATACTAAGAGTTGTTCATTCTTTTCGCAGAATTCATGCCACTTCTAAATGGGCTGCAACTTTATCATGCATAAATGTTTCTCCACTTCGTAGGTTTTTTGTAGCAATCCTTTGTTTGTTCAAATAGAAGCATAAAGATGAGGTTACACAGATCCAGTGTAAATTTTGGCAAATGTTCTGTGCTAAGCCTTCGTAAAATGGTTAAAAAAATGCAATATACAAAGCTGTTCGTCACCTCCACTACATTTTGCAGCACAGTGATTATGTGCATGGTCAGTGGGGCACAGAGACTCCCCCCCCCCCCCCCCCCCCCCCCCCCAAACATGGGACTCACGTGACACTAAAAAGTGTTCAAGATTTCGAAAGCTCAACATGACATGTCAGTTGAGCGAACACTTTTATACAGTTAAGCCCAGGATGCTTACGTGACAAGAATTAAACACATTTCACTACACATTAAGATGGAATGTCATTGCTACCACACATAGGGTCACATTAGGTGTATTAGAAAACACTCAGATTATTACAAGAAATTTAGGCATGTGTGAATATTTGAGCACTTCAAATATTCAAACAAATATTACAATATTCGAATTCACTTTGAAACGAACTTAAATTATTTTAAATTTCAAACTATTTGAAATGAACCAATAGACAAATATAAACCACATGTAAAGGTGGTTTCACTAAAGTGGAGGGGTGCTGTAGCGTGAATACACCTTTCCAGGGAAAATCCGCACTGCCGCAAAGCCCCACTTCAAGGTTAAATGAACATATCACCCTCACATCGATTCATCATTTTTTAAGTTTCAAAGCTCCTTATACCAGCTTATATGCTCTAAGTATAGTAAATTTTAAAACGTAACGCATTTTACAGGTTATCACTTGCACTCTACCGAAAGTCAAATCCTGCCACTACTATTCAAAGTTGTTTCCTCTTCCCTTGAACCAAAAGGAATGACATTTGCACATGCCTTGTTTCAATTTAAAAAAATATTGTGCAATTTAGTTGGGTCATGACAAATACGCTCATTTTTCTTCATAATGCAGTGAATTCCTGTTAAGACGAACTCGGTTAAGACGAATTCTTGCTTATACCGAACAACACGGGACCATTTGTTTGGTTTCCCATAGACTCAATGCAAAAAAATTCGCTTAAGACGAACCGCCCAACTGTACCCTTCTGTTAAGACGAACTTTCGCGGTGATCAACAACGCTAGCGATTCTGCGAAACGAACACTGCAGTCTCGGTGGGGCATTCAGGCGACCGAGAAAAAGCAAAAAAAGATGAAAAAAAAAAAGCGCTTCCTGGAGCAAAAACGCAAAGCAAATCACGACGCGGAGGGCGCGAGATAAACGAAGAAGACCGGTCAGCGGATAAAGCCAGTATCCCTTCTCACCCCCAGCCTGAGGGTGGGGGAGGTGTGGGCTTTATCAGCAAAAAAGCAACAAAAAGAGTGGGGAATTTACAACTTGGACCCCCAAGCCATTGCGTAGTTTTGTATCCCCCCCTGTTCTTCGGTTTCCCAGCTGAAGTACAAAGGAGAACCGAACAACACAAGAGCTTGGGACCCCTCCGCCGTGGTCAGAGGGGCAAACGCAAGGGGAGTGGGGGGAAAAAAAAAGAAAGCGACAACAGGAACAAAAATGGTCTGTGCATTACAATCGAGTACCGGGAGTTGCTCGGAGAATTTCACGTGAGACGGACGTGCCACCCGCGATGCCCCGCTCGCCGTCGGCGCACCGTGACGGCTGCCTCAACCACCATGCCGTGTGCCTCTCATCGGCGAGGCCTTCGCCGCCACGTCACCGACGTGCATCGTGCCCCTGGCTGAATCGTGGTCCCGTCCGTGATGAACTCCTGTGACCGGCTTCCCAATCTTTCCTGTCCTCTTCTCTCTTCGTCGTGCCTGTCGACTTCCGATCACATCCTTCCCTATTTCGTTATACTTTTCTTTTATCCCCCTTACCCCACCCCTATAAGGCACTGCGCCGTGCTGCCTGAAGGCAGACAGAAATTAGGTGCCTTTTTCCTTTTCCTCCCGGACCACCAAGAAGAGTACGAAACCGAAACCACGATCGCGGCGCACTCCCGTCAGGGGGGTCAGGTGCATTGTCATTGCCATGACACAATGGCGGCCGAGCACATGTATTTTGTGGTCAATTCGCGTTGGTTCGTGTAGGACCTGTGCACGTTCTATCTGTTCCCAGTGAAGTGCAAATTGTGATGAGCCATTTTTGACTAGGAAGCGCACGACAAAGGAAGGCTATTTTGCACAGT
Source organism: Rhipicephalus sanguineus (assembly GCF_013339695.2). Taxonomy (NCBI): domain Eukaryota; kingdom Metazoa; phylum Arthropoda; class Arachnida; order Ixodida; family Ixodidae; genus Rhipicephalus; species Rhipicephalus sanguineus. The sequence goes on along the minus strand of NC_051184.2, from coordinate 68,326,914 downwards.
GAATATAGCTGCGTCGTGTCTTTTTCGTGGCGAGGCTTGTGACCGTGAGTAGCCCGATGGGATGTCTTCAGCTGCACGTCGATCAGGAAAAGTTACTACAGGCCGAAAACGGGAAGATATCCGGACCTCGAAGAAAACCTTGCAGACTTTCTTAAGCAACTCAGCGTATAATGACTTTGTCAAGGAAACAGCACGCGACCGAGGCGTATCCAGAAGTGATCTTAGAGCCAGCAAAACAGGCTCACAGAAGAAAACGAACTGCCAGGACAATAAATTTTGCATTCTTTGAAGGAAAATTGTGCTTGTCTCTTAATTTTTTTTCTAATCGTCCACACAGGAGCATGTTAGTTTTATCAATAAAATGTGGTAGCAAATATCTTCACGAGCATTTTTATTTTTGAACACTCGAAATCGGGTGCTCGTAAGATTCGTGTAAATACTCTGCTTGAAGGCATAGTCTTTATCTAGAAGAGCCAAATAAATGCTTTTTCTTGTCTTTTTGCCCCTCATTGTAAGTCTACTCCATTCAGTGTTTTCAAGTAACATATTTGGATGCACTTGGCATGTTAGCATGTCTCTTTTTGGGGGCACTTCTGATAAGCCGAACTCCTGATAAGACGAACAGATGACCGCGGTCCTTCGAGTTCATCTTAACGGGAGTCTACTGTACTACTATGTGATACATACTATTCGAATTCGATTCAAAATTATTCGAACAAAATCACTAATCGTCTCGAATTCGCTTCAAACTTAAAATTTACTACGTATTCGCACATTCCTAAGGAAGCTGTTAATTGAAGTGCAGCTGAGATTAGGGAATCCTTTTTTGGCAACAATGCCTCTGCAGCAGAAAACATTGCAATACATGAGACTATAATAATACAATATGACTTACCAGCATAAAATAAAGGTATGCATTATAATGTCCTGAAAATGCATAGTGCGTTATGAGGAATGCTGTCTGCGGCATGGGAATGTTGCAGTAGGCGATTGATTTCACCATAGAAAGCTTACGAAAGGTCACAATGCAGTGGCTGCTCACTGTTATACCGATGTATTGATAAAACCTGTACTACACATAAATAACGCTGTGTTGCACCTCCACTGAATGTGGCAGCTACGACTGGCACGTGACACCAGGACATACTCGGCAGTGCTATGCCAAAGCCACCCAGTCACCGCAGCTTCTCAATTATTCACACAACTCACCAACAACGTGGCTGCAATTCAACAGGTGATTTGACTCCTTCTATGTTACTTACTCACTAAAACAACCAAACGGTGAAGAATGAAAAAAATATTTGGTAATAAATCGGGACATCACCTAGCAGCCCATCAAACTCGGCCTTATCCTCCCGGGAGCCGTCGATGACCAGCTTGATCCGGCTGTACTGCAGAGGGTCCTCCACCTTCTGCAAGTTGAAAACATGAAGTACAAGCTCTCAGCGTTGACCAATAAAAGCGTGAGTCCTTACTGGATGAGAGAAGAGCAATATAAAAGTTTGTGCCTCTTTCATCGTCCGCTTTTATTACAAATGAAAGGGGAATGGATCATGGGCTCGTTTCTTTGTTAGACACAATCTTATGAAACCAACAGGCAATGAAGCCAATGAAGACATAGGGGACAGTAATTGTAGTTTTTAACTGTAATGAAGTAATTGTGACATAGATGGAAAGGAACTAAAATGAACAAAAGCGCCACTTTCTCGTCAGTAGGGACTAAACCTACAAAGTTTGGATAATGCGTCCGATGCTCTAACAATTAAGCTACAGTGGCGGTCGTTCCTCTGTCCACACCTTTGCGTATTTCTGTGTGTGTAATCCTAAGAGTACATATTAGCACCACTCGCAGCCATGGCGGCGAGTGTAGAACACTTTTTTTTTTTCAATTTGTAAGTTAACTTTTGTATGCCAGTGTCGATTTTCACAGTTCTTTTTGTACTCTCCTCGAGACGATACTATAAGGAACACACTGTCATATACAGCATGTCTGGTTAAATGCAGTTGCAGGGCTCCTTCAGAAAATGCCGTTTGAACATTGCAGTTATAGCTGCATCAGATGCTGCAACTACCGCATTTACTCGCATACGACCTGCACTGAGAATGCAGCTTATTTGGGGCTTAAGTCAGCGTGCAATGTTTAACGGCAATGCAAGGAAGTGCCTTCATAGCAATATGCAGGACTTAAGAATTGTTCCACCGGAAGTACTTGGGAATACCAGTTATATGAAGGGGCAGGTTATACGAAAGAAAATATGGCACTATTTAGGAGCAAGCAGGGGCTGGCCAGAAGGAAAGAAACAAAAAAAGAAAAGCCACTCACCATCAATTCTAAGAGAAGTTGCGAAAGGTTCTTAAGTTCGTTTGACGGAACCATGGAGTACTGAGTCTGAAACAGGACACGAAGCAATGAAAAGAATGAGACGTTGACCATGACAGGGCGCATTATGTCTCTTAGTGTTTACGTTTAAAAGAGAATGCCAGGTAAGCAGTACACTCCTACAATGATTGCACCTGTGATTTGACGAGAACTGCCGGTCATGTTTGTATGTACAGATATATACACCTCCCTGAAGCTTTGTATCAAGCCTTTCCTTCCAAAAAAGTTGAAGAGTTACAGCTACCATGTCTGCCTTATTACAATTTGGGCATTCCCTTCAAGATGAACTACTAGTATGCTGTACATTTTGAATGTCCGTTGGCATGATAACAGAATCGCACAAAAGAATTATGACCGCAAAGAAACACTCAAAATAAAGATTATGAGACCCTCTATTGAGATGACATGCCTGCAGAAGTGCCAGATTTGCTAAGCAGCTTGTTGTAAACCCTGTAAAGGGAACTATAGAACCAGTTCTTGTGGCCATGTGCTACATGCTAGACAAACCCAGATAAGCACCAGCAGATAAATTCTTCTAATTTCTTATATCTGATGATGCAGTTTTAACGGGGCCCTATAACAGTTCCAAGTATTCACTGAATGGCTTTATTAAAGGAGTTTATTGCCTCACGAATGGACTGCCGCAAACATTTTTAGAATCCGTCAAGTACGAGCGCAGTTACAGGGATTTGTCGCACGCTTTAAGCGCTTTCACTCTCCTTTCGTACCAGCGAGTATGCTGAAAGCTACGCAGTGGGGGGGGGATGACAAGGGGGCAAGAAGCTACCTCTGTTCGTCAGTGCGTGTTATGACCTTGAGTATTGTCTTTTGTTTTTTTCTCCTTCGGGCGCGCAACTTACTGCCAATGTGATAACATGCGTGCGTGCGGGCACGTGGCGGCATCCCGTGACGGCCACAGTAACTATGCAGCTCATGATGCTCAAATGAGCCAATGTCCGAGGACTTCGGGTTTATGGCACGGTCATTTGGGTTTATGGCATTACATGTCGAGAGATGAGGAAGCCATTCCTAGCCGACTGAAAATTAATTGTGTATTCTAGACCACATGCTGTACTATAATGTTTGGCTCGTGTGTTCTCAGGAGCCTCGACTACCGATTGGCAGCGTTTTCTGACCATGCTCAAAAAATGATCTCGGACCCCCTTAAGTGGGATAAGCTTGTCGATAAGAAATGCCTTATTTCTTGTGTATAAGAAAGGCTTCACATATTTCCTAGGTGCTTCCCAAACAAAGAAGACAGGCACTGGGATGCCACCCCCGTTACCGCATGAAAAAGAGATGTACATCTGTCGCATTAGTTACGTCTTGTGCTCCGACCCATACTACTTTTCCTTTATTTCTGGTGTTTTTTGCGGCTGAATAAATTGAGAGGCGGGAAACCATGAACTCACATGGCAAAGTGCATGTCTTTTTCGAAGACTCTTGCTTCGTATAATTGCAGGATCATTGAAATTGACACATCGCTACATCAATTGGCATGAGCTCCTAAACTTTTGGAAGCTGTTTACAACCCACCAGCACAAATTGCTGGCCCCGTCCTCCCTTTTTTGTGAAGACTGCAAGGTACGGGAACTACACTTCTTCAAAATGCTGCAGTACTCCACTCCGATCCACATAACTGTGAGTTTTGCCATCGAATCATTACCACTAAATAATGGCCCGTCCCTCATGCAAGTCTCCTTGCCTGGGACACTTGACGTATCATCAGAAAAATAAGAAAAAAAAGAAAAGAAAAACCCCAAAGGTTGCATGCATATACACTGACTTTAAAAAGTTGGAGAGGATCCCTAAGCATTTTTTTTATGATATGAGAATGTGAAAACATTTTTTTCAGGCTAGGTTGCTGTTATGGAGGGAGTGCTGCAAAGTGGTGTTGCCAAGTTGTTTTGAAGGCCAACTGATGCGGCGTACAAGGGTGCTCTCCCTTTGTAGATGCTACATGGGCGGCCACATGTTGCAGACGTTGGCAGGCGTACATAGTGTGCCATCCATTGATGTGCATTTTCCTTCTCTCCTTTGAGTCGGGACTCCCCCTTCTGATGAGTTTTGCACCGCTGCAGATGTTGGCGCCAGCATTACTTCTGGTGTGAGAGGTCACATGCTTTCCGGACGAGGCTTCTGTGCATGCCAGCTGGGTGTATGCTCTCACCGACTTAGCCAAGAAACACTTTGACGTTAAAAAGCTATTGATCATTCACCAACGAAGAGACATGGCGATGCTTTGAGATCCCCCCAGTGCCTTCCCTCTCCATCCCCTACACACAGATACCATTGCCATGCAATTCGTTGCTCACCATAATGAGCCGAATCACAAGGCTGGAGAAAGGCTCGTTGCAGAAGCTGCATTGCACAACCAGTTGCACAAGGGTGTCCATGAAGCCTGTAGTCTCCCGGCAGGCTGACACAACCTGCAACACAAAGGTTACACAGTGTTAAAAGTAGGGGTGTGCGAATATTCGAAATTTCGAATAATTTTCAAATAGTCTTTGCTATTCGATTTGATTCGCACTGGAATTTTACTATTTGAACTTCCCAAAGACAAATACACCCAACGTCCGATTGAAAGTGATCCCTTCAAATTTGCAATATGCTTCACCTCATTACACTCTCGTATTGCGGCAAAACTGCCTTTCAAGCTCCATTACGGTCGAACTTTGCCAAGACACAGTCAACGTCCGATTGGAAGTGGTCCCTAGATTTTCGTTATGCTTCACCTCATCACACCCCGGTATTGCGGCAAAGATGCCTTTTAAGCTCTGTTACGGTCGAACTCTATCAAGACACAGTCAAAGTCCGATTAAAAGTGGTCCCTAGATTTTCAATATGCTTCACCTCATCACAACCCGGTATTGCGGCAAAGCTGCCTTTCAAGCTCTGCTACGGTCGTAAATGTACTAACTCGAGAAAACGCTGGTTCAAACATGGAGATGAAAGATGTGGCAGAGGTGGGGGCTCAATTAATGCTGTTTTGGACTTGAAATTTGGGCAGGAAGTCCGAAAAATCGGAAGCCGAAGCTTTTTAGCATCCAAAATTTCAGATGTTCTTATATATCGACGTCTACGAGGCAGATTTGGAACTCCGGACTTGAAGGGAGCACACCCTTGTCCGCCACATCAGTTGGGCTTCCACAGAAGTTGAAAGAGGAGAAGCTCAGGAAATGGCATCTTTGCCTATCACGTGTAAAGTGTTGTCGGCAACACTTTGGTTGCACGAAATCATGTAAAGAAATAGAATTCGGCCTCTACATTGCCTCATTCTTGATAAGACAACTATGAAACACCACCTCGCCAGCGCTTCATCAACCTCGCGAAAAGAAACACTTTCATGTTGCTATCTTATAAGAATATGCATAGGAATCCTCTCTAACTTTTTTTTCTGCACTTTCACTTCGAAGTATTCGAAAAATATTCTAGAAATATTCAAGAAATATTCGAAAAATATTCGATTCGATTCGCACTCACACTTCAATATATGAATTCGCTTTGCACCCAGAATTCTGCTATTCGCACAGCTCTAGTTAAAAGTGCTGTTTGTAAAGAGAACGACGCTATAAGAAATCCCAGGCATAACTAACCCGGACAAGGCAAATCACTATCTTTATTCAACACACAAAGCACCCGCACGTCAAAGAGACAGGTTGTGCAAACACGGACACAAGAGAAGTCAAGACACCACAAACGCCGACTAACAAGTGAACAGGCACACAGCAGCGGTAAAGGAAGGTAGACGCAAAAACATATCTGTGCATGCCTAAGCAAGAGGCGATACCATCAATCTAGCATGTGTGGTGGCGTCTACGTGGGAGATAACTGTTCAGGCACTTGATTTCTTCTTTATGCAAATTAATCGACGGTTGGCTCACGTATGCGCGACCACTATTATCGATATGCCAGGCCTCAACAATTAGACGTGTTTCTTCATTCCTGTGCCTGTACAAAACTGCGTATTCATAGAAGGCTCTTTTCCACCGCTGTGCACTTTTTTCAGTTGTTAGTCGGCATTTGCGGTGTCTCGACTTCTCTCTCTTGTGTCTGTGTTTGCATGCCCCGTCTTTTTAAATGAATACCAACCAACTAGGTCAGCTCTCTGTTATTCAAAGCACCCTGAACAATATTCGCAGAAAAAAGAACTCGTTTACAGTGAACTAGACCGGGATTAAAACTTGGCATGCAGGAAAGTTACCGTTCTTGCGACCTATACTTCCAATAGCATCGAAAATGCCAGTCGTAGTGACACTAAAGAATAGCTAAAGCCTAACACAAAAATTACTGCCTGCTACAAACAGCTTTATTCTCAATAAATAGACTCTGGCCTGGATTTTTTTACCTATTACAAATTGACACAACTGTATAACATGAATGCGTTATAAAAGTTTCTCATAGGTGGGTTTTGGTGTACTTATGAAGCTATTATACCTTCTCGCATACAACATGCACACAATTTTTTTATAAAAATGCGAACTAATGTAAAAATGAGAAACGCCAATTCTGGGCTGCAAAGCTGGCTTCGCGGCAGCGCTTCAGAGTTATGCAAAAAAGCCAGCCTCTCGGAAATACGTGGGGATCGTTTTTAGAAATTCTGTGTGTGTGTTTGAGTGTGTGGGTTACACACAAGAAAATACGGTATAAATACGAACCTGTTTTCCAGCCCATAGGCCTCTTTAGTAAAACCGAGTTTGATTGAGTCAATAAAAAATAACAGGAGAATGCCATAAACATATAAAAGATTCAAGATACAGTGGAACCTCATTGACACGATCCTGAATAACACTTTTTTGCATTTTCCACACCAACACTTCACAGGAGTGAAGTGCTTCTAATATGGGTGACCCGAAACTTGATGAAAAATGCCCTGTTATTCCATTCACTCATTAAACAAGTGCCGTTCCAATAGTGCAAGAAAATTTAAATTTAACTCAAACACCAACTTCTTCCGTTGCACAATTTAGGAACTATGCCTGGAAACTAGCACCTTGAAATTTGTGTTAAGCTAATGCGCCTCGCACTATCATCATCTTTAGGTAGAGAGCTCCACAAAGTGACTAAATTATTGGTTTTTATTTACGACTTGATTACAGTTTAATTTCAGCTTTTTTGAGTATGCCATGTCAAAGAACAGAACTGCATGATCTGGCACATAACATTCAGAACTCAAAACGAGAAAAGTGAGAAAAAAAATACTAACTGACCAAAACAGTAAGTTGGCGTAAACCTGGTATGGATCATTGCTAAAAGAGTCGCCTAGAAGTCACTAGCCAAGAGCACAGCTCCACATATTAGTGTCTTTTTTAGCGAGTTACGGTAATACCGTACAGAAATACGGTATTACCGTACCGGTCCTCTTTTTTCGCTCGTTGTGCTTTTGCCACTCCTAATTCCAGTGAAAGTATGCCAAACCTGCTTCTTTCAAAAATTACTATGGGGTTGTCACACCTCATTGTTGCGTGTCAGCCAATGCACTGTCAATGAGGAACCTGCTGTTCGGGGGACGCATTGTCACTGGAAATGGGAGTGGCTAACAAACAGGGAGCGAGAAAGGAGGAGCGGTACGTTAATACCATACCGTAGTTCCGCACGGTATTAGCGTTACTCGCTAAAACACTCAATTGTGCAGTTACAATAATACGCACCTCTCGCAGGTACCGGCATGCCCCTGGTCCAGACAGTGCTTTGCATACCGCCTCTGGCATTGGAAGGAGGTCAGATGGCTGAGGGTATTCTTCTGAAGGCTCTGAAATAGGTGCACATAGTTGGACTACGTCATAAACAATGTCTTTAAAGTAGTCCAGTCACACAACCTGCACGAAATTACGCGAACAACGAAGGGGAAAACATGGTCTGGCAGCATTCAACAAACTTTTTTGAGCATTTTTTATCACACGCATCATGCCCCGTGTCTTCTCTGTTGACCTTTTTGCAAGCATGTGATAGAAAAAGAAAGCCAAAAGGTTTGCTAAATGCTGCCGTAATGCATTCTATAATATCCCCCTCTAATGTGGTCGTTGCTACATCGGCCGAACTGGCCGGCGTGTAAATGACCGCCTTAGAGAACACTGCAATCTAACAAAGGGTTCTGTTGGCAGCCACCTGGCCGTGCACAGCTCAATCTAATGGGATGCAACCTTTATAACAAAGTGACCCATATAACAAGGAACACTCTGGATCCCTGCTTATTTAGTTATAAAGCTTGTATGACTTAACATATAAACTTAAAGGGGTGGTGCCATCAAATTTCGATGTTATAACAAGCCTGTTGTGGGTTTCCTCTGTATGTAAGGACATTCCACACGAAGGGTCGGACACAGCAAACGTTTAGAATATATTTTAATTCACTTCCAAAGTGTACCTGAATGCCCATTCTCCCGATCGAAACCCATCGCTAGCGCGCCAACACTGACGTAGATCTGCAGGATGGGCAACGAAAGTTGTAGCGACGTCACACCAAATCTGCTGTATTAACGTGAGTGATGTTGTGTTGTGTTGGAGTTTCAGTTTCGAAAATGCCTTGTAAGATGCCAGGGGGCGCCGCTCTGGTGTCGTTATTCTACCGGCGCACTTGTAAATAAAAGGAGTGTGTGAGCAGTACTCGTTGTGAGCGGACGTACTTCTTTCCTTCGGCGCTTCGCGCCAACCCGCGTGTTCGGGGCTGGACGGCGTCCCCGCCGGCCGCGTTCGTCAAGCCGGTCTTCTTCGCCTGCCTTCCTCGTTGGGACACCAGCCGCCGACACAGCAAGTGACCTCCGGACCTCCGCCACTTCCGCAACGTACATACCAGCTGTAGTGAACTAGAATATATTCTGGTTCACTACAGTACCGGCAAAGCATCGGTTGCTACATCACTCGCCGAGTTTGGATAACTTCCTGGCTAAGTGCGTCACAGCCTTGTGTGGTCACGTGACTACGCCTCCTACACTTCTACGTCACTGCCCAACCTCGGCGCCCAGAAACCAAAACCGAAAGTTGTCCACATCAAAAGGCGATATCAAATTATTTAGCGAGAATACATGAATCTTGGTGCGTGCATCATGCTTCGTGGAGCTATAGGAAACGCTTACAGCAAAGAACGCGCAAGCCACAAATTTGGTGGCACCACCCCTTTAAAGAAAAAGCAAGGCTCTTGACATGACAGCCAGGTTGAATGCTGAAGCATAGTGAAATCGCCATGTACCACAAGTGTGAAGGCAGCTCAGGTCGCAGGCAAGAATCAGGTGGATCAATGTGCTGTGCAGGTAGCCAAACTCGTGGATTTGGGTGTGGCTCCAGCGCCGAGTGAAGGAGTCCTGCGTGGAAACGACGGCGTCATTTTCTGAAGATGCAGCAGCTGGGCCCAGGACCTCCACTGCCGCTTCGTTAAAACACTAACCCTCTGGAGCATGCAGCAGTGTCAGAGGGAAGGCCAAATAAATTAACTGATTGAGAAATTGGCAAGCTACTGAATAAATTCAATTCATAACAATTCAGTGACACAATGAAAGACATGGTAATCAAGCAAAATATATTCAGTTCATTCAACCACAGACATACAGTGGAGATGTAGCTGGGACATTCTGGATGGATAATTTTGTAAGATGCATGTTGTCTCTTATTTCACTTTGAAATGAATGTGCCTGCTACAAATAAAAAAATAAATAAAAATCTAGTGCCTATAAATACGAGACCAAAAATGAGATTGTCTTCAAGTGAGACAATGTTGATAGATGAAATAAGCAATGATTACAAGAGGTATAAGGGCTATACTTCTTGGAGACAAAGCAAAAATTGTGCTACACTCAAACCTCCTTATAACAAAGTCACATCTGCCACGAAAATAAGTTCGTTCTATCCGAAAATGCATTATAAACGTTTATTTGTAACAGTGTATCTATGACAAGACTATTCTTCATTTACTTCTTTATAACTGATAATTCGTTATACAGTCGACGACCGATAATTCGGACTCCACGGGGAACGTAAATAAGTCCGAATTATCGAATGTCCGAAAAAACGAATGCGCCAGAAAAAAATACTTTTATTGACACTTCAAGGTCCCGGTGGCCGAAAAAAGTTGTCAATGCGTTGCTGCCCGCATTTCCGCTTACGTGCAACCAAGTCCGCCTGTATCTCTGCCAGTGTGATGTGATCGCTGTACGATGACGAGCTGGTTTCGTTCGTGAAGGCAACGCGTCTGTGCCGCGCACTTAGTGGTCGCACAAAGAGGCAGCATGAATGGCGGCGCGGCGCGTTTGGGTTCTCGCCTATTAAATGCGTGCACTACGCATGCAACTGCCCCAGGCCACATGCACTATCGAGCAGTTGACTGAAGATGCTTATCGTAAGGCTCGTCAGCGATTGAGCCATACTGCCGCGTTTGCCACCTGCCGCCATCACGCCTCCGTGCATTTCCACTGCTTATCCGTAAAGACATCGCCGCACGGCGCCGTGATAGCGGCCCCTTTGAATTTCCGGTCCGCTTCACTCCATAACACTTCGGCATCGCGACAAAGCTGACTTTCGGACTCTGCTACTGTCGCAAACAGGCCGACTCGCGAAAGCGCTGGTTCGAACCTACGAGATAGACGCGGCAGAGGTGGGGGCTTCAATTATTGCCTTTCGGACCTGCAATTTGGGCAGAAAGTCCGGAAAATCGGACGCCAAAGAGTTTTAGCGTCCGAAATTTCCAACGTTCTTGACCATTGACGTCTATGGGGCTGGTGACGGTGCAGCGAAAGCGTCCGAATTTTCGAGCATGTCCGGAAAATAGGGCGTCCGAAAAATTGGCAGTTGACTGTATCTGCCGCGTTTCGTTGTCGTCAGAGCGGCCTTCGGCGCTGGCTGTGAGGGCACCATTGGCGCCATTTAACTCAGATCTTTTGAGACAGCAGAGCGTAAAATAAAGCAAGTCTCAAGATAAAAATGAACGCGCGCGCAAAACGCTTTACCGCAGACACATTCGACAGAATGGCGGCGATAGCAGCGCAGTGCGGGGATACAGGAGCCGGAATGTAGGATGTTCGCGATGTCGATACGATTTCCCACAGTTGACCAGTGCCTCCAAGATCAGCATTTCCAATCCCAAATCTGAGGCATAAAGTAGCGATCGAAATAGAGCCTCATAGATCTCCAATTAGCTTTCGTTTTGATCTCTGAGGCCATACTTTGTATGGTACGGGTGCCGGAGGAGATAATGGCTGGCGATTCGGCGTGCGCGACAGTCTCGGACAGGGTCCGGATTATCGAATGTAGATCTCGCAGCTGTCCGAAATATCGGTCGTCTTTACACATTACTTCTATGGGATCATCGGCGGTGCCGCGCGACTGTCCGAATTACCGAGCATGTCCGAATTATCGGTGTCCGATTTATCGGTCGGCGACTGTATCCGTGTTCGTTATATCGGGGTTTGAGTGTATTCCTTTACGCAGTCTCCTGTAGCCTAAGAGCAATTTTTTAGACTTGTTGAGAGAAACAGACAGCCCACTGTGAGAGCTCGCTTCTTGTTAGAAAGAAAGAAAGCAGTTTACAAACATACCTCTGAGTCCATGTTGGCACTAAGAGGTCCCAGAAGAAAGGCCATCAGCTTCTCAAAGGCACCCAGATTGAAAAGATGCTGGCACGCTTTCGAACCCTGCGAAAAATATCAAAACCTGCTAAGGGAAGGATGGCGCTATTCTGGGTCGATCCTGTGAGGCGCTTAACTGTCATAGTACATGCTCGTCTTCCCTGATGATTCCCACCCATGCAAGCAATGGCTCGCCACTGCACTTATCTAATTTTTCTACTACTGGCTGTCCCACAACTATGTTATCTCGAAGGCCACACCCCGACCACATCTAAGCATGTGAGCTAGTCATGCAGCTGCTACATTAAGAGATGGTGCGCAAGCTCCTATGCTGGCTATACCTGGCAGCACGAATAGCTAGGTTATCAGAGAAGGCTTCAAGACGTTGGTGTGCACGGATTCAATATGTGCTCCTGGTCGCCTTGGCAGGATTCACCCATGGAAAGCTTCCCACTTGATCACAGGTTAAAAAAAAAACGTACATTTCGAGGTTTTATGTGCCAAAAGCCAGAATACCATTATGAGGCATGCCGTAGAGGGCATTTCCCTGACTACCTGTGGTTTGTTAAAGGGACACTAAAGAGAAAAACATTTTTCTCATATCACTGAATTAATCTTTCACAATTCCAAAATCACCACAGTTGCCCAAGAACGCGCATGGCAAGCGAGAAAATATGCTACAAGAAAATGAAAGTGGTGATGCCATCTTGAAATTCTTGCACCAAACGTTGTGACGTCATAGATTTTGATGGCATCTCTACTAGGTCCCACATAGTTTCTAATCAGTAAAAATGAAGTACATTGTCTTCTGAGGGGACCATAGATTTAACATATCAAGCTTGGGGTAATTTTGCTGAGCCAACGTCGCCAAAATACAACAAATACATTTTCAAATCCGTGATGTCATGAGTGGCGATTTCGGCGCGAAATTTAAGAATGAAACTTTGACCTTGATTTTCTCTTCTATACTGACTCACAAATTACTGCTTTTTTGATACATGCTCGTGCAACTGGCCGGTAGTATCCTTGAACTAAGAACGATAAGAATGCCGTCTACCCACCAGCTGTGCGTAGTTGCTGAGGAGGCCGAAGTACTGCGACGAGTGCCAGCAGTTGTCGGCAACATCCTGGTCCAGGAGGTTGATCAGGCAGGCACCCACCACATCCAGGTCGAGACGACTCTGTGCGTTTGTGTGTCGATCAATCAATCAATCAATCATTCTATCGCCGTTTATCATTAACAAGTACAAACATATAAGCATTGTACAAGGTATACAAACCACGACCAGGTCGACACGACACTGCACGTTTATGTGTCAATCAATCAGTTGACTTTTATCATTAACAAGTACACACATATAAGAATGTTGCAGGGTAAGAATAAAGGGGGTCTTGGGTTTAGAGATTGATGGCCGACCTCCTATTAAATGCATGACCGGAACAGAGTTCAAAAATATATATTACAGAGAAGGCCATGTGCAGCAAAATTACACATTGCTGTTAACTTCTATGTAACTTGTAAAATGCACACAAACTGCGGCACCAATGTGATGCAATTTTCTAGAAGGGGAAAAGAACGCATGAAAAGCCCAGCGATTCACAACAGAATCAGAAAAGTAACCAATGAGAATGCTGGCTGGCCCAAGTTCTGCTAGTCCTCTTGTTAAGTTGAGAGGACAAGAATTACTAAGTGGCAGTGTTGCACATAGGATACTGATAGTACACACTAACAGCAGAAAAAGCTACAGAAACAAACAGACTTAACAAAGAAAAGAAAAAAAAAGATGTCTCGATGACAATGCAATGCACAGGTAAGCAACATTGGTGAGAAAACAATTCATCTTCAAAAGTGCGCTTAGTGAACACAGACACAAACGAAAAAGTACAGGACATAAGGCAACGAGCGCATCGAGCACAACGAGCGCAAAAATGAGTTTTTAACCTCACGTTTGCCACTGAAAACAATGTGTAAAGCTGAAACAATAAAGATAAACTAGAATGCATAGCATAATGCCCCACTAACATTTAAGTGAAGCACAAAGGCAAGCACACACGTTAATCAAGTGCCAATGCATAGAAGCAATAAAAGAACTGCCCGACTGTTTCAGCCATAAAATTTAGTGCACTCACCCCTTCAAGCTTGTGGCAGAAGACCAGCGCCTTCTCCAGGATCTGGGCAAACGTGTGCCTGACTTCCTTGTTGAGACATTCCAGAAGGTATAGCCTGTCAAGCAGAAAATTTAGCGGTAAACACGAGGGAGGTGCGTCAAGTAAAAGAACTGACAACTGGGCTAGTCGGTCTTGATTCATCTCTACCTTGACTTGCACAGCGCAAGGTGCAACATGCACGACATAGAAGCACACATGGACAGCATTTACTTCGTTATCAGCACTGGCCGTGTGTGCTTTTATGTCACGCGTGTTGTGTTTTGTGCTGTACAAGTTAATTCAGACATGAAGTGCCTTAGCATTACCTCTGATTACCTTCAATTACGTCAAGCCTCACTGTAATGAAGTCTCACCTGACATGAAAATGGCTTCGTTGTACTTGAAAATTCGTTACGTGTATTCCTAACATTGTATCAACGGTGAAAATATGCTTCGTTTACTTTGTTAGAAGTGATAGTTCGTTATATCGAGGTTTGATTACCTTGAAAGAAAATGCTCGCCAACATTAGCCAATAGTGGCTAGCACTGCAGTGCTGGTTAGGCTTGTGCGACTACTCAAACGAATATTGCAGTGTTCGAATTCGCTTCGAAATGAATTTAAATTGTTCTAAATTTCGAAGTACTCGAAGTGAACGAATAGACATAAATAAACTGCATGAAACCCCCTGTAAAGGTGGTTTCACTGCAGCAGAAGAGTGCTATCCCGTGAATACACCTCTCCACGGAAAATCCGCACTGCCGTGAAGCCCCACTTAAGGCTAAATGAACACATCACGCTCACATCGATTCATCATTTTTAAAGTTTAAAAGCTCCTTGTACTGGCTTATATGCTCTAAGTATACTAAATTTTAAAACATAACGTATCTTAGAGGTTATCACTTGCATTCTACCGCAAGTCAAATCCTGCTGTACTATTCAAGGTTGCTTCCGCTTACCTTTCAACCAAAAAGAATGACAATTGCACCATGCCTTGTTCCAATTTAAAAAAAATATCGTGCAGGTTAGTTGGGTCATGACAAATATGCTCATTTCTAGGGGTGTGCGAATATTCGAAATTTCGAATATTTTTCGAATAGTGTTTGCTATTCGATTCGATTCGCACTGGAGTTTTACTATTCGAACTATTCGAACTTCCCAAAAACAAATACAGTCAACGTCCGATTGAAAGTGACCCCTTTAGATTTTCAGTATGCTTCACCTCATTACACTCTCGTATTGCGACAAAGCTGTCTTTCAAGCTCCGTTACGGTTATACTTTGCCAAGAGACAGTCAACGTCCGATTGGAAGTCGTCTCTAGATTTTCAATATGCTTCACCTCATCACACCCCAGTATTGCGGCAAAGCTGCCTTTCAAGCTCTGTTACGGTCGTACTTTGCCAAGACAGTCAACGTCCGATTGGAAGTGGTCCTTAGATTTTCAATATGCTTCACCTCATCACAGCCCAGTATTGCGGCAAAGCTGCCTTTCAAGCTCCGCTACGGTCGCAAATGTCTTAACTCAAGAAAACGCTGGTTCCAATATGGAGATGAAAGATGTGGCAGAGTTGGGGGCTCAATTAATGCTGTTTTGGACCTGAAATTTGGGCCGGAAGTCTGAAAAATCGGACGCCGAAGCTTTTTAGCATCCAAAATTTCAGATGTTCTTATATATCGACGTCTACGAGGCAGATTTGGAACTCCGGACTTGAAGGGAGCACACCCTTGTCTGCCACATCAGTTGGCCTTCCACAGAAGTTGAAAGAGGAGGAGAGGCTGAGGAAATGGCATCTTTGCCTATCACGTGTAAAGTGTTGTCGGCAACACTTTGGTTGCACGAAATCATGTACAGAAATAGAATTCGGCCTCTACATTGCCTCATTCTTGATAAGACAACTATGAAACACCACCCTGCCAGTGCTTCATCAACCTAGCGAAAAGAAACACTCTCATGTTGCTATCTCATAAGAATATACTTAGGAATCCTCTGTAACTTTCTTTTCTGCAATTTCGCTTCGAAGTATTCGAAAAATATTCTAGAAACATTCGAGAAATATCCAAAAAATATTCGATTCGATTCGCACTCACACTTCAATATTCGAATTCGCTTCGCACCCAAAATTTTGCTATTCGCACAGCTCTACTCATTTCTCTTCATACTATGTGATATATACTATTCGAATTCGATTCAAAATTATTCGACCACATCACTATTCGCTTCGAGCCTGAAATTTACTACTCGCACAAGCCTACACTATTCGCTTTGAACCTCAAATTTACTAGTCGCATATTCACAATAGTTTACTTTGCTGGCTTTTTTTTTTTTATCCTGTGCTACCGCTTCTCTTTTATAGCTGTACTTGTATCCCACTCCTGCATTACCCCAAATAATGCTGCAGTGTTTCTAAATAAGAAAAACGAGTGAGAAAAGAGAACAAGTTGCTCTTCTGGTCGGGGAATGGGTAAAGACTGTAGGCAGTACACTTATGCATACGATGAGAACAAGTACTCATACTCACTTGACTACACTTTGGCCAGCATTGGCAATGTACTTGAGGAGCCACGATGCAGCAGCCTCGCTCAGTGACATGACGGTCTCGATGCACTTGACCCACTCGCCAATCACCGAGCTGAGGGATGCAAACAAATGGCGACAAGTTGGCATGAGCAAGAAGAAATTTGACAATGAACGGTGACGTTAAATGATTCTTCGAACACATCCGATCCAAATATGCTTGGCAGATGAAGTGCAATCAGTGACCTCACCAGGAAGCGACGAAGGGCAGTCTTGATTATCACGAACCATTTCATTTTCAAGTTTCAAATCCACCCCAGGATATACAGCAGAAGCTCGTTATAACGAAGCGGGATATAACGAACTAATGGATATAACGAAGCAATCGTAATTCCCCTTGAAATTCCCATAGACGCCCATGTATTTAAAACCTCGTTTTAACGAAGCTAAAATTTCCTCGCAATGGATATAACGAACCTTTTTTTTTCCCCACCGAGCATTTACTGATCATTTTGGTACCCAGCAAGTCAATGTCTTACAGCGCGCGATGGTTTACGTCCCATCAAGGATGCGGTAATGCAAAACTCGCGCTCCCGAGGAGCCGCCTGCCGACACGCGCGAGGGTGCGCGTCTGCCTGCCTCCCCTTTCCACTGAAACACGTGCACCCACCCGTGCACGTCACCGACCGCGGGCCTTGTTATTTGACTGTCGTTCGCTGCGTGTGCATCAGAACAGCGTCTCTCTCGGTTCTCGCCACTAGACAGGAGATGGACGACGGCAACGGCAAACGAAAGCGCAAAACGATTACAATCGAGCAGAAGGCGGCTATGTTGAAAGCAGTTGAGTCCGGCGTCAAGAAGAAAATGTGGCCCAAGATTTCGGTGTAGCGTTGAGCACGCTGTCGACGATATTGAGCAACAAAGAAGCAGTCACCAGTGCTGTCGCACGTGGCGTCAAAGGCGACAGAAGGAAGCTGCGAGCCGTCGCCTTCGAAGCTGTTGAGAAGGCGGTCTTCAAGTGGTTTTTGGAAGTGAGAGC
Organism: Rhipicephalus sanguineus; assembly: GCF_013339695.2. Classification (NCBI taxonomy): domain Eukaryota; kingdom Metazoa; phylum Arthropoda; class Arachnida; order Ixodida; family Ixodidae; genus Rhipicephalus; species Rhipicephalus sanguineus. The sequence continues at coordinate 68,309,276 of NC_051184.2, read as the reverse complement.
AAGCGGCACTCCGGTGAGTGGGGCACTTTTGCAGCGGAAAGCGAGGGACTTCGTGTGCATCATGGGGCACGACGATTTTTTTGCGAGTGACGGCTGGCTGCAGCGCTTCAAGGAGCGCCACGACATCGTCGGCAGGGCTGTCAGCGCAGAAGCGCAGTCCGTTGACCAAGACCTGTCGTCGTGCGTTGTGGGACGCTCTCCTTGACGCCAGAGTTGTGCCCGACTGCGACACCTTCTGCACGTAGTACGTCAGTGCCGGTGCTGACGCGGTGACAACCGAAGAGCTGACAGAGGCTGAAATTGTGCGCGCGGTGACAGGAGTGGTGAATGACGACAGTGACGAATGTGTCGACGACAGCCCGGAGTTGGCGAACACGATGTTCCGACGTCCGGGCAAGCGCTGGATGCGGCAGACGTGCTGTGCCGCTTCTTCGGAGCTCACGGTGATGGCGAGGACAGACGCGACATAGCGGCAGCGGCCGAAAAAGCCATCATCCGTCTGAAGAAGACAAGGCAGAAGTCTATTAAGAACATTTTTTCTGCTAAGTGAGCTGCCAGCTGGTGTGCCGAGTTTGGCGTGAATAAAGTAGCAGTTCTTTGCTGTTCTTTCTTTTTTTTCTTTTGCTAGTTTTTCTCCGTGCGACGGCCGTTTTTCGTTTGCGTGGCGGGCTGCTGTGAGATTTGGTGGTGAGTACATCCTCTCTTGTGTGCTAATTGTCGGTAGAAATGAATATTGGCTATAACGAACTAATGGTTATAACAAAGTAATTACGACTCCCCCTTCAACTTCGTTATAACGAGGTTTTACTGTAGTTCACACCTGTGCTCATGTCATTTTAAGAAGATTGAGCTATTTTTAACATTTATGTTGGGGAAAGATAATTAGATGAACATAACTATTCCAGCAAAAATATGCAATAATCTATCTGTAATGTGTATGTGGTCACTTACACACAAAGCGTCAAACATTATGTTTGGAGCCACGCTACGCTAGTCAAATGTTGCTCTGCTCTAAGTTTAATACTTTCCCTTGAGCCTTTTGAACGTCGCGCTTGAGTATATTTGCTAGCTGTCAACGCACAGCCCTGGAAATCTTCAAGACAATTGGCGAGTGTGAAACGTTCATGAACTGGCTGCCCCCTCCACTGAAAAGTTAATTACGCAACATGCTCATTCGATGCCTCATTTCCTACCTGTCCTTCTTCTTGTACTTGAGGTAGGTGTTGAGAAAGAAGTTCACCGCCAGGTTGAGGCTCTGCACCATGAGCTGCTCATAGTCTGGGTGATGCATGTTGTCCTGAGGCGAAACACACAGTCGAGGATATCACCGACTGAAAGTTTCAACACCAATCCCCAACCATGCGCATCTATCTTTCCACTAAATCAATTTTCCAGGATAGACCAGGCTGAAAGTTGTAGCCAGCACCAATAAAATGCTAAAACTATAAAAAGTCACTGTTCGAAGTAGGTAAAATTGAACTTTTCAGTTTTCAGAAATTGTAGGCACGGTAATTTACCCTTATTGTTAAATCGCTCCTGATAGTGTGAAACACGCTATAAAAACCATTGCTCACTGAAACTGTGGTAGATGAATCTGCGGTCGCTATCGATGTTGGCTGGTTGGTTTACAGCAGGGGTCTCAAACAAGCGGCTCGCAGACATTTCGCTAGTGGCCCGACCTGCATGTGACTGATCTCAAGCATCTCTTTCGTGAGGCACCCCGTGTGGCCACCAGGTGTTGAAACATAACCATGGAACAAAAACTACATCTCTCAGAATCGGTGCCCCTATTGCAGTCATTCCGAAGAACAATATTAATATGCTTCTCGAATCCCGATGTCGAAACCCTTTCAGAAATTGCCCATATATTAGATATAGAGGTTAGATATAGAGGGGAAATGACGACATTAGCTGAAATTTTGTGCAAACAACAGGGAATGCTGCTCACCAGGTTGATGGAGGTGAGGGAGGCCACGAAATCAAAGTAGTGCGTGTTGTAGACGTCCCGGTTGCGGGCGAACTGCAGGTTCTGCTCTCGCACCTGCTGGCCAATGTGCGGGGGCATGTGCGACGGGAACCAGCCCTGCCGCTCCCCGTGGTCCACCAGCCGCGTCAGCTGACTCAGGCTGTCCCCGCGCTGACGCGCAGCGCCAGCTACCGACGACGCACTGGGTGTGCGCCGCACGGCTGATCTGCGTGCGTGAAGTAAGCCTTTAATCTACCCCTTATATAGTACAGTAGAACACGTCTAATATGTTTTACATGGGACCACGAAAAATATCAACAAGACGCAGTAGCCAGGAAATGTAAAACACAGATGTGGTTAAAATTGGGGAAACAGTACTGCTAAATAATAAGACGAACTCATTGCACGCAGTTCTACTATGGATCAATTTATTCATCAGTTTATGGTTTAAAGAAGTCCTTGATAGAAGTTTGGGGTTTCTTTTGCACCTCTGCCACAATGAAACCCTTTTGGGGCACTTGAATGGCCTTGCGGCAGCCTACACCGCCAAACTCAATGACGTATACGTCCTCAGTGCGTCCAGCGCAGCAACAATTGGCAAAATATCAGGCCCGAATGTTTCGAGAGCGGCGTGTGAAAAGAAGAATCTACCAGTACATAGGTGTCTGTCAGCTCTTTGCTTAGACCAGACGCCAGAAATGTTATACGTGGGCAAACATATCAGCGAGGAAGGTATAAGCAAGGTTCTACTGTACGCATAACAATCAAAACACACCAGATATTCTGCCATTAATGACTTGAGGTTGTGTAAAGTGACATTTCCAGCCATCGTTGGTGAACGCTGTCACCTGATGTCAATGTGTTTCTTGAAGCTCGCTCTTGGCTAAACTTGACTGAAATGTCAAAAGTTCTAAACTATGGTGTAAAGTAAGTTTTATATTATTGCGACAACAGTCCAAATTCCACGTTCACGTCCCAGATTTGTGGAGTGTCATAATAGCATAGTGTGAAGTACCTGCGGTCATCAACTGCCTTGTTTTTCACCAGTTTTGCTGTCCAAAACATTTAGAGGTTGGACAGATGGTGCAGTTTCCATCAAGTGTTATGTCAGTGAAAAGAGGCCTGTATGCCAAACGCACTTCACATGTAGGCAATAGCTTTGTATTGACACGGAGTGACTATGGCAATAGTTTGCAATCTGCAAATCATTTCATACCATTATTAAGCAGCAAGCAACACAGTCAACAAAAAGAGGCCTTCTTCTGTTGTCTTTGCCATGTTAAATTGCAACGGCAGACTTGTAGCAATCTACCGTCACGGTGAGTGAGTGTTCAACTCTGGCATAGAGCAATGCCTCTGATCACAATCTCATTTCTCCCATTGTGTTTCCATCGTTGACAATAACATCACAGGCACTGAGTACTGCAGTATGCCTATCTACAGTCAACGTCCGATTTTTCAGACTTCCTAGGGACCGCGAAATCGTCCGAAAAAACGAATTCATGCTTATTTATTCTGCCACAGTGATGTCCGAAATAGCTTTAATGCCTCCCTGTACACTTATCAGGCATTTTGGTGCGCACCCAGGCTCTCGTGAATCCATTCGGTACCTTCCGCGAACTCCGCTTAACTACATGCCAACCGCCAACTGCAAATCAGCATCTCGTGATGAACGCCGCTGGTACCAGCAATGCGCGGAATAGATTACGGCTCTCACGCATGGAGCGTTTGGAAACGATGACATGGAACACAAATTACTGTGGCGAAAGAGCGGACGACTTGTCCGGCTTTCCCCGATACGTGTGCGCACGTAAACGATACGCATACACATTGCCGAATCTCCGCCGATACGCAGCATTTGCTGCCGTGTGAAGCCGATCGTTTATAGTTGTGTGCAGCACATCGCCGACTAAGCTGACATCGTCACTGTACTGTTACTGTACCGTACGCTTACATTTGTCATGGAAGGGTTCGTGATGACCACTCTGTTCGTGACCGCACACGGGCGTGGCAATGGTGAGTGGGGCTTCGTTCGTGAAGGCAGCGCGTCTGTGCGGCGCACTTAGCGATCTCGCACAAAGAGGCAGCATGAATGACGGTGCCGCGCGTTTGGGTTCTCGCCTATTGAATGCATGCAGTACGCATGCAACCGTGCTGGGCCACATGCACTACCGAAGGTGCCTATCATAAGGGTTGTCAGCGATTAAACAGTACTGGTGCGTTTGCCACCTGCCGCCATCACACCTCCGTGCATTTCCACTGCTTATCCGTAAAGACATCGCTGCACGGCACCGTGATAGCGGTCCCTTTCAATTTCTGGTCTGCATCACCCCATAACACTTCGGCATTGCGGCAAAGCTGACTTTCGAACTCTGCTACTGTTGCAAACAGATCGACTCGAGATGATGGACGCGGCAGAGGCGGGGGCTTCAATTAATGTCGTTCAGACCTGCAATTTGGGCAGAAAGTCCGAAAACTGAGACGCCGAAGAGTTTCAGTGTACGAAATTTCGGACGTTCTTATACATTGACGTCTATGGGGATGGTGATGGTGCCGCGAAAGCGTCCGAATTTTCGAGCATGTCCGGAAAATTGGGCGTCCGAAAAATCGGCAGTTGACATCAGAAAGTGGCAGAGAAAGACGGCGATACATGTAAAGGTCAGACTCGTCTTTATTTGTAATTATACATTTGGCCCACCAGCAGGACGTCGAATGTAGTTCATGCAACATACGACAGAGAATAACATTTGTGCTGCTCACTTGACTGGTGTAGAGTCCTTGGGGTCCCTGCGGAACGAAAAGCGGCCGGGCGTCTTGTGCGGCGTGCGAGGTGTCCGCGAGTCCTCCTGCTTTTCATAGAAGAGCAGGTAGGCATTCCAGTGGCGCTGCCGCGTCTCGGGATAACACGATGCTAGCGGAAAAAGAAAAAAGAAAGGACAAATGATGTATGAACTTCCGTGCCTCCTCTTTAGAGACCGCTTTTCGCATCGTCAGCGGCAGTACTCACCCGAGTCTGAAACCTTGGCCTTGTACGTGCCACCGAAGCACTCGGTCTCGAGCGTTGAGTCGTTCAGGTCAAACTGCTCCACCGTCGTGTCGTTGAACTTGTACCAGGTGTTCTTGCGAGCCACGTACCTGGGGTCACTCCTGGGACACACCAAAGGAGAGAGCAGACATGGTCACCGCCAAAACCCAGCCGAGTTGCAGACACAGAAGTGCTATACGGAAAGCTGAGCCCTTTTGTAGGACGCTCACTGTTTTTAACTGCGCAATAACAGCTCCCCTTCAACCAATTTGGCGAAAACTTGCCGAGAATCCCATTACATTCTTCGCAATTAGAATTAAAACTAACAGGTTATGGTGTACACCGTATTGGGAGACCACGGTCATATTTCACACCTACTTTGAAGCCTTCGTTAAAGGTTCATGTGCTATATGACAAAGAGTGTTCCCCACTTGTTGCCATGCCTACGAGTGGCGCTGACCAACACCCCCAGGTGTGCATGCACATAAATATTGCATAAGTGGATGTGGGGACGACTGCCGCCGTAGCTCAACTGGTAAGAGCATCGGGCATGTAATCGGATGGTCGCAGGTTTGGTCCCTGCCGGCGGCAAGTTGTCTTTTCGTCCACTTTACTTTCTTCACATCTATATCACAATGATTACATTACACTTAAAAACAGTACAATTAAAACCCCCTATACCTTCCTTGGCTTCATTATCTGCTGGTTTTCATCAAGGTTGTGTCGAAAAAAAAAACAAGCCCTCAAAATTCCCTTCCTTCACACCTTCTTGTAACATTGTTTTAGGTGATTCTTTAAGGGGGGACACTGCTCCTAAATTTTTTTTCTCATTTCTTGATCGATTTCTTGATCGATTTTGATGATACCCGGCGAGTTTGTGTATATTTGTGTGCTGATTTCAAATATGCAATTATTTTTCTAGTATAACCGGTAGTTCTCAAAATACAATATATTTCATGTGCCTTTTTGGGGAGGAAGATTTTTTTTTTAACAGAGAGAGTTACAAAGTAAATCAGCATATCACAATAACCTGTAACCAGAACTGAGTGCAACGAAACAAAAACCGATGTTCTAAGCCCGTTAGAACAAACGTTATGGTATGTTGAACATTCGCGAAGGAAATTGCAGCTTGAAATTGATGCACTCGTGAATGTTCAACATACTGAAATAAAGCGGTTAAGCCGACGCTTTATTACGCCAAAGGCAAGATGGCGCCGACCAAGAAGAGGCCCGAACCGATGACTGATGATGGTTATGTACAGATGAGGAAGATGAAGTCCAATTAATGCCTACACTAATTTCCCCCGTTGACGAAAGCGGCCAGCCTGGCCGCGAATTACGTTGTGGAACGCAGATGAAAGGGTTTGAGACGCGAAACGTGCACAACCTCTGTGCCGCGGCAGCGTTGGTCAGTGGAGGCATGAACAGGTGTAACACGGTAGTTCACCGGCGAGGTCTGGTCTATAACTGTGTAGGGGCCAATATAGCGAGATTCAAGCTTTTCGCATAAGCCAGGTGTCCGTGCAGGCGTCCATAGGAGTACAGGGTCGCCAGGGCGATAGAAAACGTCGCGGTGAGTGGCATCGTAGCGATTTTTGCGATCTTCTTGGCTGGCCTTGGTGTTTATACGGGCGCGATGAAATCTCTCCATCAAACCATTTGTCTGTGGGTGGTAGCTAGACGTTGTCTTGTGGATTGTGTTTGACGCTTGGAGAACTTCACTAAGCGTGCTTGAGAGAAACGCCTTGCCTCGGTCGCTCAAAAGAACGTGAGGAGCTCCGTGCCGTAGGTAGATAGCTTTCAAGAAGAAGGTTGCTACTTCGGAAGCAGTTCCTGAAGTGACCGAGGCCGTCTCAGCGTACCGGGTCAAGTGATCAACAGCGGTGACGATCCATCTCTTGCCGTCTGGGGTAGTTGGGAGGGGCCCGAAAAGGTCAATTCCGACGACAGAGAACGGCTGTGCTGGGCAAGGAAGTGGTTGTAGGGTCCCGACTGGGACAGTAGTAGGCCGCTTGCGGTGTTGGCAAAGGGCGCACGAGGCAATATATTTAGCTACGCTCGTGGAAAGACCTGGCCAGAAGAACCGGCTGCGGATGCGCTCGTGGGTTTTGTGGTAGCCAAAGTGGCCTGACGTTGGGTCGTCGTGTGAAGCCCGAAGAACTTCCCCGCGAAGAGCCCGCGGTACGACGGGGACCCATCGATGGCCTTCCGGGTGAAAAATGTACCGATAGAGTACGTCGTCTTCAAACTTGAATAGCTTGAGCTGTTTTCGTAGCCTGGCATTAGGAGAAGACGAAGCACCACTTAGGCGACTGATGATGTCACTGCAATAAGAATCAGTACGCTGGTGAGTGGAAAGCACTGAAGGGCGGTTGGCTGAAGGCAGGGAAGAAATGGATGCAATCGACGATGTGTCCTCAGTGCGGCCAATTTGACAAGGTGACGTGACGTGCTCCGATGTTGGCGGCAATGGACATCGTGATAGAGCATCGGCATCTTGATGCTTCTTTCCGGTCTTGTAAATGACGTCAAAGTCATATGCTTGTAATCGGATAATCCAGCGGCCAAGGCGTCCCGACAGGTTTTTGATTGTCGACAGCCAGCATAGCGCATGGTGGTCGGTCACAACAGTGAAATGTCGACCATGGAGGTACGGACGAAATTTTTGGATGGACCAGACAACAGCCAAGCACTCTTGTTCGGTTATCGAGTACTTCTTCTCTGCAGAGGTGAGAGTGCGGCTTGCATACGCGACAACTTTCTCGCGAAATTCACGGTCACGCTGTAGCAGTACGGCACCAATTCCCTGCCCACTAGCGTCAGTGTGCAGTACCGTAGGTGCCTCGTCATTGAAATAACAAAGAACCGGTGGGGATGTCAGTGCGCGCTTGAGTTCTTGGAATGCGGCTTCGCACTGATGATTCCAATCAAAGGGAGCGGTACTAGCAAGGAGCTTGTGGAGAGGCGAGGCAATGGTGGCAAAGTTCCGGATGAAGCGTCGGAAGTATGATGCGAGCCCAAGGAAGCTGCGCAGTTCTTTTGCACGGAGTGGGCGCGGGAAGTTGAGCACTGCGGAAATTTTGTCCGGATCGGGCTGGATGCCATCTTTGTTAACGAGATGTCCGAGAACTTTGATCGTTGTGCTACCGAAGTGGCACTTCTTTGTGTTTAGTTGAAGGCCAGCATTGGACAGGCATGTGAGCACTTCGTCGAGGCGTTGCAGATGGTCATCGAAAGTGGAGGAAAACACGACGATATCGTCCAAATAGCATAGACAAGTTTTCCACTTGAGGCCGCGAAGAACAGTGTCGATCATCCTTTCAAATGTGGCGGGGGCATTACATAGGCCGAAGGGCATTACGTTAAACTCGTAAAGACCGTCCGGCGTAGAAAAGGCGGTCTTTTCTTTGTCCGCTTCGTCCATTGGAATTTGCCAATATCCGGAATGAAGGTCAAGGGTGGAGAAGTACTGCGCGCCTTGCAAAGAGTCAAGTGCATCATCTATACGAGGCATCGGATATACATCCTTTCGGGTGATCTTGTTGAGCGCGCGGTAATCAACACAAAATCGTACCGATCCATCCTTCTTTTGTACCAATACAACGGGTGATGACCAAGAACTGGCAGAGGGTCGTATGATGTTTCTTTTGAGCATGTCGGCCACGTTCTCCTCAATGATTTTGCGTTCGGCCAAGGAGACTCGATAGGGACGACGGCGTACAATATTCTGACCATCAGTGTTGATACGATGAGACGCAACTGTGGTCTGTCCGAGTGACGAAGCATTGGCGTCGAAGGAGGCCTGATGTTTTGCTAGCAATTTCAGCAACGCCTCACGCTGAGGAGCAGGAAGGTCGGGGTTTATCCCGGAAGCAAAGGTGGATGAAGAAATAGGCTTGTCCTGTAGAGGATGAGCTTGCAAGGCGTCAAGAGGTACGAAAGATGCCGGTTGTGTATCCACATAACAGGTCACCGCAGAACCTTGAGGTAGGAGAATAGTCTCAGTGGTGGTGTTCAGGCCGACGATTACCGCAGCACTTTCTTTGAATCGCACCAGGCTGGATGGGAACACAATGCCACGAGCTAGACAGCGGCCGTAAGGGGTGATAAACACGTCACCATTGGCAATATGCGTAGACGTGATCGGGATCAGTTGCTCCTGACCCGGAGGCAGTACGGAATCGGCAGCTGTGGAAAAAACGCAGTCGTGTCTCATCGATACGCTCGCTGCAATGATCGGTCTCGGTCATCTGAAGTACACGTTGGCGGCAAGAAATTAAAGCAGACGCTGACGAGAGAAAGTCCCAGCCTAAAATGAGTTCATGAGCACAGGAAATTAAAACTGCGAAAGTGATGTGATGACGGATACCGTCAATGAAGACGCGTGCTGTACATTGAGCCAATGGTCGAATGATTGCTCCATTGGCCCCAATCAAGGATGATCCAAGGTAGGGCGTCTTCACTTTCCGCAAACGAGAACACAAGTCCGCACGCATAACAGAAATCGTTGCTCCCGTGTCTATCAAAGCCCAAACCCGCACACCTTGCACAATCACCAATAACATGTTTGACGGTCGTTCAGGAGGACTTGAGGCATTTCGCGGCGATGCAGTTTTCCCTCCAAAAACTGCACTGTTTAGTTTTCCGATCGCTGGACAGGGAGTTGAGAGACAGGCCGAAGCGGCGAAACAGAGCGCCGGAGTGGCGATGGGGAACGTCGTCTGGAGGTACGTGTATTGATGGTCGTGTTCGAAAAGTCGGCCGGCGATGGCGATCGGCGAGTGAAAACATTGTCGGCGTAACGGTGGTAAAATCGAGATGGCTCGTCACGTTCGAAGCAGCATAACCACGACGTTCGTCCTGCTGGCGGCGTCGACAAACCCGGGAGATGTGTCCCCGAATGCCGCAGTAATAGCAGACAGGCCGTGGGGCACGCCAGGCGGAATGGTATGGCGGAGTCGGTGCTCGGGCAACAAGAGGTGCTAGATGGTCGTGAACAGGCACCGGTGGTGTGACTGGAGGCAGTGAAGGTTGCATTGCAGCGATGTGTGCGTACGAAGCCGGTTGGGGGCAAGGTGGAGCGGTGGGATGGTGGGCGCTCTGAAAGGCTGTCATTTCCTCTTTGATCATACTTCGCAGATCAGTGGAGGCGGGTTGTGCGTGAGCGTTGTTGCAAGGTGGTGAGCCGTAGGCTTGCAATTCCTCACGGATTATGGCTCGAATGATGGTTCGGAGCTCCATACTGTTTGCCAAGGGGTTTTCACAAAAGTCGGGTCGCAGGCGGATGGATTGTAGGGCATCAAGCCGCTGGCACACAGAGATGACGTCCGATACCGTCGAAGGGTTGTTCGCGGTGAGGGCATTGAAAGCGGTAGGTCCTATACCCTTCAGAAGATGTCGTACGCGATCAGTTTCTGGCATGGCATCGTCGATACGGCGGCAAAGCGCAAGAACGTCCTCAATGTACGAGGTATAAGAATCGCCGTAATGCTGGACGCGTTCAGCCAGTTTCTTCCTCGCAACTTCCGAACGAACCGTCGGTGTGCCAAAAATCCGCCGTAGCTGGTCCTTGAAGGAAGACCAATCACGGAAGTCGCTCTCGTGATTTAGGAACCATGTCTTGGCTACCTGGGATATGTAAAACTGTACGCGGGCTAACTTCGACGCCTCGTTCCAGTTGTTGTAAACGCTTACACGGTCATAGTTGTCGAGCCAGTCTTCGACATCTTCTCCAGGCAGACCGGAGAAGATTTCAGGCTCGCGAGGGGGGTTGTTGGCAGTGGTAGGGGCGGCGGCAGGCGGTTGGACCGGGTGAGTTGGCACTGTGGGCTCATCTTGTGACATGGTGGTCTGCTGGCGTAAGCGGCGTCCCGAACGGAGCTCCAGGAGAGATCTTTAGAAGAAGAGAGGTCGAAGGGATCGGAAAGCTCATCCACCACTTGAAATAAAGCGGTTAAGCCGACGCTTTATTACGCCAAAGGCAAGATGGCGCCGACCAAGAAGAGGCCCGAACCGATGACTGATGATGGTTATGTACAGATGAGGAAGATGAAGTCCAATTAATGCCTACAATATTTTAACTTTTGTTCTAATGGGCTTAGAACATTTATTTTTGTTTCGTTGCACTCAGTTCTGATTACAGGTTATTGTGATATGCTGACTTACTTTGTAACTCTCTTTGTTGAAAAAAAAATCTGCCTCCCCAAAAGGCACATGAAATATTTTGTATTTTAGGAACTACTGGTTATACTAGAAAAGTAATTGCATATTTGAAATCAGCGCACAAATATACATAAACTCGCCAAGTATCATCAAAATCGATCAAGAAATGAGAAAAAAATTTTAAGAGCAGTGTCCCCCCTTAATGGTGCACCTATGCGTATGAGTGTGCACGCACAGAGCCCTCCATTAGAATGTGGCCACGGCAGCTGGGAATCAAACGCGTGACCTCATGCTAACGAGCAAAACGATGCAAACTTAAAGACATAAATAATAACTATCACTTTAAAAGGCAGAAATCTAGGGGAAAGTGGAAGCTTCAAGAGATGAAATAATTAGAGCTGTGCGAATAGCAAAATTTTGGGTGCGAAGCGAATTTGAATAATAAAGACTGAGTGCGAATCGAATCGAATAATTTCGAATAATTTTCGAATATTTCTCAAACATTTTTCGAATAATTCGAAGTGAAATTACAGAAAAAGTTGCAGAGAATCCCTAAGTAATTCTTGTGAGATAGCAACATGAAAGTGTTTCTTTTCGCTAGGTTGATGAAGCGCTGGTAGGGTCATATTTCATAGTTGTCTTTCTTATCAAGAATGAGGCAATGTAGAGGCTGAATTGTATTTATGTACATGATTTGGTGCAACCAAAGTCTTGCCGACAACACTTTACACGTGATAGGCAGAGATGCCATTTCCTCAGCCTCTCCTCCTCTTTCAACTGCTGTGGAAGGCCAACTGATGTGGCAGACAAGGGTGTGCTCTCTTCAAGTCCGGAGCTCCAAATCTGCCTCGTAGACGTTGATACATAAGAACATCTGAGACTTTGAATGCTAAAAAGCTTCGGCGTCCGATTTTTCGAATTTCCTGCCCAAATTTCAGGTCCAAAACAGCATTAAATGAGCCCCCAACTCTGCCACATCTTTCATCTCCACATTGGAACCAGCGTTTTCTTGAGTTAATACATTTGCGACCGTAGCGGAGCTTGAAAGGCAGCTTTGCCGCAATACGGGGGTGTGATAAGGTGAAGCATATTGAAAATTTAGGGACCACTTCCAAACGGACGTTGACTATCTCTTGGCTAAGTTCGACCGTAACGGACTTTGAAAGGCAGCTTTGTCGCAATACGGGGGTGTGAGGAGGTGAAGCATATTGAAAATCTAGGGACCACTTTAAATCAGACGACTGTCTCTTGCCCAAGTTCGACCGTAACGGAGCTTGAAAGGCAGCTTTGCCGCAATACGAGAATGTAATGAGGTGAAGCATATTGAAAATCTGAAGGGGTCACTTTCAACCGGACGTTGACTGCATTTGTTTTTGGGAAGTTCGAATAGTTCGAATAGTAAAATTTCAGTGCGAATCGAATCGAATAGCAAACACTATTCGAAAAATATTCGAAATTTCGAATATTCGCACACCCCTAGAAATAATCCTGAACACGGGGTGTCACTAAGGTCGACGTTTCGACAAGCGGACTTGTCTTCTTCAAGGTTGCAGCCTGAAGAAGGTTGCGGCCATGAAGGACAAGTCCACTTGTCGAAATGTCGGCTTTAGTGACACCCCATGTTCACGAATTTTTCATCTGATCACTTAAAAAGAAGCACAAAAGTGAAAGAGGCAAAGAGTGAAAGGAAGCGGGAGAAATTTGGCTTACCTGCGTTCACGAATGTACGAGTAGTAGTGGCCAGCGCTGGCTTGACCGTTGTGCACCACCACGCCGGCCAGGTCGTAGACTGCTGGCGGAGGTCGCCTGAACACTTCGTCCAGGGGGTCTCCTCCACCTGTTGAGCGGCCCTCCTGCTCCATGACCCCATGGAGGGTGTACGGAGACATGTCCAGGGACCATGGGAACTGCGTCACGAAGGGTTAGAAAGGAGAAAGCACGATGAGCTTTGCACATTTCATTATGGAGGTACTATTCAATATGAGCTGTAACGCACAAGCTGTGGCAGATCAACGCTCCTGAGAGGAAACTGAAGAAGGCTTCGCCATTCCATTACAGTACTCTGCTTTTTTTTTTTTGAGCATTTGCACTGGCCTCCAAGGAGGTATCACTCCATCAAACAGAAAAAAAGCAAAAGAAAAGAGAATAGTCATGAGGCTAATGTAGTAGCTCGCTGTGCTAAGGGTCCATGCTGTCTGTGCTGCTCATTCGTACAGTGCACTGTCCTTTTGAATGCTGTGGTCATGGCTCGCACGTTTTGCCCCATAATGAATGTGATAGTCCTACTAAGTACAGCGAAGGCTTTCTTTACAGTAAGCAAGTGAAAAGGGGAGAAGGGGGAACCAAGGGCCTCAAATTTTGTTATTTACAACCGCACGAAGCCAACAGACAATGAAGCCAAGGAAAACATTGGGAAAATTGAGGTGCGGCTTTAAGGTAATAGCAAATGATAAGGAAAATGGGAACGGAGGTGGAGAAAAGCACCACTTGACAGATGTTGGGTCTAAATCCACATCTTCCGCATTACCGTGGTCAGTTCTCTTAGTCTCAGATTTCAATTACAGTGAACTCCCGTTAAGACGAACTCCGTTAAGACGAATTCTCGCTTATACCGAACAACATGGGACCATTTGTTTGGTTTCCCATAGACTCAATGCAAAAAAAATATCGCTTAAGACGAACCACCCAACTGTACTCTTCTGTTAAGACGAACTTTTGCGATGATCAACAACGCTAGCGATTCTGCGAAACGAACACTGCAGTCTTGGTGGGGCATTCAGGCGACCGAGAAAAAGCAAAAAGATGAAAAAAAAAAGCACTTTATCAGCAAAGAAAGCGACAAAAAGTGTAGGGGGATTTACAACTTGGACCCCCAAGCCATTGCGTCCTTTTGTATTCCCCCCCCCCCCGTTCTTCGGTTTCCCAGCTGGAGTACAAAAGAGAACAGAAGAACACAAGAGCTTGGGGCCCCTCCGCCGTGGTCAGAAGGGCAAATGCAAGGGGATTGGGGAAAAAAAAAGAAAGCGACAACAGGAACAAAAATGGTCTGTGCATAACAATCGAGTACGAAACCGAAACCACGATCGCGGCGCACTCCCGTCAGAGGGGTCAGGTGCATTGTCATCGCCATCACACAGTATTTTGTGGTCAATTCGCGTTGGTTCGCGTAGGACCTGTACGCGTTCTATCTGTTTCCAGTGAAGTGCAAATTGTGATGAGCCATTTTGATTATGGAAGCGCACGACAAAGGGAGGCTATTTTGCACAGTGAATATAGCTGCGTCGTGTCTTTTTCGTGGCGAGGCTTGTGACCGTGAGTAGCCCGATGGGATATCTTCAGCTGCACGTCGATCAGGAAAAGTTACTACGGGCCGAAAACGGGAAAATATCCAGACCTCGAAGAAAACCTTGCAGACTTTCTTAAGCAACTCAGCGTATAATGACTTTGTCAAGGAAACAGCACGCGACCGAGGCGTATCCAGAAGTGATCTTAGAGCCAGCAAAACAGGCTCACAGAAGAAAACAAACTGCCAGGAGAATAAATTTTACATTCTTTGAAGGAAAATTGTGCTTGTCTCTTAATTTTTTTTCTAATCGTCAACATAGGGGCGTGTTACAGTTTTATCATTAAAATGTGGTAGCAAATATCTTCACGAGCATTTTTATTTCTGAATACGCGAAAATCGGGTGCTCGTAAGATTCGTGTAAATACTCTGCTTGAAGGCATAGACTTTATCTAGATGAGCCAAATAAATGCTTTTTCTTGTCTTTTTGCCCCACATTGTAAGTCTACTGCATTCAGTGTTTCAAGTAACATATTTGGATGCACTTGGCATATTAGCATGTCTCTTTTTGGGGGCACTTCTGATAAGCCGAATCCTGATAAGACGAATAGATGACCGCGGTCCCTTCGAGTTCATCTTAACGGGAGTCTACTGTACATGCATGTTCATTAATTTTTTTTCCCTTTCGTTTCCCACTTACCTTACTTCGTCTACATCAAAACATTTCGACACAACTCAGTTTCTTTCACATTTCTGACCCGCCTTAATCACTTAAATTTTTCAGCATTTGTTTGTGGAGGAACTAGGCCTACTGGATTAATAGTGCCTGCTTGTTCAAGTAGATTCTCTTCAACTATTGCCACTCTTACTTCTTGCAAGCACTGGCAGCCGTGTTCTAACACATTTTCTCATCAAGGCAACTAAATTCTCTACCCTTCTTCTTTTTTTTTTTAACAAGTTACTTCAGCTATTTTCAGCCCCACTCTAGCCACAACCTTCTCATCCTCCTGCTTCACTGATGATAGCAGAGAATGAGTTATGCATATATAATCACTAATAAGGAAATCGGTTGCTGCTCTGATCAAGAAGAGTATCCCTGTCTAAACCTTAGCTACAGCAATGTCTCTTTGTACAGTATAACCTTGTTACAACGGATCTGTTTACAACAGACATTCGGATATTACATACCAATTTGCGGCATTATGCCTACCTCCGTACTGGTTCCATTGATTGAGCTTCGTTCACAACGGATTCTAGTACAACGGACATTCGGATATAATTGACCAAAATGTCAGGCCAGCAAGATGGTCAGGACTTCTTTAGAGCGGACTTTTCTACCACGTACATACCAAATTCAATAACTTCCGACTTCAAACATCGCTTAACATAGTTTCAGTACGGGAACAGCGCGCCGCGGATATCGACATACCGATTTAAGAACGAAGGCCGCCGATCTCAGGTCTGTCAATGATCAGCTATGCCTAGCTGTAGCGACAAAAAATCAGCGTGCAGCGTGCTTGGTGTCGCGTTTTGGGACGCTGACACGCGAAATTGCTAGCCGCTGCCACCGCTTCTCCGAGCGGTCGTTGTGCGGCGAGCTTGGCCGGGGGGGTCCGCTAACGATGCGCAATATGCCCATCCGTGGCTATGAGGAGCCAGTGGGCGATACGATTCGTTGCTTGCGACGAAGGACACTGCGGCTTCTTCGCTTTCGCATGTCCGCTAGCGCGATGTTCTTGCCCGCAAAGTTCGAATTTGTCTCGCACATCGGCACCTTGAGCGGAGTTAGGCCTAGCCACGACATCGAGTAGAAAGCTCGGTCGATGTGCGTGGCCGCGGTGCCCGATGTTTCAAAATACCGTATTTACTCGCATAATTTGCGCACTTTTTTTTCGCGAATTTGGAGCTCCGAAAAGGGGGTGCGCAAATTATGCAGAGATTTCGCGAGCACATCTGAAATAACGCACAATATATAGTCCTAACACGCGCGATATAATACATTAAAGAAGAAAATAAATTATAGCGCAAACGAACGGTTTTTAGCAGAATTAGCACGGACTTTAACCAGCCAGATTCGGTCATGCACGGTCTAGTCAGAATCACTGGTTGAGAAGTCCGACTGAGAATCATCGCCACGGCCACTGTCACCGCTTTTCCAAAGCGCGTCGTCCTTGGTTCCGTCGAGTGCGTTGAGGCGTCTTCTTGAAGCTCTTCGCGACAATGCTGGGAGTAACGAGGTGCCACGGCACGGCGATACCGGTGGGCCTAAGCTCTCGCACATATTTGAAAAGGTACTCTTCAACGGCAGGAAACTTTCCATGCTTCGGTCCTCGGAACGGTCTCCTTCTCGGTCTTG
The DNA here is from genome assembly GCF_013339695.2 of Rhipicephalus sanguineus. Taxonomy (NCBI): domain Eukaryota; kingdom Metazoa; phylum Arthropoda; class Arachnida; order Ixodida; family Ixodidae; genus Rhipicephalus; species Rhipicephalus sanguineus. Next base: position 68,292,484 of record NC_051184.2, on the reverse strand, counting down.
TATTAAAAAGCGAACTCTTCTGCGGCACGGTTCCCGTTTCCGTAGGCAAATTCTATAACAGTTAGCTTGAATTTTGCCGAGTAGTTATTGTAGCCCAGCGCAAGAGAACAGTGAAAACGCAACTGGCTGATCGCGAAACCTAAACTGCCTAAACTTCCGAAATCAACAAAGGCTGCGTCGCAGCGCGGACGCAGAGGAGGAGGGTCAGCGCGGGAAAATGTTGGCGCGACTGGCCCTCGCACGCCTCCGATGCAGAAAGTAGTCCGTGCCGTGTCGCGTGCATGCATTCTCACGGCGGGTGAACGCTCGAATAGTTCCGACAACCGGTGAACAGATTTAGGTGTTCGGGTACGGTTGGTACGGTCTCGGCGGTTTCCGGGGAATAGAACGAAGTAATCGGAAGAAGGGACTTCGCACTCGCAGCCTGTCTTGTGTATGACTGCGCTCGCCTGCTCGGTGAGGGCCGCGGGGCGCGGCCGTCCAAAGTTTCCCCGTGCGCGCGCGCCGGTGAGCTGGCTCGAGCGGGACGGGGAGCGCAAAATATGCGAGTAAATATTTTTTTTTTTAGCAAAGCTGGTTAAATATTAGGGGTGCGCAAATTATGCGAGGGCGCAAATTATGCGGGTAAATACGGTATGACATGCTTGATTGCGAGTACAAAGAGCTGTCCCGTGGTGGTCTTCGTCATAAGCTCCGAAGTGCTGATAAGAAGAAACTCTAAGAGCGGGTCCAACGAGTCAGCGCTATTACAGTCACACGCCTGCGATGTTCGCGACGAGTGCGGCGCGCTATCGTAGTCTGATGATTGAGCTTCTGCTTACAGCTGCCAAACTAAAGCGTTCTAAATTATCGGCGTTCTAAACTAGCGCAATTTTCGACAGCCACGACCTCGCGACGCACAAGCAGCAGACGACAATCCCGAAGCGAGCATCACTGCAGAAGCAGCCAATCGGAGGCCTTGGATTGAACTTCAAACATGTGCTTTTTGTACGCTTGTTACTGAATGGAGGAGCTAGCTGAAACGGAGAACTTGAACACGGAGAAATGCTCTTTACGACGAGCCCAAAATGGTGGCGCCCGGTTGTGCCGTTGCCGAGCTATAATTTTGAAAAACGCTGTTTTCTTTTTGCTATTTCCGCAATTTTCGCCAAGTTGGCAGACGCAAAAAAAAAATTTTATAGCACTTCTACGTAGTTTTCAATGAAGATATTTTGGAATCAGATAGAAAATGGGCTAAAGAAACTGAAAATGCGATTTTCAAAAAATCGCATTTCTTTTTGGTCCCCCGTTAAAAATAAGACCATGTTTGTGACTTGTAATTCTCTCCGGTTACAACAGACCCATTCAGTGTTTACATAAAAGTCTGTTGTAAAAGTACTTGGATTTTACATACTCCCTTTACAACAGACCAAAATCGTCTTCACTATGAAGGTCTGTAGTAATGAGGTTATGCTGTATACAACTATGTTTATCACCATGCAAGAGGTAACACAATATGCATAAACTGCACAGGACAGTGTAGTGAGCCAAAAGTACGATGATGTACCTTGAAGTGGTAGTCAAACTTGACCGCCCGGTTGGCCTCCCAGTCGAAGCCGAACCGTTTCAGTTGAATGACCAGCACTTGGGGCAACCTCTTGATGCATGTCCGCTTGACCGTGTTACGCTGTGCATGCAAAGAAACATGGGCACATCTCACATTTGAAAGGCCAGTAAACAGGCTTCGACTTTTTTTTTTTTTACACCTCCCAAATAAGCTCGCTAATTCGTGCAGAAGGCCGCGGTGATCACATTCTGCAAATATCACATTGCTGCGCGCTATGCAGACGCTCCATTTTGAAAAACAATTATTGCACCCCTCTCCAGCGCCTGTCCAATCCTCCTCGTACGCGCAGTGACACAATCTTGCCCATTGGCAACTTTATGTATTACCGGCTTCGTCAATTGGTCCTCTCAACTACGAAACGATGCCTCAGCCCTGTGGTGATGCGGTTTTGGCCGCATATTTACCATGCTTTTTCACCGCACTGCTAGGGTGAACCTAGCGCCGCTCTGACAAGAGTGACGTGGGGATAAGTGGAGGAAACCTTGCTCGGTCACAAGCTGCGTGCCGGTGATGTAATCACTGACGTTGTGTTACGTCGCCAAAATGGGCGTAGTCATGACAGCGGGCTACGCCTACCCCTCTTGACTGCCGAGAGGGGTAGGAAGGCCGAGCGAGAAACCGAAACCAGCCGAAAGCGGGTTGTTCTATACCCTGTCACTTCCTTTATTACTGTACTTATTAATAAAATTCTTGTGGCAGCATGTTCACACTGTACAAGTGCGCAGTTATAGCTTCATGACACATTTTGGATGGCGGGGTTGTTTGCTGACCCTTTAATGGGCCCCAAACCACCTCTCATATTTTAAAAAAATTTCAAGCAAACACGTGCATTGAGTCCACAATACGTCACGATCAACAATGCCGAAACAGCGGTGCCATGGGCAAAAACAATCCCGTGCTTCTCCTCTACGGGTCTTTCCAGTATCGCCAGCACTGGTCATGATGTCATCAGCCGCAGGCGTTGATGGTGTCATGACAGGAACCTGTTTGGCTGCTAGCAGCTACGCGTGCTCCCTGCTCTTCCTCCTCGCACGTTGAAGAGGAGAACTTGGCAAGGAGGAGAGATGAGCCAAATGGAATGTAGCGAGGGAAAGAGCAAAACATGAAAGGCCACGTTTCGATGATCAAACACATTTAACTCTGCTGTTATGGCACCATTTCAAAAAATTCTCGCAGCTACATGTTTGTTGTATATTTGTGCATAACTGCAATGCCACAAAAATTGTGCTAGTCACAATAACGTTGAACCTCCAGGGTAGGCAGGACTTCACTGAGGCTGAAAGACAAGTGGCGTATATATTGCTAGCACAGGTGGTGAGTTGGATCACTTGTGGTCTTGTTTGTCTTTTTGCGTTCGTCCGTCGTTTTTGCACTGCTTCTTATGACCATGAACAACCAACTAGCCTGAATTACCGCCGGTGTGGCGAGCTGGACATGCCAGGCGCTTGATCATACGCTCTTTTGAGAAGAACAGCATCTCTAACGCACTTGACGGTATATAACAGCGATAAGGAAGGAAGTGACAAGGTCAGCAGTAATCACTGGGCATGGCTAACAAATGTCATTTGCATTTTGTGTATGCTGCTCACGCTTTTTTCATTTTTCAGCACACATTCGAGTTTTTTTTCTTCTCTGATTCTGCACTTTAGGGTGTCAGCTTTAAATCGAGGCCAGCCCGGATTCAAGTGCATAAGCTAATGCATGGCATAAAGGCATCTGACATCAGTGCTCAACATTGCACCCACACTTCTTTTAGACAGAACACTCCCGACCAAGACAGGCACACCCAATCAGGCCCGAATGCTCACCTTCTGGCCACACTTCTCGCAAAGATACGCGTTGTCACCCTCGAGCAGCTCTCCCTTGACAAACTGGTCCAGGGACTCCTTCAGGCTCTGGCTCTTTACAGGCAAATTAAGTGCCAGGAAGGTCTCCTCACGTTCATACCTGGCGAGATTAATTGTTAATGAATATTCATCACGAAGAGAGGTGTTCACGGTGTAGGAAAACCCGACAATGTGGAATCGCGCCAGATTCTTTGACGTGTTTATGACGAGAAAATGGTGACTAACGATGAACATTAGTGCGACAATGGTCCGTGACAGGGTCTATTACAGACAACCAGAGTTCTGGTGACCAGAAACTTGTGCTTCACTATACACAGCTGTCTTTACAATAACTGTTGAACTGTGGAAGGATTGATATCCAATCGGTGCAAGACTGGAAGCTTATACCTTAGTGTAAGTGTGTCAGATAATAGGCAGAGGAAATCATGACGAAAAAGTTAGACAAGACAGACTTAATGAGAATGTTAAAAAGTCTCTGGTTATTCAATGCAGCAATCTCAAAGCCCTTGCACATATGATATATGATACACAAAAGCTACTAGAATGTGCAAGCCACTGCATATGCACCCACGACAACTACATATGAAAGATATAGAAAAATGACATGCACACATACAAATCCTCAAGCACGATAAATTATGCTTTCCCCCAGCTCTGTGCAGACTGCTTCCATGATGGACAGACTAGCTTTTATACAACCTGTGAATGGAATTAAAATTCCATTCTATAAGACTGGATGCTTGCACATGTATCAAATGTACTATTTCTGTACTTGGCTAACATGGCACAAGTTAAGAGACGGTGGCAGATTAGGCTGGTTTGTATGTCATGACTTCTGGAAAAAGCTAAACCGCTTTGCAAAAGAAGAATGGACAAAGCAACGGACAAAGACGAGCTTGTCCTTGTCATTTTGTCCAATCGTCTTTTGCTTAGCGCTCTAGCTCTTGCCTGTAATCGTGACATGACACCCTGATTCTGGCAACCACTTGGATCAACTCGGACGACTGTGGAGAATGGTGTGTGCTGTCAGAGCACCTCAGCTGGAGCCCAATTCCAAAATTTACGAGATGACTGCCTGCCAATTGTCCTGCCATAGTAGCGAGAGTGAATTTATTTGCCCATAGTTATAATTACCAACATTATGTAATGGCCAATGAGCTGTTTCTTATCTTTTTGAACACAATTTGCCACAACCTTCTATTTCAGAATGTGGGCACCTGCTGATTATTCCATGTAAATTCAAGTTTGCTTGGTATAATTTGTGATGTTTCCACGGTGTGATCCACGGTTGTGATGTTTCCACAATTACGATGTTTCCACGGCCGCTCCGTTCCCGGCTCCATTTGCGTTGCACAAGTGGCCATTTTGAATGCTTTGGCGCCGTACGTGATCAAAAGTACCCATAATGGTGTGTGAAGTCACCAGAATCGACACTGTAGCCTGACATCATGCTAGCGTTGATGTCAGTAGGTGCGCCATGCGAAAATGGACCTTAATGTCAAAATAAAATATCTTATCAGCATTTACTGAGCTTCACACTTGAGCAGAGCAGTCTCTGTGTACAGGAGATTTGTATGGCAGAGAAAACTGACTTTAGGAAATTCATGTCAGTACCCCCCGAATGTGAAAGACGCTCTCCCTACCTGTGGGGGCATCCCTGGCATATCTTCTGGTCGGAGAAGGTTCCCTCGTAGAAGGGCTTGAAGACGGGGTCGCAGCCGATCTTGAGGAGGTACTCGTCCACCTGGTCCAGCAGGTGGTTGAAGAACTCGAAGGCATCCTGCTGCTCACGCACGTTGACCGGTGCGCCCCACAGTCGGAAGCACTGCCAGAACTGCTCTGGCACGTGGTACTCCATCTGGGACTCGAGCAGGTGGCCAAATACTGACTGCGTCTGGAACAGCAGGCTGCACACACAGCAATGGGAGATATTTACTTTGTCGAACACCTTTTTTTGTTAAAGCAGTCCCAAAAACATTTTGTTGCATGACCTTTGCATGCTCGTATTGCTTCGTCGATTTTGAAACTTCAGTGGGGAGGGCTGCCACGAGTGTGTTGTGATACAGTGGTGCAACAGCCGAAATAGGATTTGGAGCAATTTTCGGAGCAGAAAAATGTTGCTTTTGGAGCACAGAAATCCAAATTTGGAGCAGGTCACGGAAAAAACCTGAATTTTTTAGCACGAAATCCCAAATTTGGAGCAGTATAACAAAGAAGGCTTACTTTTAGAAAAGAAAACAAAAATACTTACAAACCATTCTACATCAGCTAACTCGTCCACAGTGCACATGAACACTGCTATTTCAATAAAAGCAGTGTGTTGAGCCACCCCACAGTGCGAACAATGACCAAATCCACATTAGCATTAGCAGGGCCTGTCAAATAATTCGACAGGCACTGCAAATGCTAATGTGGACCTGCGAACCTGGCAACCTCGAAATTCGGGAGTTTCGTAAAGAAGGAGCAAGTGGGGGTGGCGAAAAAATAAAACTGGCAAACGTTTTTGTCTATTTGTTTCTCAAGGCCGCAGAAACGCCATACACAGCAGCTCCAAATGACTGCCAATAATTTTTTAAATGTCAGCGATCATACTAGGACTCGTAATTACATGGCGCGTGCACGAATGAGTAACTAAAGAACAAAATGTGCTGTATCCCTGACAGCTAGTACTACGTAATAGCCCCTTCTAAATCTCAATACGCTTTTCCGCAGGACACCAGTGTACTGTGGCAAAAGCGGCTTAAAAAGCGTTCTGCACGCAATAAAACAAGCATTAGGAAATTTGAGAACCACTGTCCTTTTTTATTGCGATAGCAATTATATGGACACTCTTGACGGGTTTTTGCTGTCATGTCCCGTATGAAGTCCAAATTGATAACAACCCCCATCGCATAGTATGTTCAATTGTGGGTAAAAGGGCGCGAGTGCCGGTGACGAACGCGGCTGAAGCAGAGATCAAACCAGCCAGCCCATCTCCCTCGCTTGGAGGGCGCATGCGATAACACCACAAGGAAACGCCCTGCCCGTCTTGAACGAGTATGAAAAGACGTGGGGGGGGGGGGTCGCTTGAGCAGCAACTTTGAACTTCGATTCTATGGGCGCGGTCGCGATCGCTGGCGCACGCTATCTTGGCAGCCATCAGCAGATGGCTCGTATATCCTGCTACGTGCCCCGCTCTCAATGCGAAGACACTGACAAAGAGCATCTTTCCCTGAAGCGGCCGTATTATCTTACACCAACGTTTTGTAAAGTTACGAGAGATCGAATACAAAGGAGTTTGCTGCCATCCTCACTTCGCATAACATTACAATTTGTTGGTATCATCATCATCATCATCATCATCAGCCTGTCTACGCCCACTGCAGGGCACAGGCCTCTCCCATGTTCCGCCAATCAAGCCGGTTCTGTGCTTTCTGCTGCCACGTTATACCTACAATCTTCTTAATCTCATCTACCCACCTAATTTTCCGTCTGCCCCTCACGCGTTTGCCATCTCTTGGAATCCAGTCAGTTACCCTTAATGACCACCGGTTATCCTGCCGACTTGCTACGTGCCCGGTCCATATTCATTTCTTCTTGATTAACTATGATGTCCTTAACCCTTTTTGTTCCGTGACCCACTCTGCTCTCTTCCTGTCTCTTAAGGTTACACCTATCATTTTCTTTTCCATCGCTCGCTGCGTCGGCCTCAATCTAAGTTGAACCCTCTTTGTAAGTGTCCACGTTTCTGCTCCGTAGGTAAGTACCGGTAAGATGCAGCTGTTATATACCTTCCTCTTGAGGGATAGTGGTAGATTACCATTCATGATTTGATAATGCTTGCCGAATGAGCCCCAACCCATCCTTATTCTTCTAGTTATTTCACTCTCATGGTTCGGTTCCGCGGTTACTACCTGTCCTAAGTAGATGTACTCTTTTACAACTTCCAGTGTCTCGCCACCTATCGCAAAGCGCTGTTCTCTACCAAGATTGTTCCACATTACTTTAGTTTTATGCATATTAATTTTCAGACCTACTCTTCTACTTTCCGTATCCAGTTCAGTAATCATGAGCTGCAATTCGTCTCCCGCGTTACTCATCAATGCAATGTCATCAGCGAATCGCAGGTTACTGAGATACTCTCCATTAACTCTTATCCCTAGCTCTTCCCAATCTAGGGCCCTGACAACCTCCTGTAAACACGCGGTGAATAACATTGGAGAGATCGTGTCTCCCTGCCGTACGCCCTTCTTTATTAGGATTCTGTCGCTTTCTTTATGGAGGACTATAGTGGCTGTGGATCCGCTGTAGATTTCTTCCATTATGTTTATATAGGCTTCGTCGATGCCTTGATTCCGCAGTGCCTGCATGACTGCTGATGTCTCCACCGAATCAAATGCCTTCTCGTAATCTATGAAGGCTATGTATAGGGGTTGGTTGTATTCCGCGCATTTCTCTATCACCTGATTGATAGTATGAACATGGTCTATTGTTGAGAATCCTGTACGAAATCCTGCCTGGTCCCTTGGTTGATTGAACTCTAATGTCGTATTAATTCTGTTAGCAATTACTTTTGTAAATAGCTTGTAGACAACCGACAGTAAGCTTATGGGCCTGTAATTTTTCAGGTCTTTGACGTCCCCTTTCTTATGGATCAAGATGATGTTGGCATTCTTCCAATCCAATGTTGGTATCATATAGTGCTTAGTCCTTGCGGTGAAACTGACTTTTTTTCTTTTCTTTCGCTGGGGGGTTAGGGCTAGGGTCTACACATCTGTATTGGATGATGATGGCCCACACTGCAGATGACCAACGCGGCTTCCATTTCTCGCTAAAATTTGTGCAACTGAGAAAATTTTGAAGCTGGTCGGGCATTTTTGCGCAGCATGGTGCAATTTCAACAAATTTCACGGTTCTGGCTCAGCTTGGCGCAATTGGCGCAGCTGTTGTATCACTGTGTGATATCATTCTCTTGAAAAGGCACCAGAACGGCTATTTACAAGGGTATTTACAACTGCATACAAGGCCCATGCAAATGTTTCAACACTTCGAATACTCAACCAAATATCACAGTATTCTGATTCACTTCGACATGAACTTAAAATTTTCTAAATTTCGAAGTATTTGAAACGAATGAATAGACGAATTTTGCCGCATCTAACCCACTCGAAAAAGTGCTATCACTGCAATGTGCACCCGCTACGCCGTGAAACTGTCCATTCAGGTAAAATACGCACTGCTGCAAAGCTACCCTTAATTGTTAAGTATTACCTGCACAGTGATTAATTTTGTATTAAATTTAAGTATGTGTTATATACATGCTAGGTATGGTACATCTTCAATTGTTAGCGTATTTGACTGCCTATCAATTGCACTCTACTATTATTTAAATCCTGCTATTTGAATTTGCTACAAAATTATTCAGTACTAATTAGCACTCGCTCTGACTTCGCTTTGGACCAAAAATGTGTTATTTGCACAACTATACAATATTCAGATGTACCAAGCCCCACCTAGCACCCTTTTGCAACTGCTTCCGCAAGTTGTTTCACAAGTGGGGGATGCCGTCTCAACTTACCTTTCTTCCTCAACTTTGTCTGAATCGATGGCGAGCACGGCCTCCTGAAGCCCCGGCTGCATAAACAGCTGCTGCAGCACCGAGTTCATGTAGCAGGTGGCGCCGGCGTTCTTGAGCCCCACATAGCCGCTCTCAGCGCGTTCCGCAATCAGCGGCTCATACTCGAACTCCTTGATGAGCTCGGACTTGAGCTGATGGTGCCTGTCGACGAGCCACCGAACGATCCTCTCCAGGTTTGTGGGGCAGCAGCGCGCCAGCTCGACGAGGACGCTGAAGGCGGCAGTGCGCGGCTCGGCCGCAGAGCACTTGGGCTTGACAGCGGGCTCGGGCGTGTCGTCCTTGGCGCTCTTCTCGATGAGGCTCGAGGCCGGGAACAGGTACGACTCGAGCAGGGTGGCCACGAGGCTCTGGCCGACGTCGGACTTGCGCTCGTCGCCGTTGCAGGCGACCAGCGTGCGGACGAGGTGGAAGTGGCCCGTCATGAGCGTGGCGTCCATGCTACGGTCGTGCGGGCTGTCGGACGGCGAGAAACTGTGCAGCCAGGCAATCTCGTCCTCGAGCATCTGTGCGACGTCCACGGGTGCGTCACCTGCGAGAGGGGCAACCACGAGATTCGCGCGAGTGTGACTATAAGTACTCCTCCTCCTGTTGTCGTGGTGCACAGTGTTAGCTACAACGGCCCAATACACCAGCTCTGGGTAAGTATACAAACTAGGCATGTGCAAATAGTAAATTTTAGGTTCGAAGTGAATAGTGATTTGGTCAAATAACTTCGAATCGAATTCGAATAGTATATATCACATATTATAAAGAAAAATGAGCATATCTGTCATGAACCAGCTAACCTGCACAACATATTTTAAAACTGAAACAAGGCATACGCAAATGTCATTCTTTTTGGTTCAAAGGGAAGTGGAAGCAACTTTGAATAGTGTAGCACGATTTGGCTTTCGGTAGAATGCAAGTGATAACCTGTAAAATACGCTGAGTTTTAAAATTTGCTATATTTAGAGCGTATAAGCCGGTATAAAAAGCTTTCAAACTTATAAAATGAGGAATCTATGTGAGGGTAATATGTTCATTTAACCTTGAGGTGGGGCTTTGCGGCAGAGTGGATTTCTTCTGGATGGGTGTATTCACGGTACAGCACTTCTCCCCTGCAGTGAAACCACCTTTACAGGAAAGTTACATGCGGTTTATACGTCCATTCGCTCAATTCAAGTACTTCGAAATTTCAAATAATTTAAACTTGTGTCGAAGTGAATTCGAATGCTTTAATATTCGTTCGAATAGTCAAAGGGCTTGAATATTTGCACATGCCTAGCACACGTTTCAAGCTTGTGCATTTAGTGGCTGCAGTTTAGGTTTGATGGTACAGTTGCCACCATAGGTCGGCAAACTCACTCATGAGTCGACTCACTCAGACTCAGATCGAGCCGTAAATCTGAGTATGAGTGAGGAATATTTTGGTGAGTTTGAGTCAGAGTGAGTTCGGTTGAGACAAATTTTAGTGAGTCTTAGTCCGAGCGAGTCCGGTTGAGAAAAAATATGGTGAGTATGAGTGACCTCCACATTTTTTTGCTGACCTATGGTGCTAGCTACACAACTTCAGTATTGCTATCAGCCTTATGTTGCTTCACGCTTATACTCCCGTCGCCTCACACATTCTTCAGACACTAGCGTTCATACGCCAGCTAAATATTTAGTGATCAGAGGCATGAGTTAATGAGGAGGGGGGGTTGCTGTGACCTCCCCCCCCCCCCCCCGCAATCTTTCAGAGGAAGTTCTTGATAAAAATATCTCGTGAGTCATCTCTTCCAATAAAAAAGTCCTTACTGGATTGCAACCACTGATAACTCACATTGCAAGTTACAAGATCAAAAGTCGCCAAGTAGAGCACCGATTATGCGAGATATTGGCATTAAAGACCATTGGCACCATGGTCGAAAAAGCCAATTATACACTAAAGGACTCATGATTCGACTCACTGAGACTTCGTTAGGGCCGTGAGTCTGAGTGAGTCCGAGTGAGTAATGTTTTGGTGAGTTTGAGTCCGAGTGGGTCCGGCTGAGAAAAATTTCCGTGAGTCCGAGTCCGGTTGAGGAAAATTACGGTGAGTACGAGTCCGAGTGATCTCTAAGGGCAAAATATATTTCATGAGTGGGTCTGAGTGAGCTCCACATTTTTTGCCGACCTACGGTTGCCACCCCTTAAGAAAGCTGCCAAGTGATGAGAAGCGGGGGACATGTGATTAGATGAATGTTGCATTGGTTTTGTCTGAATACCTGTTACCTTAAAGGGACACTAAAGGCAAATAACAATTTATGTCAGAGTGAAAGCCCAATGTATGACAACTTCTAAAACGGCAATATTATCAACAGCAGTGCCCTACTTACCGAGAAATTAAGCTAAATGTATCACATGATGAGCGCCACGAGTGGGACATTTTCGAAGTGATCCCGATGACGTATGGAAGTCGGCCTACAATAAATCACTAGTAGTCAAACTACAGTAGAAGCTCGTTATAACGAAGCGGGATATAACGAACTAATGGATATAACGAAGCAATCGTAATTCCCCTTGAAATTCCCATAGACGCCCATGTATTTAAAACCTCGTTTTAAAGAAGCTAAAATTTCTTCGCAATGGATATAACGAACCTTTTTTTTTCCCCCCGAGCATTTACTGACCATTTTGGTAGCCGGCAAGTCAATGTCTATAGCGCGCGACGGTTTACGTCCCATCACGGATACGGTAATTCAAAACTCGCGCTCCCGAGGAGCCGCCTGCCAACACACGCGAGGGTGCGCGTCTGCCTGCCTCCCCTTCCACTGAAACTCGTGGACCCACCCGCGCACGTTACGCGGCCTCACCTCTCCCGCGGAACTCGTGGACCCACCCGCTCTCCGGTTGCGCGCATGGACGGCGACGCCGCGACCGCGCGGCGTGCGTGGGTGCGGGCCTTTTAGCTTGTCGTTCGCTGCGTGTAAACAGCCTTTCTCTCGGTTCCCGCCGCTAGACAGGAAATGGACGACGGCAACGGCAAACGAAAGCGCAAAACGATTACAATCGAGCAGAAGGCGGCTATGTTGAAAGCCGTTGAGTCCGGCTTCAAGAAGAAAAAAGTTGCCGAAGATTTCGGTGTAGCGTTGAGCACGGTACCGCAAGCGTGTAATCGACCGAATTCTACTCAATATGAGCATGAAGCGCGAGACTACAATCGACCTCTACATTGCGATCGAGATGCTACAGGCTGCTTGGATGTCTGTAACGGCAAGTACGATCGCCAACTGCTTCCGGCATGCCTCATTTGGCGTCAACAGCGGCTGTGACAGCGAAGATAGAGTGTAGCGAAGATATCGGTGCTGCCGCCAATGAGGGTGCCGCGGGTGACCAAGACCTGGCGTCGTGGGACGCTCCCGTTGACGCCGGAGTTGTGCCCGACTGCGACACCTTCTGCACGTACGTCAGTGCCGATGCTGACGCGGTGACAACCGAAGAGCTGACAGAGGCTAAAATTGTGCGCGCGGTGACAGGGGTGGTGAATGACGACAGTGACGAATGTGTCGACGACAGCCCGGAGTTGGTGAACCCGATGTTCCGACGTCCGCGCAAGCGCTGGATGCGGCAGACCTGCTGCGCCGCTTGTTCGGCACTCACGATGACGGCGAGGACGGACTCGACATAGCGGCAGCGGCCGAAAAAGCCATCATCCGTCCGAGGAAGACACGGCAGATGTCTATTAAGGACTATTTTTCTGCTAAGTGAGCCGCCAGCTGGTGTGCCGAGTTTGGCGTGAATAAAGTAGCAGTTCTTTGCTGTTCTTCCTTATTTTTTTTTTTGCTAGTTTTTCTCCGTGCGACGGCCGTTTTTCGTTTGCGTGGCGGGCTGCTGTGGGATTTGGTGGTCAGTACATCCTCTCTTGCGTGCTAATTGTCGGTAGAAATGGATATTGGCTATAACGAACTAATGGTTATAACTAGGGGTGTGCGAATATTCGAAATTTCGAATATTTTTCGAATAGTGTTTGCTATTCGATTCGATTCGCACTGAAATTTTACTATTCGAACTATTCGAACTTCCCAAAAACAAATGCAGTCAACGTCCGATTGAAAGTGACCCCTTCAGATTTTCAATATGCTTCACCTCATTACATTCTCGTATTGCGGCAAAGCTGCCTTTCAAGCTCCGTTACGGTCGAACTTAGGCAAGAGACAGTCAACGTCTGATTTAAAGTGGTCCGTAGAGTTTCAATATGCTTCACCTCCTCACACCCCCGTATTGCGGCAAAGCTGCCTTTCAAGGTCCGTTACAGTCGCAAATGTCTTAACTCAAGAAAACGCTGGTTCCAATATGGAGATGAAAGATGTGGCAGAGTTGGGGGCTCATTTAATGCTGTTTTGGACCTGAAATTTGGGCAGGAAATCCGAAAAATCGGACGCCGAAGCTTTTTAGCATACAAAATTTCAGATGTTCTTATATATCGACGTCTACGAGGCAGATTTGGAACTCCGGACTTGAAGGGCGCACACCCTTGTCCGCCACATCAGTTGGCCTTCCACAGCAGTTGAAAGAGGAGAGGCTGAGGAAATGGCATCTCTGCCTATCACGTGTAAAGTGTTGTCGGCAAGACTTTGGTTGCACCAAATCATGTACATAAATACAATTCAGCCTCTACATTGCCTCATTCTTGATAAGAAAGACAACTATGAAATATGACCCTACCAGCGCTTCATCAACCTAGCGAAAAGAAACACTTTCATGTTGCTATCTCACAAGAATTACTTAGGGATTCTCTGCAACTTTTTCTGTAATTTCACTTCGAATTATTCGAAAAATGTTTGAGAAATATTCGAAAATTATTCGAAATTATTCGATTCGATTCGCACTCAATCTTTATTATTCGAATTCGCTTCGCACCCAAAATTTTGCTATTCGCACAGCTCTAGTTATAACGAAGTAATTACGACTCCCCCTTCAACTTCATTATAACGAGGTTTTACTGTAGCAGCAGTAAAAAAAGAACATTCCGAGCATCAAAAGACGTAATAAAATGCTGTTTGTTCGTTTCCGCTTGATTCATGGAAAACAAAACCTCCGTGGCGTTGCCATGGGGAACGGCGCGCGTGGTTCAAAGGTTCCGTTTTCGCCGAACTGCGCCTCGCCCGTCTCAGTGGTAGTTTCGGGATTGCGTACTGCCGTGCGTGTTTTGCGCGCTCGTGAAAGTCGCTCTGACAGAAAGTTCGACAAAATGCCGCATGCGTGTGATATTGCCGGATGCCCGAATGGTGCACAACGCCAGTGCTGCAGCAAGGAAACCGGTGTGTCTTTTCACTGGGTGCCGCGGAATGAACCCTTACGCTCGAAGTGGCTTAGTGTCATGCCATTGCGCCAGTGTGCTAAACAGTCAAAACCTCTGCGTGTGTGCTCGCTGCCCTTTCGTACTGAGGATTACAAGACCAACCGCAACTTGGTGAAGGCTTTGAATGTGCCCATCCAAGCAAGTCTTTGCCGCAGCGCCGTTGTTGCTACTGTGGGTCCCGCTACTTCCGCTCGGCTGCTACTAGTGTCGGCGGCCGCGCAGTAAAAGCGGGCAACGTTGGGCACGGCAGCAGTGACGTATGAAAGTCGTATTTTCAGGCGGGAGATTTGAAGCGCGCTAACGCAATGCGGACCACTAAAAGTGTGATTTTATTTCAAAATAAGCACTTCCTTGGCACAAAAGCAGCACTACGAGGTTTCTGGACCGCTATTTCAACAATCAACGTCGACTTAATATTTGCCTTTAGTGTCCCTTTAAGTAAACATTAGATTTGAACATAGTAAAAGAAAGTAACAGGAAAATCAGACTCCAGCGATTGCTTTGGCTCCAACCTCTTTACTGTGACAGCAGCATTTTCCATCGGCTTGACGTGCACTGTTGTAGTGTGCAATTGCGAAGCTGTATTGAACCCTATGCAAATTTAGAAGATTACAACAAATGCAACTTTTGAAACATGCTACACATAAGTAACAGTAAAGTGCCTTTTGCTAAACTCATCATAAAGTTTCATGCAGCTCTCATCACTTCCTTCCATGGATACATTAATGCTCTCTATACTTAACCGGATTGCAGCCAATTATATCCGAATTAACGAGAGTTTGACACCATTAAACAACATATATGCTGGCCGGGACCAGGGAACACGTGCAAACGATCCGATTTTCTGAATTAACAAGTGTTGAATTGACGAGTTTTTACTGCATTGGAGAACCACACTTTCTGTAATGGCACAATCCTCAAAGCGTGAAGCACGAAGCGCCGCAAACATTCGATGCAAAGCGGCAAAAATGGCGTTCACGAACAGCCAAAACGGCCGAGGGCTTTCAGAAAGACGTGGTCGCCATCCACAATCATGTTGTTGGTACATCATAAGGTATGGGTTCAGAGCACATTTCGGTTAAGACACGGGGTCTGGAGCACCGTTCACATTGTGAATGAAGTAGAAAATGACAAAAATTGCGGTTTTTGCACTGCACTAGTGCAAAATAATTACTAGATTTGCGTATTCCTCAAGAAAATGAGAGTGCATTGATGAAACAAGCATTTGTTAATTGTTTTCTTGATACTTTCGATAATTCGGCATTCGATTAATTCGAACAGTTTTTCCGGTTGCGTGACATCCGAAGTAATGAGATTTTACTGTATACCTACTCTAAAAAAAAAGATGATGATAGCTAAAGACTTGCCTTTGGAGTCGGCCAGGAGGCGGCAGGCAAGGTCAAAGTACTCGACACATTGCCCAAGCAACCTGCATCAGTTACAGCTCAATTAAGCATGCGGAATAAACCAGAGCAAATGACAATAAAATGACTCCAATCAGTGGTAGCACACAATCTCCACACTTTCCAAAAGGCATTACTCTTATGAAAAAGTGTCTTACACAATGAAAGTAGTTACCCAATGAAAAGTAATTGCAGTGCGCACTAACAATACAACAAGCCCCTAGAGCTCAAGTGGTCAGCTTAGGAGAGCTTTGGCGCACCTATGATTTAAACATTACTACGTTTTAAGAGGGGACCAATTAAGGCTTTATTCTATGCTTTGTGTGCGCATTAAAGAATCCCCACGTGGTCACCATATATCTCGAGAGGAAGGTTGCATAGTCTTCTGTTAGAAATTTCAATGGTTTCCAGTGCCATGCATACATTTCATGTATTGCACACACAACTTGACGCATCATCATCTGCTTGTTGATTTGCAAGGAGCTCTTTACCATAGCAACATAGTGAGGGGCTCTTTACCATTATCCTTCTGTGCCATGCCATTATCCTGAATTCTGGTGAAGAATGACCGACTTGCTTTTCTCTTGAACCCCTCCTTGGCACTGTTTTTCAATTTCACTGCGCAAACAAACTCGCTCCTGCTTTCGTTGCCCAGGTGGATGTGTGTGCTGCCATACACCAGAGCATGGCAAAACAACTAAGTTAAAGTGCCTTAATTTGGAAAACGCATGAAATGTCAACAAGCTCAACTCGTCCGTAGCACGGAAGGGGTAAAAATGAGGCCAGGAATAAAACCATTGATCTTGCGTCAGCAGGAGGAGGTCATAACCGAGTCAGTGTGTGTGTGTTGGTTACTCCCCCCCATGACTGACCTCTGGTTAGAGCCTCGGGTGTAGCTTGATGGCACCCAAAGCGGCAGGTGCGCCTTGAGCAGCAGCTGCAGCAGGAACGGCCGCAGGGGCGTCTGGCCGACCGTGCGGCTCAGCCGGTGCAGACCGTCGCGCGCCGCACACCGCACTTCCTCGCTGCCGCAGCCCAGCAGCACGTCCAGCACGAAGTCACGCACACAGGGCAACTCACAGAACCAGGCTGCAACGTGCAAATTACGAAAAGCTCAAAAGTGGCTTCTTCTCTCTTCTGCTTGTTTGAAAAAAAAAAAAAAAAAAACATGAATCTTGCTCTGTTTTAAACTTTTTATTAGAGCTGTGCGAATAGCAAAATTTTGGGTGCGAAGCGAATTCGAATAATAAAGATTGAGTGCGAATCGAATCGAATAATTTCGAATAATTTTCGAATATTTCTCAAACATTTTTTGAATAATTCGAAGTGAAGTTACAGAAAAAGTTGCAGAGAATCCCTAAGTATGTTCTTGTGAGATCGCAACATGAAAGTGTTTCTTTTCGCTAGGTTGATGAAGCGCTGGTGGGGTCATATTTCATAGTTGTCTTTCTTATCAAGAGTGAGGCAATGTAGAGGCCGAATTGTATTTATGTACATGATTTGGTGCAACCAAAGTGTTGCCGACAACACTTTACACGTGATAGGCAGAGATGCCATTTCCTCAGCTTCTCCTCCTCTTTCAACTTCTGTGAAAGCCCAACTGATGTGGCGGACAAGGGTGTGCTCCCTTCAAGTTTGGAGTTCCAAATCTGCCAAGTAGACGTCGATATATAAGAACATCTGAAATTTTGGATGCTAGAAAGCTTCGGCGTCCGATTTGTCGGACTTCCTGCCCAAATTTCAGGTCCAAAACAGCATTAATTGAGCCCCCAACTCTGCCACACCTTTCATCTCCATGTTGGAACCAGCGTTGAGTTAATACATTTGCGACCGTAGCGGAGCTTGAAAGGCAGCTTTGCCGCAATACGGGGGTGTGATGAGGTGAAGCATATTGAAAATCTAGGGACCATTTCTAACCGGACTTTGTCTCTTGGCTAAGTTCGACCGTAACGGAGCTTGAAAGGCAGCTTTGCCGCAATACGAGATTGTAATGAGGTGAAGCATATTGAAAATCTGAAGGGGTCACTTTCAATCTGACGTTGACTGCATTTGTCTTTGGGAAGTTCGAATAGTTCGAATAGTAAAATTTCAGTGCGAATCGAATCGAATAGCAAACACTATTCGAAAAATATTCGAAATTTCGAATATTCGCACACCCCTACTTTTTATTGCTCTACCACAGCTCATTCTTCTCGTCTGGCTCACGAACCGTACTTACATGGCAGCTATTCCATTTTGTATGCAGCTGAATCTCACTATAGCACAATTGCTTACAACACTAAAATACAGCGAAACATCGTTGATACATTCCCGTTTTTTAGGAATTTCTGGTGCCAATGTTCGCAATATGGTTGTCAAGTGAAACTGCGGGATGTTCTAGTGAATTTGGATTGTACGTTTGCCCAAATAGTTTGTTTTCTCCTGTGTTTTTTCTTTTTTTCAGAAACATATGAACAAGCTTCTACTATACCTTAGTTACTGTGTGTATGTTAAAATCCTCTAGTAGTCTTTATGAACTGATATTATGAAGAAAAGAACTGAGACAACTTCGTCACATTCAGAAATTCGTTATATCAATGTTCGTTGCATTGAGCCTACATTAGACTGAACTAGCATAATATGTTGCAGTGGCTACCTAATTTTTGCTTCAGCCAGATTTACATCCATCCCAATGCTTTGTTGAGACAAAGCACTAACAACGATGGGAAACACGCAAGTACCCGAAACGTCCTCCCTGAGTTCCAGGCAAGAGAACAGGAAGCTGAGGGCCTCCTGCGCCAGGAGGGCGTCCTTGCGATCCACCGTGTCCTGGCTGACGCAGATGCCACCGTGAAGACCGAGCGAATTCTCACCGTCGCTGACCGCTGCTTGTAGCACTGCCTGCACAGACAAGAGCACGGGTCATTTGAGCTACAGTTTGATGGGAATTGATGTCTAAGAAAATGCTGTGCTGTTAATGCAACAGGCCCGTTCCATAACTCTAAAGCCAGCTTTCCTGCAATGTGGCCTGCCCAACTAATGGTGGCATAGTGATTCAAAAGAAGCATACTTGTGAATTTAACAGGGTATAAAATAAGACATTTTTAGAAGCGTGTGAATATTCGAAACATAGAAGATTCTATTCGAATAGACACGCACTGAACTTCTACTATTCGAAATATTCGAACACCACAAAACTTCACAACAATTATTCAAATCAGCACAAAAAATTACAGATCTCAGAAAATTTTACACACAAATCCATAAGTTAGTTTCGGTCTAATTGTTAACATAGCAAATGTCAAAATTTTTTAATATGGTAAGAATACATTCAGGAGCGTTTTTATTCTGAACCCACGAAAATTGCTTGTGTATTATATTTTAGTGGAAGTGGTACAAGAGGACCTTTAAAATACCTTCGCAGGCTTCACTGTAGCTAGTGTAGTAATCACAGGTGAACGTCCATTTTCATTATTGCGAACCTCCTCCACGATGTGCCACTCCAGCCACACAATCCGAGTGCCAAGTACTTACAAATGCTTGATTATCTAGCTGACTGTTATCAACATCACAATAAAAAAATTGAGTTTTTCAATATCTACTTCAGATTTTTTTTGATTTTCTTTCAAGAAGATAATTAACAAACACCTGGACATTGCAAAAAAAGAGAAAGAAAACAGGACAAAGGAAAAAAGTTGTACCAAATTGACCATTCTAAATGCTCTGTCTTCCCTAAAGAGTCTGGGCAGTCGAGTGGAGTAGTGGGTGGCATTTCCTGTGCCAGCCATCACGAAGTCAGGTATGCAATGTCCTTACCTGTGCTGCTCTGGCGGCTTCGCCTCCCTGCTGTCGTGACTGCAAAGTGGGTGCCCTCCCGTGTGGGCAACGGTGAGTTGGTCAGGCGTAGCTGACCTGCCGCGGCTGCCCACGCCACACGCACCAGCGAGTCCACAACCTCCTCGAGCAAGGCACGGCTCATCGTCTGCGGGTAAATGCACGAAGGCGCTGTAAAATCTTGACTTTGTTAATTAAAAAAAAAGTGATAATTTGCACTTGTCCTTGTCCCGGCAAGCACAACAAACATTTATTGGCATCTAGCTCGTTCATTTGGAAATATGTGGCCATGTGTTGCATGATTCACACAGCTCCTGGGGCACGCTGAGTGCCGTAAAGATGCGATGCGAAAGATTACAAAAAAAAAAAAAAAAGGCCGCGTATCTGCGTGCTTCGCTGCAAATGTCGCAAAAGATGATAGTCTTCTGCTGGCTGTTTTTTTTCTGCCGGTCGTTTCTGCGCCATTTCAGCGCAGCCTAAGAAACACTAGGGTCTTTAGAATTACGTATCTATGTATTTTCTAGTAAAGGAACACAGCACCTGATACTTACGCATTGATGTTGCGCCTCAGATATGCACAATACAGTCGATCGCGGATATATCGAACTCGAAGGGGACCGCGAAATAGTTCGATATATTGATAATTCGAAATACAAAATATGCGTATTTAAGGCTTTAATTAAAGCACTGCAGGCCTCGACACAGTTTTCCGAAATTGTAAAAAGCGCGAACATAACGATTCGCTCACATATGCCAAAGAACAAAGCAAGAACTTTTCCTTTTGCAAGTTAGGGCACTTTATTTCGCATGCAAATAGTCCGTAAACATGTCTTGCTTCTTGCGCGCCGTGAATTTATTTTAGTCATCGTCAATATCATTGAAGGTTTACAAATAAGTAAATTCAGCACCATCGGCCACAACAGCGGTGATCGACGCTGAACGCTGATGCGAGCTCTGTAGCGCGGTAAAGGGTTTAGCGGTGGCAGCGGCGGCTGGCATCTTCAAACCGCATGGGTCCATTTCCGCAGCACCGGCAACGTCAGCTATGACCTCGGCATCGATGCAATCGGAAACAGCTACATCGTCATCTGCACTGATAAAGTCACTCGCTGTGCACCCGTCTGATACGGCACCCGAAAACGCTACTAAGTCACAAAATTCACTGACGCACCATACGCCGTAGTCGGCGGTCATGACGCGCCCAAAGTCGTCACCTGGCACCAAGGCCCGCAAGGAAACAGTGCACGATGGTGCTTTACTTGACGTTGTTCCAAGCACCGGTCATCATTTTCATCGCTATGAGCGGCACAATGCTTAGTTCGACTCCCGAATGAAGATTTATCAAGAACGAAGCGAGAAGTACACATGCCGCAAGAGACAACGCTAACGACACTGCACGAACGAGGAAACATTTCTCCACCGTCGACATGTTGGCGATACTGATGGCACTTGTGGCTTTGTAGAAGGCAGCCGCTACTTCGGCGAGCAATGCGAAAAGAAGCGTAGCCTCTGAGATCTGCATTTTAAAACCGAAAACACTAAAAATACATTACGAGGTTGCGGATCTCGAAGGCCATGCTTTGCGGGCCCGCATGGTATTGTGCGCGAACAGACAAGGAAGGGAATGCAAACATTACAACACAAGACTGCGAAGTCACTTCGAAGTCTCATTTTGGTGCCCTCGGCAATCAGCTTCTTTGCAAAACACTAGCCCATGCGTTAAAACCTGCGGACCTCGCGTCAAATATACCGGTGAACTGACAAGCGCTGCGCAACGAACTAGAGCAACGCAATTTCGTCACCTGCGCGAGACGAGGGACTGGAACTTATAAGAATGCGGCCGAAAAATGATCAATATTTGTTAGGAAAAATGCACTTTCTGGGCTTCGGCGCGGAGCAGCGTTCGATATAGCGGATGTTTCGCTGTGCGGGAGTTCGATATACGTGCACACCAGCCCCATACTTTTGCATGGGAAATTCAAGGGGATTTCTCAACTGTTCGATATAGCCAATAATTCGATATATCCGAGTTCGATATATCCGGGATCGACTTATTTGCATTTTGGTCGACAATGTTCACAACTATGATTGCAGCTACCAGTTCAAGGTGGCTGGGTGTTCAGCAAGCGCTTAAACTTTGGCTGTGTGGTTGAATCGTGTAACAGACAGAAAGACAGACAGACCAAAATTTCTGTGTTTAAGTATCCCAAGAAAGACTGTTGTCTTTAAAAAAGGAGGGGGGGGGAGGGACACTAGCATTCAACCGAAACAAAGTCTGCATCGCCGCAATCATCAACAGTTAATCATATGAGAGTGACAAAAATCCCCTCACGCTATTTTATTCCATATCTGCTGTCATGCACGACACTGCATCGATGGCATTGCATGCCTTCAGAAATGTGTCATTGCTGTGCGTAACAATTACGATAATGATCGTGAATTCATCTGCCATGGTTCTAGGAGACAGAAAAACCTTGTTGAGCAATGAAAATATTTCTACTGAAGCCTGTGCACTGGCGCCAAACCTGCTGGCTATATCACGAAAGGTGATCACAGTCCAGCCAGCTCATAGGTATAAAGAAAAAACCCTGAAGTGTGCACTACAGCCAATACGCTGCCTACAGTGACAAGACATGCTTTTCATGCTATGGCACTTTAAAGGAAGCTGTAAGGCCCTTGCTGCTGACGGCACTTGAAGTGACGAGGACACGAGTAATACAGTTTCTGTGCCAATTTTGTGGAACACAGAAGCGAGGGTTGCAAATTGCTTCAGTGAATGAAGGCATGTTGACGCGAAAGGTATTCGTTTATAGATAAGAAACTCACCTTGATGATGGGTGTCATCGTTGAAATGGGGGTCATTCGGACCAGGTCCACCTGTAGCTTCTTTGGTGTAGTAGGCTTCACGGGCGATGGCGCGCCACAGGTAGTCGACACGGATGATATGGACGAACTTTGCAGAGCATGCGGGACGTTCTGGCCACAAATTAGGAACCTGTCGGCAAGAGAGACGAGAAGTGCCAAAGATATGTTTTGGATTATTTTTTAACATAGCCTTTGTCTTTAGGCTACACTGTCCCCACCCTTACATGCGTCACCAGTACAGCAAAGTCTTGATCCAACGTATGCTGATACAGTTGAAGCCTTGTTATAACTAGACGGGCTATATAACGAAATAATGGATATAAAGAGCAAATCGTAACTCCCCTTCAAATTCCCCATAAAGACCAATGCATTTAAAACCTCGTTTTAGCAAGGTGAAATTTGCATGCTACGGTATATAACAAACAAATTTTGCTAGGAAATAAAATTTTGAGCCAACGTCACGACAGTGCGCAATGCGGATTTGAGACTGTGCACAATGTGACAACTGTATTTAACAGTTCGGAGGCACTACACGTGGTGGCTGTGCTGCGCCACGACTTCAGTGCTTACAAGGGCAGCGAAGATAGCGTGAACATAGGGGCCACAGCTGAGCAAGCCATCGCTCGCATTACGAAGATGCATCAACGTCCAATTCCAGCTAAGTCAGTTTTAAATGCGAGTTATGCATTTTGAACTGCAATAAAGTAGGTGCGTGACTTTTTCTTTTTATCTCGGGAATGTGGTTATTTGGATGCATACTGACGTGCGGCGAGACATTATTTCGCCCGCTATTTGCTTTGGGTAAGTGCTGTGCCAAATATTTGCAGTAAATGCCCGCTGCAGCTGAAACAAAATATTGGTCATGAGCTAATTTTGATGCCCCTTCAATTTCGTTATAACGAGGTTTAAGTGAATAACAAATGATCGGATGCAACATAGTGAATTAAGGATTGTCTCGTACCTATTACAGAGCAAAACATATACCGTATTTACTCGATTCTAAGCACCCCCTTTTTTTCACGATCGCGATATTAAAAGTTAGGGGGGGTGCTTAGATTCGAAAAATCGAAAAATGACCGCACAGCCCCACCCCCTTTTGCGACAACATATCAACGAGGCTGACGCGAGAAATCGCATTTTAATTCAAAAACAATGAAAAGAAAAATAGGTTCACACAGTGAACACACCACTTGTGTATCAGGTCAGTCACTATCACTGCCGCTCGAGTCCGTCGCACCGCTCGAGTCCGTCGCACCATTCGACCCGTCACTCTCTGTGTCCCACAGCACATCGTCTTCGGTGCCGTCCAGGTTGTTCGTGATGCAACATTTCTTGAACGACTTCGCGACAACGTCGACTTTGATTCGCTTCCACGCGTCCGAAATCCATGTCGCCACGGTGGACGGGGACGCTTTCTGCAACTTTCCCGTCGGTGTTTTTTTTCGCTCGGGGTTCTGGACCCACTCTTCGTACTCCTGTCGAAGGTGGGCCTTGAACGGCTTGTTCACCGAAACGTCCAGGGGTTGCAGTACTGGTGTCATGCCTCCTGGAATCACGACCAAGTCACAGTTGCTCTTTTGCAGCTTGGTCTTCACATCCGGGGTGAGGTGGCCGCGAAAAGCATCTAAGACAAGCATGGACCGCGTACCTGAAGCTTCCCCAAGCAGTGCCCCGGGGCGCCGCTGCCACACAACCCGGATCCAATCTTCCATTAGCTCGGCTGTCATCCATCCTTTCTCCTGGACTCGGACGATGACATCCTTCGGAAAACACTCATTTTTGGGCATGTTTTTCCTCTTCAGAATAATGTAGGGCGGAAGCTTGCGGCCGTCAGCTGTAATGCACAGCATCACTGTGACACGCTGCTTCTCATACCCTGTAGTCTTAACCCTCACTTCCCGGGCTCCTACCTCATTAACGGTGCATGCTCTCGGCATATCGAAAAAAACGGGCGTCTCATCGGCGTTGCCGATCTGGCCAAAATCGTAGCTGTTTAATCTGCGGAGATCCAGCACGTGTTGCTGAAAAGCAACGAGTTTGTTATCAAAATCACTTGGCAGCTTTTGACATATCGTGGTCCGGCGTCTCAAAGAAAATCCATTCCTTCGCATCATGCGCTCCGCCCAGCCACGGCTAGCACGGAACACGGCGCGGGGAATCTCCATTCTCCTCGCGATCTCCATCGCCTTTGTCTGTAGGGCATCGGCAGTGACAGCGAAGCCCCTGCTTCTTTCGCTGCGAACAAACTCGCAGACTTCCTCTTCGAGTTCGGGGTGTCGGCCCTTGCGCGGTCCCGTGAATTTCTTGCGAGTCGCGGCGCCCTTGAGAATCTGGTCCCGCTGCTTCCTCCACCTGATGATACAGGCTCGGTCCACGCCAAATTCTGCAGCAGCACTGTGGTTGCCATTGTCCTCGGCAAACGCGATCGCAGCACGCTTAAACTTCAAGTTGTAGGATGCCCTCTTTGCACTCATTTTGACCGATGTCAGGGCTATCGAACAACTGACAAAGAAACGTAAGCACGCCACCCGCCACCGCGAAGCCAGTGCAACCTGTCCGGACTTGCGGATTGGATTGCTGCCGACTCTTGTGCCGCCATCTCTTGTGTGAACCTAGCAACATACGACATGGCGGCTTCCGAGATTAGCGACTAGAGGGCGCGCTTGGCGGCCCTGACTGCGCCGTGTTCGCAGAAAGGAAAAAAAAAAATAAAAAAGAGGGGTGCTTAGATTCGCAAGCAAACTTTTTTCCAAAATATTTATAGTGAAAACAGGGGGGGTGCTTAGAATCGGGGGGTGCTTAGAATCGCGTAAATACGGTACATTCATGATGAACAAAAACTATAATGAAGTTATTTTCATGTCATGTGCGGCCTCTTTATATAAAGAGGTCGCACATGACATGAAAGAGGTTCAACAGTATACATTTTGGCAGTAAATAATAATAAAAAAAAAAAAGCTGATTTAAGGGGGGACGTGGCTTTCGGTACCAACTTCCTTATTTCTTCATGGATTTTGATGAAAATTGGCACACTTATTTGAAATGTTGTTTTAATGCTACTGTAGAAATTTCATGAATATATCTTTACAACTTTTTGATTTACAATATATTTCACCTTCTGCTCTTGTTCCGAGTCTGACTCGCTTAAAAAATGCGATAGGAAACTCGTTCAAAGTGCTATGCATTCTAAGATGTCTGATTGCGGGCGTGACATTCTTAGATTTTTTTATTTGCAACAAAATTTTTTTTAGTTTTCATTTTTCATGAGGTGACTGCGCAACAGGCATCGAGGCTTTGTGCAACTCGTCAAATAGCTAATTATCAACACGCCATACTGAAAAAGCAAGAATGTCACGCCCTGAACTGTGCTTCAAGGAATATAGAACAAAAAACGGAACTGAAATAGACCCAGCGGTCAGTGAGAAATCAGCGGAACAAGCGAAGCAGGAAGCAAGAAAAGTCGTTTTGAGAAAACGGCTTTTAAAGTTGTACCAACGATATTACTTCATCAAAACGCACTGGGGTCGTAATCTTTTGAGTCCTTCGTAATGTGCACTTTCTTGAGTGCCCTGTCTTTAGTTTGAGGTGCCTTGCTTCTCTAAAACACAAGAAGATTGTGATCTTTAAGTTGTTTTATAAGGTTGGACCTCCTGGACATGTGGCCTTTCATCGGTTGTGCCTTTGTTTTCTTTCTTTTTTCTTAAAATCCTTTTCTGATATACAAAGAACATGTAGCATGAATTTTAAACGAAGTTATGAAGTGGTGTAATAGACATGACAAAAAACAAGATATTGTAATGCAAGTAGGTCATGTACTATGATGATTTGCCAGCTTTCTTGTATTCATGCTCTCATTAACATAACAGTCTTGATTGCAATTGATCATTGAATCATTTTTATAGGATACTAAAGCGGCTCTCATAATGGCAACCTATCACTTCCTCCTAAATAACAGGCAGTAATGGCCAAGACATTGGTGGAATAGGAATTCCTTAGCAGTTTATTCAAAACGCGAACTGGGCAGATATGAATTCATCTCCCTGTTTCACTCGTCAAGCTAATTTGTAAACCTCGCCTGCAATGCGCTTCATCATTCACCCGGTCGCGGACACGGTTTTCTGCGAGGCTTTGATTTTTTCAGATGATTCATGAGCGCTTACGGCGATACCAAGCAGGGCCCCAAGCGCGCCTAAATTGCATCACCAGTGCTTTATTTCACCTCTAAGTGCTCGGCCGCATAGTCCGGGAAGTCGGCACGCGATGTGCTGGGTGGCGGCATTCGGTGACGATGCGCAATATGCCTAGGTGCGGCGACGAAAAATAGGCGCGCAACGTGTTTGGCCTCGCATTGCGGGACGCCGACGCGCGCCCGCTGCGCGACGAGCTTGGCCGTGGGGTCCGCTGCCGATGCGTGAAATGACCATCCGCTGTACCGAGAAGCCGGCGGGGAAAGCGCTTCGTTCCTTGCGAAGAAGCACACTGCCGCGAGTCCGCTAACGCGTTGCTCTTGTCCGCAAAGTTCGAGGTTCGTCTCGCGTGCCGACGCCGTGAGCGGAGTTAGGCCTAGTGACGACTCCGAGCAGTAGACGCGCCGGCCGCGGTGCCCGATGTTTCAAAGTACGTAATGCGTGGTCGCGAGTACAAAGAGTCGTCCTGCGATCATCGTCACGACGTCCGAAGTGCGCATAAGCAGAACCTCCAACCACGGATCCGACGAGTCAACGCTAGAAAGTCGGTCCGAGACGCGCGTTTGCGATGTTTGCGCCATCGCATCGATGTGCGGCGCGCCATCGTAATCCCACCGAGCTTCCGCTAGTAGCTCCAAACTAAAACGTAGTTTTTGTTCAAAGTTATCGTCGAGCCGTGAACACAGAGCGATTGCGAACACGCAACGAAGTAGCGCGACTTTCGACAGCCGTGAGCTCGAGACGCACGAGCTGCAGACGACGATCTCCCGGAGCGAGCATCGGACCAATGGTGAGGCGCGCTGGGGCAACATGGCGGACGCGGCCAATCGGAGGGCTCGAAACGACCTTCGAACATTTGCTTTTTGTGCGCTTGTTTTCGAAGGGATGAGCCAGCTGCGGCGGGGAATTTGAAGACGGAGAAATGCGCTTTCCGATGAGCCCAAGATATCGGCGCCCGGTGGCGTCGTTGCGGAGCTATGATTTTTTGAAAATCAAAATGTTTTTTTGCGATTTCCCCAATAATTTTCGCCACCTCGGCAGGCGCAACAATTTTTTTATAGCACTTCTACGCGGTTTTCGGTGAAGATATTTTGGAATCGGATATAAAAAGGGCTACAGAAACTGAAAATGTGATTTTCAAAAAATCGATTTTTTTGCCATTTTTCGCGATACGAAAGCCGCGTCCCCCCTTAAGTAAAGAGGCACTTTCTTTCCTTAAAATTGACGCCAAACGTTGCAGCAATGCTTCCTACAAGTATGAATTGGCCATCTTTACCTAGTTATCTGCAGAGCAGTGAAGTAGATGCCCTGGCGCACGGCGTAGTCCACGTCCTGGGGAAGGCCGTCCCTGTGCAGCACGCGAAGCACGTGAGAAAGACCACCTGCCTGGAGGAAGTTCTCACAGAACACGTTGGAGCAAGCGTCCTGGTTGGTCGGCATCAGCCGTGCACTCAGCACCTGTATGTACAAAGTAAGCGTAAAAGGTAGGGTTGTGCAAATAGTACATTTTAGGTTCGAAGCTAATAGTGATTCGGTCGAATAATTTCGAATTGAATAGTACGAATAGTTTACATTACGTATTATAGAAATAAATGAGCGCATTTGTCATAAACCCACTAACCTGCAAAATACTCTTTTTAAACTGGAACAAGGCATGTGAGAATGTCATTCTTTTTGGTTCAAAGTGAAGTGGAAGCAACTTTGAATAGTAGCAGGATTGGAATTTCAGTAGGATGCAAGTGATAACCAGTAAAATATGTTTCGCTTGTATAGCCTGTATAACAAGCTTTTAAACTTTAAAAATGATTAATCGATGTGAGGGTAATATGTTCATTTAACCTTGAAGCGGGGCTTCGTGGCAGTGTGGATTTTTTCTGGATACACAGGTGTTTTCACGGCTTCGCACACCTATGCTGCAGTGAAACCACATTTACAGGCGGGTTACATGCAGTCCATTCATTCATTACGAATACTTTGAAATTTCCAATAATTTAAATTTGTGACAAAGCGAATTCGAATACTGGAATATTCGTTTAAATATTTGAAGTGCTCGAATATTCGCACAAGCCTAGTAAAAAGCCAATTTCTTTGGAACACCATTCAGCCAGTTACTAATGTTCCTTGTTGTTATAGGACCCCTGAAAAGTGATTACACAATGGAAGTTGCATGACAACGTAGGGGCAGTGTTTTACGAAAGCAATTTTTCAAATCAGTTCCTTATTAGACAGGTTAAAAGAAACTGAGCTTTCCTGTTACCACACGTCCAGAAGGCGAGATCCCTCTATCTAAATGTTTGCTAGCATCTGCAAGTGGCACACCTCTCTTGCATTCTCCCAAGTGCATGAGGCGAGGGAGTGCGTCATGTTTGCATAGCAAGCCCCGCATCTTTTTTATTCTTTTTATTTTGCTTCGCAACAGATTTTCCGTTGCATCACTGCATGCTTTGCATTGAATGAGGAACTGAAGTGACATTTCATGGTCAATAACATTTAAATGTAGTGCCTTTTAGAATGGAGATGCATGTGATGTACAGTAGACTCTCGTTAAACGGAACCTGAAGGGACCAAGAAAATGTGTTCCATTTAACAGGAGTTCCGTTTACTGAGAGATGAACAGGAGTGCAGAATCCAAGTATGAAACCATTTATATTAGATGCAGTTGTTCCGTTTAAACAGCAGTTCCGTTTAACAGATTTCCGTTTACTAAGTCTACAGTACTTTTATTCTCTACTGAAGTGCCGTTGAGTGCCAGCGTTGAGTAAAAAAGTGCACTTGGGACAAGCATTATGCAAGTGCCGTGCTTCCAATGACAACCACTTCCCATCAGATTACCGATGACTGGAAGCGACAGAAAATGTGGGAGACAATTCCAAAATTATACAGAAAATGAGGGCCAGAAAAATGCGCTCTTGGTGCAACGCGGCGACATACCTGTAGATTGTACAGTAGGCGAAAGGGGTTTCTCCCGTTTGGGTCGAGCAACCTGCGAAGCACGACGTCCGACCCTTCAACTGGTGTCTTCTCCCTTGGTGCTGGGGAGCCACTCTTCTTGGGGCTGCCCGACAGCCTGGGAGGTGGCACTGGTGGCGCTGCCGGGGATGACTAGAGGAAGACGACCAAAAGAACAACAGTGTGAATGGCACAATGTGAAGCAGTAACGCAAAAACTGGTGCAATGGAATATAGAATGTCACACAGTTGTGATGGTGGAGAAAGGAAAATGCAGTCAGTAGAGATGAAACGTCTTGTCGATCGAACTTGTGGCCAGTAAAAGAAGCAAAACTCAAGTGCAGCGAAAGCAACAAGCACAGACTTTGTTCGTCGATAATCTGATCAGCAGTAAAGTACGTCGGCATTTATACACGTGGCATCAAAGATTTCAGCATTATTGTTGGTGGCCAGGTTAGTTCCAGAATAAACTGTGCGAGCCATGAAATGGCATTATGGAAGGAACAGACACAAGGAAAGATCATCCGTGGGGCCGGTATCTTGTAGCGAAGAATCATGGAAGATCCTGTGCTAACCTTATTGTAACAGCTTGTGGCCAGCTGATTCCAATGAAAACGGTTTATATCCCTCAAAACGTGACTGCCACAGTTGGGATTGAACCAGGGTTGCCACTGACTTTCGAGTAAATGTCGCCAAACGACGAGCAAAAAAGTCGCCAAAAGTCGCCATTTTTTCTACAAATTTCGCCAAAAACGTAGCCATTCTAGATATGTGCGGCATACCCAGTAATAAAAATTTCCACTCACGTATAGCCCCGTAGAATACAGTACCATCCAAGACCCTTAAATTATATTGACGTTTCTCGATGCCAGTCGTATCGCCCGCTTCACCATGGGAGTGCATGGTGCTGCTTCTCCGACTAGCCGCAAAATGTGCGTGGTGGCGCAAGGGTGAATGAACGAAACCCTCATGATATCCTTCCATCCCTGTCCTCTCGTTTCAAAGCTAAAAGTGTCGTATAAACCTTGGGCGAAAACCGTGAAAGCATTATTTGCAGACAGCTTTACGTAGCCTTATATGAATTAAAAGAATTAAAAGGTTTATTGAAGGTAACACGACAGAATTCTTACAGGAACCGATCATTAGTGAGTCTTACACCTTTTCAGTGTGAACTAATATGATACCGGACATCACCGACCCTTTCTTATAGTTACTTATATCTACACGCGTCAATCCGATGCGTTATTGCTGTATAACAATGTAAAATGTTATATAGCAATTGTTTTTATTGCACACGCTCACCGAGAACAGTGAAAAATGCCTCAATAAATAATTTTTATAGCAGAAATAGCCGCGTATCCGCCTCTCTTCGCTATTCCAAAACAGTCTTTGCGAGCTGAACTGGGGGTACTGCAACAGTGAATAAGTTGCCAAGCTATTCAGAGCAGTTGGAGCTTTGGCAGAACAAATGGTCGGAACACGCAGCCAACCCGTCGTCTTGCCCCTTCAGATGCGAAACTTCAGATAAGCTTAAAGCACCTAAAGCCATAAACCTATAGTCAATCACTGCCCCCTCGCGGTTTGCAAGGCAGTCCGCTGACTTACATTTTGCTAGAATGTCGCTGGGGGACGTTCCAGTACCTCCTGCATCTAGATGGCATCCCGAACTAAGGATCCCACTCAGTGGTCTTATTTTGACAGAACATCAAATAAACGTTTTATTATCTCTCTAGATGAATTGAGGAGGTACACACGAGTTACAGGACGGACATACCGAATGACGCGTATAATGTGCACATTCTACTCGTGGGTCTAAAACCAAGAAAAATACTGAGAATGTTGCCGCTCATTCGTTGGGAAGACACTGAGCTTAGGATTCAAAACTCGGTGGAGACCTAAGCCGAAAATCGCCAAAAATTCGCCATGTCGCCATTCATAATTTTAGGTCGCCACGGGCCCCTCAAATTCGCCAATTTGGCGAAAAGTAGCCACCACTGGCAACCCTGGATTGAACCCACACCTTTTTTGGATAAGCTGCTGAGCGCCTTGAACACTGTGCCACTGCAGCAGCACATTCACAGAGTTGAAGTAGCGGGCGTACTGGGTGGATGTGCAGTGCTACTTTCTAGCATTCCCAACATAAACTTTTATCAGTTATCACTTGTCAGTTACACTGGAGCTCACGTTAAAGTTAGATGCAATGAGATGACACACACCTTCATGCAGATTTGGTCGAGTGCGTCGATCACCGCAGGGTCGGGAGGAATCAGGTGCAGCAGTGTCTGAACCTGTTCGGCAATCCTGGAAGAAAAAACAAAAATATCAGAATAAGTAAAGTGCAGCCAAACATCGCGGATGACACGAGTATTCTGGTACAAGCACCACCTGATAATGCAGATAATGAGATGGAAGGCGAACTTGCTTCCTTCCCTAGGAGGCTGCAAGACGGCATCCCATTCAATCCGATCACATGTTTGTTAGCGTGCTCTATGGGACTGCCCTATAGGACAAACTGGTGGAGGACTTCCTAATCGCTTGTGTGCACTGATGTTCGCGTGGCCGCGCACAGGAAAGATGTAAACATCAGCGTTGGACATGTACAAACATGTCCACTTGTTAGCCTTGCATAGTGAACCAAGCCTCGGTTCCTCAGCTTGTTCCATTTGCCACGAGTAGACCAGAGCTTTGGCATTCTATGTGAAGGCACAATGTGTTTACTGTGTTGTGTGCAGTCGCTACTTTGCACTACTAGGAGCACTTTAGGCCCTACAATGTCATGGCCTTAGATGACTCTCACTACGGCGAATCCTGCTCACGCAGGATTCTAGCGACGGTTTGATAGCAAATGATGCATGAGGAGGGTCAGGACATGTTCAGTTGGCTCCTAACAGTAGCAGATTGCAGTTGTAGTAGGCCACACACAAAAAGATCAGTCGTGAAGGTCAACTAAATGAGGAAAAAAATTATGTTTGTGTAATGCTTGGCCCATTCTGTTCATTGTTGTGGACCACAACTAATTTCACAATAAAATTTCCCTTTCAAAATTTTCCCATTGTCCCATTAGTTTAATCGTAGTGGTTGTCTGTAACATTTACCAGTTCTAATAAAAATGCAGCCTTGATTAGTGTCTAATAGAATAGAATAGATCAATAGAACAGGGTCAAATTACTATTACAATAGAATAAGTGCCAAACATTGTGCTGCGCATGTTCGGGGCATATTCCTCGAAAGTACATCTGCATGGCAGATATTTTAGCACTTTCATAATGAACAATTCATAAAGTGCTGACCTTGTCTTCCGGCCAAAAGAAAATCAAGGGCAGTATTTTTTCTATTGGATTTCCTGTTCTTTTCATTATCCTCATTGGCCTGGACGTGATTCACAGCATGCAAATAAGGTTGCAGAAATGCTCACAACAAATGTACAGGTCGGTCCACTGTTAAAGGGAACAATTGCGGTCAGGGCATGTCAGGATATCGCTCTCTTGCAACAGTACAGTGGCTTAGATTTACATAAGACTACTGGTGGTTGACAGTTCCGACTCCCTTTGACAGACCAGTACCTTGAACAAACAACGTTTCCACATCCACTTGGAATGAGGGGGCCAGCAAAATGAAGGGGGCTCATTCGAGTGTTCCCTTTAACAGTGGACCGACCTGTACATGTGGCAAGTTTGAAAGGAACCAATTCAATGTTTTGCTTCAAGTTCATGGATCAATGACGTTTCTACTCTCACACAATCATTAAAACAAATATGTCACGGCAGTGACAGCAACAAACCTTGGATCGTCCATGCTCGCTAGCTGGTACAACATCTCGAACACGTTGCCGCCACTTGAAATGACCACACCGGGAAGCTGCTTCTCCTAAGAACAAAAGAAAAAAAAAACAAACAAACAAACAAAAAACAATGAAGCCACTTGCCCAGAAATAATGTAGCAACGAAAAAGATTGAAGGACACTTTGTAAATTCCAAAGTGTGTTCGGCGAAAGCCTGTGGCCATTCGACTCCGCCGACAGATGTCGCTGCCTCGTTGCGCAACTGTTGCGCGTTGACGGACGGACGGACGCCGCTGACAGACACTGCCGCCACGTTGTGCAACAGTTCCACAATGCGCATTGGAAGGAGCAACGCGCAGCTGTTGCTATGCGCTGCTGTGCCATCACGTGATAGCTGAGAGAGTGTGAGGGGGAGAGGCCACAGCTGGCACCGTGACAGGGCATGGACGGACGGACAGATGCAAATATGACACATCAAAGGCTTTCGCCTTAAAGATAGGCTGAGCCTTCGTACCACATGCTGTAAGGAATGGTGAAGTCGAGGGTTCCCAAGCACCTAGGAGTGCTGGGCGTTTTGGGCTATTTCTGCCCGCTAAGAGCAAAGGTATTTATGTGATAAATAAAATTCAATTTCCCTCAAAGTAAAATGACTCTGTTCTCTTGCTTTCATCATCCTTTCATTATGTCTTTCTTACACTGTTCGAATTACGGGCATAAGTTGTGCTTGCAAGTTGAAATGAAATGTGAAAGCTGCCAAGCGGATGCATGCTATGCTGTACAAGAAAAGACTGAATGTCTTTTTATTACACTTGGTGGGAATTAGACCTCACCTGTTCCAAGTAAAACGATGGCTGCTGACCAGCCGAGGGAGAGGCGGTTGCGGCTGCCATCGTAGACACTTGAGACGTCGCTGGTGGAACAACCGTGTCCTCCTCCTAAAAGACAAGAAAGGAAAAGGAGAGAGTTGCACTAAAAAAACAAACAAAAGAAACTGCAGAATGTGGAAACGTTATGTCTTTTGTGCAAAATGACTGTACAGTGCAGTCCACTTATAACGATACCACATATAATGATATATCGGTTATAACGATGGATCGAGTTATGTGTGTCATTTTATGCATTAAGTCTATAAGGGAAAAAACCATATATAACGATATGTTATCGGCCGCATATCGGATATAACGATCAAAATTTGCCGTCTGGGCGGCATTTTCTGTGTATAATAATCGTTACATTTGCGTTTCCAAGTTCCCCTGAAATGAACGATGCCGAGACGGGGCTAAACGTTTACCTACGCGAGTTCGTATTTGCCACCATTTCCGCGCTGCGTGTGCCGCCCGCCCGCGCAGCCCACGCGCGCCACGCGCCGAGTGCCATCGCGAGCTTGCGCAGCGAGCCACAAGATGGCGCTAGCTGCACATGTTGTGCCTCAGCACTCGCGCGTGGCCCACAATCGCACCGAAAGGAGAGGGAGAAGAAAAGAAAAAAAGAGGCGAAAAGCAAGTCGGCGTGCCGCTGCAGCGTCCCAAAGAATTACGTCATGATTACGTCACCCATGACGTCACCGACACCATCTTGTCGGCCCGCCTCCGTGCCGACAAAGCTGTGCGCCCCGCGCCGGCCGCGCGCGTGCCGCGACGCTAGTTTTGAATTCCTCGGAAGTTCCGTTGTAGCACGAAGCGAGTGTTGAGCGCAGGCACCAGGCTGGCCGTGCAGGCACTTGGCGGACACCTGCAAGTCTCCCGTTGTGGTTGGCGGGTCATTGTTCGCACTTGAGACTTATCGGAGTGGTCGTTATGTCAGCCGTGCTCCGTCGCCGCCATACAGGAGCCCGTCCTAGTCGCCGGCCTTGATATGAAGTTTCGTGATGTTCCGTTACATGAAGCGAGCTTTGGCCGGCTTGTGCAGTTTTTGTGGTGTTTGCGTGTGCGCTCTTGCCGCCGTGGTGGTTAACGGCACGCACCATTCGCACATCATGCAATGGCGCACGGTTACTTCAAGACTGTTGAGATATTTAGGTGCGCCTAAAGCTTGACGCTCTCGTTGGAGCTTAAAATAAAACTTTGTTTTTGACATCCTGCTTTCTAGAACATCTATTCTTTAGTGCAAGTGGTAAATTCGGGATCGGAGCTACGAAGATACGTCCCGCGGTGTTTTTTTTTCGGCAGTCCAGATATAGCGATCACCGGTTATAACGATCATATTTTTCATTTTTCTTGATATCGTTATAAGTGGACTGCACTGTATTACAGTTGAACCCTTTTACAAGAGACGCTGATGTAAGACACAGTTGGGTATAAGAGACAGCACTGTGCCTACATCAAAATAGGGGTTCATCAGAAAATGACAATGCGGCACCCTGCGCCTCTGATATGATGTGCTTCTTATAGAGAGGCATATCATATAAGGGACAAGAACTGCTTTCTGGTGTGTGTCTCTTATAAAGGGGTTCAACTGTATTAAGTAAAAGCTCGTTAATTCGACTCTCGTTAATTCGGAAAATCGGTTAATTCGGACACGTCATCTGGTCCCTGTAAATACACGCATCACTCTATGAGACTGGGCGCTCATTATTTCGGACAGATTTGACCGCAAATCGGATCATTCGGCGACTTTCGGGCCGCTGGCAAGGCTCGAAAACGAAAAAAGAACAATTCGGAACAAAAGTGAAGCTCAAACGCAGCATCGCCATGGACATCAATTATCGACTTGGCTTGGATTAAGACTGCTTGAACGCCTTTTTTTCGCATGTGGGTTTTGTTGCTTTGTTCCCGTTGGTGTGCTGCATCGTTGATCGCCGATTTATCAAGGAACGTTTCACTACGGCTCCTTTAGCTTGATCGTTGCTGGTGCTTTTGTGCTGACTTCTCGTGCGACTGCACTCCATGCCGATGGCAACGCCGGCGAAGCAGCCCAAGTACGAGGCCAAGGACTTCACCACCAAAGTAGAAATTTTGCGTGCTCTGAATAATGGGCTCTCCCGACAAGAAGTGATGAAGAGTGATGAAAGGGGATCCTTGTATCGGCGGCAAAAGAAGCAAGGAACAAGTAACCGTACTTTTAGCCACCAACGTGACGGGAACAGAGCGCTTGCTGCTTCTCGTTATCGGAAAGGTTCAAAAGCCACGCTGCTTTAAGAACATCAACAATCTTCCTGTGGATTACCGTGCCAACCGAGAAGCGTGGATGACGGGTGGAACTTGCGGACACTGCAGACATCATGCGAGCTGCTGAGCACCTTGAAGGGCTCAGAAAAATTGTGTCCGCGCGAATATCTGCTCGAAAACAGACAAGCATCCGCGATTACTTTGTTAAGTAAAGGTATGTTGAAAAAACTAGTGCATTTATTGTGTTTATTTCGACCATTTGATAAATCGGACATTCGGTTAATTCTGACATTTTTTCCGGTCCCTAGAAATCCGAAGTAACGAGCTTTTACTGTACCCTCATATTCACACCACAACCCATCATTCAATCGTGAGTTTTCTTCGTGTATTGCACTAGTGAACCCTCCCCACCCCTAAATTTCTCAATTTTGCATGTTGATACATACATGCACACATAAAAACACATGCACAAACATAAAGTATGGTTGACCCCCCCTGAAAAAATTTCTGGCTATGCCACCGGTGCATGTAAGCCTCTCATAAAAACTCGCAGGCCTTTTAGGCAATGCTAAAGAGAGCACAGGCTAAAGCCTATGCTCTTCATAGACGTTGAACTACTATGACGTTCTCAGTTGATTGCATTGTTATCAGGTGATGTCGCCACACGATGTCACTGATTATGTCACGTGACATAGTACTTGCTCTTTGTAGCTTTTTTTGACCCATTCGAGTTGATGCCAACTATGCCAGATTTTTTTACTCATGAGATATACCATAAGGCTTTCGTCTTAATAACTATTTGGTAATGTACTGCAGAAAACCTGCCGACATGTTGGTAACACATCAGTAAACACACAAAAGTAGAGCCGTAAACACACTCACTATTTCGGATGGCAGGATCAGTCCACTACCGATGACCTTCACGTGGATCTTCTGGTTGTCCTTGAGTTTGTACTGTGACAACCTCTTCTGGTCCTCTGTGCTTGGAAGCTGAGGTTGAACGAATGTCAACACTGGCAAACTGAGTAGCAAATCATTTGGCACACTTCAACGCGCTCGCACTCGGTTCATGTCGTGATTGGAGGCGCCCCTAAACCATTCTTTGCCCTTGTTTTCTATTTCTATTTTCGCGTTTCACATGACCAGAAAACTAAGCTGCACCTAGCGCTAGCAATGCAATAACTCAGCCAGCATGCTCTATCTTCAATCTCTTCTTCTTCTCAGGACTGATTATGAATAGAGATAGCTTGCTCTTGACGACTCGCATCGAAAAATTAGGATGGTTATAGTACATCTTTCTGTATCGCCTAGTAATTAGGCGGATATTAAGGCCTGTGGCTAGCACACCCATTGAGGTTGACACAATGGATGTGCAATGCAAGCAATTCTTCAATGCCTGTGCCTTCTAAAGAAAATGAAAGAGAAGCAAAGAACAGAGAAATAGAAGGGAAAGGAGAGAAATAAACAGAGAGAAAGAAATAGGCGGAGAAAAACAGACAAGAAAGAGAGACAGTGGGCTTTGCTAATTAAGATGATAATTCGGATCATGCTAATTAAGCCAGTGTTAATTAACAGCATACCAATTAAGACTTTGCTAATTATGACTTTACTAATAATCTGCGTTGGCCACCAGGTCTGCTGTTTGTCCAGCCTTGCCTCCTTAGTGCAAGCTGCCCACATTTTTTCCTTCAGATATCTGCAGATTAACGTGAAGCTTCTGGAAGTGAAGGCTAGCTTACCTAGACCACCAGAATCACGATTTGGTACAGATGTTCTAACTAGACCACAAATGCAGCTAGGGTATGTGCAAAATGTCTCACAAGGAAATGACAGGAAATCAAAGGGAAAAGGTTGCTTAAGGCAAAATTCAACGAGCACATGAGGTGGCCTTTCCCACATTTGCACAACACTGCACAGCAAATGTTGAGAAGAACGAGCAGTGTTTTTTTACTGAGGTGGTACAGATACCAGATTAACAAATCAAAACTGCGATATACAGTGAAGACTCCTTATAATGTGCTTGTTGTTCGTCAATGGCTGTGCACAGCTGTGGCAAAGTGCTAAGACGCCATATTTTCTTGCATATAACCCATACAAAAAGTACAGTGAATTTGGAGCTGGTCGGGGTGCAGGTCACAGACAAATTTCAGTGAGCAAGATGGCTTCATGAAAATGCTGAAAAGGTGTCTTCAGGACAATATGCGGGGGTCTTTTTTAAAAAGTTTTCAACGGGCTGTGGTTGGGGGTGCGGGTTACCGTACATTCAGAGGTGGATTATAGGAAACAAAATATGGTATGTTTCAAAACCTGTTATGACACCTCATAACAAAAGGCTGCTGCTTAGTTGATGGTAGACTGCTGTAGGAACAAGATAGTTGTTGATGCAAGGAGTGAGCAAGAGCACAAACCGGAATGTCGTCCATGGAGATCTGAAGGTTGCTAGGGATCTGCTTGAACAGCCGGGCCACTTTCTCCTTCATGGAGCCCACAGTGGCATTGCTGTGGCACTGGCAATGCAATCATGTGATGGGAACAGTTAGGGAGCAAGCAGTTGAAAAACACATTTTCAGAGGAAACCACTAATACACACTGCAAAAAGATATCTCATGCTATGCTGTTATACTAACAGAAAGAAGGAAGAATTAAATTCCATTTCATGAAGCAATTTACGAGTGATATTAAAGGCATCTAATTTTCTACAGTGTGAAGAATGCGTGTCACACACAACACCCGATCTCACAGCAACTGCTAAAAACAAAAGACAAATTTTTACGTTTTTACATTTTTTTGTAGTTCCGTGCTGGAAACTAACATAAATCAGTGCAATAACAGCATTTAACTAAGAATGAAAGTACACTCAAACCTCATTATCATGAAGTTACATCTTACATGAAAATAACTTCGTTATATCCGAAAATTCGTTATAAACGTATATTCCAAACACTGCATGTATTACAAGACTATTCTTTATCTACTTCGTTATAACCGATATTTCATTATATCCGGGTTCATTATATCGAGGTTTCAGTGTACATGCGCCGTTTCAGTTGTGTTTTAGTTTCACGAGCCGGGATGTAGGCCTAGCCAGGAAACAGTTGTCTGTTTGCTTTTGCCTCATCTCGGTGGCATGTAACGATGTCTTTGTACACATGCCAAAATAAAGAATATTATTATTATTATTATTATTATTATTATAAGAAAAAACAGGTGGCTTCAGAATTTTTTTCACTGTTTTACAGCGACATGAAATGTCAAGTTTTACAGTAGACTCTCAAATAAATATAAATCTGTTCATCGAAATTGCTGCTTAAATGGAACAACTGCCTCTAATAAGACAGGTTTTGTACTTGAATTCTGCACCCCTGTTCATCTCTCAGTAAATGAAACTCCCATTAAACGGAACACATTTTCTTGGTCCCTTCAGGTTCTATTTACCTAGGGATGGGTGAATATAGTGAATTTGAGGTTCGAAGCGAATCCGAAGCGAATAGTAATTACTGCATATTATTAAGAAAAATGAGCATTTTTGTCATGAACCTTGCACAATATTTTGAAGGATTGGAACTAGGTATGAGTGAATGTCACTTTTTTGTTTTAAAATGAAGTGGAAGCAGCCTTCATTAGTATCAAGATTTGAATAGCAGTAGGGCGCAAGTTATAAGTGGACGTTACAATTTAAAAATTACTATACTTAGTGCATATAAGTCCATATAACACGCTTTTAAACTTAAAAAAATATGTACATTTAACCTTGAAGTGTGGCTTCACAGCAGTGCGGATTTCCCCTGGATGGGTTGTTTCACGGCACAGCAACTAGACGCTCCAGTGAAACCACCTTTACAGGGGGTTATGTGCGGTAAAATGTATACATATATTTGTTCATTTCGAATAATCTAAATTTCGTATCGAAGCGAATTCGAATAGTTTAATACAGTAAAAGCTCATTAATTCGAATTTCACGGGATTAGAAAAAAATGTCCGAATTAACCGAATGCCGAATTAACGAATGATTAGGAAAAACAACATTAAAGGGACACTAAAGAGAAACAATGAATCGGTTTAGATCCATAAATCATGCTCTGAGAACTTTAATCTCGTTAATTTCGCCGTCATCATCGTTTATGCCCTTATTTCATTCTGAATAACGAAAGAGTAACTGTGTCTTTCATTTAAGGTACGTGTGCTTAGTTGTTCAGTGTATTTTGGATATAGATTATCTGACTATTGTATTGTTTTTTTCTTTTCCTCTTGTCTCACCATTTTTGTTTTGCTGTGATATTTTAAAAGCGTATTAGTTTATGTAATGACATGTATAATTTTTCTGTGAATGTTATGTTTTTTTTTGCTTAAATGATTGATCTCGCTACTGTTGCTACTATGATGTGCATATTACACCTTATTTCATTTTGTACAGGAGGTCCCGATACAGCCTCTTGACTATGGGACCTCCTCCTGCATACCAAACGCTTGTAACTTCGCTCAACTTTTAATAATAAAATTCTGATTCTGATTTTAATAATAAAATTCTAATTCTGATTAATAGAGGAGAATATCAAGTTCGAAGTTTCGTTTTTAAATTTCGCGCCGAAATCTCCCCGCTTGACGTCACGGATTTCAAAGTGAATTTTTCGTATTTTGGCGCCATTGGTTCAGCAAAATTACCCCAAACTTGGAAGGTTAAGTCTATGGCCCTTTCAGAGGACAATGTAGTTCATTTCTACTGATTAGGAACTACGTAGTCCCTAGCAGGCGCCGTCAAAACATGTGACGTCACGGCGAATGGTGCGGAAACTTCAAGGTGGCATCGCCACCCGCATTTTGTTTTTGCGCATCTTCTAGCAGCAAGCGTCGTGTTTTTGGTATCGTGAAATAGTACTTTACTAATATGAGAAAAATCGTTTTGCTCTTTAGTGTCCCTTTAAAATCAAGTTGGAGAAGCATGCCTTTATTTGCTGAAGTATTTTGTAATGGTCGTCTGCGTTTTCACGCAGATTCCGGCAGACATTACAATTTTCCTTAACTGTTCCAAATGGCCAACAGCACGCAAACTGTCGGAAGTGCTCAAGCAAACGTCCTCTAATATCAAAAGCGCCTCGGAGACTTCCCGTGAGGTGGGATAAGGTCGCGGCTGCATCCCTTCGCATGACTCTTTATTAGAACCACGGTCTTCCTGGGTGCCCGTGACATCATTAATAATTTTTTGATCGGTGAGGAGACCAGTCGTGGCAACAAAATCATCAATCGCGGTGTAGTCCTAAGGGTCACATCTGTGGGAAGAGAACTCTGCAAGAAGAGACGGTGCCGACACGAAAACACAAGGGAAAATGTCATCGGAGGCACAGTGGAGCGAAGAAAGAAGACGCCAACATTCAGTGATGCTGCGATTGCCCCCACTAGTTGATGACAATGGCAATGCCACTCAGGTTTCGTTTACACTCCAGTGGTGCCAGCGCTGCTTTACAACATGTTTGTGTAGCGGCAGCCGTCAGCATTTGTCCGAATTAAGCGGTGTGGAGCCGAATTCTGACGAATTGACGAAGCTTTGGTCCCACTGATGAACATGCACTTTGGCTGGGACCAATAGAGCCGTCCGAATTATCTGAATTAACGGGTGTCGAATTAACGAGCTTTTACTGTATTCGTTCGAATATTTGAAACGCCCAAATATTCGCCCATCCTTACATTTAACAAGTCTACTGAATCATAAAAAACCTGATTTGATTTCACAATATTGCCCACGTTTCTTCATTAAATGCCGAATACATTTTTACTGTGTGTACATTTAACTGCAAGGCGATGTCGTCAAAAATGGTAACAGTTTGCTAAGGGCTCCCAGGTAAATTCTCAACAAGTTGAAGGTGCTATTGTGGATAAGTGCTTGACAACCACCAGCAGAGAAAATTAATTTTGAACACTGTAGTGACAGCATGTGGCCTTGTGATGCGCCATCAGCATCGCATGTAAGGTGTACCATGCTTGAAATGTAGGCTGACTTGAAAGCCTCACGCTTATTTCAAACAGCTACAGATGTTCTCTCGTAGCCTGGTGCTAGACTACACTTTGGTGTTCTCATCTCAAAAAGAGAGGCCAACTCCTTCATCAGAGACACTTCTGGAAAAGGCCTTTGGAACCCTTTGTCTAACCATAGATTGCCTTATTCCAGAGCAGGGGTCTCAAACTCACCTCAGCTAGCGGGCCGCAGTCACGAAATTTAGTCTCTCCCACAAGGGCCCGAGACCATGAAGAAGATTGGAGCGAAGTAGGACGACAGGGAGAGGGGGTGGCGCGGCCTCCCGTTGACATTTCTATTTGAAAGGCGGCATTTCCCGTATCTCATATGTGCTAGGTTGTTTCCGAAGGGGATTTGACGTCAGGTTTCGAGAAGCTTACTGACACCAATCTCCAGCATGAGTGAAATCTAAATGCAGATTCTGAAATATGGAGTTTTTGTTCCCAACCATGTTTCAACACATGACAACCACAT
Organism: Rhipicephalus sanguineus; assembly: GCF_013339695.2. Classification (NCBI taxonomy): domain Eukaryota; kingdom Metazoa; phylum Arthropoda; class Arachnida; order Ixodida; family Ixodidae; genus Rhipicephalus; species Rhipicephalus sanguineus. The sequence continues at coordinate 68,249,524 of NC_051184.2, read as the reverse complement.
GGGGTGCCTCACTAAAAGAATGCTTGAGCCTCGACACGTCTGTAGCTGACTAACATACTGGAGAAAATTAAGAAATACAGTGGAACCCCGCTGTTACGTTCCTCACTGCTGCGTTTTCCCGGCTGTTACGTCGTTTTCCGCTGGTCCCGGCATAGCTCCCATAGGATACAATGTATTGGGAACCCCGCTGTTACGTCGTAACTGTCGGACCGTTCCCGTATGATACGTCGCGAAGTGCGCTCGGAGCCGACCGAGTGACTACCAAAGAGAGCAGCCATGGTGCATTTTCACGCAGCTTGGCCTCGTTTGACCGTAATATTAGCCGCATGAGAGGCGCAAGCAACAGAATCTTTGAATTGATGCAAACAAAAGCATGGCCTTCGAGATTCAAATTGCAAAGATGGCGTCTATGACGTAACTGCTCGCAAAAGCAAGGCCTCCGAGATTAGCATTTACTATTGACAAAAGCATAGCCTTTGAGATTTGTATTGCACAAACATGGCGTGTATGACGTAATTGCTTGCGAAAGCAAGGCCTTCGAGATTGGCATTCACTTCTGCCATCGCGTTGGCGTAGACTCATCATCATCGTTATTTGTCGGAGAACGGGAGGAGTTTGAGCTGGTTGGAGCTCGCATGGTCGTGCGTGCGGTTCGCGGTCGGACTCGCCGCGCCGGTTGTGATTGTGTGTGCTTAGTTCTTTCATGTCTACAGCTGTTGGTGTTAAAAAAATCACATACGTTGATTACATTTCTGTGGATGAGGCCGTCCTAAGCTCCGCGTTTCTATCCATTGACTAGATCGCGGCTGAGCGCGCCAATTTTCGTGCTGCTCGTAAGAATTGAAATAAAATTCTGTACCACTAAATATTTTGCCGTTTTTCCTGTTTTTCGGCTCTTACGTTTCCCGTCTCTTACGTTTATTTCCTACGGTCCCTTCAAAAACGTATCAGCGGGGTTCTACTGTATATATATATGGGACGAAGACAGTCATGTGCGGGACGGGCCGCTAGTGAAAGGTCCGCGTGTTTGAGACGTGTTCTAGAGCATCTGCCGTGGGAGGCAAGCCTGAGCTGTTGTCGGCAAGCGCACTCCCGGTCAAGTGCTTGGTCATCATGTACTAAAGCACTGGAGAATTCGCTCAGCTCAAAGACACCCCTGCCCATCAAACACCTTGAAATGCCATAGAAAATATTCAACCAATCAAAGAAGCCCACAGCGTAAGGTTTTGACAACAGTTTTGCATGACGCAGACCCCTTCCTTTAGAGGTTCATCCCTTATGAATAATGGCAAGTGTTTGTGCTGTGTTTGTACTTGTCGTCTTCTGTCCGTGTTTTCGCCGCGCAATTTCTTTGACGTAATGGCAAGTATTGAGATGAAAGATGCCTCAACACTTTTTTACTGGCAGGGGACCAGCAACAATATGTAATCTATTCCACAACATGCCATCACTGGACTGGACAGTCAAACCTCACGGACATGGCAGGTAAACTCAGTTTGTAAAGCAGCGACCGATGCTCACCCGTATCTTGACGCTGTCCTTGATGGTGTCGCTGACGATGCACAGGGTGACGGGAAAGCCGTAGAAAGACGCGCCGTGAGGCAGAATGACCCTCGGCACCGAGTGCTGGCCCTCGATGGACGAGATGTACCGCTCCGCCAGGTGTAATAGACGGCAGATGTTTTGCGACCGGTTTGTTCTGCATCAAAAGAATCCTCACCAATTGTATACAGTGCATATGTTTACTAAAGGTACTCACTTACAGCTGGAAGCATTGTTGGAAGGAGTAGGAAAAGCAAAAAAGAAAAAGTTTCGGTTAGTGATCACAACAGCAAAAGCAGAATCACAGTGTCGGCTATGGCAGCAAAGCTAGCAGAAAGGTGGCTCCATGCAACACCTGTCCTAGGGACAAAAAAAGAACTGTTACACAAATATGTGAGACAAGATGGTAAGATTGCTTTGCAATATCATGATAAAAAGCAGCCTTAAAATAGCGAAACGGCACAAAAAAAATTTAGGCAATTCAGGTGAATCTATCAGTGAAGATTCTTCATTTTTTCATAGAAGCACATGCAACTCTTGAAAAAAAATTTTTTTTTAGTATGAAAATTAGTATATTTGTATAGAGAAATTGACAGTTGGTATTTGTATGTCAACTCTGTGAAAAGATTTTCCTTTTTTTTAAATGAGAACTGAAATACAGTGCCAAGGCGATAATCAGGGGTGGGCTACATGCGCAGAAATACGATAATCTGCTGGCACTGAACCAAAGCAAATGAATCTCACCGTTTTGGCAGGGACAGGGAGATGGCCTCTGACACCGCCATTGCGGTCAATGTCTTGGTGGCATTGGAAACGGCAGTCGTCATGGCAGTGTCCCCAATGGTTTCAGCCACTGCCTGTGTGTAATCCAGAAGAAGACAGTTAATTAAAATGAAATCACATCGCACACATGCCTTGACATCGTTGTTTGAGAGATTTAGCATCTCTAGTATTTCATTGTACACAAGGGTGTTAGCAGAACACTAGTATTCCGATGTACACAAGGGTGTTAACAGAACACCAGTATTCCAGGGTGCACAAAGGTGTTAGAATAACACCAGTATTCCATTGTACACAAAGGTGTTAGAACACCAGTAATCCGGTATAAGCAAGGGTGTTCACAGAACACCAATATTCCTACTCTAAGAAAAAGTCGAGTATTTGGGGAGTATTTCTGCTACACAACAATAACCGTCATCCGGCTTGCTCGCGCTTCCTTTCTTGAAAACCCGGTTCTCGTCACTTTCCTGTCAAGAACGCTATGTCACGCAGATAATGCGCGCGCCGTTCGTGACCGGGAAGTGCCGGGACCGCAATGATAACGCGAGGAAAGTACGCGCAATGGATGACGATTATTGTTGTGTAGCAGAAATACTCCCCAAATACTCAACTTTTTCTTAGAGTGTATGTACACAAGGGTGTCAACAGAACACCAGTATTCCAGTGTACATGAGGGTGTTAGCAGAACACCAGTATTCTGGTGTACACAAGAGTGTTAACAGAACACCAACATTCTGGTGTACACAGCATTCTGGGGTGATGGTAGCGGCCTTTTGGGAAGCTTCGCTTAACCGCAATCACAGGCACGGCTTTGCACTCGAAAAGTGTTCACAGTCAAAACAGTTTTAGAAGGGCAACACGTTCACGATGGCATCCCTGCTGAAAATTTACACTAGTAGCAAAGCGCAATAATAGCTGTGTTTGTCTGTTTCAGCTCTCTGCCTTCGTATGGCATCACCACCTAGGAAACTCTCCTTTTTGCCCCCAGTAACTTGGTATTCCGTTAACCCCTAGGAACTTGCGGACAAAGTGAAACTCTCTATTATGCATGCACAATTAGCACAAAGAGTTTCTAGAAAACTATCATCATAATCATGGCTACAGTGCGTGTTGCATTTTATTTGTGTCTGAATGTCTTAAGCATGCGCTCGCATATTAAGTCTTTCCTGGAGAAGGCAGCTGCGGTAACTTTCCCTTTGGAACAGAGGCCAATATAAACTGTAAGCTGCAGCGCATGTTGATTTCTTTTTCATTCTTGGGATTAATGACCTCTCTGTTCTATTTTGCGATGCTCTTTCTGCTCCATGTGAAGACTGCCATTCTTTCCACGACCTCCACAAAGACTCAGTAATGCAGCTGCAGTTGAAAGATAAAAAGTAAACGAACAAGAGGTATTCATTTGTCCTGCCACTCACATGCGCATAATACCCATTAAATTTATGCGGCTTCATGTGTGAACAGGTTTCTATCTGCATGTTTTCTTATGGTGGTTGGCCATCGTTGCTTTTCCAAAGCAGAGCACGAAGTCTTGTGTTCTATGCGGTGACCGAGATATGCCTTACATATATTGTGTGTGTATTAGTACATTAGTGGAACAATAAGTATGAAATATTCTTTTTTTGCATGGTTTGCTTCAGCAGAGGCTGGGAAGGCACTGACAATACAAATTATCTGCTAGCCATGCACCAGTAAAATCCACATGCTGTTGCAAAGACGCAAACCACTCTGCACTGACTACAAGCCTTTCACCAGATATAAGAAATTCTTCAAGAAACCAAATAGCAGATACAGCAGTTGCAAAATCAACTATACTACAGCCAGTTGTCTTTAATAAAGACATAACGCTGAGCAGAGCACGCAGCTCCAGCTTCAGCACACTTATACTTACGATGCCACAGCTGTGCGTAAAAAATAAAAGTAAATAGACCCGATTTTGAGGTTTACAGCAGCACACGTAAAAACAATAAACTAAATCGGTGATAGTTCACGTTCCAATCAAGCCACTACACAAAGCTGGCATTCTTTTAAACATGGCTTATAATTTTATGACTAACAAAGAGCCCACCATGCAATACACCAATGGCAGCAGCTTTTCTGAAACGGAGCAACAAACAGCCACAGGTTGACGTTCACATGCTTTTTTAGACTGCGAATCAGTCCAGCGTAAATAGCTACATGCCTTTATAGTGTTTTTATAAGGTGAAATTAAAACGCCCATCTTTTTTTTTTTTCATACGTTTGCCTCGAGCCCAGACTTTTTGTGAAACACAAACCCAACTTATGATTGATAACTTACTTTGATATTATTTTATAACCACTCCTTTGCACCTCTATACTATTCACATCATCAGCACGAGAAAGACCAGTCAGACACTGCTCTCATGTAAGAAAAGATCCGGAAATTAGGCTCAGAGCATTTTCTTTTTAAAAAAAATCACAGTTTCGCCGCAAGGGTGAAGCAATGAATGCGATAGCAAGAAACTAATGCTATACGAAGTGAGGCTCGCCAATGGATACTCTCAGTTTGAACAGCGCTCCTGTTACAAAGGCGGCCGAAGCAGCGAAGGAAACTAGCGTGCTTCATGTGTCGAGCTGTGACACTTGATAGTTCGCGCTCATCTTCTGTTTGTTCGTTTAGCGGCGTCGTTTAGCGGCGCTCCGTAACATGAGCGCGGACATCACGGTTAAAGCTTGAAACATCCCTCTTGCCCACACCACGAGAAAACCGCGCGAGCAGACAGCGGAAGGCCAAGGTTCTCCTTGCGCAAATATAAGAAGAAGCGAGCGAGCTCGCCGACGACTTTTAAATGCGCTCGTCGCGCTCCTAGCGCCATCTCACTGGTAATGAAGAAACGCTTATCAGCATCGGCCATCTCTGAGTCCGTCCAGCGGCAAAGGGTGTGTATATAACGCTCGCCGTTAGCTATGAGGAGGACCTGCGTTTCGTGGCGTAGTGGCTAGCGCCACTCGCTGCGGAGCAAGAGGTCCCTGGTTCGATTCCGCGCTTCGGAAGCATTTTTCTGAATTATTTTTCTTTGGGGCTTTTATATACAGTAGACTCCCGTTAAGACGAACTCGAAGGGGCCACGGTCATCTGTTCGTCTTATCAGGAGTTCGGCTTATCAGAAGTGCCCCTAAAAAGTGACATGGTAACATGCCAAGTGCATCCAAATATGTTACTTGAAAACACTGAATGGAGTAGGCCTACAATGGCGGCAAAAAGACAAGAAAAAGCATTTATTTGGCTCATCTAGATAAAAACTATGCCTTCAAGCAGCGTACTTACACGAATCGTACGAGCACCTGATTTCGCGGGTTCAAAAATAAAAAAAAATCATGTACATACTGCTACCACATTTTAATGATAAAACTGTAGCACGCTCCTATGTTGACGATTACAAAAAAAAGAGAGAGAGAGAAGCACAATTTTCCTTCAAAGAATGTAAAATTTATTGTCCTGGCAGTTCGTTTTCTTCTGTGAGCCTGTCTTGCTGGCTCTAAGGTCACTTCTGGATACGCCTCGGTCGCGTGCTCTTGCCTTAACAAAGTCATTATACGCTGAGTTGCTTAAGAAAGTCTGCAAGGTTTTCTTCGAGGTCCGGATATTTGCCCGTTTTCGGCCCGTAGTAACTTTTCCTGATCGACGTGCAGCTGAAGATTTCCCATCGGGCTACTCACAGTCACAAGCCTCGCCACGAAAAAGACACGACGCAGCTATATTCACTGTGCAAAATAGCCTCCCTTTGTCGTGCGCTTCCATAATCAAAATGGCTCATCACAATTTGCACTTCACTGGGAACAGATAGAACGCGTACAGGTCCTACGCGAACCAACGCGAATTGACCACAAAATACATGTGCTCGGCCGCCATTGTGTGATGGCGATGACAATGCACCTGACCCCTCTGACGGCGATCGTGGTTTTGGTTTCGTACTCGATTGTAATGCACAGACCGTTTTTGTTCCTGTTGTCGCTTTCTTTTTTTTTTCCCCACTCCCCTTGCGTTTGCCCCTCTGACCACGGCGGAGGGGCCCCAAGCTCTTGTGTTCTTCTGTTCTCCTTTGTACTCCAGCTGGGAAACTGAAGAACGGGAGGGGAATACAATGGCTTGGGGGTCCAAGTTGTAAATCCCCCTACTCTTTTTGTTGCTTTCTTTGCCGATAAAGCCCGCACCTCCCCCACCCACAGGCTGGGGGTGAGGGGGATGCCGGCTTTATCCGCTGACCGTTCTTTTTCCTTTATCTGGCGCCGCTCCCGAAAGCACTTTTTTTTTTTGTGCTTTTTCTCGGTCGCCTGAATGCCCAACCAAGACTGCAGTGTTCGTTTCGCAGAATCGCCAGCGTTGTTGACCACCGCGAGAGTTCGTCTTAACAGAAGAATACACTTGGGCCGTTCGTCTTAAGCGAATTTTTTTTGCATTGAGTCTATGGGGAACCAAACAACCGGTCCTGTGTTGTTCGGCATAAGCGAGAATTCGTCTTAACCGAGTTCCTCTTAACGGGAGTTCACTGTATATATACATACTTATACATATACGGTGCATGACGGCGACGGGGGCGGACATTTTCCAGCCGAGACTGTCCATATAATTGCTATCGCAATAAAATCTGTATGACCAAGTCATCAGCCACAAAGTAATCAGAGAATTGAAAGCAGCTTACTGCGGACATCACGGAGGTTAGTCTGTGGAAAAAGCGTGGAAATACCTTCAGCCTGTTGTAGCACTCGTTGATGAAGCGATGATGAAGAGATACAACGTCCTGCAAAAACAGAACAATGAAAATGCACTGAGTGTCTCGCCTTCCAAGCGACGAAAGAACGCTGCCAAGCTGAGTGTCAGTTGGGGTGGCCATAAAAATAACTTCATTACCGCAACTACTGCAAAAAGTGGAGGTGTTCCCAGCCTCTTTTCCTTTTGTTTGAATAACGACACAAAGAAAAAAGAAAATGTCACAGGTGATATTGCAGCACAGTGCACACAAAAAGACGTTGATGTTCGCACAATGACTTGCGCTTGTTCTGTAAATGTTATTCCCAGACAAAAAAAAAAAAGAAAAAGAAAAAGGCCATGAAGTTATCGTTAAGCAAAGGCATACCTTTTCATCTCAGAACTTTTCGAACTGTTGTTGCTGTTCTTATAGCAAAAATATCACTATCAAATCAGATCACGTGATGCAATCAAGCAGGGAGGTACTCCAACAAAAGTTTGCAGGACACAAAATTTTCGAGAAAGCAATGCCCCCACTCTGTCTGGAAACGTTACCACAAATGAAATGCTCGAGCCTGCAGTAGTTCTTGCAACCTATACAGTAAACTGCCAGATTAGAAACATCATGCACTAACAGAGTAGAAATTCCCATTTATAGTGGAGCCCATGTCCCATAAACTTCTGCTGCCGAGTGTACACTCCAGAACACACGTGAGCACCAGTGAATACGCTGAAATGTACAATACGTCATGTATATACAGGCAACAAGTTTGATCGACAGTACAGTCAAACCTCGATATATCGAACACGGACATATCGAATTATTGCCTATATCGAACGGTTCCTATATCACGTGGGAAATCGCATGCATTTTTAATTTTTTATTTCGAACGAAGTTTGACGTATAATGGATATATCGAACTCGGCCACCCCAAACCGCCCGCGCTCCGTTGACAGGCGGCAAGCTTTCCCGCAACTCTCGAAAATAGCGGTAGCGCGGTGGGCGTTTACGACTGCTGCACACATCGATGGCGCCGAGTGCGCCACTTGAACGTAGCGGCATACGCACGCCGCAGCCTTGCAGCAACGACGCACTGCACTTGTTGCACCAGCTCCTCCTTGATAGTATCGCCAGGCATCCGTCGCATCGGTCGTTGTTGTGCTCGTGTGTTAGGCCTGCCGCGCGTTGTGGTGTGTGTAGCGATGGCTGCAGACGCGAAGAAACGGACGACCCTGACTTTTGCAGCAAAACTGGAAGCAATCCAGAGCGTTGAGAATGGTGAGAAGAAGTCGAGCGTCGCGGACGGGTTAGGCATACCAAGGAGCACATTGAGTACTCTGCTCAAAAACAAAGCCGACATAAAGGCCAAGGCCGAGAAGAGTCAGCACGCGGGCTTCGGTGGACACACTGACGAAGCATCAGTGGAAGAATCCGAGGAAGCTGGGTTTGCATGCGCAGATGAAGAAGGCGAGCTCGCCGAAACGTGGAGCAAGCTGGAGAGCTTTGTTGGTGCGGAGCCGCAAAGCATGTGCATCGAAGACTTCGTTGGAGGTGACGACAGCACTGGTACAACGGCGGAGCTAACGGATGTAGAGATTGTCGCCGAAGCTACCGCTGAGCAGCCGAATGAAGACGCTACCGAGGTGGATCCCGCAAGCGCTGATGGTGCCCCGCTCCCGACATCAGCTGAGGTCGTAGCCGCTTTGGCCCTTGCGCGCCGCCACTGCAGCGCGATTGAAGGCACCGGCCTTTCACTTGTGGACGCAGTCGTCAAACACGCCATTGCCAACAAAAAGCAGGCTACTCTTTTTCAGTATTTTAAGCCAACACAATAAATACTTTGAATCTTCAAGTGAGTATTTACTGCACCACGATTGGTTCGTTGGTTGTTTTCCACAAGTTCTTGACGCATGTTTTACGTGATTTTTTATATCGAATTCTGGATATATCGAACTATTTCGCGACCGCCGTGCCGTTCGATATATCGAGGTTCGACTGTACATATTTCGACAACCTCCACATTTGATGCGACCAACACGTTTTCATCGTTGCTCACTTTTTCTGGCCACATGTTCAAAGTTTATTCTTTTACAATCACTTTGGCTGCTCACTTCTTTATTACAATAACGCAACAATATACTCTACAAGTACACACTGTATGCTTCGTTAGTCGGAGAGATTAAAGTTACGAAATCACGCTGCCAGAATTGCACCGGGCGCACCTTTTTGAGCCTAGGGGAGAGGAACTTGTAGGAGAGGTCGAGGATGAAGTCGATGGCCATCTCGGCAATCTCCTCCTCGGGCGCGGCCAGCGAAATCTGCCACAGAAAGTCGATCCCTGACAGTTCCAGCTTCTCCACTATCTGTGAGATCAACAATAACAAGAAGCTTGAAGGGTTTGCATCTTTGACAAACACAGAGACTAATGCTTGATACAAAATAAGTTAAACGAATGATCGTGGAATTATTATAGCACTGCATCTTTGTTTCAAGTTTTCTGTGCTTCGAGCTATCTTTCTGCTACTCTGCTATTCTACTGTGCTATTTAAAATAGCTCAAGCAGCATGGTAACTACCCTAGAAATCTAATAGTCCCAGGTTCCATCCCTGAACACAAGATCCCGTTTTTCAGTCTGCTATGTAGCTCAAACAGCGCAGCGACTGCCCCAGAAATGTGGTGGTACCAGGTTAAAATACCTGGACCAGTATAATTTTTTTTTTCAGCTGCAAAAGTTTTAATTTAGAAGGACATTAGAGTCCCTCTGCTGCTGTTTATAGTTGAAATGCCTAGGAAAGAGCTCTCTATGTGCTGTTTGCTTCACCTAAGCACACACAGTAAGACGATGCCACCCTTTTTCGCAAAAAAAAAAAAAAAAAGCTTTTGGGAAATACCGCGGCTATGCGAAGGTTACACGTTCAGAACAGCTGGTGCTTTAAACAATTTAAATGATAAATATGAAAATCGATGCTCAGATTTTAAGTAGCTTAATTTTTTGTGATGTAAACTTTTATTGCAAGGATAGTTAAGTTCATCTCTTCAGTTATTCCAATAGTTTGTACAGTGATTCTGTATTGATACCCACCAGTGATAATCACAGCTATTCAGAAAATTAAAATATTAGCTCCTTATCAAAATTCTGCCTGTCTTTCAGAGTGGTTCCATGAACACTTCACAACAGTAGTACCTCTTATATTTTTATCAAATCAGTGAATGTTTACTCTTTCTGCTACGTCCAAATCACTTTGTTTATAAGTACTCAAAGAAAGTTTGGGCGGCACCAAATATACACTCAAACCTCGTTATAACGTAACGGGATATAACGAAATAATGGATATAACGAAGTCAATGAAATTCCCCTTGAAAACTCCATTGAGAACCATGCATATTAAACCTCGTTGTAACGAAGTAAAATTGACCGGTAAATGGATATAACGAACTATATTAATCTATCAAAATGAAAAAAACCCGACCACAATGCGTTAAGTATATCGTTTTCTGCGGAGTTTGACACTCGTTCGGCGCGGCTCTTTCAAAACTCCCGCGTCGACCAGCCACGCCACGCGCGGCGGTGAATGCTATCCTCCTCGCCCAGCCAGCGGGAGCGAGCGCTCGGGCGGGCCACGTGACTGAGAGAAGCGGGGCAAGGTGGTTTCCCCAGTTTCCCTCTCTTTCAAGAACCGGTTCGCGCCAGGCCTGGCTGGCCTGGCCAGTGGCCTGGCTCCCTCCTGCGCAGTCGTGGTTTGTCGCGCGAGTGTTGTCAGCGTGTTTGTACAGTGCCACAGTACACGTGCTTTTCGACGACGGACCTCTGCTAAGTGCGGTCGCCTGTGTACGGTCATATTCGCGCCAGGCCTGGCTCCCTCCTGCGCAGTCGTGGTTTGTCGCGCGAGTGTTGTCAGCGTGTTTGTACAGTGCCACTGTACACGTGCTTTTCGACGACGGACCTCTGCTAAGTGCGGTCGCCTGTGTACGGTCACGTCGCCATGGATGAAGGCTCTGGAAAGCGCAAACGAAAAACTATATCGTTAGAGCAAAAGGTAGCCATTGTAAAGGCTGTCGAGTCGGGGACGAAGAAATCTCGGGTGGCCCAAGACTTCGGCATTGCGGTGAGCACATTGTCTACCATTCTCGCCAGCCGTGAGGCAATTACAAATGCCGTTACCCACGGTGTGAAAGGCAGCCGCAAGAAGCTGCGAACTGCGGCGTTCAAGCCTGTCGAAGATGCTGTCTACAAATGGTTCTTAAATGCTAGAGCTGCGAATGTGACAGTAAGTGGCGAAATTTTGCAGAGGAAGGCAAGGGATTTTGCCTGCATAATGGGCCACGATAATTTCGTTGCCAGTGCTGGCTGGCTACAGCGCTTTAAGGAAAGGCATGACATCGTTGGCAGAACAGTAGTGGGCGAGTCTCGTTCCGTTGATGCCGAGTCTGCAGCGGCGTGGGTGAAAGAAAGTTTTCAACCTTTGGAAGAAAAATACGCCCGTAAGGACATTTTAATGCCGATGAGACTGGGCTCTTTTTTCAAATGCTCCCGAACAAAACTCTATCACTCAGAGGTGAGCTATGCCACGGCGGCAAGCACAGCAAGCAAAGAATTACTGTGCTGCTTTGCGCGAACATGGATGGATCGGAGAAGATGCCGGCGTTCGTGATCGGCAAAAGCGCATCACCTCGATGCTTCAAAGGGAAGCAAAATCTGAAGGTCCGATATGTCTCAAATCGCAAAGCGTGGATGACACGAGACATCTTTGCGGAATGGCTGCAGAATTGGGACGAGGAACTGCGTAAGCAGAACCGTAAGGTGTGCTTAATACTGGACAATTGCACAGCCCACCACACAACTGTTGCACTTCGCAATATTTAACTTTTGTTTTTGCCGCCCAACTGTACTTCCCTCATCCAGCCGCTTGATCAAGGGATAATTATGTCTTTTAAGGCAGGCTACCGCAAACGTTTGGTTGATCGCGTGCTCCTCAACATGAGTTTGCGGCGAGAAACAAAAGTGGACTTGTACATGGCTATCGAAATGCTGCAAGCCGCGTGGACAAGCGTTTCCGCTAGCACAATAGGCAACTGTTTCAGGCATGCCTTGTGCGAAGTGGCCACGTGCGACTCCACTAGTGCCGAAGGTGACGGGACTGCTGTAGATGAAAATATGGTTGAAGCGTCGTGGAAGGCACTCAGTGACGCCGGTGTTGTTGCGGCAGATGACTCTTTCTACGATTATGTTAACGCTGATGCCGACGCGGTCACTACGGAGGAGCCGACCGACGATGCTATCGTCGCAGATGTCACCGGACGAACCGACGCAAGCGACGACGAAGACGCCGTGGTTTCCCATGCACACACGTTCGATGTGCCAACGTCGTCGCAGGCGCTCGATGCAGTCGACCTGCTACGTAGTTTCTTCGGCGCCCATGACGACGGCGAGAATGGCATGAACGCGATGGCCACCGCTGAAAAGGAAATCCATCGCTTGCGATGTCCGAAACAAAGGAGCATCACGGACTTTTTTTCGGTTAGGTCTAGCGGACAATAAAATAGCCAGTGTGCGTTTTGAGCAAGCAAAATATTTGTCTTCTGTTTATTTTCCGTCGCATGCGTGGTCGCGTAGCGGTACATCGGGCCGCGAGGCGGTTTCCTTCTTTGCATGCTTATAGGTGTGCGCCCATCTGAGCATACATTGCCGTAAACTGTTATAATTGATATAACGAAATAATGGATATAACGAAATAATTGCGGCTCCCCTTCAACTTCGTTATAACGAGGTTTGAGTGTACGTCCACAATGCTTTTACTCAAAAAGTATGCTGTGTAGAAAGTGAGCCCAAAATACAAAATTTCGTTGAACTAGAGAACGAAACAAAGCAAAACCAGAACTGACCAAGACACCAGGTCGCTTCTTGAGCTTACTCTCGTGGATGTTGACGTGCTCAAAGTAGGTCTTGAAACATGAAAATGCTGAAACGAGAAGTCCCAAACCCTGTAAGCAATATGTACATGCCTGGCATGTAAACTCTCACATTTAAAATTGGTAAGATCATCTTATTTTGGGTAACAAGAGTTGATTATTTAAGGCTCCTAAACAAACTCCGAAAATATAAAGAACAAGTGTGTTATTCTCTCCTGGTGTTTCCCGTGTTTGCAGCACAATTCGTGACAGCAGAAATTCATTCCTGTTATGTCAGGAGGAAATAAGCTCTCGAGTGGTACCTATACGAGAAATATAGTCGTGAACTCTCTCCTACCCTGCTTTGCCATGCTATCACACGCCCATTCTGCCTTGTCACGTATGAATATATCAAGTGATATCGGCTCATTTCACTTCATTTTACGCGTTTTCAACTGTGCAAGCAGAGATAACAGCATGTAGCCGGAAAGCGCGAAATGATTATAGGCTGAACACTTAGTTCTGACAGAGTACAAGTGTTTTATGAATAAATAAGTGGCGAGGAGGAGGTAGCACCTGTAGGAAGGGTAGTGAGAACGAGAAAAAAACCACTCACTCCTCCGTGAACTCGGAGTGGTTCAGGGGTGCTCTATGGTGTTAAACCTAAGTTTAAAAGGTGTGGGAAGATAAAATGAAAGCCTGATGCGCTTGCAACAGGTCAGCTCTAAAAAGATGGCTCAAGATTGTGAAAAAGAAAGTGTTTTCGCAGCGTAAGAACAATGAAGAGAGATTACAGCAATTTTGAATGATTACCGGTTTCAGGGGGGACACTGCTCCTAAAATTTTTTTTTTCTCACTTCTAGATCGATTTTGATGATACTTGGTGATTTTATGTATAATTGTGTGTTCATTTCAAATATGCAATTATTTTTCTAGTATAGCCGGTAGTTCTTAAAATACACAATATTTTATGTGCCTTTTGGGGAGGAAGATTTTCTTTTAACAGAGGAAGTCACAAAGTAAGTCAGCACATCACAGTAACCTGTAATCAGAACTGAGTGCAATGCAACAAAAAGAAATGTTCTAAGCCCATTAGAACAAAAGTTACGGTATGTGGAACTTTCGCGAAGGAAATCCCAGCTTGAAATTGACGCACTCGTGAATGTTCAACATATTGTAACTTTTGTTCTAATGGGCTTAGAACATCTTTGTTGTTGCATTTCACTCAGTTCTGATTACAGGTTACTGTGATGTGCTGATTTACTTTGTAACTCTCTCTGTTAAAAAAAAATCTTCCTCCCCAAAAGGCACATAAAATATTTTGTATTTTAAGAACTACTGGCTATACTAGAAAAATAATTGCATACATCAAATCAGTGCACAAATCTACATAAAATCACCAAGTATGATCAAAGTCGATCAAGAAATGAGAAAAAAATTTAAAAAGTAGTGTCCCCCCGACACTGCTCTTAAAATTCTTCTCTCATTTCTTGATCGATGTCTTGATCGATTTGGTGATACTTGGCGAGTTTATGTATATTTGTGTGCTGATTTCAAATATGCAATTATTTTTCTAGTATAACCGGTAGTTTTTAAAATACAATAGATTTCATGTGCCTTTTGGGGGGGGAAGAATTTTTTTTAACAGAAAGAGTTGCAAAGTAAATCAGCATATCACAGTAACCTGTAAACAGAACTGAGTGCAATGAAACAAAAACTGATGTTCTAAGCCCATTAGAACAAAAGTTATGGTATGTTGAACATTCACGAAGGAAATCACAGCTTGAAATTGACGCACTCGTGAATGTTCAACATGTTGTAACTTTTGTTCTAATGGGCTTAGAACATCTGTTTTTGTTTCGTTGCACTCAGTTCTGATTACAGGTTACTGTGATGTGCCGATTTACTTTGTAACTCTCTTTGTTGAAAAAAAATCTGCCTCCCCAAAAGGCACATGAAATATTTTGTATTTTAGGAACTACTGGTTATACTAGAAAAGTAATTGCATATTTGAAATCAGCGCACAAATATACATAAACTCACTAACTATTATCAAGAAATGAGAAAAAAATTTTAAGAGCAGTGTCCCCCCTTAAAAGACACTACATATGTTTAATATCACGTACACCGGTTGATTACTAGAACAGATAAGCAAGGTCAAGGTTCAATTCTTTTAATTCTGCACTGAAATCCTACAGCCTGCGTGTCTGTGGGACATCGTAGATCTCAATGTAGTATGTATCTCTTCATACATGGATCAGTGTGGGTTGTAAAATGTCCTGGATTCTTGTAATTCTTGGCTATCTTAGCATACAGTGTACTATGGTACTGCCGATAAAAAGCAAATTAGGCCACAATCAATTCTTGATTATCGATACATACAATGTACTACACTACTGCTGACTGACCCGAAGGTCGCGGGATCAAATCCCGGCCACGGCGGCTGCATTTCCGGTGGAGGGGAAAAATGTTTGAGGCCCGTGTACTTAGATTTAAGTGCATGTTAAAGTACCCAGGTGGTCGAAATTTCCGGAGCCCTCCACAACGACGTCTATCATAATCATATCGTGGTTTTGGGACGTTAAACCCCAGATATTATTATTACAATACTGCTGATAAAAAGTTAATTAGGCCACAATGGCAAGCTGGTACAGAACTTTCAAAGTAGCATCGCCACCCATTTTTTGTTTTTGAATCTTGAATGGCTTAACAGGCATCTACTCAGGGTAAGACTGGCCTTTTTGGCACAGTAGATGGGTAAATTACCGATACAGCTCATTTTTGTTTTTATTGTACCTCTAAAACTCCTTTTTCATGGCAAACTATTCGACACCGTTGGTGGCAGCCTAGAAGACCGACCTTTCGAGCTGACTTGGGAGGGGTCCATCTTGAGCAACTTGTGTTGAAACAGCAGTGACTGGGTGTCAGGCTCAAGGTCTGGAAGGCACTTTTCAAACCACTCGAAGCACATCTGTGAGGAAACGTAACAAGTTTAGCAGAACAGACATTTGGGCGAGTTGGTTAGGGTTCATCCTGAAAACAGCGCAGCAACACGAGGATGAAGGAAGATACAATGGCACGGGAGCTGTCCCGTTGTATCTTTCTTTGTCATCGTGTTGCTGCACTGTTTTCAAGATGAAATGTAGCAAGACCAAGCTCCATGCACCACGTCCTTCCGTAACAACCATCTCCTCTTAACTGCAAACCAAACTTCATTGATAAATGAAGACTGGTTTGCAGTTTTACGGGTTTGTGTTTTGCTAAGTCACTATTAATTATATGTTAGAGACAGCGCTGTAATAATATAATGGAAGCTAGCCAAGAACCTAAAGCGAACTGTTTTGCTTATATATAACCTTGTGCCTAGTCCTTTCTCACGAAGTAATAGCCCGAATTGGCCGTGAAACGCATTCATTTGCGAGTTAAAAGACTTCTATACTGCATCCTTCTTCAGTCTGAAAGCAGTGCTTAAAGGGACACTAAAGGCAAATATTAAGTCAACGTTCATTGTTGAAATAGCGGTCCAGAAACCTCGTCGTGCTACAGTCGGGCCCGACTATATCGAACCCGTTTATATCAAATTATCCCGTATATCGAACAATTTCTAAACACGGTAAATTTACATTGAGAATATATAGCAAAAGTTACTGTTACATCGAACGAAAATAGCAACGACAACCGATATATCAAACTCCATGTGCCTCAAAAGTGCCCCAGCAAGTTGGCTTTCCCTCGCGGTGGCGGGGAAAACTGCCGGCGCCACCCTAGAAAAAGTGGTTTAGACCTGGCTGTGCACGGCCGAACACCCCCCTGCAAAAAATGATCCTGGCATGCTCGCAGCGCTTACAGCCAATCAGAGGCCGTCGCGCTTTCTCTGAGACGCGGAGGCGGTACAAGTGAGCGCCATTTTTTGTTTCTTTATGCTTGCGTGCCTGCTGCTGCCTCTTTTCCACGAGCTCAGCGTGATCCGTACTGGTGGTGTAGCCTGTTGGCGCTCTGTGAACTTTCTTGGCGCGCTGTCGTCATGGCTTGTGCAAAGAGGCAGAATTTGCCGATGCCACGAAACTCGAAATCACAAATCGAGTCGAGCGCGGTGAGAAGAAGTCCGGCGTCGCCACCGCATATGGATCGACGTTCGACGAGTTCGTCAGTGCGGACGATGATGTCACCATCATGGGCCAGCTACAAGGTGAGGAATACGTTGCAGACATTGTGCCGACCACGAGCCAAAGTGACAGCAATAAGGAAATTGACGATGGCCCGTTGCCTACATCCTCCGAAGTGATTAGTGCACTTGCATTGGTCCGGCGCTATTGCGTGAATATACAAGGCTGCTCCGACTTGTTGGACGTGGAGACGTGCGTGCCGTCGCAGGCAGCGGAGTTGTTGAAACAGAAGAAAATCCAGGACTATTTTGTTCCAAAGTAGGGCACGCAAGTAAGCCACCATATTAATAAAGTACTTTTCTTATTTGTATGTGCCTTTGTGTCATTAAATCCCATAGCGGGCCTATATCGAATTATGCCATATATCTAACTAATAAACGTTTTTTGGCGAGTTCGATATACCCGGGTTCGACTGTACTTTTATGCCAAGGAAGTGCTTATTTTGAAATAAAATGACATTTTAGTGGTCCGCATCGCGTTAGCGCACCTCAAATCACCCGCCTGAGGTCCGACTTCCATACGTCACTGCTGCCGTGCCCAACGTTGCCCGCCTTTACTGCGCAGCCGCCGACACTAGTAGCAGCAGAGCAAAAGTAGCGGGACCCACAGCAGTAACAACGGCCATTGAAGCCATCGAAGCTTGCCGCAATCGCCGCAATGGATGTGGACGGAGAACTTGACAACGAGACATTAGGTCCGTTCGATTAACCTGCACCACCGGAACCAGTTCACGAGGTGCTGCACCTTTCCATTCGTTTCAGCAGTGCAGCAATGGCGGCCTCTGAACCACGCCATTTGTTTCAAAAGGTGCAGGAGTGGTGCAGCACTGGTTCACGATTTTCCTGCACCCTCTATGCTGACGGTGCCGGCTTGGTGCAGTCTTGCGCGTGCGCACTAGCAGCTGAGCAGACGACGCAGCATTCGGACGTAGGCGCTGTACCCACCTTATTAACGTGAGACGTGTTTTGCCAAAGTGTTTGTGCTTCATAGACTGTCCACGTGCGGTTTGCCACCTGTCAACGTTACGTGGACGACGTAAATTAAGCGAACAAAAATAAGGTCTGCACCATGTCGGCACCTCGTCATTCGTTTCTAGTGAAGCACCGTGCCCGCACCACTGAACTCCTGCTGAACAATTTCTGAACTTCTCGTGCACCGCCGTGAACCGGTTCCGATTGGTGCAGGTGAATCGAACGGACCTATTGGCTCGCGATGTTGGGCTCCAATTCAGCGACTTGAGCCCCAATGAACGCTGTATGCTGCTGAGGGCTCGTAGTGCCGGCGTCGTTGCATGCGGCATTTTGTTGACCTTTATGTCGGAGCGACTTTCACGAGCGCGCAAAACACACGCGGCAGTACGCGATCCCGAAAATACCACTGAGACGCGACCGCGTGAGCGAAACAGGGCGCCAGGCGAAGTGCAGTTCGGCAAAAACGGAACCTTTGAACCATGCGCGCCGTTCCCCATGGCAACGCCACAGAGGTTCTTTTTTCCATGAATCAAACGGAAACAAACAAACAGCATTTTGTTACGTCTTTTGATGCACGGAAGGTTCTTTTTCTATTGCTGCTAGTTTGATTACTAGTGATTTATTGTAGGCAGACTCATACATCATCGGGATCACTTCGAAAATGTCCCACTCATGGCGCTCATCATGTAATACATTTAGCTTAAATTCTCGGTAAGTAGGGCACTTCTGTTGACAATATTGCCGTTTTAGAAGTTGTCATACATTGGGCTTTCACTCTGACATAAATTGTTATTTGCCTTTAGTGTCCCTTTAACAATCCCACTGAAAATCCCCATGGTTGGGTCACAGTGGCAAAAGTGAGAAAAAAGTGTTTTTTTTATTTAGCCTTGCTTGCATTAAACTGCAAGCGCATACCATATTTTCTTGCATATAACCCACCACTGCATATACAGCACGCCCATAACTTTAACTGAACAAAAAGAAAAAAAAAACATGCATAAAATTCCCGCATATAACTGCACCCCCACTTTTTAAGCACATTTTTCCGTTTTTTTGGTGCGGGTTAGATGCGAGAAAATACTGTAATTCACAAGATTAATAAAAGGTGAAGACTACAGGGTGATGCAAATGGGCACTGCTTTGATGCAGTTAACATTTTGGAAGCCAATTGACATTAGCAATAAAGCTTTTGTTTGGGTTAGATGGTGCATTTTTGAACCCATATAGCAGGGCTGTACGAAAAAAACATGGACGAAGAAACACTGTCATGTGTACTTGCCTTTCTTCATCCGTGTTTTTGCGCAGCCCTGCTCCATGCGTTCAAGACATTAGCTAATATGGCTAACATTCTGGTGGCTAATGAACGTCAGCACGCGAAGCTAATGTCCTGGGGTAATGTTCAATGACGCTACCAGTCACTGACGCTAACATTCCTCTACATGCAGCTACTTTACTGAACTGATACTGCAGCTAGCACAGTTCACGATCATAACGCCTGCTGCCTCAAGACCGCCTGCAAAGTGTCGGTCAAAAGCTCGGGCTTACCTCTCGGTCTGAGCTACAGGCGTCGGGGTTGGTGACTAGCGTGTCCCAGATTTCCTTGGCCCGATTCCAAGGCAGGTACTGGGATCCATCCTTCAGAAGGAACTGGAGGAATTCTAGGTGTGTCATGACGTGCTGTGGGCAACAGCGGAGAGACGAAGTGAGAGGGCAGTGTCACTCAGCAAGTCATCAAGCTTACACACACGTGACTGAATATTCTTATGACAGGACAACCATAAGGTGACGCTGATGAAAATTGTTAGATTTCATGATAACAGTGTGCTAGAGGAAGAGCGTCTGTGGTAGCCTACTATTGGTCACACACCAGAACACTGCAGAGGATGGAAGAAGACGAAGAGAGCAATGAGTTTAGGATGTGAGCTGGACAGAAAAATAACGAGAAGAAATGGTCTGCCACCAATGCTTCTCTGATAAATGGGGCAATACAGTCCACTGCTGATTTTTCAGATATGCTGGAAAATTCGGATGCTTTCACAGCACCGTCACAAGACAAGTACCGTAGACGTCAATGTATAAGAACGCCCGAAATTTCGGATGCTGAAACTAGGGGTGTGCGAATATTTGAGTTTTGGATTCGAATCGAATAGTTCCTAATCGAAATATTCCTAATCGAATATTTCGATTCGACTTTCAAATAGCTAGTATTCGAAGTTTCGAATAATTCGACAGGACGAATATCCAACGCGACAAAGGCCAATGCTGCAACTTGGTTAGGGTGGGGTGGCTAAAACTAATGCTAACGTTGCCGTTCGTTAAACTTTCACCGACATCCTGGTTCAAAAGCGAGCGCATGTTGATCTTAAAGGAGATTATGTCATTTCCGCACGTAGAAAAACACATGAGAAAACTGTCAAGTCCTTCGCAACTTCGCTCCCAAAACGAAGGCACGGACTTCTTGCGTAGTTCGGTCGCATATGCCGCAAGCGCCTAAAACGACCTGACTTTGGCCTGCGAAACCCTCGGTGATTGGCCATGCATATAAAAATTTGTTCATGCTGGGCACTCGCCACTGCCGCACCGCACCACTCGTTCAGAAACTCCCATCGTTCCGGCGCACAGTTAAAACGCTGCTGCGAACGGGCACCCGAAAATTTTTGAGCCTGGAGCACCCATGGCAATGAAGCACAACATTACCGTTGTCAGATGAGTCGTATTGTGCGACCATAGGGGCAAAAAAAAAAGCTACCTACCATAACCCTTCTGTTAGGAGGTTAGGAGTGGCTGCACCGACTGGAATGGCGGTTCTTCTATCAACATGCTTGCACGCCCATAAAAGCTGAAACAAAAGCTACTCCCGAACAAGTGCGTAATGAAGCGGTCAGCACACCGTAGCGTCCCTGATTTTTCCTTTGTCTTGCAGTAACTGGCAGTACATATTTCGCGTAAATATACTATTCGATATTCGATATTTTTGGCCACTATTCGGCACTATTCGATTCGAATTCAAAACGAGATAAAATTTCACTATTCGCACATCCCAAGCTGAAACTCTTCAGCGTCCAATTTTTTGGACTTCCTGCCCAACTTACAGGTCCAAAGCAGCATTAACTGAAGCCCCCACTTCTGCCGCATCTATGATCTCGTAGGTTCGAATCAGTGCTTTCGCGAGTTAATCTGTTTGCAGCCGTAGTACAGTCCGAAAGACAGCTTTGCCTCAATGCCAAAGTGTGATGGAGTGAAGCACATAAAAAAATCTGAAGGAGCCACAGTCACAGCGCAGTGTGACGACGTCTTTTCCGATAAGCACCGGAAATGCATGGAGGCGTGATGGCAGCAGGCGGAAAATGTGTCAGTCTGACTTAATCGTTGACAACCCTTATGATAAGCATATTCAGCTAACTGCTCGGTAGCATATGTGGCCTAGCGCAGTTGCATGCGTACTGTATGCATTTAATAGGCAATAACCCAAATGCGCCGCTGTTAATTGCTAAGTGTGCTGCACAGGCATGCTGCCTTCCCTAACTAAAGCAGCTAGTCATTGCCGCGCCCGTGTGCGGTCAGGAACGGAGTGGGCACGCCACAATGAACGCTTCCACGGCAAACACATGCATATGCTACAGCAAGTGCCTCGGCAGTGACTGTGTGACCTTAGTAGGCGATGTGCTGCATACAACTAGGAACGACCAGCTTCACGCAGCAGCAGATGCCACATGTCAGACGCTCCATGAGAGAGAGCCGCAATCTATTTCGCACTTTGCTGGTATTGGTGGCACGAGACGCAAGTTAACAACTGACGGTTGGCACGCAGTTAAGCGGGGTTCGTGGCAGGTATCGAATGTGTTCATGAGAGCCTGGGCGCACACCAAAATGCCTGATAAGGGTACTAGCAGGCATTAAAGCTCTTTTGGACGTGGCTGTGGCGATTTCATCGCTTGATAAAAAAACCATGAATTCATTTTTTCTAACTACCCGAATCCTCGAACGATTTTGCAGTCCCCAGGGAGTCCAAAAAATCGAGTGACTATAGTAACCTTCAATGGAAACCTCCACGAAGGAGTAACCAAGAATTCAGACTAGAAAATTTCCGAAACACCCATGTATGGCGACAAAATGAGTGAAGATACCACGCAGTCTGCGATGACTTGTTCAAAACATTAATCCAATGCTTAAAAGAAACTTTGCATCCCTTACATTTTTGTGCTTTGTTGCATCTTCCAGTTTATTAATATTATATTGCAGACTGAGCTTGCTCAGATACAACAACATCATCTGCTGCTGCAGCCGTGTTGCATTGATTGACCTTCCCACTCACCTCCTGATGCGAGTAGATGCCATCGACCAGCACGAGGGGCAGTACTGACTTGCCGTTGGCCAGTTTCACCGCATCGCGGTGGCACGTCGCCAGGCTGGTTGAGACCAGCTTGACAACTTCGTGGCTCCTGTTCAGCTCAGTGAAGATGAACTGAGAAGTAGATAAACATATAGCATACAGTAAAAGCTCGTTAATTCGGATCACACAGGACCAGAAAAAATGTCTGAATTAGCCAAACGGCAAATTATCGAAAGTATCAAGTGTCCATTACATGAATGCATTTTCATTTCATTGATGAGTGCCTAAATTCAGTAATTATTTTTCGTAAGAATAGTGTAAAAGCCCCAATTTTTGCCATTTGCGACTTCGTTCCCAATGTGACCGCGACTCAAGACCCCTGTGTTTTAAGCCGAAACGTGCTCGGAGCCCATCCCATATTATGTATCACCACCACCAACACCACCACGCGCGTGGGACGATACTCTTTTTGCCGGGAAAAATGGCTGGCGCAGCTCGCCCACGCAGTTCGTGTGTGCCGAGTAACATTGAAAATGAAACAAGATTGCCACAGCTGCTGAAGCCTTGGTTGGCAACAGCGCTATTGTGGTGAGATTGTGGACGGCGACCATGCCTTTCTGAAGGCGCGCAGCTGTTTCGGTTGTTCACGAATGCCGTTTTCGGTCCCTTCCGTCGCACATTTACGTTGATTCGGGCTTGGCAACTCCAAGGATAATCCAAATTAACCAGGTTGCGGCCAAATACGACTACGTTAACAAGTTTGATGCCATTAAAATATACATAGGGTTGCCAGGACCAGAAAACACGTCTGAATCATCCGATTTTCCAAATCAACGAGCTTTTACTGTATTTGGGTATCTAGTGGTCAGCATTAGAATGCTTTGACAAAATCTATGAGTAGACCACTTCAGTTGTAGCCAACATGTACGACCAGTGTGAAAAAAGATGAGCTGTCAACATGACAATTTTCTTCACAAAGAATATAACCTAGGTGAAAACACTGATGGACACCGATCAAGGTGAAAAATATTTATATTGACGTTTCGGCTCCCACACGGGAGCCTTGTTCACAATGAAGGGCAAAACACGAAGGCAATGAGGCTATATGCGGTTGAGTACATGAGATAATACGCAGGCTTATATTGTTTCCGGAGCCAAAACATGAGTAAATATTTTTTACTTATGTTGGTGTCCATCAAATGTTTTCACCAATGTTTCGTCTTGACCAGATGAGGTTTTGTCAGACCCTCAGCTTCAGTATATAACTTAGTTCCTTGCACTCTTATTGGGACATTTCGTTCCTTGTAGTCTTTCAACACTTAATGAGACAGTGGTTTAAAGAATGCCAATATACAGTGGACTCTCAGTAAACGAAATTCTCTTAAATGGAACTGCTGCTTAAGTGTAACAACTGTCTCTGTCAATTTAATACTTGAATTCTGCACTGCTGTTCCCCTCTCAGTAAATGGAACTCCTGTTAAACGGAACACATTTTTCTGGTCCCTTCATGTTCCATTTAATGAAAGTCTACTTTATAAGATGAGAAAAATAAGAACCTGGGACAAGACTTAGCATAGTTCAAACTTGGCATAATTGAATGACACGAGAGACATCCCAGACAGTTACTTGCCTGAAAATAACGACTTCATGCCTCCCACTACGGTGTGCCTCAAAATCATATCGTGGTTCAAGCATGCAAGAACTCCATAATTACTAATTATTACCATTAAAGGTGACCTTTCGTATAAGCTAATATCACTTCGATAGCTATTATGCATGCATAACCAAAATTTCGTGACAGCTGCCACAGGTACACTTCGATGAAGTGGTAACCAAAAGGTAACGGCTGTTTCTTTACACCCAGATTTCAACCTTACGTTTCCAACAGGTGCACATGCTATCGTGCACACCATCACTGTTGTTTTAACCTTGTCAACGTCATGCTGACATCGGCCGTCGGCAGTGTCATGCAGACATGGTGCTTTCAGGTTTAATGGTAGGCATAACTTAAGAGATAGGAAGACGGGAGAAGGACCAGAGAACAAACAGGGGTAGCCAATATACTAGTAGATATTGAGAAAGAAAATAGCCCTAGGCAGGTCACATCAGGAGAAGAACAGATAACCGATGGTCAGAGTGTGGGAATGGATACCAAGAGATGGGAAGCACGGCTGAGGATGGCAAAGAATTAGGTGGAGCGCTGAAATAAGGAAATTAGCAGGCATGAAATGGAATGAGCTAGTGCAGGAGCGGGTGGATTGGAGATCATTTGGAGATGACGTGGTGCATTTTTCTTTTCTAGACTGACAAATTGCCCCAGAATACCTTCCAGAATATCTGTAAAGCAGCCTGGCTTCTTCAGCAGTGTTCGTAGCACTGTAAATAGTGGGTCACATGGCAAAGTACATGGATCACGATGGCAGCAGGATGTATACTCTCTAAAAAAAATGCCGGAAGCTTGCACGAAGTTGAGCAAAGCTTGGCACAGCAAAGCTGGTTGATCCTCAGCTCGTCGTGTTGCAGCACGGGAATCACAATGTCGGCGGCGATGGGATCCTGTGTGCTTGGCCAAAGAAGCCGCAGTCAAGAGACGGCGACGGGCGGATCCAGAATACGCGCTAAGCTTGCCACTTTGAATGTGCTGAAATCGCTGTCCGTGGGCCACGGTGTAAGAAACTGTGGCAGTTGCTATGGTGATGGCTCGGTGGCAGCTGCCCCTTGGCGCGGTGGTGGCTTGGCTAGTTTTAGCACAGGTGGCGCGCAGCTGTGGCAGTTGCTATGGTAATAGCGCAGCAGGGGTTTTTTGTTAACGGACGTGTTACTGCCAGCTTTAACAGCAAAGCTGTTAAAAACAAGTAAGCAGGGTGTCATTTTGTCATGCAACATTAACCGTCATCTATGTTGCATGCCTTTCCTTGCATTATTGCCAAGTGCTTGGCACTTCCAAGCTCGCAAACGGCATGGGCGTTATCACCTTGACAACATTCTTGATAGGAAAGTCGCGAGTGCCAAGTTTTCAAGAAACGAAATGCAAACAAGCTAGATGACGATTATTACTGTGGAACAAAAACACACCCTTTTTACTCTTATCTCTTTTTAGAGTGCAGCTGAAATTATTTACAACTAGGTGCACATGTACTCTCGGCACATGTAATGCAGCTAATCCAGCAGTAATGTTAGCAATGGAGTAGTACAATGGCATCTCGCAAAAGCCAATCCCGAAAACAGGACCAATTCAGCTGGCAGGTAGCACAGTTTTAAAAAAATAACACACGACCATAGATTAAAAAAAAAAAGGAAAGTTACTGAAAAAAAATCGTAAAGAAACTTACCTTGTCTTGCTTGTAAGGTGGACCTTTGCTACCCGCTGATCCCTTGGCTCCACTGATGTGCCTCAACATTTTCAGAGCAGGAATAACGCACATGTTCTGCAAGTGGCAGCAGTGGTCTTACTTTTATTGAGCGCAGATTGATGAGGTCAGTTATGATCTTATTAAAATGACGTGAAACTCCTGAACGAGTTAAAACACTACACCCTACCTTCTTGATGTCGTCAACGCAGCGAGCAACGTACTGGCGCTTTGCACTGTCCCTGTTGCCCATCTCCGACAGGATGCTGAAGAACTCCTCGACAAACTGCTCAACGTGGGCCTGGGGAAGTGAGTTGAGGTGCAAGAGCTCCCACAGTAGGTCGAGCAGCTAGATCAGGAAAGGAAGAAGGGAGTCACGGGGAACAGGGAGGGGAAAAAGAAGCAAAGTAAATAAAACATGGGGCTATGACAAAGAGGACAGTGAGGCACATTTCTGCTGATCATGTGTGACAAAGGTGATAAAGTATGACAAAAAAGAAATAAAAAAGAAATAAAAAAATGTGTAAAGGAAAGCATAGCTCCACCTTGGATACGGTAAGGACTTCACATAGAGCAAACTGACACTTTTTCAATGCCATTTGTTGAGAATCGCGTGATTCAGAGATAATCCACAGCGGAATGGTACCAAATGATGCGAGGTCGAATCTGAGATGACAAAAGGATTAAATGGACTAGACCAAGGGGCAAACGTGAAAGGTGATTGCTTGGAAAAGTCGTCACTTTGCAGATACTAATGGTTATGATGGCACACTCCATTTCACACACAGCAGGTAATGCTATGATGGTTGCGCTGGCTCCTTTAGCTGCTTAGTACCACCACGAGCAATGTATCACATACAAAAAGAAAAGATGAAGATGTGTGTCATGTAACTCAATGTTGCTCACACTTTTGTGTTACCACGGGATACAATTGTAATTTTGATGACTGTTTCAAGTGCAGTTTCTTTCCCAGGGCCATAAAGCAATGGAATTCATTACTAAACTGAACAGTCAAAATTAGATTTGGCACGCATACCGTATTTACTCGCGTAATGAACGCACTCGCATAATAAACGCACCCTCAACTTTAGTCGTCAAAATTGGGATTTTTTTTTTCCCCGCATAATAAACGCACCCCTAACTTTCATCCGCTGCAGTCCCACGAACCAACGCGCGGCGCTTCCTCATCCGTTGATCTTATCTTTCTTCCTTCCTTTTTTTTCCTTTATTACGCCGGCCCCCCTCGGTTTGCTTCCCCCCTCCCTTCCGCCTGCGGTAGCGCACCGTTTTGTTAGTTTTTCTATCTGTGCGTGGCGCGGTCCCTCTCTTTTTGTATTGTTTTTGAAGTAAGTATCCGCACGCCGCAGCAGTATTCACGAACGGTTCGAGTGTAGAGACATCGCGGCTCACAAGCACACAGCGTAGGGAGCCTACACGACCGGTCGTGTAGGCTACCTAACAGCAAAACTGCCCACGCCATCCCACGGTCACACAAATACGAAGCTTTGCGGAGCCGGCGGCATCTTCTGTGATTATTGAGGAAAGGAAAAAGGCACCTAATTTCTGTCTGCCTTCAGGCGACACGGCGCAGTGCCTTGTAGGGGTGGGGGTAAGGAGGGAATGAAAGAATAGTAGGAAAAAATAGAGAGAGAAGTGATAAAGCCATCCATCCAACGAAGAGAAAAGAGGACAGGAAAGATGTGGGAGACGATCACGGGAGTTCAGGGACAGGACCACGAAACACAGCCAGAGGCACGATGCACAACATCGGCGAAGCGGCGAAGGCCCCGACGATGAGCGGCGCACGGCATAGCGGGCGAGGCGACCGTCACGGGGCGCCGATCAGCGAGAGGTACGAGGAGTAATGCAGGACATCGCGGCCGGCACGTCCGTCTTGCTTGAAATCCAGCGAGCGAATCATCTAAATGTCTAATGCGGCGGTGCAGGAGCGCGCGGGGATATGATGATGGTGAAACTGTGGCTTTCCCTTTTGCATCGGGTGGTCGCAAGCCTTGCAGCTTGCAGCTTGCAGAAGATAACGCCATCTACCACCGAAGCGGCGGAATTTCCGAGGCCGGGTAGGACAGCCAATCAAAACGATGCAAGACGGTGACGCGAGTTTTAGCATTGTTGTCATCGTAGCATCATAGCCCTACTTTTTTTTTCCGCCTCAGAAGTCATGCCATGCTGCCCACTGCCCATTCTCACCTCGTTGTAAGTTCTTTCTAAGCCTGTGTTGCGTTTTGTCGTGGACGATGGGCCGAAATGTGAGCTACACGGCCGGTTTCAAGCTACAGGCTGTGGAGTACGCACTTGAACACGGGAATCGTGCTGCCGGTAGGCATTTCGGAATTGATGAAGTACGTGTGCGCTACTGGCGGAAGCAGCATGACAAGCTCCGCGCTACAAATAGGGAGCGACGTTCCTTCAGGGGACCAAAGACCGGGAAGTTTCCTGCTGTGGAAGAGGAGGTCTTAAAATATGTCCGGGACCTACGAAACGACGGCTGTGTCGTTTCGCACGAAATGATCCAGACGCAAGCGCGAGCCACAGCCAGGAAGCATGGCATCGCTCCCACGGCGTTTAAAGCGAGCAATGGGTGGACGACGCGCTTTATGCGGCGCAACGGACTGTGCTTGAGGAGGCGAACATCACTTTGCCAGCGGCTTCCTCCTTGCTACGAAAATAAGGTAGTGGATTTTCACAAGTTCGTTATACACCTGCGGCGGGACCGAGAATTCGTTCTCTCACAAATCGGGAACGCCGACCAAACACCCATCAATTTCGACATGCCGATGAGTCGGACTGTCAATGACAGGGGAGCACGTAGCGTGCTCGTTAAAACGACAGGCGCCGAAAAGCAGCGCTTCACGGTCATGCTGGCTGTCACGGCAGACGGCCGGAAGTTGCCACCGTACGTTATTTTCAAGCGAAAAACCGTGCCGAAGGCCAACTTCCCAGCCGGAATACACGTGCGGGCTCAGGAGAAAGGGTGGATGTCGGCCGATCTGATGGTCGACTGGGTGCAGACTGTCTGGGGACGACGCCCTGGCGCCCTGCTTCTCCCGTCTCTCCTTGTTCTCGATAGTTTTCGCGGCCACCTGGGAGAGAACGTTCGTCGGAAACTCAAGGAGCTGCGCACCGAGATCGCCGTCATTCCGGGTGGACTCACTTCGGTGCTTCAGCCCCTTGATGTTTGCATCAATAAACCTTTCAAAGACGGTGTGCGCCGCTTGTACACGGAATCGATGGCCCATGGAGGGCACGCCCTGACGCCGACTGGCAAGATTAAGAGGCCGTCCGTCGAGCTGGTGTGCTCCTGGATCTTGGACTCATGGCGCTCGCTGCCAGGTGATCTGATAACAAAGAGTTTTAAGACGGGAATCGCAAATGCGCTGGACGGCAGCGAAGATGACCACTTGTGGGACCAAGACATTGAAGTGGCCAGTGACCTGGACGACGGTACCAGCGATTCTGACGAAGATTGAAGCAACTGAAGTGCAATAAAAATGCGTGTTTTCAAATAGTGTACGCGCATGTTCATTGTAAAAGGTAAGCTACCCAACTTTTTTTTTTTTTTTGCATTATCGTATTTTCGGCTCATCCCAAAAAAGTTTTAGAAAATTTACCTCGCATAATAAACGCACCCCCCAACTTTGCTCTGGTTTTTCGGAAAAAAAAGTGCGTTCATTACGCGAGTAAATACGGTATTTCTAGGAGCTGTTAATATTCTTGTGTTCCTTATGCTACGCTATGCAACCGTGTCATCAACCGACAACAGGAAGCGTATCTGATGACGACACCTCGCGCGATAGCGTACTACTTATCGCTATGACGTCACCGCAGTAGCACATAAAAACAAGGCACGCAAAATACAGTAGACTCTCGTTAAATGTAACCTGAAGGAGCCAGGAAAAAATGTTCTGTTTAATAGGAGTTCCGTTTATTGAGAGATGAACATGGGTGCCCAATACAAGTACGAAACCAATCTTTTCAGAAGCAAATGTTCCATTTAAGCAGTAGTTCCGTTTAAGAGATTTCTGTTCATTGAGAGTCTACTGTAAAACCTAGTTCTTGCTTCGTTACTGAGACGTTCACTTAAAACACGACAGTGGCGACGAGGCATGAATTGACGCGGTGAGAGACTGCTTTGAAGTGCGGCTACTGAAACAGGCAGTGATGGCGCCGGGACAAGCGCCTGCATTCACTGAAGAGGAAGGAGGCTGGTCTACCCCCAAAGTACGCTTGGAAGCTTACTTTCAAGAACAAGAAATCATGGATGCGGCAAAACAACAAGCCCTGCTGGTGGCTGCTCTGTTCAACGGCATCGTCAAAGTACTCCAGGGACGATGCCACCCCAAAAGCGTGAACGACCTCGCCATACAGCGATGTCATCAAGCATCTACAGAGCCACTAGGAGCCACAAGTCAACAAAACAGCAGCCAGTTACCGGTTTTTCACGCGCACACAGGCAAAATGTGATCGAGTTTGGGATTTCGTAGCTGCCCTTCGTCGCATGGCCGAAGACTGCAATTTCGGCAACATGTTGCACCGCATGCTGCGGGACCACACAGTGTGTGGTGTTTGGGAAAGCGACGTAAGACGTCTGCTGTTGACCAGCAGTTCCCTGACGTTGAAGGAAGTGGAAGACTTCGCAATTGCTGCTGAGGTCGCTGCGGGAAACACACAGCACATGCAGAAACGAGCCTCCGAGGTGGCAGGAGCAACAAATTTTGTCCGGTCGGGCCTCTCACGTCTAAAGTCTGAGAAAGCAAATGGGCTATGTTGTGATGAACATCGGCCTTTCACCCCCTGTGGCGCAACCTCGCACCAGGCAGATGACTGTCGTCATCTCAGAACAGTGTGCCATCGATGCCGGAAACATGGCCACTTAGCTCGGGTGTGTAGAGCGTCGGACGAAGACACTAAGGGCAGGCAACAAACGAAATGCATTTTCTCAAAGCCCACAAGAGAGTTCTGATGACTGTGAAGCTTTGTACATGCTGACTGCGCATCAAGCAAGAAACAGTGCTCACGTGAAACCTATTCTCAGCCAGATAAGTTGGAACAGAGTGCCGCTCACAATGTCGGTAGACACGGTATCTCTTGTGAGCGTGATTCGGCAGCCAGTGTTCACGCAACACTGAGGCAAATGGCCACGTCTGCCGGCAACAACGAAACTGTCGTGTTTCAAGGGCCCACTTCCTATCGCCGGGAAATTGCAACTCAATGCAACCATGGGTGGCGCGACAATTCAGGATGAACTGTTCGTCACTGTGCGTCCGGGACCAAGGCTTAGCAGCAGTGACACTATCCGAAGCTTCAATCCGGCAGGCATGCCGGTGCTCACTGCAAACGATGTGGAATGTGTACAAGCAAACACTACGGACAGAATGCTGGAAATATTGCTATCAAAGTACCGTATTTACTCGCGTAATGAACGCACTCGCATAATAAACGCACCCTCAACTTTAGTCGTCAAAATTGGGATTTTCTTTTTTCCCCGCGTAATAAACGCACCCCTAACTTTCATCCGCTGCAGTCCCACGAACCAACGCGCGGCGCTTCCTCGTCCGTTGATCTTATCTTTCTTCCTTCCTTTTTTTTCCTTTATTACGCCGACCCCCCTCGGTTTGCTTCCCCCCTCCCTTCCGCCCGCGGTAACGCACCGTTTTGTTAGTTTTTCTATCTGTGCGCGGCGCGGTCCCTCTCTTTTTGTATTGTTTTTGAAGTAAGTATCCGCACGCCGCAGCAGTATTCACGAACGGTTCGAGTGTAGAGACATCGCGGCTCACAAGCACACAGCGTAGGGAGCCTACACGACCGGTCGTGTAGGCTACCTAACAGCAAAACTGCCCACGCCATCCCACGGTCACACAAATACGAAGCTTTGCGGAGCCGGCGGCATCTAAATGTCTAATGCGGCGGTGCGGGAGCGCGCGGGGATATGATGATGATGATGGTGAAACTGTGGCTTTCCCTTTTGCATCGGGTATCGGGTGGTCGCAAGCCTTGCAGCTTGCAGCAGATAACGCCATCTACCACCGAAGCGGCGGAATTTCCGAGGCCGGGTAGGACAGCCAATCAAAACGATGCAAGACGGTGACGCGAGTTTTAGCATTGTTGTCATTGGTTGTCATCCAGGGTGTCTACCGAGTTGACATTTCTAAATTCCCTGAGTTTTCCAGGTTTTCCCTGAGTGTTTTTGCTGAAATTCCCTGAGTGAAACAGAAGTTTGTTTCATGTCAAGATGGGTAGAGACCATATCGCTCGGTGATGTCACTTTCTAATACGCATTTTAGAAAATGAAAACGACTTACTCCCATTTGAATAGTACATAGAACAGATAAACCTCAATATAGCGAAGTTGGTAAAAGCGGCAACTCACTTCGTTATATTGAAACTTCGTTAAACTGAAATTCGACCTGTCATGCAAGGCATAGTTACTGAAGGATTAATCTTAAACTGATAAGGCCACAAGAATGCTCGACTAATATGGCAACATGAAAACTTTTTTTTTTATTTTTTGCGTAAAAAAAAATCAATTTTGTTGAGCCTGAGATGCAGCAATCACAGTTAGATGCCTTGCCAGAGTGTCACATGTAAAGACGAAACAAATGCGGGTTTAATGCACTGTGGAATTGCGCTTGTTCTGCTGCTGCGGGTTGTTGTCAAATCCTCGCGCGTTGCCCAGAGCAATGCAACGCCTTTGCTATCATGTTGCCCAACCGAACTATTTGCTCTCCACGAACGCACAACACTGAAAACCATCCCACGTTAGAAAAAAAGAGTCAGTTTCACCGCGAGAGCAAAATAGTAAATCCGATAGCAACAAAGAGGAATTATATATGAATATAGGCTAGCAGCTCGCTCCTTCAGGAAACGCAGCCGCTGCACTAAGAGAAGTGCCCTATCTATGATCTATGGCTCAGGGACGGATTCAGGTACATAATGGAGGGGGGGGGGGTACAAAGGCTGAAGCCAACGCTCAGCAGTACATTTTGGTGGGTCACGCATATTTACAACAGCCCAGAGGGGATTATGGCGGTGCCTAAGAAGCCTTCATTCGAAATGTGCATAGGGAAGCAGGAAAGGGTAGAGCAATGAGAGGTAGAGAGCAGGGACAACATTCTCTTTACCCCTTTTGGACAGTGGCAGGCAAAGCAACTTGACAAAGGGGGCAAACTCGACAAGCAAGCCTGACAAAGGAGGTGGACGACAGGCACTGAAGGGAGGGGCGGGGGCTGGCTTGGAGGGGGGGGGGGCGATCGCCGCTCCCCCCCCCCCCGGGATCTGCCACTGCTATGGCTTCAACGAAAATTTTGCAATTAGAGCACAACACCTACAAAGGTATGAGCCGTCTGCTGATCCCCACTAAAGATACCGCGGCGCACGCGACCACGCCCACTGGTACAAAGTACGCACTTCAATGGTCCGATCTTGTACGCGGCCAAGCGGGCTTTTCACGGCGGCGAGGCGGCGAGCGCGCGTACCTGTTCAGACCGCATGGCTCTCTTGGCTGCCCGCGCGGTCGAGGAGGCGGGGCCTCTCGCGCGTTAGCGCACGTGTCGCTATCACGTGGCACGGCTTCTCCCAAAGAGACACCCGCACCACCGCCGCGCCACCGCCGCAGCGCGTTCTGATTGGCTGCGGCAAAGCGGCGAGCGGCAAAAAATTGGTCCGAAAGCGATCGGACCTGCCGCCTCGTTTTCCGCCCCGCTTTCGCCGCCTGGAGAGGAGGTTTTCCCGCTTTCCACCTCACCGCTTTGCCGCTTTGGCCGCCCCGCCTTCGGTGTGAATGAGCCTTTCCTGTCGGACTCACGCAGCCAGCACCCCCCCCCCTCCCTTCCCAACGCGCCGGCTCCTATCCAGGTGCCCATCGCGCGAATGAGACGGTCGGCTCATTTCATCTCTGCTTAAGCCCCGTTCGTCGGCAGCGCTCGCGCACTTTCACTCGCACATGGAGCATGCGACGCGCGGGGTGATGTAATCGCGATTTGGACTTGATAGGGAAGATCATGGCGAAGGCAAAAAATTCGCGTCGGAGTGTCTATATAATTGCTATCGCACAAAAAAAACGCAATATAGCTGCGGGCTAAGATCGCATGAAAGCACGGCAACAGCCTGAATTACGGCACATCCGATTATGGTGGAAACGTTACTGCTTTCCGACATCGCGCGCCGAATCGAGCATTTGGGACCCGTGCCGGTGTCGCGAATTTCGGTCGCCGCTATGCCATGGCTCTGAAAAGTTTTGTAATTCGGCTTTGTAGCAAACACCCACGTGGTGTGGCTGGTAATTGCCAGCTGCAGCCCCCAAAAATTTCAGTCGACTGCCTAAAACTTGTTTCAGCAGTGCCCTCATCGGGAAAAAAAGAAATAAAAAAGCTTTCACTTGCTGTGAATGGGCCCGTTAGTTACGCTAGCTCTCGCCTGGAAATTTATTATATTCTTCACGGAGTCCTAAATAGCATCTTTGAAGCTCGGGATCAGAGCGAGTGAGCTCTCCGATAACAGCCAACAAGCGTCTTTTTTCTCGCCGATCGGGATGGCTTGCCAGATACGAGCCTTGTCGAAGGCATCCGCTTCCTGCGCGATCGCGATCGCTTGCAAGATAACTCAAGCTCGTTACATCTACTGCTACCGCTTCTACAACTAATCATGGTTGTTACTTGACACGCGGCGATAACAAAAACACCATATCAGGCGCTAACGCACAGCACGCGCGAGAAATATTACAGAACTACACCGCGTACTCCCAGAACATCCTGACAACACTGCGCGATACGATGTGTCGTGGTTCGCGGTTCCCGCATGCCACGCATTAGCCGGATTCTCTCCCACTTCACCGCTCCGAAGGCGATGACAGCATCAAGGTGCGCCACTTCCCCGCAGCCGCAGCGGCCGTTTGATTTTAAAGATGCGTTCACAAAATATCGAGCAAGCGCTACCGCGACTTTCGTCGCCTTTCAATAAAGATACCGTGGATTTTCCCTGATGGGAGCACAATTTCCCTGAGTTTTCCCTGAGAATTTCCAGACTACCCAAAATCCCTGAGAATTCCCGGTTTTCCCGGTCGGTAGACACCCTGGGACTCATCATAGCATTATAGCCCTACTTTTTTTTTTCGCCTCAGAAGTCATGCCATGCTGCCTACTGCCCATTCTCACCTCGTTGGAAGTTCTTTCTAAGCCTGTGTTGCGTTTTGTCGTGGACGATGGGCCGAAATGTGAGATACACGGCCGGTTTCAAGCTATACAGGCTGTGGAGTACGCACTTGAACACGGGAATCGTGCTGCCGGTAGGCATTTCGGAATTGATGAAGTACGTGTGCGCTACTGGCGGAAGCAGCATGACAAGCTCCGCGCTACCAGGGCTGGGCAAAGATACTTTGAAATTGTATCGCGATACGATACAAGATACTCAGGCAAGAAGTATTGGAGATACAGATACAAGATACTGCTGCAAAAATTGTATCCGATACGATACTTGGCAATTGTATCTTAAGATACTTCGATACATTCTCAGATTTGTTATTATAGATCCATATAATGTAGCAGCAAACGCCTATGCACGAAAATGTCTGCTTCAAAATTTCTTAAAAGTGGCCTATTTTGTTTCACTTGAATGAAATGTCTGTTAGTATCTCAAAAGTTTTGCCCTTCTTGCTCAAAGTACATTAGTTTCCTTCCAAATTAATTTATTGGGGTTTGGTTTAGCTTCTTCACAGGACAATTCTTTGTACATTTCGCTGACAGCGCTACTTGCATTGCACAGCTTGCCGACCATCTAGCAGGTTGACATATAATCACAACAACTTCAATGAGAAGCCTTCTCACGAAGGCGCAAATACCGGTGTGGACTTTTACTTTGTCCGTAAAAGACAGCTTGCAGAATGCCGTATATCCGGACAGGTGTACGGCAGCAACAACGCTGGTAGCGATTTTTGTTTTCTTTTTTTGGGGGGGTGGGGGGGGGTGGCGCATGGTGTATACTAGGGGTTTGAGCCATTTCGCTAGCGGCCCGGCCCGCACACATGACCGTCTTCGTCTCATTTGTTGTTATTTTCTAAATAAGTATGTTCGTGATCTGCACAGACATGACTGGTCTCAAGCATTCCTTTCTTGAGGAACATGTGGTCACCATGTGCTAAAACATAACCGTGGAACAAAAACTCTATATTTCAGAATCCGCGTCCAGATATCAGTCATTCTGTACATCCCTATCGATGTTTCTCGAATCCTGACTCTAAATCCCCTTCAGAAATGACCTATATATGAGATACGGGAAAGGCTTCCTCTCAAACGTCATTTTGTTGAAACTCTCTCCCACCACCTTCACTGCCCAGGCCCTTGCAACTAAATTTCGCGACTGCGGTCCGCCGGCTATAAGCTCAGTTTGAGACCCCTGGTGTATACGTAGATGACCTAAAACTGCAATGAATTCTCATATTCTACTTATCTGCTGGCGTAAAGGAACCTATACTCACTCACGTGCAATCTTTTTAGCAATTTTCTTCAACGAGAGAACATGTGCAACACAGATACGTCTCAGACGTATTGTATATTTCCATAAAGCGTCGCAGCACACCGCCGCTATTCGCGCTATTGCCACTTATAGCTCCCGTTACGTGGCGATTAGTAATGCGAAAAATATTCAAGAAAGCCTGAAACAGGAAAACAAATATAAGTAAAAGAGATAGGTGGTTGTGTATCAAACATTCACATTGAATTTGTACAGAAACACAATACAGACGGCGCCCTTAATAGCTACGAGCATGAAGTATTGTCAACTTACCTGTTGAGACAATGGAAAATTCAGTGCCTATGGAAAATTGCCTAAAACGGCTCGTTGGGACGTTCATGAGCAAAACAGAGCATTCAGCAAAACAAAGTTTCTCGAATCCCCTTCCTAACATCTTTAAGATGGCTCCTAATGATTGCCATTATTATAACGCAAACTCAATTTCGCTATTTTCTTAAGCGGTAAGCAGAATGTTTTGTACTGTTTACTCAAGGCACGCCCACATAATTATATATTTGTTTTCACAATCGTCTTGGCAACGTGTAAATGTGTAAACAGTAGTGGAAATAAAGTAGACAGAAGAATAATAAAGCAGAGATCTTATTTTGGGAGCGCGTTGCAAAAGACATACTGCAGTGACCAGACCGGAAAAACAGTGCAGAGACTTAGGTAATGTAAGGGATGTAAAGTGACAGCTAAGAAAGCACTTGTGCTAATAATCAAATTATGATTTCATAAATTCTTTGAATAAATGTAGCAAGAAGTGAAAAATACGGTACGCCAAGATAGTTTCTGTTAGGTAAACGCTTGCTCTTTTAGATCAGTACCAGTGGTGCTAACGTTGTTAGATTCT
This sequence comes from Rhipicephalus sanguineus, assembly GCF_013339695.2. Taxonomy (NCBI): domain Eukaryota; kingdom Metazoa; phylum Arthropoda; class Arachnida; order Ixodida; family Ixodidae; genus Rhipicephalus; species Rhipicephalus sanguineus. The sequence continues at coordinate 68,212,407 of NC_051184.2, read as the reverse complement.
TATTTGCATATAAGTTAATTCATGGCATGCAAGTCAAACTTACATCCACGAGATCATTCAAATCGCTGATATGCAAAATCCACACGGCGCAAAGGAACCCCATTCTTGCACGCATCACATTTCGTTACGGAGCAAGACTCAAGAGAATCTTCACTAACGACGCTGTAGCAACACAAGAATTTGCGCAATAGACGCGGCGCAGGACAGTGGCTAAGAGCAAGTGTCGCGGCATTGGCGCAACTAAAAAGAAAAGAAATCGAGCAAACAAAAGGTACGTGGGCTGGACGTAGACGTCCGCGCGCTTGTCTTCCTCATCTTCTGCCCGCACTGGGGTACTCTGGCGGAAAAATAAAATTGCGTCACTGCCCTAAGACTTATTCAGATGGCTTAGTGGCACCAGTACCAGCTTGAGAAGCGGAGATTGGCCAGCGATTGTTGTTTCACACGGCTGTGTTGCGATAGAAGTATCTTGTATCTTAAGATACACGATACATTATCGAATGTATCGGAAATACAGATACAGATACTCGTCTTCCGAGAAGTATCGCGATACAGATACAAGATACTCATAGAGTATCTAAGATAGTATCTAAGATACATGTATCTTCGATACTGCCCAGCACTGCGCGCTACAAATAGGGAGCGACGTTCCTTCAGGGGACCAAAGACCGGGAAGTTTCCTGCTGTGGAAGAGGAGGTCTTAAAATATGTCCGGGACCTACGAAACGACGGCTGTGTCGTTTCGCACGAAATGATCCAGACGCAAGCGCGAGCCACAACCAGGAAGCATGGCATCGCTACAGTAGCATCGCTCCCACGGCGTTTAAAGCGAGCAATGGGTGGACGACGCGCTTTATGCGACGCAACGGACTGTGCTTGAGGAGGCGAACATCACTTTGCCAGCGGCTTCCTCCTTGCTACGAAAATAAGGTAGTGGATTTTCACAAGTTCGTTATACGCCTGCGGCGGGACCGAGAATTCGTTCTCTCACAAATCGGGAACGCCGACCAAACAACCATCAATTTCGACATGCCGATGAGTAGGACTGTCAATGACAGGGGAGCACGTAGCGTGCTCGTTAAAACGACAGGCGCCGAAAAGCAGCGCTTCACGGTCATGCTGGCTGTCACGGCAGACGGCCGGAAGTTGCCACCGTACGTTATTTTCAAGCGAAAAACCGTGCCGAAGGCCAACTTCCCAGCCGGAATACACGTGCGGGCTCAGGAGAAAGGGTGGATGTCGGCCGATCTGATGGTCGACTGGGTGCAGACTGTCTGGGGACGACGCCCTGGCGCCCTGCTTCTCCCGTCTCTCCTTGTTCTCGATAGTTTTCGCGGCCACCTGGGAGAGAACGTTCGTCGGAAACTCAAGGAGCTGCGCACCGAGATCGCCATCATTCCGGGTGGACTCACTTCGGTGCTTCAGCCCCTTGATGTTTGCATCAATAAACCTTTCAAAGACGGTGTGCGCCGCTTGTACACGGAATCGATGGCCCATGGAGGGCACGCCCTGACGCCGACTGGCAAGATTAAGAGGCCGTCCGTCGAGCTGGTGTGCTCCTGGATCTTGGACTCATGGCGCTCGCTGCCAGGTGATCTGATAACAAAGAGTTTTAAGAAGACGGGAATCGCAAATGCGCTGGACGGCAGCGAAGACGACCACTTGTGGGACCAAGACATTGAAGTGGCCAGTGACCTGGACGACGGTACCAGCGATTCTGACGAAGATTGAAGCAATTGAAGTGCAATAAAAATGCGTGTTTTCAAATAGTGTACGCGCATGTTCATTGTAAAAGGTAAGCTACGCAACTTTTTTTTTTTTGCATTATCGTATTTTAGGCTCATCCCAAAAAAGTTTTAGAAAATTTACCTCGCATAATAAACGCACCCCCCAACTTTGCTCTGGTTTTTCGGAAAAAAAAGTGCGTTCATTACGCGAGTAAATACGGTATACAGTGAACGTCTCAGTAACTAAGCAAGAACAAGAAGGTTTTGTTTTGCGTGCCTCGTTTTGATATGCTACTGCAGTGACGTCATGGCGGTAAGCAGTACGCTATCGCTCAAGGTGCCGTCACAAGATATGCTTCCTGTTGTACCTTAGTGCTCTATCTTAGTATTGTCATTACTTTGAGGATTAGTTATGTTTTTATCCAATTATCCCCATCTCGAACCCTTGTAGTAGTTGTGATCTCACATTAATGATAATGATTCAGTTGTGGCACTTCTCCCAAATGCACATGTATAATCTGTTTTAAGCCCTTTCTCCGCTCCTGTGATAGCCTATAAAGGCTGACAGCATAAACAAAATGAAAAATTTCAGAAAATTAACATAGAACGTGTCGCAGACCTGAACCTACAAGTGAAGTGGACAGTTCTGATGACCTACTGCCATGGTGCACTGTTTGTGGGTGGGACCAAAAATGTGGTATCTTGCATGCTGGCAACACAATAATGTTCAAATACTGGCAGTTAATGATAGCATAAAGAAATTATGTAAAAAAAAAACGTTGGCTCGCAATCGGCATTCTGAACTTTATAAACATTTGCTGGCAGGCTAGTTGGTGATGCAAAGTTCATAGGTAAAAACTAGGGGTGTGCGAATATTCAAAATTTCAAATATTTTTCGAATAGGGTTTGCTATTCGATTCGATTCGCACTGGAATTTTACTATTCGAAATATTCGAAATTCCCAAAAACAAATACAGTCACCATTCTCTTGAAAGTGACCCCTTCAGATTTTTAATATGCTTCACCTCATTACACTGTCGTATTGCGGCAAAGCTGCCTTTCAAGCTCCATTACGGTCGAACTTTGCCAACACACAGTCAACGTCTGATTGGAAGTGGTCCCTAGATTTTCAATATGCTTCACCTCATCAAACCCCGATATTGCGGCAAAGCTGCCTTTCCAACTCAGCTATGGTCGCAAATGTATTAGCTCAAGAAAACGCTGCTTCCAACATGGAGATGAAAAATGTGGCAGAGGTGGGGGCTCAATTAATGCTGTTTTGGACCTGAAATTTGGGCAAGAAGTCCGAAAAATCGGAAGCCGAAGCTTTTTAGCATCCAAAATTTCAGATGTTCTTATAGATCGACATCTACGAGGCAGATTTGGAACTCCAGACTTGAAGGGAACACACCCTTGTCCGCCACATCAGTTGGGCTTCCACAGAAGTTGAAAGAGGAGAAGAGGCTGAGGAAATGGCATCTTTGCCTATCACGTGTAAAGTGTTGCCGGCAACACTTTGGTTGCACCAAATCATGTACATAAATACAATTTGGCCTCTACATTGCCCCATTCTTGATAAGACAACTATGAAACACCACCCCGACAGTGCTTCATCAACCTAGCGAAAAGAAACACTTTCATGTTGCCATCTCATAACAATATGCTTAGGAATCCTCTCTAACCTTTTTTTCTGCAATTTCGCTTTGAAGTATTCGAAAAATATTTGATTCGATTCGCACTCACACTTCAATATTCGAATTCGCTTTGCACCCAAAATTTTGCTATTCGCACAGCTCTAGTAAGAACAGCACAAACGAAGCAATACACAAGGAAGACACGGGACAGAGTGCTGACTTCAACTAACCTAGGTTAGTTGAAGGTTAAGTCAGCACTCTGTCCCGTGCCTTCCTTGTGTATTGTTTTGTTTGTGCTGTTTTTACCTATGAACTATGCATCACCAACTAGCCTGCCAGAAATGTTTATAAAGTTGTTCAGAATGCCGATTGTGAGTCAACTTTTTTTTTTTACATAATTTCTTCCTTGTGCTTTGTTTCATTTGTGCTGTTTTTACCCATGAGTCTTTATAAATCTACACCTTTCAACTGTGGTTGCTGAATTTGCCGAAAGAAATGCTGACCTTGGTGGAGACCTTTCCTTGATTGCTCTCCTTGCCAAGCTTGCCAATGAAGGTGAGAAGGCGTCGCCACGTGATGTCGCTGCTGCCCCTCCATGCCTACGAAAAAAAACACAGAAATAACTGAAAGTCCCTATACACAACAAGAAGGAAGGCACAGGAGAACGCATATGCTCTCATGAGACGCTCATTAAATGAAGTTGATATCTCAGTCGATTGCATTGCTCCTTCTTCTGAAGCATTCTGCACCTCGCGTGGTGTTGCACTAACTTCAACATTGGCCCCCCGTTGACCAAGTGACAATATTTCGTCTAAAATAAAATATGAAGCTCAACTGATGCGTCTTCTAACAGAACATAAAATCTTTAAAGGGGCCCTGCAACACCTTTCTTAGTTATATTGGAATAGTCTCATTATTGACGTATGACTCTTCACGAGTCATATGCCGCAAAAATTTTTCGAATCCGTCAAGTCTAAGTGGTGTTACCAAATTATAGAGATCACGTTCTGCAGCTTTCTCCCTCAACTAAACGCCGCGAGCGCGCGGGGCGTGAAGGGAGAGAAGGCGGAGGTGCGAGGAGGCACCGAAGAGTTACGTCAGCGCCGGCGGCATTTTTTTTCTTCATTTTTTTCTCTCTGGCGTCTGGGCGCAACCACGTGGTCTGTGGCGCCACTTCCGGTCGGCTTGCGTGGTCCTCGTCGAGCGGAGCCCATCGCACCGCGTATCGCGCGTGCTTGAAAACTGCGAGTCGGTTTGGTAATGTTGGGTGTGCACCTCGAACTGCCGTAGTGTTTTCATCGCTCTGCCAACCATGGACGCAAACCTGCGTGCGCGTTTGGAACAAATGACAGCTGAGATGGGTTTCAACCCACACTCCGATACACCGCCTCGTCGCACTGCTAGCGCTTGAATCGTATTCAACACGGCAAAGCTGCGTGCACCCTTCTCCCAGTGGCGGTACTTCGATGCTGTTTGCTCTTCGAATGCGGGCGCACAGCGAGTGCGGGCTGACAACAAAGAACTAAAGACTAGAAGAAAGGATCGTGGGGCATCGGGCCGGCGCGGACCCATCCCCAGGCTGTCTGCAGCTACCGTGAAAATGCGAGTCTGCTTGGTTGCTGTGTCGCTGTTTCTCTGAAACCTGAGACTACGGGGAGGATACGCCAAAGTACGGTTTGATGACATACTGAACAGACAACGAACGGGACTTTCACCATACAGCGGACACAGGTATCCTAAGCTAGCCGGCGCCAGCATTGTTATCGGAGAAATGCTGCACTGCTGCCTCGGTCGGTCGTGAGAACGTGCTGATGACGCAGTTTCCAGCTGACAAGGTAACACTCGAACGGCTGCCTCTCTCAACGGCAACCAGCGATGGTCAAAAGCACAGGAATATTCACGATTTCGGTACTGCGCATGGTGAAGAAAACGCAACCACGCAACTACGAGCAGACGAGCTGTCGGTGAGACCGGAAGTGCTAGTATTAATGTTTGTTCGGTGTTTTAACGGCATAACACAATATAAACATATATATTATCTACTTATCGAACTCAAAATTAACAACGAAGGTAATAATGAGGGTGTTATCATGATTATAACATCAGCCAATGGTGGAACTGCCGACAACCGCGTCATATATTGCGGACTACCGTATTTACTCGCATAATCTGCGCACTTTTTTTCGCGAATTTGGAGCTCCGAAAAGGGGGTGCGCAAATTAAGCGGAGATTTTGCGAGCACATCTGAAATAACGCACAATATATAGTCCTAACACGCGCGATATAATACATTAAAGAAGAAAATAAATTATAGCGCAAACGAACGGTTTTTAACAGAATTAGCACGTACTTTAACCAGCCAGATTCGGTCATGCACGGTCTAGTCAGAATCACTGATTGAGAAGTCCGACTGAGAATCATCGCCGCGGCCGCTGTCACCGCTTTTCCAAAGCGCGTCATCCTTGGTTCCGTCGAGTGCGTTGAGGAGTCTTCTTGAAGCTCTTAGCGACAATGCTGGGAATAACGAGGTGCCACGGCACGGCGATACCGGGTATTCTTCAATGGCAGGAAACTTTCCATGCTTCGGTCCTCGGAACGGTCTCCTTCCCGGTCTTGTATTAAAAAGCGAACTCTTCTGCGGCACGGTTCCCGTTTCCTTAGGCAATTCTATAACAGTTAGCTTGAATTTTGCCGAATAGTTATTGTAGCCCAGCGCAAGAGAACAGTGAAAATGCAACTGGCTGATCGCGAAACCTAAACTGCCTAAACTTCCGAAATCAACGAAGGCTGCGTCGCAACGCGGACGCAGAGGAGGAGGGTCAGCGCGGGAAAATGTTGGCGCGACTGGCCCTCGCACGCCTCCGATACAGAAAGTAGTCCGTGCCGTGTCGCGTGCATGCGTTCTCACGGCGGGAGAACACTCGAATAGTTCCGACAACCGGTGAACAGATTTACGTGTTCGGGTACGGTTGGTACGGCCTCGGCGGTTTCCGGAGAATAGAACGAAGTCATCGGAAGAAGGGACTTCGCACTCGCAGCCTGTCTTGTATATGACTGCGCTCGCCTGCTCGGTGAGGGCCGCGGGGCGCGGCCGTCCAAAGTTTCCCCGTGCGCGCGCACCGGCGAGCTGGCTCGAGCGGGGCGGGGAGCGCAAAATATGCGAGTAAATATTTTTTTTTAGCAAAGCTGGCTAAATATTAGGGGTGCGCAAATTATGCGGGTAAATACGGCAATACATCATTTGTCGAGAGAAGAGGGAGCGATTTTCAGCTGACTTTGAGAATTTATTGTAAATTCCAGGCCGCTCGCTTCGCTATAATATTTGGCTCGCGTGTTCTCGGGAGCCTCGACTACCGATTGGCAGCGCTTTTTGACCCTGCTCAAAAAGTGTTGCAGGGCCCCTTTAAGGTCATCCGGCACAAACTAACAAATTGAACACTCTGCTTATAGTCCCGAAAGTGCGCATTACAATACTCCACGTTAATACAATCCTCGTCATTGTAAGACAACTTTAATCAAACGCTTCTAAACAAAAATACAGCCAGCAGTTCTGTACTAGGTTTGTTATTTATACTACAGTCAAGTGCCGATTTTTCGGACGCCCTATTTTTTGGACATGCCTGAAAATTCGGACGCTTTCGCACCACTGTCACAAGCCGCCTAGACGTCAATGTATAAAAGTCAGAAATCAACACAACACAGTGAAAGGTGTTTTTCCCACCTTGCTGATGAGGGTAATCAGATGGTCGAACTGCTGTTGGCTGAACTTTGTCGACGCGGCTGCCATGATGCCGTGAATGTTGTCCACCACCTGGCAGTTCTGCCGGTCCTAAAAAAAAAACAACCAGTGATGTAGTGAGGAATTAGTAGGGGCAATGACACAAAGCAGTGATGTGCAAGCATGTCGTGCCACAATATGTGCACGAGCGCTGCATTAAGTGCTGCAGTGAGCATGTGCAAGGTATACGGTGTCCAACACAAATTTGTGACTTATAGTGGATGATTGTTGGTTGTTCACATCAAATGCAAGATGTTCATGTTGCAAGGTGCTCTGTTTTGCGCTCAGTTGTGTGGTTTATACTTTTACATTTTTTAAAAACATTTTTAACATATAATTTAACAACTGATTTTAAACATATCCTAGACTTTGAAGATATGTGTGCCCAGAGAAGTCAACCTAATAAGTTATCTCATCCTCAAATGTTTGTGAAGTACAGTAGACTCTCAGTAAACGGAAATCTGTTAAACGGAACTGCTGCTTAAATGGAACAACTGAATCTGATGTGATTGGTTTCGTATATGAATTCTGCACCCCTGTTCACCTCTCAGTAAACGAAACTCCTGTTAAATGGAACACATTTTCCTGGTCCCTTTAGGTTCCGTTTAACGAGAGTCTACTGTACTCCTAAAGTATGTTGTATACGGCTCTATTGTAAAGGATGTGGACCGTGTGTGAATATTACTGGTAATCAGCTAGCCAATAACTCTTGTACACTAACCTGAAGGCATCAATACTGCCAAAGGTGAGACCCTCGCTATGCAATTGGCTGAAGATCAACTAAGCTATGCTATGCCTACCTACGCCACTCACCTGCATGGACCAGATCTTTGTCAGTTCCTCGATGGAAAGTCGCTGCCCAACAAACTCAATTATACTCTTTATCTTGTCCATGTACTGAGCCTGATCTATGTTGCCTGAAAGAGATCAAAAGAAAGTGGTTATTTAAGAAAAGAACTTCAACTGAAGAGAAGTGACCACCGAAGCACTCTTCTAATTCCTTCAACATGCCTTTGCCATTGAACATGCCTTTTGTGAAAGGTATTTCAAGCACCACTTGACAGATAAGCCGGCAATGTTTCTGCAACCTGCCACCTAACTCTCTGCTGTCCATAACTGCCTTGCTGTTTATTTGGCAGACACTCTGTTACTCTGAGATTACTGGTTGTGCACTCTACGCAATGCATACAGTTACACATAATCTCTAGGGATGGGCGAATAGTAAATTTGAGGTTCGAAGCGAATAGTGATTTGGTCGAATAATTTTGAATCGAATAGTTTGTATAGTATTTACAGCATATTATTAAGAAAAATGAGCATTTTTGTCATGACCCTTGCACAATATTTTTAAGGATTGGAACTAGGTATGAGTGAATGTCACTTTTATGGTTTGAAATGAAGTGGAAGCAGCCTTGAATAGTATCAAGATTTGAATAGCAGGAGGGTGCAAGTTATAGATGGTCCAATACGTTACAATTTAAAAATTACTATACTTAGTGCATATAACCCCATATAACACGCTTTTAAACTAAAAAAAAATATGTACATTTAACCTTGAAGTGTGGCTTCACGGCAGTGCAGGTTTCCCCTGGATGGGTTGTTTCACGGCACAGCGACGAGACGCTGCAGTGAAACCACCTTTACAGGGGGTTATGTGCAGTCAGATGTATACATATATTCGTTCATTTCGAATATTCTAAATTCGTATCGAAGCGAATTCAAATACTTTAATATTCGTTCGAATATTCAAAACGCCCGAATATTCGCCCATCTCTACAAAATTACACCATCTCCCGCTAAAGGGGACCATGAGGCGATGCGAAGCCGGAGCACTTGCACGATCGCGTTCCGTTGGCGTTCGTTGGGCATGCTACCGACCTCGTGTCGTAGAACGCGAAGAGGGCTGCTACGCGCGTTATATCTTCCATCTAGCCTGGCCGTTAATTCTCACAGGGCGAGCGGGGAACGCGGTCGGTCGACAGGCGGGCGAGAGGGGGGCAGCGTAGGAATGGAGAGAAGGGGAGGGGACGCGCATGCGCTCGAGCTCATCGCGGTGTTGCGCAGGAGAGAATTTCGGCATGTCTAGCCCGCGTTTCAGAGGAAGAGTGGAAAGGGGGAGGGGAGGGGAGAGTGTGAGTGGAGAGGAGGTTGTGGAGAGGGTATGCGCATGCGCAGTAAGGGTGGTCACGCCGCACACCACCACCACTGGACTGAGCTCCACCTTAAGATACTTCGCATCTAATAATCTCAACTAGAACGTAAACTGCACCCTTGACCTCTAACCAATGCCGCATTGCTGTCTTCTAAGCGTTATGCCATGGGAATGTGCAAGAAACTCACTCTCAAGTGTGATGGAGAGGACGTTGTTTTCTGCCATCCAATTCTGAAGCTGTTCAGCATCGATGGCTGCCTTTGATGATGCACCTGTTGCTGAGCAGTCGTCAATGAGCTTGATTAACTGCACGAGGATAAAGAAAGAACAAATGAAATGTGTGCAACAAGACAGTCACACGCTGTCCAGCTTATGAAGCAAATACAGCTGTTCTAGAGGACATGATAGCTAACCAAATAGCCTCTGTAGCAAAATTTACAGAGCCTGACTAACAAAAGCAAAAGCGGCAGCTACGAAGTGACAAAGTCTAATCGAATTTCTCAAAAAAAAAAGAGCTTTGCAATTTGGAAAAAACTGACAGTGGTATAATTGTAAAAATGGATAGCAAATCTTAGTAGCACAGGTGCTTGATACGTATAAAATTGTGCGCGAACATCAAAACCATTTTTATTAGGTGCTAGTTGATTGAAATTTCATCCGTCAACCTGAACACGCCACAGTCAGATTTATGTTCACCTTTGTGCGAGGTAACACCTAATGCCTACATATACTTATATTTCTGCCATATGACAAATAAACGAAATGGTGCCCTGTTGCCTTCTACTTGTTAGTCTTGTGCATTGAAAGTGAATTTCCTCACCTGAGAAAACTGCCACTGAATGTTAAGATTTTTCGGATGACGCGTTCTTTACCTACGGTCCCTTAAAGCGGTAATACTGTATTTATTAATTTTGACCATTTCAGATTTCTTTTCTAACATGCGCCAAATGCTTATGACGTGAGCACTGAAAGGCGCCGAGACGTGCTGCCTATAAAGGGCTGCAGAAAACGGCAAGCTTTAGTACTGCACGCGTTGCATCTGTAGTGGCGCTGTATACAAAAGAATGCCTCATTTTGCATACAGCGCATGCACAGAACTTGCATCCATAACGGCACTGTGTGCAAACGTAGCGCAAGAACACTAAGTTTTCCATAAAGTGTAAATGCAGAACTTCTGCGCATGCGCTCCACGTGAAACGTAGCATTCTTGCGTACGTAACATTGTTATGGACGCTACGTACACGGCACTAAATCTCGCTAATAGCACCTCTTCATCTCCACAGTTGCTTTCTCTCTCTGAGCATTGATACTTTCTAAGGAATGTGGCCACAGGCTGGGAGTCAAACCTCGCACTCGGCAGTGAGTAAAGCCACCGTCACTGAATCTGTGCAGTAGGCAAGTCGCATTTTCTCGTGTATAAGCCACACACAAAAAAATAAACATTTGAGGTTAAAAGTCCAAACAAAAAGCGCTAACTGCGGTCTGCAAAGGTGGCTTCACGGCAGTGCTTCAGAGCTATGCAAGAAAGCTAGCTTTGCAGCAAAACGCGGGGATTATTTTTAGAAAATTTTCCGCGAATCGTTGTCGAGGGTGCGGGTTATACGCGAGAAAATACTAGTTATGCTCACCTCCTTGAGACCGTTCATGCGAGCATTGAAGTGCGAGCACTTGAGCATGCGCAGGATGACATCGAGGCACAGCGTACTCGTGCTCGCAATCTCTTGCGGCCACAGGTAGACGCAAAGCATCTTCACGGCCTTCAGGAGCTCAGTCACTGAACCAATGTTCTGCAGAAAGAGATATCGATAAAACAGATGCAGGGTGTCTACCGAGTTGACATTTCTGAATTCCCTGAGTTTTCCAGGTTTTCCCAGAGTGTTTTTGCTAAAATTCCCTGAGTGAAACAGAACTTTGTTTTATGTCAAGATGGGTAGAGACCATATCGCTCGGTGATGTCACTCTCTAATACGCATGTTAGAAAATGAAAACAACTTAATCCCATTAGAATAGTACATAGAACAGATAAACCTCAATATAGTGAAGTTAGTAAAAGCGGCAACTCACTTCGTTATATCGAAATTTCGTTAAACTGAAATTCGACCTTACATGCAAGGCATAGTTACTGAAGGATTAATCTTAAACTGAAAAGGCCACAAGAATGCTCGACTAATATGGCAACATGAAAAACTTTTTTTTATTTTTTGCGTGAAAAAAAAATAAATTTTGTTGGGCCTGAGATGCAGCAATCACAGTTAGATGCCTTGCCAGAGTGTCACATGTAAAGACGAAACAAATGCAGGTTTAATGCACTGTGGAATGGCGCTTGTTCTGCTGCTGCAGGTTGTTGTCATATCCTCGCGCGTTGCCCAGAGCAATGCAACGCCTTTGCTTTCATGTTGTCCAACCGAACCATTTGCTCTCCACGAACGCACAACATTGAAAACCATCCCACGTTAGAAAAATAAAGTCACAGTTTCACCGCAAGAGCAAAATAGTAAATCCGATAGCAACAAAGAGGAATTTTATATGAATATAGGCTAGCAGCTCGCTCCTTCAGGAAACGCAGCCGTTGCACTAAGAGAAGTGCCCTATCTATGGCTAGGGGCTGATCCAGGTGCCTACTTTGAGGGGGGGGGGGGGGCAAAGGCTGAAGCCACCACCTCAGCTGTGCATTTTGGTGGGTCACGCATATTTACGACAGCCCAGAGGGGATTATGGCGGTGCCTAAGAAGCCTTCATTGGAAATGTGCATAGGGAAGCAGGAAAGGGTAGAGCAATGAGAGGTAGAGAGCAGGGACAAGATTCTCTTTACCCTTTTTGGACAGTGGCAGGCAAAGCAACCTGACAAAGGGGGCAAACTCGACAAGCAGCCTGACAAAGGAGGTGGACGACAGGCACTTAAGGGAGCGGGCGGGGGCTGGCTTAGGGGGGGGGGGGTGGGGCGATCGCCGCTACCCCCCCCCCCCCCCCGGGATCTGCCACTGCTATGGCTTCAACGGAAGTTTTGCAATTAGAGCACAACACCTACAAAGGTATGAGCCGTCTGCTGATCCCCACTGAAGATACCGTGGCGCACGCGACCCCGCCCGCTGATACAAAGTACGCACTTCCTGTCGGACTCACGCAGCCCCCCCCCCCTTCCCAACGCGCCGGCTCCTATCTCCATGTGCCCATCGCGCGAATGAGACGGTCGGCTCATTTCATCTCTGCTTAAGCACTTTCACTCGCACATGGAGCATACGACGCGCGGGGTGATGTAATCGCGATTTGAAGATCATGGCGAAAGCAAAAAATTCGCATCGGAATGTATATAACTGCTAACGCAAAAAAAAAAAAAGCAATATAGCTGCGGGCTAAAATCGCATGAAAGCACGGCAACAGCCTGAATTACGGCACATTCGATTATGGTGGAAACGTTACTGTTTTCCGACATCGCGCGCCGAATCGAGCATGTGGGACCCATGCCGGTCTCGCAAATTTCGGTCGCCGCTATGCCATGGCTCTGAAAAGTTTTGTAATTCGGCTTTGTAGCAAACATCCACGTGGTGTGCCTGGTAATTGCGAGCTGCAGCCCCAAAAAGTTTCAGTCGACTGCCTAAAACTTGTTTCAGCAGTGCCCTCATCGGGAAAAAAAGAAATAAAAAAGCTTTCACTTGCTGTGAATGGGCCCGTTAGTTACGCTAGCTCTCGCCTGGAAATTTATTATATTCTTCACGGAGTCCTAAATAGCATCTCTGAAGCTCGGGATCAGAGCGAGTGAGCTCTCCGATAACAGCCAACAAGCGTCTTTTTTCTCACCGATCGGGATGGCTCGCCAGATACGAGCCTTGTCGAAGACATCCGCTTCCTGCACGATCGCGATCGCTTGCAACATAACTCAAGCTCGTTACATCTACTGCTACCGCTTCTACAACTAATCATGCTTGTTACTTGACACGCGGCGATAACAAAAACACCATATCGGGCGCTAACGCACAGCACGCGCGAGAAAAAATACAGAACTACACCGCGTACTCACAGAACACCCTGACAACATTGCGCGATACGATGTGTCGTGGTTCGCGGTTCCCGCATGCCACACATTAGCCGGATTCTCTCCCACTTCCCCGCTCCGAAGGCGATGACAGCATCGAGGTGCGCCACTTCCCCGCAGCCGCAGCGGCCGTTTGGTTTAAAAAATGTGCTCATAAAATATCGAGCAAGCGCTACCTTGACTTTCGTTGCCTTTCAATAAAGTTACTGTGGATTTTCCCTGATGGGAGCACAATTTCCCTGAGTTTTCCCTGAGAATTTCCAGACTGCCAAAAATCCCTGAGAATTCCCGGTTTTCCTGGTTTTCCCGGTCGGTAGACACCCTGCAGATGAGCACTGCGGCCCAATGGCAAATTTTTAAACATATGCTCTTGTAACAATACAGTAGACTCTCGATAATTCAAACATTTGGTTAATTCAAACAAATTTAAAATTTTTGGTAGACCCACTATGTTTTCAATGCGTTTAAAAGCCACTTAATTCAAGCTGCCCCAGTGCACAAATTCGGTTTATTCAAGCTTTCTGCTTGTCCATGCCTGGAAATATCTGCTGCCTTTGTTGGTTCGACCTGAACATTTGCATTTTATGTCACTAAAAGTCGCAAATAAGGCCGACTGCCTGCCTACAAGACTGCCAAACTAGCCAAATCGTGCGAACCCACAATCACATGCTGAATGAGCAAGAAAAGAAAGCAACAGAAAAAGGCACTCTGGCCTCGACCTTTTGCATGCTGAACGCTTCCTAATGTCACTTTCGCCACAGAGCATTCGTATTATGCGGGAAAGCATCCTAAGAATAGAAAGGGGCTACAAGCTGTTGCGGACCCAACATGTTTAATCCGCTATTTACAATTGCGTGCATGCGTTGTGTATAATAGCAAGTACCAGTGTGATCGCTTATGCCTAAAAACTTTACTGGCGATCATGCAGAGCTGTCTATGATCTTGCTGCGGCACTGGGAAACAATAAACATCAAAACACTAGTTGGTATGTTGCACCAAATCATATTTATGAGAACTTCTGATCATTCAAATGAAATCCCGAGGGGACTTAAATTTGAATTATCAAGAGTATACTGTATTTTCCTTTAGTGTCCCTTTAACATTATTTCGACAGAGAAACGCTGTTGTTTCTGAGCGACACGGCACGCGTGAGCACAAGACAACTTTTCAAAACCACTTTCGAATTTTACATTTCGATGAGGTGCATCAGGTCCAGTGATGGAGACTGGGCGGCTCTTCTCACTGCATTCAATATGTCATCATGAACAGGGGCCACAGCTGCACATCCCTGAACACTTGTGTTCGTAGCTGATGCTAGCAAAAACTAGTGAGGAACAAAAGCGTAGCATTGTTTGCCCCTACCTTGTTTTTGAGGTCGTCGTCCGTGAGCCCCTTGATGTAGCTGATGGCCTTATTCATGCAGGGCGAAAGAAGGGTGCACGTTGTGTCTGGGTTGAGGAACTGGGCACACACGGCCAGAGGATTCAGCAGAGCAGCCATCTCCTGCAATAAGGAGAACATATAATAATAATAAATGTTGGGGTTTAACGTCCCAAAACCACGATACGATTGTGAGGGACGCCATAGTGGAAGGCTCTGGAAATTTCGACCACCTGGGGTTCTTCAACGTGCCCGTAAATCTATCTAAGTACACGGGCCTCAAACAATTTGGACTCCATTGAAAATACGGCCATCGCGGCCGGGATTCGATTCCGCGACATTCGGGTTTGCAGTCGAGTACCATAACCACTAGACAACCGGGGCGGGATAAGGAAAACAATTACGGAAGCAAGCGTCACCTGAACCGCTCTGTTGGTGCAGACTCCACTGTTCAGAATCGGAAGATCAAAGTACAAACCTCAAGGGACTAGCGAAATCCGTTCCATATTAAAGGTTCCATTTACTGAGAAACAAAGCTGAAGGTTAAAACGTGATATTTTCTGAGGCAACTATTTTATTGTAGAATGATACGGATGCATCTGTGTCATTCTGCAATGAAACTAAGCACGTCATTTAAGCACGAATCGCATTTCGCAATGCGGCTTAACTGGCATGCCTTAGTTTTGTTTCTGAGGCTGCTTGCTGTTTTGTTAATCCAAAGCGAGAACGACGGAACCATTGAATAAATATCTTTCGCACTGCATGGACACAAAACCGATCAAATGATGAGATTGTTCGTTTGTCTGGTGACTTCCTCGAGAATGTTTGTGCGGTGACTTCCTCACTGGCCCCGCACACCGGTACGCCGAAGTTTTGTATCAGCAACTGTTGTTTAGCAACAAATACTGCATTGTAACCTGTTTGGAAGGTTTGCTGATACTCAGTGAAATTAGTGGCTTAAAGGATACAAAAGAAAACATGAGGGACCCACAGAAAAAGCACCTAGACAAGACAAAATATATGGTGCCTAAAGTAGAAAAAAAAAAGTTTAACAAAGTACAATGTCTTTAACTACGACTGCAAGGCGACCAACTAGCCCAACATTGTACTTCGGTAAATAGTAGGTGACAATTACAGCAGAATCTCATTCATATGTCTTAAAAAAAAAAGCATGCAAAGAAAGTACGCTTGATGAAACACATTGTGGGGCTAGTTGGTGATGCATATTTTTCTTTTTGAAAGCTATCCCACGCTGAACTTTAAACAGCAGCACACTGAAACACAAGACGGGACGGGACTTAAGCTTTTGCCTTGTGCTGAAAGCACTCACGAAAAAAAAAAAAATAAGAATAAGAAAGAAGAAGGAAGAGCTTACATTTGCAGTCAGGTTTTCTCCAAATTTGGCCAGTATTTTGTCGAAGCCACCACGACTCCCGAACTAGAGGAAGATGATAGTGACAAAAACTCTGCTTAGTGACAACATCTCAAAACAAATGTGAAAAAAAAAAACAAAGAAAAGAAAGAAAAATGAATGGCAGTGCAAAAGGTACGCTTAAAGCTGCCAAAGATCAAGCTCACCTTGTTAATGACATCCAAAAGCCAACCATAAGGATCCTGGAAAAAAAAAGCGACGTGGTACACTCTGTACAAAAGTTAACACTTCAGTCACAAAGAGAGTCAATGTTCAGGTAGTACCACCTTCAAGTGCAAAAAGAAAACCTACAAATGCCAACTTCTGAATAAAAATTTATTTCGTTTTATTGTACTTGCTATGGCAATCTTTACAGAGTTCCTACAGCCATTACATTGTGCTCTACAGCCAGATGTAGAGCACAAGAACTGGGACGACATTCTACCCTACGTCACGTTCGCGTACAACACGGCACGTCAGGAGACCACTCGGAAGACACCCTTCAGTCTCGTTTACGGCCGTGAAGTTACGACAACATTAGACGCAATGCTCCCTCACGAAAATGATGGCAATGAGATGGACGCTGAAGAGTTTACACAGCGAGCAGAAGAAGCTAGACAACTTGCCCGGTTGCGAATCAACCAACAACAAGGCTATGACGCCAGACAGTACAATCTCCGACACAGACCCGTCACATACAACGTGGGCGACAAGGTGTGGGTCTGGACACCTATTCGTCGGCGTGGGCTCTCCGAAAAGCTATTGCGAAGATACTTCGGACCTTACACAGTTATCCGACGCGTCAGTGAGGTCAACTACGAGGTTGTTCCGGACGGCTCTCAGAGCTCAAAGCGCCGAAAACATTCGCCAGAAATTGTTCACGTGCTTCGGATGAAGCCATACTTGCAGTGACTAACTGCGCAGTTTCTTTTTTTTTTCTACCTTGCTTTCTGAACGTTGAACATCGGGGCGATGTTTATTTTTAAAGGGGGAATAATGCCGCGCGTATGTGCCAGTGGCGACGGCAACGAAGCAGCGCGACTGTTTTTGGCCCATCGCGGGGACGAAGAAGACGTGGCAGTTTCTCTGAATGATAAAGCGTATTTGCCTATCGTTCTCCGTGTCCTCGTCGATCCCACGTCGTTACAATACCACTTCACATTTTTAATTCATGACTGGCATGTGTAGCTAC
Source organism: Rhipicephalus sanguineus (assembly GCF_013339695.2). Taxonomy (NCBI): domain Eukaryota; kingdom Metazoa; phylum Arthropoda; class Arachnida; order Ixodida; family Ixodidae; genus Rhipicephalus; species Rhipicephalus sanguineus. Next base: position 68,195,100 of record NC_051184.2, on the reverse strand, counting down.
TGCAGGTTTCATCGCATTTTATTAGTTCAACTTCGCAGAACTGAAAGGACGAACCAACAGAGGAAAGTTGCGTAGTCAACAAATGTACAGGATTTCTCAAAAGTATACAGGCCAGTTTCGACCTTCAGTCTGTACTACTATACTGTTCAGCAGTGCCACTCCTGCCACTCGAGACAGCTAGATAGTAAATATACTACCACAGTGTTGGGAAGGTAAAGAATTTAGCATTCAAGTATTCCGTCAGACCGTCCTTTATTATTTTCTTTAGTTTCCCAGAAAGAATGGGTATCGTAAAAACCAGAATATAGGTTTCTTTTTTTTTTTTTCAAAAAATGGCCACAAAAAGACGACCACCACCTTATATACCGGTCACTGGCAGAAAAACTTCGGAAGTCTGGCCACTATGGGCAACTGAAATCAACCGCCTCCATCGCCATCGCAATCATCGGTGTCGCTTTGTTTATCGTCCGCCTTGTGCCGTGGGCGACCTCATTTTGCATATTTGTTGTCTTGTGACTCTATTCGGGCTCTGAGCAAGTTTTTTTCCCTTGTTCTTGACCGGTGGCTGACGACAGTTCACCGTAGCATTCAAGGAAACAGCGATTCAGTTTGCGAAGGCACGGAGAAATCTGGTCTGAAGTGTGTGGAAAGTGCGTGGGGATGCTAACGCACATGAATGCGAGCGGGAGCTGTGAGTCACAAACAATAACTGAAAGTTGATCTTTGCAGGGGTCTTCTCGCTGCACCAATCTCGCCGGATACTCTTGATTTGTTGCTTCCTGCGATACCGGCAGCTCTGGTTAAGGCGTCATGTACAGCAATGACCAGCGGGCAGATCGAGTGCACCACAGAAGCATTCGCTACTGGCGGACGCTGAAGGATCACATCACGACACGCAGCGACCAGAAGAAAACTTTGTTTCGGTGCCAGACTGCAGTTTATCTAGAGCTGGAGACGAAGGTTGCCAAGTTTATACGGGAACTGCGCTCGCATCGTGATTGCCACAGGTGACCTCGGAGTGCGGCCAAATTAAAGCTGTCAGGATAGGTGTCACGTTTTACGAAGATAATACCCTGTCTTTTGGCTCTCTGCCATGTGGAACTTGCGTGTAAACACACGTGTAAATAAATGGCATTTTCACTGGGCACCATTTGGAGCTGCGCTTGTTACACGGTAAAGGCACCTTCTGATAGGCCATTCCATGTGCTTTTTCTTTTTTGATTTTCAGTAGTTCGAAGTCGAGGGGTCGACCTATATACCAGCCCAACCTATATTCCAGTTTTTACGATAAATCATGACACGCTGATGCTGCGAGAAGCACGTGACATGCTCCCCACGTGTCACCGCTGTGTTGCAGTAAAGCACATCTTCTTTTCAGCAGGCATGCAATTAGCAGACTTTTTATATTAGCTGATATTTTTTTTTCGCTGGCAACAATGAGGCTGAGGTCCTTCACCTATGAATCATCAACACTGCTACATGGCATTTGCCTTGCGGCTCCAAAGGGCCGCCGTTTCCGCGGGTTTGCGGCAAAATTGGGACCGGGAGTTGCCCCATAGCATCCAAAGTTTTCGAATTAAGCAGTCTGGTGATGACCGCCGCTTCAAGTTATCCACTCAAATTTACCTTACAAATTATGGGACCGAAGCAATTCTTTGAATTAAGCAAGATTTCGAAATAACTGAGCCTGAATTAATGAGGTTTTACTGTACTAACTGCTTAGGATTCAGAAGGTGTTTTCAAGTGTACGTTAAAGAAACTGCAAATGTGAATCACTTACCAGGGATCCCCTTGACTTTGCATAGACTACGAGACCTTGCTCTAGCGTGCTTTGGCGGCTTTTGTTCTTGATATGAAACTCGGCCTCGGGATCGAAGGCCTGCAAAAGAAAATGGTTGAGGTTAGCAGCCTTCCCAACAGCAGGTGTCCAACAGAAAACATGACAAAGTTGCCAAGGTAAACTTGATTAGAACTGACAGTGGGGTGACTTGGTTGGCTCACGCATGCGTCTCCCATTCTTTTAATGTGAAAGGCCTCGATAACTTCGCGGGTTACTTTGCTAGCGTGTCTGCTACGCCCTTCTTGGTTTTCTCGTTTTGTTTTTCGCAATAAATCTTTTCAGTTGCGAGACAGCACCCGTCCTGTGCACTCTGTGTTCCTTTACCTCTCCCCGTCTTTAGCGCTGCATCAATCATGCATGCATGACAACTAGCCCAACTTTCCATTCTACTTCTAATACTAGCTGTCGAGGCCTATAGACACGCAGTCCCAGTGACAGCTGAGCACGTGCGTTTTGCACATGAACTGCCTTTGTAAATGATGTCTTTAACTTAATATTTTATTAATAAATTAACATTCTGATCCTCTGACCACTGGAAAAATTACTGGCAATCGTTAAAGCACCTTGAAAATTTACTGTAATAGTATCTGTTTCACTGAAGAAGCTATGGCTGTGGTAACCAGATGGTGTATACAACATTAGGTCATGACCCTTAGCCTTGCTCAGTTGCTGTTATCACTTCCACAGCAGTTTTTGTAAGCAGGGCAAAACACATGCAATGCTCTCGTGTGCTTCCTTTGTCAGCACGTTCATCACACCTAGCCTTGCAGTAGCTGCAAAGCCAGGTCAAACCTAGCCTTGTATCATAATGACAATGACGCCAGGTCTAGCATTCTGAGATTGAAGAGCCTTTAGTCTGCCCGCAAATTTCTCAGTGATTGTCCCTCGTCAAGTTACACGAGGCGTCAACGTGAGCAGGCAAGTTGGCGGCTCCCCCAGGCAGTGCAGTGATTAATCAGGCAAAAAATCCACGCATTTCCAAGAAGTGAATGATGATGAGTGGAATAAGCACTGGGGATCGTTCGGTAACCATGAATCTCCCGTGACATTGCCCACTCGTGCATGTAAATGAGTGACAACACGTGTGTTGTCACTGCTACGTGACACCAACAGGCAGAAAAAGAGTGTTCCACACTCGTCGTCATGGCTACTGGCGGCGCTGACTGACGCTCCCACGTTTAAATGCACATATATACCCTATAAAGTGGACGGGGGGATGGCCGCCGCGGTAGCTCAGTTGGTAGATCATCGGACGCGTTATTCGAAGGTCGCAGGTTCGGTCCCTGCCCGCGGCAAGCTATCTTTTCGTCCACTTTTCTTTCTTCACAATTACCTTACATTTACTACTAAAAACATCCCCTATACTTTCCTTGGCATTATTGTCGGTTAGTTCTCATTAATATTGTGTATAACACGTGTGTACAGTTATATACAATGTGCTTTATTGGTCATAACTCGTATGTCGTGTTCAGCTGTGGATTCCGTTTTGCATTCATTATTACTGCTTTGTGGTCCGTGAAATGCAGAGCCAATTGTTCTTTGATCATATCTAGCCTGAAGTTGGCAAAGACGAGGTCGCGTGGCGCCGCACCCGAGAACGGTCTATTTTCGGACCATGTGCACGCTAAGTGCGCTCTGTAGACAGTTTTGCGCATGTTGTCACCTGTTAACCGATGCGCTTGTTTTTGAGCGGCGCTGCCCCGAGTACTGTCTATTTTTAAACTATATGCGCGCTCTGCAGACGGTTTATACACAGCTGTTTTGCACCTGCGCTTCGAGTGTAGACTACGGTGGACGAATGGACATTGTGAAGTCTTAAGGTGCTTCGTCCCTGAAACATAGAATTACTGTCACAGTAACCACGTGCATTATGTTTCATTTCTCATGCAGCACAATACATGTTTGTAAGAAATCATAGTTTGACAAAGAGCCACAAGATGTCGCTACCATAGTTTGGTACAGTTAACTGCCGATTTTTCGGACGCCCGATCTTCCGGACATGCTCGAAAATTCGGACGCTTTCGCGGCACCGTCACCAGCCCCATAGACGTCAATATATAAGAACGTCCGAAATTTCGGGCGCGGAAACTCTTCGGCGTCCGATTTTTCAGACTTTCTGCCCAAATTGCAGGTCCGGCGTTAATTGGAGTCCCCACCTCTGCTGCGTCAACACCTCTTGGTTCGAACCAGCGCTTTCGCGAGTCGATCTGTTTGCGGCAGCAGCAGAGTCCAAAAGTCAGCTCTGCCGCAATGCCGAAGTGTTATGGGGTGAAGCAGACCAGAAATTCAAAGGGGCCGCCGTCATGGCGCCGTGCAGCGATATCTTTACGGATAAGCAGCGGAAATGCACGGAGGTGTAATGGCGGCAGGTGGCAAACGCGCCAGTACGGCTTAATTGCTGACAACCCTTACGATAAGCATCTTCAGTTAACTGCTCGGTAGCGCATGTGGCCTAGTGCAGTTGCATGCGTACTTACTGTACGCACGAGGACATAAACGCGCCGCGCCGCCACTCGTGTTGCCACTTTGTGCGAGACCGCTAAGGGTGCCGCACAGACGCGTCATCACGAACCCTTTCATGACAAATGCGTGCATACGGTACAGCAACAGAACAGTGACGTCAGCTTAGTTGGCGATGTGCTGCACGCAACTAGAGGCGATCGGCTTCACACGGCAGCAAATCCTGCGTATCGGCGGAGATTCGGCGAATTGTGTACGCATCAGGGAAAGCTGGACGAGTCGTCCGCTCTTCCACCACAGTCTGTGTTCTGCATCATCGTTTCCAAACGCTCGATGCGACAGAGCCATAATCTATTCCACGCTTTGCTCGTATCAGCGGCACTCTTCACGAGACGCAAGTTTGCAAGTGGCAGTTGGTACGTAGTTAAGCGGGGTTCGCGGCAGGTACTGAATGTATTTGCGAGAGCCTGGGAGCACACCAAAGTGCCTGAAAAGTGTACTGGGAGGCATTAAAGCTATTTTGTACGTGGTTGTGGTGATTTGACTGCTTGAGCTAAATAAAAAAGCATGAATTCGATTTTTCGGACTGCCCATTTTTCAGATGATTTCGCGGTCCCTAGGGAGTCCGAAAAATCGGACGTTGACTGTATTACATAAATCAATGTTGCGCCGGCACCCTTGTGCATACTGGAATTCCAGACAAGTTGAGACTCTCTGATAACTTTAGTACTATCAGATTACAAACCTAAAAAATGTTTTCCACCCTCCACAATTCACATGTGTCACCCTTTGACAAGTGCAGAGTGAGTGGAAGGGATTTTACAGTTTCATAAATAGCCGCCAGTGCTCTTTCAATTTAGAAGCAAAGTTCGCAAAGCCAGCCTGCATCGAGACTTACCATAGTGAGCACATTAGAAAGAAGCTTCTCGGGGACGGGGTTGTAGCCAAGACGCTCAACAGTCAGGTCGATAAGTAGCATGAGCATGTTGTAGACACCTTCCTGAACATCTGGCTGCCAGTTGCGGACTGCAAGTGCAGTTAGGAGCTGAAGAGAGAGAGAGAGAGAAAAAAAAAAGAAATGGTCAAGTCGATCGAAAAAAAAATATGTTAAAGACATCTTGCATGCGCGTGTCTTTTTCTTTATGTGCTACGGAATGATAACAAAAATAGTAGCAGAATTCACTCCAGATGACTATTTATGGGAATGAAACCGCATTTCGGAATCGTGGAGAATGACGACGCAATTACATTTGTTCGCGCACAATTCTTTTCTCAAGTATTTGGTGTCTTTCAATCACCGGCACAGATTCTGAGAATTCGGGACCTTTTGTTCTGGCTCCCTAATGGATGGCAACTACGCAGTTCAGTTCCGACGGCATGTGGCAAAAAGAAAACTATTGCTTGTTGCAGCCGCTGCAGACGATACCGCACTTTCTATCGACGTGATCACAGATAGCGGCCACACGGTTCCCAGGCACACAGTAAAAACGAAAATGAAACACGTTTGCCGCAGCTGCCGAAGCCTTGGCCAGCAACAATGCGAACATGCGTGGTGACCACGCCTTCCTGAAGGCCCACGAACAGCGATGTGGTAAACGCAAACAGACATGAAGCATTCTGTTGTCTTCCTGTTGTTACTGTACGGTTGCGCTGATGAAGACAGCAATGCAGGCTGCGCTGCCTCGTTTCGGTTGTCCGCGAACGACGTTTTCACTCTTTTGCGTCGCAAATTTGCGGCACTTCGCACTTCGAGGATCGCCTGAATTAACTGGGTTGCGGCCAAATGTGAACAAATGAACGAGAGTTTGATGCCATTAAACAATTACCATATGCTAGCTGGGACCGGAAATCACGGCCGAATTATAAAATTTTTGAATTAACAAGGGTCAAATTAACAAGCTTTCATTGTACAACAATCCTACCATTGTAACATGCTCATCTCAAGTCGCCATGAACACCTGAACCCAACATATCCACTGCTCATCAATCTACACCAAGATGCATGCGGTGCAACAATCACTTCTACATTACAATGCAATACTAGACGTGCAGCTTTGAAGCAAGAGATCCAGATTAACTCTTTCAGTACGGCGCCATAGGCCATCAGACACGGGTGTCCGATGACTTCAAATCTCCCGCAAAAAATAAAAGCAGCGCTTTACAGACAAGTAGCGCCATCTGGCATACTCTTTGAAAACTCCTCTTACAGTTCCAGCTTGGTTTGTTTACATTTCGCGCCCCGCCGTGCCGCGGAAGACGACACTTGAACCGAAAGTGGTTTCGAGTTGCGTGCGAGAATGGCGTCCCGTCCGCGCCGCGCTCCTCGAAAGCAGACTCCTGCAGCAAGTATTTCGGCCGCTTCTTCTGCTGATTTTTCTGACCTAAGCAGTAGTGATGGCTCAAGCAACGATGCGGGATCGTCAGATTTTAGCTCCGACGACGACACTTCCGCGCAGGGGCCTCAAACTTCGACAAGCGCTTGCAGGTGAGATTTCTTTTCGACTTCATGCTGTGTTTATATAAAAAAACGCCCTCCATACTTGACGACGGTGCTATTGTTTTTTTCTTTAGGGCCTCAACAACATATGGCCGAGATACTTTGCCGAATGCATCGCGCCGTGTCAAGTTTTTGCCAACGAGACAACCAGGTGCCTATGTTGGAGCAGTCATGCGGAGCGACGCGCGTCGGTTCTGTAGAGCGCTGGACTTTTTTCTTTTGTTCTTCACGACTGAAGTAATCAAGACGGTGTGCGAGAACACAAATAAGTACGCCTGGATGAACATTTTGGGGAAACAAACCTATTCTCGCCGTGACGGCTCCTGGGAGGAAGTCACTCCACTGGAGATGCTGCGACTAATTGGACTCATCATTTACATGGGCCTTGTTGAAGTGCCGCGACTGCACTTATACTGGCGGACCACAGGAACATTCAGTGGCCTGCTGCCACCAACTGTTATGCGACGAGACCGATTTTTCGCGCTGCTTGCCTTTCCGAGTGTAGGAGACCCAGAAGACGCAGCGGCGGCAGCATCTGATGGAAAGACATGGAGGGTGTCGTGGCTGCTGAGGCACATAAATGAGCAATCAGTAAATTTCTTCCAGCCACAGCGCGACCTCTCCGTTGATGAACGCATGGTCAAATCTAAAGCCCGATCAGGAATCAGGCAATACATTAGGGACAAGGTGACTAAATTTGGCTATAAACTCTGGGTACTGGCAGATTCGAAAACCGGATACACACTTCAATTCTTCGTGTACACTGGTAAGCGTGAGGCACCGGGGCCTCATGGCTTAGCCTTTGACGTAGTGAACAGGCTTTGTACACAGTACCTTGATCAGGGATACAAAATTTATATGGATAATTTTTACACATCAGCGAAACTTTTTGAACATCTGATTCAGCGCAAGACACTTGCATGCGGGACAACTCGCAAGGACCGTCGCTGCTTTCCAGCTGAATTGAAAGATACTGCATGGGAAAAACGGGCACAGCGTGGAGACATTCGATGGATTCGGAAGGGTAGCATCCTCTACATGCAGTGGAAAGACCGCCGAGCTGTGAACTTGATGAGTACAATGCACACGGCAAACCAGCACGTGCCGGCCAAAAGAAGAGAGCGAAGGGGGGGCCAATGGGCTCTGAAAGTAATCAAAAAGCCGCTCCTTGTCCACGAATACAATGCTGGGATGTTAGGTGTGGACAAATCGGACCAAATCATTGGCACTTACAACGTCCTCAGAAAATGCGTGCGATGGTGGAAAACTCTCTTTTTTCACTCTATTGACATCGCGTGCGTGAACAGCTTCATTCTTTTTCAAGAGCACAGAAAAAACAACCCAGAAGTCCCAGAACTTTCCAGAAGCATTTATTTTGATCAATTGGCCTTTAGAGAAGAACTAATTCATCAGATATTTGATTATGACGAAGTCGCACAAGGACACGCCCCCATCTCACCCCCCTTCGCACCCTTGGACCCTGTTCGGCACCAGCCAAAAAGAATGGATAAAAGGAGAAACTGTAAGATATGCTACGAGAAAACAAAGACACAAAATAGAACAAGTGTCTATTGCTCCACCTGCAAAGTTTATCTTTGTTTCGTGCCCTCGCGCGACTGCTTTGCCGAGTGGCACAGCCGTCAAGGCCGCTAGATTGACGAGCATCCAAAAATGCAGTACTTGGAGCACCGGATTGATATATATACTAACCGATAGCTGAAGGAATAGGGAACAATTTGTATATTTCAGAATTTCAAAAATAATTTTCTGGTTAAGCATACTCGCTGACTTTTTTGTGTTTGTACTTTTTTTGTGCATGTTTTTCTTTAATTGACAAATAAACTTTCAATTACTGTAACACTCACAGCACTGTCCTTTCATAGTTGGAAAGCCAAATGAAAAAGCTACGATTTGATGTGTAGCAATGCTAAAAGCTAGCAGTTGTTCGAGAGAAAAAAAAATTTTTGTGGAAGCACTGAAAATCCGCCATTTTTCCTCCGTAACGAAAGAGTTAAGCAAAACAGTAGGGAAGAAGCAGAAAAATGCTACTCCGCATTTGATTTCTGAAAACATCAAACATTTCTGAGGATAACCAGGCTCTCTGAGAGTGTCAAAGGATCAACAAGATATCATTGATCAAGAACCACTAGTACACGAAACAAAAGAAACAAACAAGTCAAAAGGGCACATTGTTAGCAACGTAATAATAAAAAGAAAAGATAGGCGGCGTAGGTGAAGATGTAGCAAGCAACAGTACTTACCTTGCGAAAGCACTCGGGCATGCATGACTCCATGAAGTTCCTACAGTCGGAGTTTGATTCACATTGTCCTGCAAGTTGGGAAAAACACAATGAATGAAGAAGTAATATGTAGCGGTGTGCGAATATTTGACATTTCGAATGTTTTTCGAATAGTGTTTGCTATTTGATTCGATTCACACTGGAATTTTACTATTCGAACTTCCCAAAAACAAATACAGTCAACGTCCGATTGAAAGTGACCCCTTCAGATTTTCAATATGCTTCACCTCATTACACTCTCGTATTGCGGCAAAGCTGCCTTTCAAGCTCCGTTACGGTCGAACTTTGCCAAGAGACAGTCAACGTCCAATTGGAAGTGGTCCCTAAATTTTCAATATGCTTCACCTCATCACACCCCCGTATTGCGGCAAAGCTGCCTTTCAAGCTCTGCTACGGTCGCAAATGTACTAACTCAAGAAAACGCTGGTTCAAACATGGAGATGAAAGATGTGGCAGAGGTGGGGGCTCAATTAATGCTGTTTTGGACCTGAAATTTGGGCAGGAAGTCCGAGGAATTGGAAGCCGAAGCTTTTTAGCATCCAAAATTTCAGATTTTCTTATAATATTGACGTCAATGAGGCAGATTTGGAACTCCGGACTTGAAGGGAGCACACCCTTGTCCGCCACATCAGTTGGGCTTCCACAGAAGTTGAAAGAGAAGGATAGGCTGAGGAAATGGCATCTTTGCCTACCACGTGTAAAGTGCTGTCGGCACCACTTTGGTTGTACCAAATCATGTACATAAATAGAATTCGGCCTCTACATTGCCTCCTTCTTGATAAGACAACTATGAAACACCACCCCGCCAATGCTTCATCCACTTAGTGAAAAGAAACACTTTCATGTTGCTATCTCATAAGAATATGCTTAGGAATCCTCTCTAACTTTTTTCTGCAATTTCGCTTCTAAGTATTCGAAAAATATTCGAGAAATATTCGAAAAATATTCTATTCGATTCGCACTCACACTTCAATATTCAAATTCGCTTCGCACCCAAAATTTCACTATTCGCACAGCTCTAGTAATATGGTAACAACTGAAGTGGTTTTTTTTTTTCCTTTTTGCTTTAACTCGGATGCATATTGTTATCACTGTCCAGCCTGGCAAAATGGTTTGCGACGTGGTAGTGAATTCGCAGCTCATATTGAGTGCGTTAGTACAACTTTGTTGAGCCAGAGGGGACTAAATTTCTTCAACTGACCGACCAGAACTTGACTATCACGTGGCCTACACATACCCCGCCACATCTATGACAAACCTTAGTGGTTTTGGCTAATAAGTGGAGATATCTCTAACACCAATATTTATAGGTAGTTCAGCAAAGCAACAGAACTGCAATGCCTCGTAATAAAACCTTCTTAAAGCCCAAGTCCCAGAGTCAAGGCAAGTCGCAGCCCAAGTCACACAATGAGAATTATACAGGAAGCACAATTGTGCTCGCTCAGGCGTCCCAATAAAGTCGTGATGATGGGCGCAATGTAAACACACCCTGTGTCGCGTGATTCGGCTCGCAGACGTGGCAAAGCTCACACAGCGCACTCCCTGCAAAGGCTTTGTGCTTCAATGCCACTTGGCGATGATTCACCGGCAGATGTCGGCTCTGGTATCACTACTAGTAGCTGGTTTCGAAATCTGGGGTTTTACGTTCCGAATATCTGGGGTTTTACGTTCCAAAACCATGATGGTTATGACGGACGCCAAAACAACGACAATGATGAGTGGAGGGCTCTGGAAATTTCGACCAACTGGTGTTCTTTAGCGTGCACTGACATCACACAGCACACGGGCCTCTATCATTTCACCTCCACCGAAATGCGGCCGCCGCAGCCAGCATCGAGCCTGCGACCTTCGGTTCAGCGGCTGAGCACTGCAACCACTGATCCACCATGGCAGACGAGTTTCAAAAGCAGCATGCAATGTAGTTCGGGCAACGTTCAGTGATAACTGCCGCTACGATGTCTGTAACTTCTGTTTATTGACATTACCGAATGAAATCTGGGAAAAGTTACAATGTGTGCGACGATATCACAATTTTTGGGCCTCGTGTCAGTGGAAGAGCATGTAAATGATCAGAACAAGCCAGATGCTAAACCTGACGTGATGTGACAAAACGTGCATTTGCTTGTTGCCCGACCGTGACCTCAATGTGCTGCCTGCGCGTGTTGTCGCAGTCTGACGCATTCCCTTCCACAAACATTCCTTCCCTCAAAGCCCCAGTCATCCCACTACTGCAAAGCTAAACACGTCTTTCGATGATTACCTTCTTTGGCCAGGTTTGTAGCTGCAATGAGGCACTTGGCGAGGGACTCGTCCTTCTTGTACGGGATGGACCACTGGTCCACAAACACACGCTGCTCCAGCTCGTACAGGTTTGCCTGGGGAAACGCCGGGTTTCCATAGTCCGGCTTGGGAGAGCACGGCTGCACAGCCCGAAAAAGAAATCGAGGAGGATTTTTTGCAGGAATAATTCAATGGCTTCGTTTAAACATAACCCCGCTGCAACATTTTCGACGGCTGCAGGGAGTCTTCTACAACACAAAGACATTTTACGAGACAGCTAGCTTTGTCGCTCGTGTAATTTATCCCGATTTATGTCTGCTACAGGATTAAGGAATGGAAAATTAGGATTGTGGAAGCCCCCAAACAGGACAAACTTCTTTGTCAACTCAGAGGTTTTCTTTCTGAAAAGATTCCCTTCGCAGCTTTCTGCTACAAACAGGATGACGACAATTTTTTTTCTTTTCGGGATTAAGCGCTCCATCACTGGTCTCCAACTCCTTGCTGTTGCATAGGCTGGATGTACCCTGCAACTGGCTCCAAATTTTGCAATTTCATCAAGCACACACTTAAATGGATTCATCAGCATATTATATGTGAGGACACAGTGCAAGGAAGAGATGCCCTACTCATTTGCAGCCTTAATTGCTGAGCTGCGATGTGTGTGCATCTCAGCAATTAAGCCGATCTTTCGAATGATCTCCAATTGCCTTTCTTTGCCCGCTAACTTCATTACATGACTACCCTTCTCAACTGCATCATCCCTTCCTCAACATCAATCCCGGAACTCTAGTAGACTGCTGGTGATCGAATGTACTCAGGAGAAACTTTGTGTGCTCTGCTCCTTTTCTTCAAGTTGATCTCCATTAAAATATTAGCCACCCAACTTTATCTCTATCACTGTCTTTTTCTTTCCTCCTCAATTTTACTGTGCCTACAATTATTTCTACTGTTTCATTCTGCCTTGCCAGATCCTTAGCTCCTTCGTTACTCGCAAAGTTTCTGCCCCATGCGTTAGTATTAATAGAATGCAACAAATGTACCGTTCTTAGAAGGGATTGTCCGTCACAACTCGGGAGTGTCTTCTCTATGAACCCACACCAATTCTTATAGTTATGCAGATTTCCTCGACATGATTTGAGTACTTTGTAGCCTGTTATGCTTCGGTATAAAGGCCACACCCACATGTGTGAAAATCTACGCAACGGCGACAAGCGACGAAAGCGGCCATCGTCCAACAGATCACTTGGTTGACTGCTCGGTTTCGCAAATCTAGAAAGTGTCGTTTGTCGCCCAGTAGCTGTGTTACTGACTAGCCAATAGCAAGAGGCTGGAACAGGATGTATGTAAGTGATGCACTGCCAGCACTGCACTGAAAAAGCTAATAACTAAAGGTTTGTACGGGTCAGAAGAAAAGTAACATTAATCCAAGACTTCCAGAAATATTTTGTGTCACTTTGCACAACAAAACCTACTGCTTTACATTAGATACCACAGGCATCACGCCAGTTTCGACACAGAGTAGATATCGTGCCAGCGACACTCGAAATACGTTGCTGAAACCACCGCACGAATGAAGTTCAGTTTGGTAAGCGATGGTATCTCCATCACGCCGCTTGTTGCGTGTGTTTTCACGCTTATGGGGTCTGGCCCTAAATGTGTTTACCACAATGCAGTGAATCAACACAAGATGAAAGTACACGAGCAACCAAGTGCCAATGAACAGTTGGCATTCGCTCTCTTAAACGGAAGGACGTTCTACATAGGAACTGCATTACGAACACAAACAGGAACTAAGTGGTCATATTTTAAACAAGGCCTTATGTTATGCAGAGTACAGTGGATGACCGATTTCCTCCAGGGAGAGATTGTGTTGCGTATCAGTCAGATTATAGAAGTTGATGACTGATCTGAGTAAGCACCCGGGAGGAGGTTCGCATCCGTAGTCTCTGTTTAAGAAACTCAGCCATTTGAGATAAGACACGAGCGAATCGCGATAAGGTTTATTCTGCTTAGACACGACGCGATCGGGATAAGCACTTCACGGCGTACCACGGTCTTTCAGTGTCGGTAAAATGGACTACAGGTTTACGTATGCGGCGTAAAAGCCAAACTCGCGAATGGCGTAAAAGGGCGAATCACGGACTCCCATCTCGGGAAACTACTGTTACGAAGGCCGCTGTGAAGGCCTCGACTGGCAATTAAGAATGCAAGAAAATAAAATAAACTGGGTGATACAAGGGCAAGCTGGTAGGAACGAACAAACGGAGAGCGTGAAATAGTTTTTTTTTTTTTTTTTCGTTTTGACGGTTGGTAGCACGTTGCCTGCCTTGCAAGGACGAATTCGGTACGGTAGGCTAGGGCGGCTACGTACAGCGGAAAGATGAAGGAATAAAAAAAATATAATAAAGAGGCGGGGTACGCGCCCGTGAGAACGAGCGTGCGTAAGCACTTCCCGAGCGCGGTCAATTACCTTGGCGTCCGGTAGCGAATTGTAGGGAGGCGGGGCTGCCGTGGGCACGAGCGCGGTCGACGTGACGTCTTTCATCTCGACGTCCTCGGACGTGCCAGCGCTGGTGTACGGCCCGTACCGCACCTGATCGTTGGTCAGTATGGCCACCGCCTCGCTCAGGTCGTTGTTGCTGATGCGAAGCGCGTTCCTGATCTCCTCGATGTCCACGAATCCCATGCTGTACAGCGTCTGAACGTTCTTCTCCGTCTGATCCATGGTGAGAAGGAAAATCAACAAAGTTCCGAAATGGTACCAACGGTGATGAAGAGAGAGAAAAAAAACGACAAGTCAACTAAGCGGGCGCGTCAGACACCGTGACGCCGGCTCTCACAGGTTTCGCGAGCCGTCGCTGACGGGCGGTGACGCCTCATCATCACTGAGCACAGCCGCCGACGATGATTGACGCAGGACGACGTCCATCAGCGATCCTCGCCTGAACACGGGGGGCATGGCGTGGGGAGGGGAGGCTGCGACGGCGGTGAAGTTGATGCGCACACACGCACGCACGGAATATAACGGGTTACGTTTGCGAAGGCGAAAGCTGTGTTACGTTGCTCCCGCAAACGCGACTAGCAGGGTGGGTGCGGTCAAATTAAACGGGGCCGTCCGAAAACACAAGAAACCACGCGCATTCTTCACTCGGCTAACTCGGCAACGCTTTTTAGGAAGCGGCCATTTTGAACGCACGTCCACGCGCGCCCTGGCGGCGGACGTGCAAAAGCTACGCCACAATTGAAAATAGTTCTTAAATTCAAACATTCATAATGCCCATTCAAACAACTTATAATTGAATATGTTTTAGTTTACAACATTTTTCAGTGAATATTTTCAACTCAGTCAAGCGTCACGCTTTTTGCGACATACGTCTCGGAGTACTAGTTTAGGATCTCATATCAAGAAGCTTTGTGCTCAAAGGCAGTGCTTTTTCTGTGTAGAGTTTCTAAATAAAACATAAACAATACTCTTTAAAACAATTTACAACTGTATTTAAGGTTATTACATAGGACTTAAAAACGCAGTTTAACGTCGCACTTTAGGCATCTTCCGTCTCTGAGTCTTAGTTTGAAGTCTCGAAGGCTGTGCTTTTTTCGCGTAGGGTTAGTTCCGACACATAAAGGTAGAGTTTGTAGAGTCTGCACTGACTCTACGTTTTTTGTACTTTAGGCGCCAGGTAAAACTTTTAAAATTCATGAAAACGTTATGGTCGAAGTGTTTTAAGCAAAGGGACGCTTGTAGCCTCCATCTTGCTAGCGAGTGCCAAAGCAGACGACGGAGAGCGTGGGCCACTCTTGTAATAATGCTGTTTTGTGATAGTGCCACACATTTCTGGATCATTGCAGCCTGTCAGCATACCATGGCGAGTTCGTGAGTCGCTTTTGACTGTACAATTCGGATTATGAAGGCATAAGTTACGCATGCAAACTATATTTTTTTCCCCTTCTTTCGTACGTGCAAACTTCATTTGTTAACCGCTAATTGGCCATGCGTTTTCTTCATCTGGATACAATTCGAGTGCACGAAGCTGTAATACATATATACGTACGTGCTTAAAGTGTGTCGATGGTGGTTTTGCGCTTTAGGTATACTTGTCAGTGTGTCCTGCGCGTCATTTTCATGTGACGCATGCACAACGTCGATGGCATGCAGAGTGGCTATAATTGTGCTGAAATGAGCGTATGGTCTGATTGGACGTTTTGCAGTGTCTATGTTTGCAAGTGGGGAAGAAGGGCAACTTGGTACTGAGCACTGGAAAAATTCTGAGTTTACTGGCGTTAGGCTTAGAACACCAGCGAGATGTGCAGCCAGCGCATTGGCGCAGCGCGCGTAAGGAGACATGCGCAACGCACGCAAGGAGTTCCGTACGCAGGGCAAGATGGCGGTGACTGTTGAAGCGAGAGCCACGCGCTTCCGTACGCATGGCAAGATGGTGGTTCCTGTTGAAACGAGACTCATATCCGCTTCGGATCCTGAGTCGTCGATTCGCAAATAATGCTCGTATTTGATTTCGATTTGAACGAGGGTCCACTATGGCCTTGTGCCACTAACCCGTATATTATTATCTGGGGGTTTAACGTCCCAAAACCACGAGATGATTATGAGGGACGCCGTAGTGGAGGGCTCCGGAAAGTTCGTACAACGAATGCAGTGAACTCTCTCTAGAGTAAACTTCAAGGGACCCAATGAAATAGTATCACTTAACTGAAAGTTCACTACAGGGGCGTAGCCGGGGGGTTGGGGGGGTTCACCCCCCCCCCCTCGGAAATTTTGAATTTTGCTTGCATATATATACACGCACACATACGAACGCAAGCACGAATTCACATACATACAGTATGGTTGAACCCCCCCCCCCCCGAAAAAAATTTCTGGCTACGCACCTGGTTCACTAAACTGAATATTCACTAGAATATGTAACAGCTTTGGGCACAGCAGAAATCAAGTCGAACGTGTGAAATACAATTAAAAAAAATAGAAATTCTGTAATTTTCATTTGGACCCCTCGAGGCGTAAGAAGAGACAAGGCTGTCCGGAGAGTCTACGTTTCTGTGCATGCCTCTGGAGCAGCTTGTTGCTGTGACGAAGTCTCGCAACTGTCTAATATAAGCTACAGCCTCGGCTAGAGATACAGGATTTGAACCTGCCTCAGCCCTCAGCCTTCGTCGCACTCTTCCTCTTTCGCTTTGGGACGAACACTGCAAAAAATTTCTAAAATTGATAGCTGTGCGCAGGTACTGAAGCGAACGAGGCTCGTTTTCAACTGCACGGCTGCTTTGCCTCGGCGGCGCTGCATGCACAAGCGGTGTTGCACTGCCGCCGATGTATGGACGATTTCGGGGCGGCACGCATCGATGTCGTTGTTGTTGTTGTTGTTGTCCTCTCCTCATGGCACATACCCAATGGAGGGGATCGGCCGAGTAGTTGGTGAATTCTTCCTATATTTTCTGCATGGTGTAACTCCTTGGTACGCTATTTGTTTTTAATTATTGAATTCAAGTGCCAATTGTGAGTAACGAAAAATTTAATGCCCATATAATTTAGCAAGATATTACTTTAGTAGCAATGATATATTCCTGAACAGCAAGGAAAACATCCCCGTGGCTGTCTGTACCCCAGGGTAGTGGCCCCAAATGAAAGAAGAATGGGTTTTGATAATTCCATGGGCCCAGGTTTCGAAGAGCTGGTGCTAGTATTCTTTTCCTGAATGTGTTGAACCGGCGACAGGATATGAAAAAATGACCGGTCGTTTGCTACGTACGCCAGTGCTGCAGAGCGGAAAACTTCATTGAATTCATCTGAAAAATGAGCCCGGGTCCGCAGATCCAGTTCGTTCAAATGAAGTATTCATTATTCAGAAGTTCTTTTAACTGAAATGCTTCTGCATATAGAATGCATAGGAAAACCGCTGGGGATTTTCTAAGAGTTCGTTATTCTGAAATATTCGTTAAACCGACGTTCGTACAAGTGAGAGTTCACTGTAGTTCGTTTAACTGACGTTCGTTCAAGTGTTGTACAGCTTCGCTGAGAAAATACGAGTGCAGGAATAATGACACCGGAGAGCGCGCGGTGCTGGTGAAATGTTCGTGTGACGGGTGCGTGTTGATATGAACTAAATGTGTTTCAAGTTAGCTGGCGGTTCAAATTATTTATTTGTTTATCACAGCAGAGCTGTTACGCCCTCCGTTTGGCTGGCTAATGATATATAGACAAGAAACAATGCTCATCATGCCGGCACGTCCACGTCAAGCCATGTTAATCATAGCCAAGCCTAATTAAACGCAGTTGAGCATGGTAAAGCATAATTAGTTAAGCATAATTATGTCAAAGCGGAAGTAGTTCTAATTAACTCGAGTTGAGATTCTGGTCATGCCGAGTTCGCCAAGGTGTGTCGACCAAAGCCTAATTAGAAATAATCGGGTTCCAAACTAATTAGTGCTGATTATGATAATTAGCTAATTAAACCGAGGTTGACATCGAATGCAAGGTAATCAAGGCCAGACCCTGAATATGCAAATTAGGTCAAATAAGCTAATTATCGTAATTAAGCTAATCAAGATACTCGGTGCTGCGATTGCCAAGCGATTCCCAATCGAACCAGATCGATACCTAGCCAATTACTCCTGATTTACAATGTGATCACGTGAACACTTCGTGCATAGGCGTGTGATTGCACGCGTGCTCAGTCAAGCCAAGACCAGCCGAGTGCTGACCAACTCTGCTTTGCCCCAGCCTTGCGCGACTCAGTGCAAGCTGCGCAAAATTTTAACAGCGGAGCTGCCGTTAGTCCGTGAGGTGCGAACAGAATCTTCATCATCATCATGAATCAGCACGTGCTTTCTTCATCCTCTTCTTCATCGACGTCGTCTTCATCTTCTGCTATGCTCCCAGAACATGTCGATTTCTCCGGCATGGGGCGCTATAACCTTATGGACGAGACAAGTACAGAAGAGAGAGAGAGAGCGAGCGAAAGAAAGATACATAAAGATAGAGAAAGAGATAAATTCTAGGGGAAAAATTTCTTTGCGAGGTGATACTATACTCCGTTTCACACATCAGGTGCAACGCTGTGGAAGCTATGCAAGAAGTTCGGCCAGCAAAATGTGTAAATCCGCGTGTCTTCTGCTTGGCCTCCGCGATCAGTTCCGGCTGCGCGCTGCCAGTGCTAATCGCGGAGGCCATGACACAAAAAAAGAAAGAGACACTCAGCGATCCATAACAAACTATCGACAACAGTGTAAATAACGGGGTTCGTTTATTCCTTGGACACAAATCACCTTCTTTTGTTACACAGCCCATGAACGAAAAAAAAAAACACATTACGGGTGGTAAATTCACTGTACTATTTCTTAGTGCGAACGCATCTACAGCAAGTATCGCTAGTTTCCGTAGCGTTGCACCTGATGTATGAAACGGAGTATAGAACTCGCGTCCCCACGATTCGAAGGCGAGCGTCTTAACCACTCGGCTATCCAGGCACGCTAGCAGAGCATAGCATAGCCTTGCATAGGATACTATAGCAAGAGGGTGGGAAAGTGAGGGTGAGGTGAGGACAGTACAAAAGTGTAGAAACAAACAACGTAAGAGATGAACTCGGGAAACAAAAGAAGTGCTAAAAAAATTAAAAACCGTGTTATGAAAATTATTTTCCACATGTGGCCACCAAAACGGAGGAACCCCCACCTGTTGGATCGTCAAATTTGTGAATACTTGCGCCATCACATTCCAATAATCGAACCTTTAGTAGAACGCATGCTTAAACGTCGGTCAGCAAGTCCGGTTCGCGAAGAATACATCGATCCGCTGCTTCTCAAAGCTTGCGGCAAAATATGGGCGCAGCAAATACTTTTTTTAAGGGGGGATGCGGGGCTAAATGTCAACTTTTGAACTGCTGCAGAAATTTTCATGAAAATTTCAGGGATGGCTCATCTTCTTGATATTAGGACATATTGCAATTTTCAGCACCCTAGCATGAATATAAAGAAAACCCCTACATTTGTTATAATGATCAATCATGCATGCTACTTAAGAAAACTATTATGTCAAAAATAATGAAAATGTAGAGTTATTCGTCATCTTAAGTTCTCTAAAAGGTTTGTAGTGCAGGATAAGGCCAGTCACGTATTTTTTATGGCGTTTCTGTAAAAATGCCATCGCTGTAAAGGCGAAGATTATTTTATTCCTTGTCACTTCATGTCAGATTAGTGAACTTATTTTTATGTTAAAACTACTTAGGGATCAGCAAAGTACCTTATCTTGTTCCTGACAAAATTTCAATCTAGAAACAACCTTAAGCAGGTCTTGGTGAAGCCAGTTTGTAAATGATAGTTTTCCTAAAATTCTCGTTCCCCCTAAAAATCTGAACTGAGAAAAATTAGTTTAAAGATTTCACAACAGCATGCTATTTATTTCGATGGTCAAGAAAATTTATCAAAGTGACCTCCTCCATAAATACGGCCTTGCTCATAAACATGAAACTGCTCTGTGGCAATTTCAGGCAATCATCTTCAATTTTTTGGAGCTTTCGAGCTGTGAATATTGCTCACAACACGTGTTGGTCACAAAACGGACCACGCAATGATCGCAATGAACTACCAGGAAAACGAACATATAAGCCGAGTGGCACACAAACACAGCAGGAGTAACTCACACTTGGCGCGACAGCAGCGACGGATGGTCATGTGATACGTTTCCGCCAATTTGAGCCTCAGTTCCAGTTTCCCAGTGACTCTGATGTAGGCACACGGCTCAAAGAGTGCGTTTTTAATTAATTTATTTGTTTATCATCTGATGTACTCTCAACAGAAGGTCTCTCGTGATAAAAAAAGAGTGCGAAAAACAAACAATCTAACGCTGCATTCACTTCGCGTTCGGCTTCTTGCCAGCTTTGCAGCCGCGTCTTGAAAGGGGCGTTTGAGAGGGACGCTCTCCCCAGCAAATTTGCGCCCCTCTCGCAAAAAGACTTTTTATTCTTTTCTGCTGTACAGATGACAACCAAACTTTTATGAGTATGTTCTTTAATGAACCATCCATCCAAAACCACTCAAATTTCAAAATGCGTATTTTTCTCGAAAATCATCTTTTTAGCCTCGCATCCTCCCTTAAATCAACGAGGAGACACAATTCTCAATTGCCCGGTGTAACTATTAGGTGGTTTCATTCTCGATTTTGCTTTGTTGGCTAGCAATACCTGCTAGAGTGCCGCGCTTGTTCCGCTGCTGCCTATTGCGGTTCCGCCCTTTTTTGCCCCAAGCAATATGGCCGCCGGTGGCTTCCCTCGCTCCCGCAGGCGGCTGCAGGAATTGCCACGTCCAGAAGTCTTATCGAGCCTTCTTGTTTCCAAACACCACACAATGCGATTGGGATGGGCGGCAACACTTTATTCTGCGAATATTCAGCTGATTTTTGAGGTGGGTGGTCGCCCCGCTGGCTCTCGCTGTCAGTCTGACCTGCCCATCTATGCCATAGCCTGCCAGGACTGCATCCGACAATGTCTGATCGTCCTTAAAGTACCTGAATTGAAGACCTCACTGGTGATACCTATGGTTATGTGGTGGAGGGGTGGGATTCTTCACACGAAGGGCACCGGGGATCGCGGTATCCATCCAGAAACATGGCGTTACATTTTAAGAGCAGTATTAGTATTTTGTTGAGGAAATGGCGTTTATTGCAGAGTCTGGGATAGGGGAGGTGGGAGGATGGAAGAAGGAAAGAAGGAGAAACAGCCAGGGTCTCGTCCATTCATGGGGGAGGCCAGTGGTGAAGGGAGACCAGTAAGTTTCGGGTGCTCAACGGTAGGCGGCGATCACAATCGCCTCCACAAGTTCCAAGAGGCTGTGCAGCTTGAGCCAGGAATTTGGAAGATGAGGGGAACAGCTGTTCGTTTGCGGTCGCGGCTGGGAGTCCCTGTTGTCTGTAGGCAGTGATGAGCCTTGAGCGTTCCTGCGCCAGCGCTGGGCAAGTTTGGTAACACCACAGTCTCCAACATTCCCAAATCATATAAAGGCAAACAAACATTTATGTCGGAGTGAAAGGTCAATGTGTGAGAATGTCTAAAACGCCAATACTGTCAACAGCAGTGCTCTACTAATCGAAAAATTAAGGTAAATGTAAGACACGACGTGCGCCCACTGCGTGCGCCATGAGTGGGACATTTTGGAAATGATCCCGGTGACGTCAAGAGTCCCGAGTACAATTAGCCACTAGTAATCAAACTAGTTGCGATAAAAAAAGAAACTTCCGGGCATCACAATACGTAATATAATGCTACTTGTTCGTTTCTGTTTGATTCATGGAAAAAAGAACCTCTTGGCGTTACTATGGGAACCGGTGCGAGTAAAGTCCCTAGATTTTTCCCTGTTCTTTCTTAAGTACCGACAACCATTGAAGCGCCGGCGACGAATCTCATTGGCTAACGCTCGTTTTTGGCAGCCATGTTCTTCCTAACTCTTTTCCAGCACCTGGTGAAACGCGTCCCTCATTCACTAATGACAGGGGGTTGACGGGAGGAGAAAGGCGCGTCGCGATAGCATATTGTCCGCTGAAAGGTGCGTGGCTAATGTACTTAGACGCACATGGCTTTGTAAATCTTCCAAGTTAGGAAGAAAATGGCGTCGGACGCCAGCTGCGCGTGAGAGAGGGCCGTGAAAGGAGGCAGTTGTCGGTACTTAAGTAAAAGCGAAAAATCTAGTAAAAGCGAAAAATCTAGGGACTTCAGGTGCGAGTGGTTCAAAGGTTTCGTTCTTGCCGAGCTGCCCGTTTTATTAGTAGTTTCGGTATCGCGTACTGCAGCGTATGCTTGGCTCTCGCTATTTTCGCACTGCTGGTAAGCTCCGTTACAGTGAACTATACAGTTTCGGAGTGGCCCGTGGCTGCGTCTTGGCAATGTTGATGGCCGCCGTTGCGCAAGAAACCGTAGCGTCGGCGGCCGGGCAGTAAAGGCGGGCAACGTTGGGAACGGCAACTGCTACGTCAGAAGGCCCGTTCAGGCGGGTAACTTGAAGTGCGCGAACGTCGTGCGGACCACTAAAACGTGATTTTCTTTCAAAATAACCATTTCCTTGCCACAAAACAAGCACTAAGAGGTTTCTGGAACGCTATTTCAACAATCAACGTCCACTTAATATTTGCCTTTAGTGTCCCTTTAAGTGCGCATAGCTATGAAAGTTACTCTGGCAGTGTCACATTCTCTACTGGTCTCGTCGCACTCGCAATAAAAAATGTTGATTGGTATGTGCCAAATATGGGATGCCATGCAATAGAGGGTTGAACTACCCACTCGTTGCGCAGTTCACTTGTTTTGACGCCCGGTGCGATTGTACGATTCTGCCAAGCAATATTGGATCCGTTAGGGAGACTCCACCCACTATATGACATTCATACAGCTTTTTTTTCCCCACGAAGCAGTTTCAAGCACTGGCGTCGCTCCGCGGTAAAACACTTGCTCGCCACACAGAAGGCCTGGGTTCGATTCTCACTCAGGCCGAAGAGTTTTTTTATTATTTATTTATTTTCGTCTATCTCGGGTATTTGCTCGCGGACAACGCTGATTTTTCGCTCACAACCAACGACACCGACACCGGAGTTTCTGCTGAATGGCCTCTTTAACGCTATCGCGTTAAAGGGACACTATAGAGCAAAACGATTTTTCTCATATTAGTAAAGCACTCTTTCACGATGCCAAAAACACCACGGTTGCTGCGAGAAGACGGTTAGTGAGCGAGAAAACGCGTAGAAACAAAATATGGGTGGCGACGCCACCTTGAAGTTTCCGCACCATTCGCCGTGACGTCACATGTTTTAACGGCGCCTACTAGGGACTACGTAGTTCCTAATCGGTAAAAATGAAGTACATTGTCCTCTGACGGGGCCATAGACCTCACATACCAAGTTTAGGGTGATTTTGTTGAGCCAATTGCGCCAAAATACGATACATACACATTGAAATTCGTGACTTCACGCGGGGACCATTCGGCGCGGAATTTAGAAATGAAACTTTGAACTTGATTTTCTCGTCTATTAATAAACTTATGATGGTGAAATTAACGACATTAGAGTTCTCAGAGTACAATTTATCGACCGTAACCGATTCACTGTTTCTCTTTAGTGTCCCTTTAATACATGGGAACAACAGAGAAGAATACAGCACAACCAGAGTTCCGCTGTTTCTTCAGATTTCATGTGCACTTGTGTGGAACTGAGTTTAGGGTTTTGTTTTTACCTGTGATATGCTTTTCTGAATTTACTGGCTGTCGTCTTGTTGCCTTTAAGTTCGCTGTTTTTATCGACAGTTTTCATGTATGGAAGTATATTAATTTAAACAATAATGAGTAATTGGTGCGACTTTACACGCCAAAACCACGACGTGATTACGAGGCACGCCGAAAGAAAAGAATAAAAACGTGCCAAAATTGCCGAAAAATTTTCTTTTCGCTGATTTTGTTGACCTTTTTTTTCTGAATTAAATGGTACCATTATTTCAGTTAAATGAGGCTCCCTTGTTTCAGTAATCGCGTAAAAGTGATAGCTCACAGGTAGCTTCACTGCATGGCTACAATGAAAAATGGAAACAAAATGAAAGCCGCAACACTAAATGGCCCAACATGAGCAAGTGTGCCCATCTAGCGTCAAGAAACACAAATATGACGAGTATAGTCTTCATTGGTTCCGTGTAGGACCAGTTTTTGTTGATGACCAGTGTAGTCTTCATCGGTCATTTTGTTACAAAATCTCATGACGACTATACTCGTCAAAGGTAGCGAAAGGGTTAATTTCGACTACCCGTGGTTGTTAAATGTGCGCGCACACTCAAGCTCACCGCTACGGATGCGGATACGAAGAACTTTATTGAGAGCATCCTCAGAAGCGCCGCCCCTTAGGGCGACACTACGGGCAGCTCCCACGTGGGGATGGTTAGGCCCAGCAAAACCGCCGCATCGAAGGCTCTCTGGACAGCCCAAATCTCATGATGGCGTTGCGAGCTTTTGATGGCCGAGCTCCACTTCTGGTCAGTTATGTCCCTGTCCTCTCGTAGCGAGGGACGCCGCAAGAGCATGTGATCTAGATTGCATGTCTTACCACAGCTAGGCCACTGTGACCTAAAAAACAAACAAACAAACAAACAGACAGACAAACAAACAAAACAAATAAACAAACAAACAACAAAGGTCTGCGCCGAACGTGCAGCACAGTCACAGCGAAAGCTGGAAGAGCGGCCTTTCTAAAGCCCGTTCCAAACTCTCTTGGGGCAACTAATACAAGCTACACATGCAAGGTATCCGCTACGCCATTAATTGTAATCATATATTTTGTTAAGTAGGGAAGCACCCACTTTGCCATTATTCGTCATTCTGCAGAGAAGCGAGGTACCCGCTACACATCTGTAAGGCATCATGTGTACATTGTTGATGCTGTGCCTGAACACGATGAAGAATTATGGCTTAGCACTTTGTGTCATTGGGAAGCTTTAAACCCCACACTCGTTGCGCAATTCACATTGCGTGACGCCTGGTTGTTATTTTACTCTTCTACCACGCTATATTACATCCGTTGGTGCGATTCCTTGCTCGACATGCCGAGCGTGACGTGCGACGCGGACACTCGTCTGTCGTCAGGTATAGCCTTAGACCGGCTTCGCTGTTAAAGATCTACGTGACCATTTCGGCCCCTCCCCTCGAGACATCTTAGCCAGTAGACGACCTCATGCAACGTGGCGGCAGCGGTGACATCACTAGGAGCCTTTGTGGCTATAAAACTTGCTTGGCTAATCTGCACGGCGCTGTTGGCTTCGAACTTTCAGAGTGAAAATGCTGCTGTCAGCAACGATCAGGCATTTTCAGCACTGCACAACGCATACTTCAATTGTTTTATTTTTCTTGCGTTACATATTGCAAATTGAATCCATCTTGCACAATGAATGTGTGCCATATTTGGTAACAACGGTTTCGCACATGAAGGAAGAAGAAGGCCGTCGCTGAAAATTTGTCACTTCCGGTGATTCTTTCATTTGGGGCCACCATATTTGGTTTTAGCCACAGGAGCGTTTTCAACGCTTTATCAAATTTTTTACGACAATTTAAAAGAATTGAATGATAAATGTAGCTGAATTCAGTTGTCTTAGTTACAACTGTATTTAATTGTTTTTGTTATTGTTGCTGTTAAGCGGTTTATTGGACGGGACTCGGCGACAATTCGCTATGGCGACAGTCCAGGCCAAAGCACGGGCTCCGAGAGCGAGCGGCGTTTACAAGAGGACGACCCACTAGGAGCCGCTGGAGAACGCAACCGTTTAACAGTACCAGTTGCTTCGCCATAATTACCCCGGGTACGAAAAGGGAGCCGTCCGGCGACCTAATAGCTCGTCACTATGAGTGGGTCATAGTAGGCCTTGAGGCGCTCCACGTTGACTATGTCGCGCCCTCGACGGCGCATGTCCGAAGCTGGTTCGATGGGTTCGATCAAGTAGTTGACCGGGGATGTGCGCTCGACGACCTGGTATGGGCCTTCGTATTTCGGCAGCAGTTTTGAAGAGAGGCCACTTGCAGTGGTAGGGACCGAGAGCCATACGAGCGCTCCAGGGAGGAACGTGGGCTCAGAAGTGGTGGTGCCGTCGCGAATGCTCTTCTGCAGCTCTTGTTCCTGCGTCGTAAATGTCTTGGCAAGCTCGCGACACTCTTCAGCAAGCTTGGCTGTGTCAGAAATAGGCGCACACTCAGATGGATCCGGCTTGTATGGAAGTATCGTGTCGATGGTGTGCGACGGGTGCCTTCCGTACAGTAAGAAGAAGTGTGAAAATCCAGTAGTGCTCTGAGGGGCGGTATTATAGGCGTAGGTGACGAAGGGCAGAATGGCATCCCAATTGGTGTGATCGGCGGCGACGTACATTGACAGCATGTCGCCGAGCGTGCGGTTAAAGCGTTCGGTTAGGCCATTCGTCTGCGGGTGGTAAGCAGTAGTTTTGCGGTGAATAGCATGACACTCTTTCAGAATGGCTTCCACGACTTCCGATAAGAACACACGGCCTCGATCGCTGAGAAGCTCTTGGGGTGGACCGTGACGCAGTATGAATCTGTGTAGTAGGAAGGAGGCAACATCGCGCGCTGTAGCCGCTGGGAGGGCGGCGGTTTCGGCGTATCGCGTTAGATGGTCAACAGCGACGATGGCCCAGCGGTTACCAGCCGAAGTCAGAGGAAGGGGTCCATACAAATCGATGCCCACGCGCCCAAACGGACGGTTAGGGCAAGGTAATGGTTGTAGACCTGCTGGCGACACGTGCGTTGCAGGTTTTCGGCGTTGGTAATCGAGGCAGGAGCGAACGAACTTCTGCACGTAGCGGTACATCCCACGCCAGAAGTATCGTTGTCGTATGCGGTGGTAAGTTTTGGATACCCCAGAGTGCGCGCATTGCGGGTCAGAGTGGAAGGCTTCGCATATTTCAGAACGCAGACTGCGGGGTATCACTAGTAGCCACTGGCGGCCGTCGGCGTTGTAATTGCGTCGGTGCAGGAGGTCGTCACGAACGGCGAAATGGTGGGCTTGACGACGCAACGCGCGAGTGGATGGTGTTGCCGACGGATCAGTGAGCAAGTCGATCAGCGAGGTGATCCATTTATCCTTGCGCTGTTCGGTAGTGATGGTGTGAACGTTGATTGAAGCAACAGCCATGTGAGATACTGAGCAGGGGGCATTGTTGTCAGGCAAGGGAGAGCGCGAGAGGGCGTCGGCGTCAGCATGCTGGCGTCCGTTGCGGTACAGCACGCGGATGTCGTAGTCCTGCAGGCGAAGTGCCCAGCGGGCGAGACGGCCTGAGGGATCCTTCAATGACGACAGCCAGCATAGTGCATGATGGTCGGTGACGACATCAAATGGGCGACCATACAAATAAGGTCGAAACTTTGTAAGGGCCCATATGATCGCCAGGCACTCTTTTTCCGTGACTGAGTAATTGGTCTCGGCTCTGGTAAGCGTACGGCTTGCGTATGCCACGACATATTCGGGGAACCCTGGTTTGCGCTGCGCAAGGACAGCGCCGAGGCCTACACCGCTGGCGTCCATGTGTACCTCCGTTGGGGCCGTAGGATCGTAGTGGCGTAGGATGGGAGGAGACGTCAACAAACGACGGAGCTTTGCGAACGCGTGGTCACACTCGGACGACCACGAATTTAGGGGTCCGTTACTTCCAAGGAGCTTCGTCAGCGGCGATATGATGGTGGCAAAGTTTCGTATGAAGCGTCTAAAGTACGAACACAGTCCTACGAAACTGCGCAGTTCTTTTACGGTCGTAGGTTTGGGAAATTCGGCCACGGCCCGAAGCTTGGCCGGATCGGGAAGGATTCCGTCCTTGGACACGACGTAGCCGAGGATTGTCAGCTGCCGTGCTGCAAATCGGCACTTCTTCAGATTCAGTTGGAGGCCGGCGTTGCGCAAACGCGTCAAAACATGCCGCAGACGTTGGAGATGCGTGGAGAAGTCCGGAGCGAAAACCACGACGTCGTCGAGGTAACACAAGCACGTGTGCCATTTCAAGTTGCGCAGAACGGTGTCCATCATGCGCTCGAAGGTCGCGGGCGCATTACACAGACCAAACGGCATGACGTTGAACTCGTACAAGCCGTCGGGCGTGACAAAGGCTGTCTTCGGTCGAGCGTCATCCGCCATGGGTACTTGCCAGTACCCCGAGCGCAAATCAAGAGACGAAAAGAATTCGGCTCCTTGCAGGCTGTCAATCGCGTCGTCGATTCGCGGCAGCGGATAAACATCCTTGCGAGTGATCTTGTTGAGCCGTCGGTAGTCCACACAGAACCGCACGGAACCGTCCTTCTTCGCAACGAGAACAACGGGAGAGGCCCATGGGCTGTCCGAGGGTCGAATAACGTCGCGTCGAAGCATATCGTCGACTTGCTCATTAATGACCCGGCGTTCTGCGGGAGACACGCGATATGGACGTTGCCGCAGTGGTGGTTGGGCGCCGGTGTCGATGCGATGCGTAACAGCGGTAGTGCGGCCGAGAGAAGTTTGCCAGACATCGAAAGAAGAACGAAATTCTTCCAGCAGGCACAGAAGTTGGGAACGCTGGACCGATGTGAGGTCGTCAGCAATGGAGGACCTAAACACATCAGCAGGTGACGAATCGGACGCGGAAACAGCACTGAGCGTACCGGAACTGGGACAGTGCGTGTCATCGGGTGCGTCCATAACTTGTGCGTCTTCGAGGGGTTCCACTCTGCC
This sequence comes from Rhipicephalus sanguineus, assembly GCF_013339695.2. Taxonomy (NCBI): domain Eukaryota; kingdom Metazoa; phylum Arthropoda; class Arachnida; order Ixodida; family Ixodidae; genus Rhipicephalus; species Rhipicephalus sanguineus. The sequence goes on along the minus strand of NC_051184.2, from coordinate 68,166,493 downwards.
GAGACATTCCCCTCGCACCAACGTAACAATGTATGGAGATGGGTTGTTAACAAAAATAGCGGTGCTGCCCTGAGTGACTTGGACGGTCGCGAAAGGTACCAGCAAGCCTCTCCTAGTGCAAACGTGGTCAGATGGCGAAATGAGCGCAATGGTGTCGGAGAGACCGGCGCAGTCGACTGACACAGCCGTCGACGAATTTGGAGGAACTTTGGTATCGTCTTTGACGAGGATCTTGCTCAATACCGATGAAGTGTCTGCCGGCGTCAGATCTGAGAACGGGGAGAGTTCGATTTCGGCTTGTGCGCAATGAATTACGGCGTCGTGGCGGGAGAGAAAATCCCATCCCAGGATGACGTCGTGAGAGCATGCAGCAATTATAATGAACTCGACGTCGTACAAAACGTCCTGAATGACGACGCGAGCTGTGCATATTGCTGTAGGATGAATACTCTGGGAGCTCGCTGTACGGAGAGACATCCCAGAAAGTGGCGTCCTCACTTGTCGCAGTAATCGGCTCAATTTTTGGTCCATAACGGATACGGCGGCTCCAGTGTCGACAAGGGCAGATGCGGGAACACCGTCGACAAACACGTCTATCACGTTCGATGGTCTTCGCTGAGGGCTTTCGCAGTTCAATAGCGTCGCAGCCCTTGCCTCCTGGACTGCGACGACTAGTTTTCCTGGTCGCGAGCGACCTGACGTGGGCGCATCGGCGACAGTGAGCGACGTCGTGGAGACGGAGAGCGCCGAGTAGATGGAGCTTGGCGTGACGTCGGCGACAGAGGCGTAGGTGGGGCGTAAAATGTGCGGTTTGACTGGCTGGTGGCGGGCGACACGACTTGAGGCGGTTGGACGCGATTGCAGTAACGCGCCACGTGGCCGGCGTAACCGCATGCGAAGCATATGGGGCGGTTGTCAGGTGTGCGCCATCGGTTTGCTGGAGCAGGGCCCGCCCATGGCGCAAAACGTGATTGACTGGGTGGCGACTGATATGACTGCATCGTTGGCTGCAGTCGTGGCCTCTGCATGACGTCGGCGTAGGTAGCCGGCACAGCCGCTTCGAAGGACTGATGTCTAGGGGCGGCTTCGGCGTAACTGTGTGGGGCTGCCGCAGGTATTACTGGGGACGTCCTGGCGACAACTTGGGCGTAACTGAGTGGTGCAGGAGCTGGATGGTGCTGGTGGTACTCAGGCATGACCTCCGCGATTTCCTGCTCAATCGCTCGACGGAGGGGAGGGAGAAGAGTGGTTGACGGCTGTTGAACGTACTGAGGTTGAGCAAAGTCCAGCAGCGAGAACTGGCGCGCAATTTCCTCGCGCACGAATGACTTCACCTCTGCGATCAAGGCGGAGTGGTCGGATATGGTCGACAAGCCAGCGAGCTCGGCGTCGCGGGATGGAGAGCGACGGGTCATCGACCGCTGCCGGCGCAGCTCCTCGTAGCTCTGGCAGAGCGTGATGACCTCGGCCACTGTGCTGGGGTTTTTGGCGAGCAGCATCGTGAAGGCATCGTCGTCGATGCCTATCATAATGTGCCTCATCTTGTCAGATTCCGACATGGTGGCGTCGGCTTTCTTACACAAATCGAGGATGTCTTCAATGTAGCTGGTAAAGGTTTCGCCGGCCTGCTGAGCTCGTTCTCGCAAACGCTGTTCGGCCTGCAGCTTACGAACGGCAGGGCGGCCAAACACGTTGATGATGGCGGTCTTGAAGTCGGACCACGTCGTAAAATCGGATGCGTGGTTGTTGTACCACAGGCCGGCCACACCCGCGAGGTAGAAAACCAAGTTGGTCAATTTTCCCGCCTCGTCCCATTTATTGGGGACACTCACGCGTTCATAGATCGCGAGCCAGTCCTCCACGTCGGTCCCATCTGCGCCAGTGAAGACTGGGGGGGTCGCGGATACGAGTGACACCGGGGCATGAGGTCGGTGTAGGCGAGGCGTCTGCTGGGCGGCGTCTTGAGGCATGGTAGCTGGTAGGGTACGGGATCGAAGCTCCAGAGGCATCGAATGGGAGCACAGCACTCTCCACCAATTTGTTAAGCGGTTTATTGGACGGGACTCGGCGACAATACGCTATGGCGACAGTCCAGGCCAAAGCACGGGCTCCGAGAGCGAGCGGCGTTTACAAGAGGACGACCCACTAGGAGCCGCTGGAGAACGCAACCGTTTAACAGTACCAGTTGCTTCGCCACACTGTTGTTGTTCTCCGAAGGTCTTTTTTTATCTTGCGAGTTTATATTACCAATCTGTAATGGCTAAACATTTCATTTTTAACATTTTCCTTGAGTAAGTGCATTAGTTTCCTAAGCAAGGCAGCGTCCGATTCATGGCCTATCCCCGGAGTGGTTTGCGCCAAGATATTGAGGAAAGAACCAACCAACCAACTCACGCTGCATTGCCGCAACTTGGTCTAGGCTAAAACTGGGCTTTATTAAAAAGAGATTTCACCATCTCCCACTAAAGCGAACCATGTCGGGATGCGAAGAAGCGCATGGGTCGACTTAAAGTTCCGTTCATCACGCGTACCTTGCTCGATGTTAACGCGACCTTGCATGTGGAGCACACCATGAATTTACTGTAGTTGCTGTTGCTGTTACTCGTCCCGAACGCTTGTTGAGCGCGCCACGCGGGTTCAGCGCGCGTCTGCAGAATCTCGTTCCCCGACGCCATCACGTGATTCCTGAGAGAGTGTAAGGGGGCGAGGCCACAGCATCTTACCCAGCCCCTTACACAGGCCCGAACGCGCTAGCGCGTGCCAGCACACGTGGTTTTGTCTGCGTTACGCCCAAGGAGGTTGGTTACGACAAGCTAGGACAGCATACGGCAGCCCGGGCCTTTAAAGTGCTCTGCACGTGTCATCATCAAGGTGGTCGAAGAACAAGACGAAGAAGACTTCTCCTTGGCGCGAGCGCGCGCTCTGCACGTATCATCATCAAGGCGGTCGAAGGACAAGATGAAGAAGACTTCTCCTTGGCGCGAGCGCGCGCTCAGTATGTTACAGATGGCTATGGTAGGTTTTAGAAAGCGGACGGTCGCCAATGGAACTACGGACAAAGCCCAGCGCATAAGCTGCTTTGCATCTAAAATAACTCCTCATTGTAATTGACGCTGTAACCTCTAATAACTCTTAAACAAATTCAGACTATATGATCCGCCCGACTCTGGGCCGATTCCCCTGAGTGTGTAGGTTCCAGTAATTCCAGGAGCGTCATCATCATTATTAGTGCCACTGTTACTGAGGAGGAGCAGAAGACGACGAAGTAGTTGCACGGCAGAGCAAGAAGGGTTGGAACGTAGTTGTTCGACATTGACGGCATGTCTAGGCGCAACCGTATCGGTGACGGCCACCGCAATGTCGCGAAGTGGCGCCGACACCGCGCGTCACGACACCCGCGCCCTAGCCAACTGCCCACTTCGTTGCACTTGCCGCAATGGCACCAAATCCAGCTGCCGCCATTTGAAAAGAACTGGTACCAGGAACACGCCGACACAGCCCTACGGTCAGGTGATGAGGTGGACTATTTCAGAAAGTCCAACGGAATCACCGTGAAGGGAGACTACGTGCCCAAGCCCATATTTGATGCTGTTGAAGCAATCCTTCCCGACTCCGTAAGAAAAACCATCGAAGCCCAGAATCTTTTCACGCTCACAGCCGTGCAGGCTCAGTGCTGGCCAGTGGCACTCCAGGGCAGGGACCTTCTGGCCACTCTACGGAACGATGCAGAAGGCAAGACACTGGCGTACCTCGTTCCCGCCATTGTCCATACAATGAACCAGCCTCCCGTTCAACCTGGTGACGGGCCAATCGCCGTGGTGCTGGTGGCTGGGCGGGAATCTGCACTACTGACTCAGCAGGCGGCATCTAAATTTGAAGCATATACCGGAGTGTGCAGCACTTGCGTCGTTTCACGAGATATCGACGGACAGGAAGTCGCTCACCTTAAGAGAAGCAGCAAGCTGTGTGTTGCGACACCGGGCCGCCTCCTGTCTTTGCTGCAAGAAGGCAAGGTGAACCTCTCTCGATGCACGTTCGTGGTTGTTGATGAGCTTGACCGCATGTTGATCCTCGGATTAGAGCCGCAAGTTCGCCAGGTTTTCAAGTACGTTCGGCCGGATCGCCAGACTCTCGTCTGGGGAGCCGCGCCGTTGTTTATGGACGCGCGTGCTCTTGCCGTGGAGTTTTGCGTGCACGGACCCATAGAGGTCGCCGTCGAGCCGCCGCACGCTTTGTTCAACCGACAAGTGAGACACTTCGTTCGGGTGTGTGGGGACGCAGGGAAAATCGACGCCTTCGCTGCCATCTGCGAAGAAATTTTCGACGGAGAGCGAGCGGACGAGACAGAAGAAAAGTCTATCGTCTTTGCCGATTCAGCGCAGACTGTCTCCGACCTGACGAGGATGATTCGGCGGTACCCGCGTTTCGTCGTCGGCGTGCACGGCCGCCAAGCTGACGATAATCGGCAATGGACGACCAACGCATTTCGAAAGGGCTGGTACACCGTCCTCGTGGCGACCAGTTCGGTGGCGAGAAACCTGAACGTACCGGAGCGAGTACAGTTCGTAGTGAACTACGACTATCCGGGAGGTCCTGATGAGTACATACGCCGGACCGGCTTTGCGGCCTCTGCGGTGTACACAATATTCACGCCGCAAAATTGCCAGCACGCCGAAGGACTGATATCGATCCTAGAGAGTGCCAAGCAGGAGGTGAGCCCAGAGCTGAAAAATATTCGAGCCTGTGGCAGACCCAAAGTTTGAAGGGAGTTAGCCGGTTTCGTTCGTTGTTTTGCGAACCTTTCTAGCTCGCCATAAAACACTGAAAATTTCTTTATGGAATATTTACAGCTGCTCTGTTAGAGTATATTTCCTCGCCAGAATATGTCTTCTGGGCAGAGCAGGTGACAAGTAGGGGATCGCGTTTGAACCACTTAAAGCCTTTGAGCACCGCAAAAGTGCGTAGTAAAGCAACAGTGTGTTATCCAAAGAAGGCTTGAACACACATACACGGCGAACAGCTTTTTTAAATAAAGGAAGAGTGTGTAATCCAAAGAAGGCTCGAGCACACAAATACGGCGAACGAATTTTTTAATAACGGAGGAGTGTGTTATCCAAAGAAGGCTCGAACACACATCAATGGCTTCCAAGTTTTTTAACACGAAAGTGTTTTATGCCGGTGTCCGCCAAGACTTTACTAATTACGCATTTAGATCACGGAAATGACGTCGGAAAAAGTACACGTTCAGATGGCACAGAAAAAAGTTCCCTTGAATCGAGTCGAACCCACGACCTTTCAGGTCCGCGACGATGCCTGCCGGGCGCTCAAGCAACTGCGCTACCGTCACTTATTTTAATTGCGATAGCACTCACGTTAAAGCACAGAAGTCTGTGTTATCGAACGAAGTGCACTCTAAGGTGCGATGATGTGAATATAACACGTAGGTTTGGTTAGCGCATTCCTCCAGGGTCGAGCAACGCTTCAATTTAGATTGCTGAATCATAGGAATACAAATGTAATATTTATTAGACTTCTATAAAAGCGGAGCCAACACTGGAACGACAATTGACCCAGCGTGACGCCTGTACCATAGGAGTACATAGGTGGTGTTTATTACTTCGTTACAAAATTATATAGCCAGCACTAAACCCACAATTGACGTTGCACCGACATTACGCCTGCATAGGGTCATTTTCCATAGCAGTTCCAAGACCTGGCGTGGCTCTGCGGTAGAATACCTGACTGCCACGCAGAATGCTTGGGCTCGATTCCTTATAGGATCCTAATTTTTATTCTTTGCACTCGTGGGTTCAACGCTGCCGGTGTCAGTTTTTGAGGAGCAGTGACGTCCCGACGCATAGCTGGCTCCGCTGGTGCGTCGGAGCCGCTGCCGCCTCGCGGGCATCGCGGATCTGCGCATTCCAGAGGAGTTACGCCATAGCGGCGGCAGACGCACTGGCGCCGGCGCGTGCCCAGCTGTGCGCCTTCGTTGAGCAGTAGCCAAATCTCACCCTGCGCCGGGCGTTGGAGCCATAGAGACGGCAGCGTGTTAGTACACTGACCACCGTCTTTGTGGAAATAGAGAAATGACGTTGAGAAAAAAAAATAAATATACATGTGTCACATAATGCGTATACCGCGTGTGTGTCATTCAAGCAGCAGTAAGCATGATATTCAAGCTAATGCTAGACAAGCAGGAGAGCTAAGAATAATCAGCTGGACCTTAGTTCACGCTACGTATATCCTGGCACAGCCGAGCTAAGCCACTATAATTTTCTTAACGCTCTCGCGTAAAAATTATCAATGTCTGTTCTCGCCATTCCTTGGTAGATATAAACTGTCAATCACCTGTGGCACATACCCGTATACCACGGCCCGTGGTATACGGGTATGTGCCACACGTGTCTGGAGGAAAGGGTTTGACGACGTACTTGACAGGATGCTCACGTTATTCATGTTATGACCAAACAGTCATATTCGTCAAACCTTCTTACCCTCCCATGCCAATTTTGGTCTACACTAAGTTAAGGAGGCGATTGCGTTAGCATCCAGACGTAGGCGGCTAGATAGACAGACAGAGAGGCTTTCGCTGTAAAGGGCAGTCTTCGCGATGCCAGCGGCGGCGCAAGTTGGCAACGCTAGCTTCACCACGTTACGTTGACGCGAAAACCGAGTCGTCTTGACGCATGCGCATTAGCGCGCGCCTGGCGTCTCTTCATCACGAAGAGACACGGCTAACACGGCCACTGTGAAATCCGGTAGCACGTCGCATCTCGCGCCGGCCATAGCCGGGGCGCTTCGACGGACGCCTGACGCGTGGGTCGCGCTTGACTTCGCTGCGCGTTCGCTAGCGTAGCGTCGCTGTGCCGAGCATGCGCGTGCGTCGATGTGATGTCGAAGTATCAATGACCCTTCATGTTGTAAGAAATTCTGTGGTCGGTGAAAATGAGGAGAAATACTTTATTTATCCCAAGAGGGAAGAGTGCGGTAGTGGAGGTGGTATAGGAGCTTGCCCGGCGTAGGTCTCCGCTACCCTCTTGGCCTAATCCAGGATCTGATCCTGGACCTCGGGCGCCGAGCTGCACATGGCAGCCTCCCACTGCTCCTTACTTCTAACGTCGGTGAAATGCGGTGTGCGCGGTGATTCGATTTGGTGACGACGCAGTTACGTGATTTACCTTTCTGACGCGTCCTCGCCAGCGTGTATTAATGTACAATAAACATTCAACTAATTCTGTCAGGACTTTTGTGTTATATCGATTCCTTCGACGAAGGTGTCAACCATATTTTCCCCCCTCTTTGACCGTGTTGTCATTTTAATAAATGCGTGGAACACTTTTGATACCGCAGCTCTTAGGCGCTCGTTTCTGGGTTACACGTCGTCCTTCGTTGTCCACCGCTGTAACCGAGCGAACGAGCACAGTGAAAGTTCTGGCTCGCGCACTCCATACACGCGACGTTCTTTTCTTTCGCCGAGGCCGGCTGCATTTCTCTGGAACCTTCGCCTTCGAAACAGAAGAGAGAGAGAGAGAGAACGTTTATTTACACCCGTCGAGAATGACGGGGGAGGAGGCTTTGGCGTCTGCCCCCGTTCATCCCCCTAGCCGTCAGCCGGAATCCCTTGGGACTCGGCGGCGGTCAGGGCGAGACCGATGACTTTACGTTGTTCTTTGGCATCTTGGCTGCGTAATAAGGCCTCCCAAGATTCTACATTTCTGCTTGGATCGTTGTAGCAAGGGCAGGTCCAGACCATGTGCACTAGACCCGAAGTGCTATTACAGTGCGCACATCGGGAATCAAACACTTCCGGGTGCCATTTACTGTACAGGTGAGGATTTGGAAACACCCCGGTTTGCAATTTTCGCCACAGAAAAGAAAAATAAGTTGAACCAATGAATAAAAAATAAAAGAAAAGATAACAAGGTCAAAGAAATAAAAAAAAAATGTGGGCAACTCAACTCTGAGTGAATGCTGGGGAAGTGCAGCACACGCCCTGTCCCTGTGTTTTATTGCGATTGCAATAATATGGACACTCTCGGCAGATCTTTGCCGTCGCCACCGCCGTCATGTCCCGGATATGTATATATACACACAAATAAAATTAATTCAGAAGAAAAAACACGCCATATTCACGAAGTGAATGATGTTAGAGGAGCTTGCTCGGAGATGGTCGGGTAACACGTGAATCCTCCATACAAATTCCTCTGTCGTCTTATAAAGACATGACCACATTGTTATAGATATACACATTATATACACAATGTTTATTAATTTACATTTTGCGACAGGAAACTCTCGTTGAAGAACCGCGATGGCGTTGGCGCTGGACTGCTCGTTGCGGATGGTCGAGATGGTAGTAAGGTTATTGTCGAACCACAAGCGGTCGCATACATTACAGCTGTGGCCGAGCGTGTCGTCGAGGATATCGCGCTTGAAGCGCGCGTCGGTGCCACCAACTTCAGGTAGCGGCCGCTTTCAGTACTTGGCCGCTGCATCCCGCGCCCGTACCTCTTCGAGGTTCGCTTGTCGCCGCTTCCACACTGCTTAGGCTGCGCGCGCCCTCGCCACTGCCGCCGCCTCTGGATCGATGGTGGCTTTCGCTTGCTGCCGGCGCTGGCGTCTCTCTTCTGCTTCGCGGGCTGTCGCCGCATGGTCTTGGTGGCGAGCCCACGCAGTGAGCGCGCTTGAATCACCGGAGAGAGCACAGCTGCGCCTCTAGCGGGAGCAATGAGAACTAGCGGATACGGCGCGATGAACAAGGCGCGAGCATAAAGGGGTATTCAGACGGGGGAGGAATGCTCGGGGGAGACAGGGGGATTGCGTATCACGTGACCGCGACGTCACGGATTAGCGAGTGGGCGTGACCCCCCCGCGGCTCCTCGGAGAGACGGGGACCTTTTCCCCGAAAGGACAAACGATCCCCGGCGGTGGGGGATGTGGCGGAATTTCGGGCTCTTGTTTGGCCACATTGTTGCACTTGCTCCTGCAGAGAGCGGTAGCGGGTGTACAGTCTGCAGCTGCATGGTCGTCTGCAGCTCGTCGTCAGCAGCTCGTCAAACGGGTGGTACAAGACACCAGAGTAGTCTAGTAACACTGGTCTACCCCTCTGTTCGCCTCGTCCGTGTGAGTGGGGGGCATTTGTGGAGACTTCTCCTCGAGAGCTGACGTCACTAGGCTCCGCCTTCATCCCCCGAGCATTTCTCCCCCGTCTGAATACCCCTTAAGAAGCTTGGCGAGCAAGCTCCTAAAAATTCCGAAGCGCGCGAGCGGGGCTTCGAACTTGCGACCCCTCGTTCCGCAGCGCGCTGCCTTACATAATTACGTCATGCGTCATTCGTTAGATAGATTTAGTTGGGCGTCGGCAACAACGTACAGACGCAGCCTGCCAGCCATTTCCTATGGCAGGCTGCGTCCGTACGTTGTTGCGGACGCTCAACTAAATCTGTCCATTGTTCTCCAGGATACTAACGGCAGGATACAAACGCACGCGGCATTGGGTGATGCGCACAGAACGCCACACGTGGCGAAATTAAAATTATGCGAGACGCGAGGCATGCTGCATCGTTGCCCGCGCTTCGTTTGCATCGTATCGCTGGCGGCCCACGCTAGTTTTCCATTTTAGGGTTGTAGCGCCACGCCACTCGTGACCTGTCGGCCAGGGAAAAAGAAGAGCGTCCCGTGGCTCGGGGTGGTGCGAGCTAGTCGGAACGCTTTCGCTCTTGTAGACTTATGTCACAGGAGGGAAGAAACGAGACGGCTGAACCATATCTGTCTTCGTCGACGTCACGACCACGTGACAATATCTTACACTGTGACCAGGATCCTGAAGCTAATATTACAGCGCAAACGCACAAGACACCCACGAAAAAAAGAAACGTACGACACAAGCGCTGACTAACAACTGCTTTATTCTTTCATACGCCAATGCATATATTTGCCCAAGGCAACTTTACCGCACATGTTCACACAACAATATGTCTAAACCAAAACGTGGAACAAGGATGCTAGTGCATTAGATACGCGAAGACATGAAATTGTATTCAGATGGGTGCAGGAACAAAGAAGTAAAGAAGAAGTAAGAAGAACAAAGAAGTGCGTTTGCGCTGTAATTTTAGCCTCATGAATATGTGGCAACTAGACCCAAATGAAGTTTTATTTTAGTTACCAGAATCGGACGCCCCACCAAGGAACGCGAGCCGTGACTTTACATGCCACTGCCAAGCGCCGTCTTTATTTTCTTCTCTTGAGGTCGCGCGCTCTCCGGTTTTGTTTGCCGCCCAAAGAAAGGCACTACAGGATCTTGAGACAACGAGAGCGCAAGAGTCCGAGAGTGGCTTGCGTTCTGCGCATGCTCCCTGGCGGCTCGCAAATTTCTTGGGTCCCCAATTCTAACCTTCTCTAGTGTTTTGCCGGAGTTGTGATCAGGGTTGCCACTGACTTTCGAGTAAATGTCGCCAAACGACGAGCAAAAAGTCGCCAAAGTCGCCATTTTTTTTTTACAAATTTCGCCAAAAAAGTCGCCGTTATAGATATGCGTGGCATACCTAGTAATGAATGAAAATTTCCACTCACATATAGCCCCGTAGAATACAGTACCACCCAAGACACTGCAATTATATTAACGTTTGTCAATGCCAGTCATATCGCCCGCTTCTCCATGGGAGTGCATGGTGCTGCTTCTCTGACTAGACGCAAGATGTGCGTGGTGGCGCAAGGCTGAATGAATAAAACGCTCATGATATCCTTCCATGCCTGTCCGCTCGTTTCAAAGATAAAAGTGTGGTAAACCTTGGGCGCAAACCGTGTAAGCTTTGCTTTTAATTCACCCGCATGTGAATTAAAAGGATAAAAAGGTTTATTGAAGGTAACACGACAGAATTCTTACAGGAACTGGTCATTAGTGAGTCTTACACCTTTTCAGTGTGAACTAATATGATACCGGACGCCACCGACTCTTTCTTATAGTCATACTTATATCTACACGCGTCAATCCGATGTGTTATCCGATGCGAACAGGTAGACATTGTAAAATGTTATATAGCAATTATTTTCATTGTAAATGCTCACAGAGAAAAATGGAAAATGCCTCAATAAATATTTCTTATTGCACAAATAGCCGCGTATCCGCCTATCTTAGATATTACAAAGCAGTCTTTATGAGCTGAATTGGGGGTAGTGCAACAGTGAATGAGTCGCGAAGCTATTCAGAGCAGTTGGAGCTTTGGCAGAACAAATGGTCGGAACACGTGGCGAACCCGCCGTCTAACCACTTCAGAAACGAAACTTTAGAGAAGCTTAAAGCACCTAAGGTCATAAACTTATAGTCAGACACTGCCCTCTCGCGGTTTGCAAGGCAGTCCGCTGACTTACATTTTGCTGGAATGTCGCTGGGGGACGTTCCAGTACCTCCTGCATCTAGATGAATTGAGGAGATACACACGAGTTACAGGTCGGACATACCGAATACGCGTAATGTGCACATTCTACTCGTGGGTCTAAAATCAAGAAAAATACAGAGAACATTGCCGCTCATTCGTTGGGAAGACACTGAGCTTAGGATGCATAACTCAGTGGAGACCTAAGCCGAAAATCGCCAAAAATTCGCCATGTCGCCATTCACAATTTTAGGTCGCCACGGGCCTCTCGAAGTCGCCAATTTGGCGAAAAGTAGCCACCATTGGCAACCCTGGTTGTGATGTGCGCCTCCGACGTGTACTTTGACATGCACGGCGTGGACAACCGTGCTCGCGCGCTTATCTGGTGAGGGGGAGTTTTGTACTCTTGCGCTTTCACCGCAAATTTTGCGTTGAAGCTATAGACCGTAGAAAGGTCACTTTGCTCGCTGCAGCGGCCGCGTTTGCGAAAGGAGTGAGCTGCTAGCTGGAAGAGCCACAGTACACTGTAAACAAAAATATACCCAGATCGGAGGTCTTGGGGGATGATTCTTTCGCTTAACCCCGGTGACCACCCCCCAACTCGAACACATCGGAATGAACCGGAGTATATACATTCATTCAGCGCCGTTCTACTCCTGCGGGCGATGGACAGAGAAAAAAGGCGCACATTCCCCGAATATACTCCGGTGCTCATGCCGCAAATACTCTGGCGCATCGCTCAGCGGTTTTTATTGTCTGGTGGAGGAGTGACGTAGGCAGCCTAGCCGGGCGGCCGGTCCTCAGAAACCATTGTTAAATATCTTCCCTGTCACCCGAACCGTCGCGGGGTCTCTGACCGACACTTGCTTTCCCACGGTAGAGGTTGGGTGGTTGGCACCCCTGCGTATATGTTCTGGGAACGGGATGGTGACCAGGCTTGTACTCCTCTTTGGTGGTGCAGCTAACAAGGATTGAGGGAGAAAGGGTGGCCGGCGCGGGGGGAGTAGGCGGCCGAGGAGTGAAGAGAGACGTTCAAGCAACGATAAATGAAGGGTTCTTCCTTAGCTCTCTAACAGTTGTAAATACGTAAATAAACTTTTGGTATCATTTGGAAACCTAGCGTCATCGAGCGTTTGAAATCGAACGTTTTTACAACAACCAACACGGCACAGGCCAAACCAGCAGAATCGAAATACAGAGAGGATTGTGCGAAGCCTGCGGCCGCGTTCGGAAAAAGGAAATCGTTCCGTGCACCTTGCGGACGTTACAAGCGACTACAAACGTCAACGAAAGTTGTCATGGACAGCAGCAAGTTGCGGAAACCTTAATCGTGTTCTGGTGCCGCGCAGCAAACTGTGCATTGTGATCTCGCGAGTGGCGAACAAGCGGACGGTCGCGGCAGCGGCGCAATACTGGTGAGTGAGTTCTTTATAAATTATCTGCGTCATTTTTGTCGAAAAGTGCTAAAATTGGGTACTATTATGTTGATAACCAAACATGTTACCAAGACTAGGCTAGCATTACAGGATGGCAGTAAAAACTCCAGTGGAAATTTTGAAAACGCGTTATTTGGACCACGTGTTCTAAAAAATATGGATAACTGCGGTAACTTTAAACACACAACTATAATATTTGGAGATCAGAGTGACTCTAGTGATATGTATTAATGAAAAACATCATAGTTGTGGGTTGATTTAATAAAAAGTTGTATTATAGGTAAGCCTAATTGGTAAAAACATATTTTTCGTCTGGTTAGTAGAAATAGAGGGTAACTTTTGTCCGCTTTCGATATTATTAAACGCCAGGAGGAGGTCTATTATTACGTGTATATAATCTTGATCTTTCATGTAAACTGGACTAATAGAACATGAAAAACTGAAATCAGTATTAATTCTTTATGAATTTTGGGAATTGAGCTACAGAAAGATGTTTGGTAAGGATTTTTAGAACGAACATACGAGCTCGTTTTAGTGAAAAAATTATTTTGATATGATAAGTGATATCCTAGATATCAATATAGAAATGTAATTGACACTTCGGAGGATGTGGTCTGTTCATAACAAGAAAGGGAGAGAGGGGGCTGACGAGTCCACTTTGTGGGTGACGGGGAATGCGAAAGGAAGGCCAGGGTCGCTTGGCACAAAAACCGGTTGTGAGGCGCTTGACGTTTCGTTGGAAGAGGGTTATTGTAGTAGTAATGGTTTGAGGATAAGAAAAAAAAAACGCTTATTTCTGTAACGCATTAGAGATCACGCCTCAGCGTTGTTGGGGGGAGGCGAAATGGCAGTAAAAGAAAATGGAGAAAGACAGAGCACCTTCTTGAGAAATTAGCAGTCTTTTCGGTCCTGCTGCCAAGGCTGTGTATGTAGTTTTGGAGGGGGGGGGGGTTGGGGGAGCACTATTAAATCTCAGTTTATCGCCTCGACCAGATAGCTAAAACTGTCAATGCGTTCACCTTCAAGTAGAGTGTCTCTGTGAATAAAGCATTTCTCTCCATTTCTCTCTGACGAACAGTGCTCGAAGACGGGACATAGTTTGTACCTGAACAATGCAACGACGCTGGCCCGTGAACAAAAGAGGGAAAAAGGAAATTCCTCGAATCCTGGTGCACACGTCGTGAAGCCTCGGCGTGCAACACCATCCGTGGCCTCCTGCCAGACGTTTGCAAAGACCTGTGTGTTGAGTAGACCGGTCGACATTCCCTCATTTCTGTCAGTGTGTACTGAAGATGCAATTGGTATATGTGGCGTAATGTTTGTACCTTTTATTGTTAATTTGTTTTGTTAAGTAGTGGTATTTCTTTTAATTTGTGCTCGGGGCTGCACGATTGGAAACTATAAACTACACATGCTCACGCAATAACTATTTTGAAAAATGTCCATTAAAAAAGTTTCATTACAGAGCGGCCGCGGCAAATTAAGAAAGAAAGGTACAACGCCAACTTGCCCCGAAGCCTGTTTTGCGCAACAGAGGTACGTTTTTCTTATGGAGCTGCCGTAAGCATACAAACTGTAAGCGTCTAATAGGCGGGAAGTAGGACGATAAGTACAGATTAAAATGCAACTTTAATAATCAGTAATAATATTTTATAAGATTATCAAGTTAATCGGGAGAGGTATTCATAATATTGTCGTTGATACTACCAAAGTTCGCTCATTTTAGTGAAAAAATGGTTTTGAAAGAGTGAGCTGAAGTAGAGGTATCGATTTAAAAATGTATGGAAAAGCTTCGCGCGTTTTGCACTTTTTTCGAGGCCCGGATGTGTGTTTTTATCACAAAGCGGCTGGCTGACACTAGAGTACATGGTATCTGCTAATTGATATCGACTTCTTTGTGATATTGTCCTTGTGTGGTCCGTTTAATAAGCGCTGCTCTGTCAAACTTCGTCGTTAATTTTAGTATTGACTATGCTGTAAGAATCTGGGTGTTCTCATGGACTGGCAACCTGCATGGCGTTTAATGAGTATCTCTAGCTTTAGTGTTCTGTGTTTTCGTGTCTGTGGCATGGTTTGCAGTACTGACGTACTACTTTTCTTGCTAAATTATGCAGGAAGCAATCAGCTGAACGCTTGCGCCGTCGATGAATCTGATAGATGGCCCTTCGTGGATGGTTCCCGGCGTCTACGCCTTCCGTCGTTTGTTGTGCATCCTTTCGCAGCATTCTGGGCTTCACTTCGACACGCTGCACTTGAAACTTGAGTGCTGTTGATTTCACGTGATCTGTCTTCTTTGTTTTTTTGGTGGCTTTTTGCATTTTTGTTTCTTCTTGTATCGCTTTCCCAAATGCTGGATCATGAACCGAAAACTGCAGCTTATTGTGAATAAATGAAATAATAATAACTGAAGTGTTCTCTTGAGTTTCCTCTGCTAGAGCTCTGTAAAAAAAAAACACTGTGACTCTGCGGTGCTTGCATGAGAATTCCTTCAAGTAACCAACGCGTGACATTACCACCATAGAGTAAAGAAACTGCAACAGCGGAGCAAAGAAAAAAAATACTCCCGATGCATCTCACTGAAGTTCCGTCCGGACAGAGTCAGGAAATTCGTAAAATACTCCGGAGGTGCCACAAAAAACTCTGGATAGCCGGAGTGAAAGACCAGCGAAAAATACTCCGTAGGCGCCACGCAATAACTCCAACCAGCCGGAGTGAAAGAACAGCGAAAAATACTCCGAAGATGCAACGCAAGAACTCCGCGGCCCACCGAAGTGAAAAACAGCAGAAAAATACTCCGGAGGCGCCATGCAATAACTCCGGCCAACCGGAGTAAAAGCTTTACTCCGGAAGTCCGGAATCTAAAGAAACTCCCAATGGGGGGGGGGGGGGGGAATTGCTAGAGGCCAAGCATTTTACTCCCACCTGGGAGTTAATTTTTTTTACAGAGTAGGAGCTAGTTGAAGTAAGAACTGTGACAGTTTGCGCTAGTCCTGTGTATACCTGTGCGTTCTTTTCGTGCGCCTTCCTTTGTGTTTGAGCAGCGCGCTGCAAGTGTCGAGCTGTGACAGTTAGTTCACACTCGCATTGTGTGTTTTCCTGCGTCCTTTGTGATTGAGCAGCGCGCAGCAAGTTTCTATCGAACTGCTTGCCGCTCTTCCTGTGACAATCCACTTTCTTGCTATCGCATGCATTGCTTTGCCCTTGTGGCAAAACTGACTTTTTCCCTTTTCGCAGCATTTTTTCGCTGCCGCATCTCGGGGTCGGCTCGATACCGGCGTTTCACTTGTGTTTTTCTGGCTGTCACCTTCGGATATTCCTTACGTTGTTACCGGTTGTCTTTTGTGCCCTCTTTTCCTAAAGTAGGGTTAGGAAATCGACGTTGCCGTTCTTCTTCTGCTCGCTTAGGCCTGGCGGCGGGATCCGCTCTCTGTCCGCATTACCGTTCTCGGGCGAGCGCGCGCTGTCGTTCTCGGCGAGCCTCCTCAGCGGCGTCCATGGCGGGAAAGACCAAGTGCGCAGACCCTGCCTGAAAGAGAGGGATGCTATCACCCGTGGCGCAGTTTGCGCGTTCATGCAGTGGCAGCCGTGGACGCACTCGTTCAGTCTACGCTGTACCACGGCCGGACTTGAAAGGCGCGCGCGCGCGTACGCAACGCTCGCGCGCCTTTCGAGTCCGGCCGTGGCTGTACACATGACAGGGACACTATCAGGCTGGCCGCAGCAACGGCATCATAACTTTACAGTGTTTTAGCGTCCCTCAAATAAATGCCTGAGCACTACCAACGTGGCGTCACAGACCTTGCCCGACGGAGAGGGACGCTATCGACCGTGGCGCAGTTTGCGCGTTCATGCAGTGGCAGCCGCGTGGACATCAAGGTACCCTAGTGGCAGCAGTGGGCGCACTCGGTCAGTCGACGCTGTACACGCGACAGGGACGCCATCAGCCATGCCGCAGCCACAGGCTCATGCGGCGAATCTCGGTGGATGTTTCGCTTGGAACAGCGTGACCATGCCGCCTTTCGCCTTCGGTCTGTAAGCGCATTGCAGTTAAAAATGGGGTAAAGTGCTGTCTGCAATTGGAGTTTGCGCCGCCGAAGTAGAAAAATAAAAATAATTTAGGAGTCTTTGCCCTGACGGGAAAATGAAGGCAAGTGAAGCTTGGCTTCACTTGCCATGCTCATATCACTCCTCCTCAACCTCACTTCCCTTTCCCACCCCCTTGCTATACTTCAGGAGGATTGTAGAAGGACTATACTGCAGTCTACATGGCCACGCTATGCTTTACCCTCTCTCCTCCTCTTTTTCATCCTCCTCACTAAGTTCCCTTTCTCACTCCTCGCTAGACGTGGCTGTGCTAAGCTTTCTTTCTTCATTTGTTCTCTTCCTCTCGTTTTCTTTCTTTCTTTCTTTCTTTCTTTCTTTCTTTCTTTCTTTCTTTCTTTCTTTCTTTCTTTCTTTCTTTCTTTCTTTCTTTCTTTCTTTCTTTCTTTCTTTCTTTCTTTCTTCCTTTCTTTCTTTCTTTCTTTCTTTCTTTCTTTCTTTCTTTCTTTCTTTCTTTCTTTCTTTCTTTCTTTCTGTGTCTTTCACTCACTCTCTTTCTCTATGTCTGTTTTTTTCTTTCTCTGTTTGTTGCTATCTTGTTCTCTCGACCATAGCACCGCAAGTTTATGGCTCTCATAAATGCACGTTCGGCTAGAGCCTGGATAGCCGATTGATTACGACGCTCGCCTTCGGACCTTTGGTACCCGGGTTCGAATCCCGCTCCGCCATGAAATTTTATTTTATTTCATTTTATTTATTTATTCTTCTCCTTCTCTGCCCTTCTAATCTCCCCTGCTCCTCATTTTCTTCCTCCTCTCCACTTCGCCGAGCAGAGTTTTCACTTAACGCTCGCCTCCGTCCGCATTCCCAGCTCCGTGCCTTAGCACTCGTCGGTTTACTAGGCTTTACTCTCTGCCACCCGAGGCTCCAACCTCCTTCCCCACCGCACACCATCGCTGTCCTTCGCTGCTCTCACCCGTTCCACTGTCTTCGCTTTCCCTCGCATCTGCTGTACTCGGTAGCGGGGCTTGCCCAATTTCTGTGGCGCGTACACGCCCGAGTTCTAGCGGACGCCACGCGGAGTGTTACCCAGCTTAAGCTGCTCCGCTGTTAAAAATACCCACAGGAAAACATAATAGCACACCTCTGCATCAAAAACTAACTTCAATACTTGCACTAGGACCTTATTCTAAATTGGAGATATCGCCGTATTATCGCCTTCAATGTGTGCTGATTGGTTGGTCGACAAAAGGCGGGCAAGTTGTTGCTTCAGGCGCTGGACCCACGAGATATTACGTCACGGAAACCGACACTGCCTCCAAAGTGATCGTTTTAGAATTCAGATTTTGATCACGAACTCAAGTAAGCATTTTTTTGGCACATAAAGATGCTACAATGTCGCTATCACATCACCACGCGACTTAAACGAACTGAACGCTGGGTAAGTTGTGCAGGTTCTAAAAGGCTGCTCGTCAGTTAAAGTGCGGAATTTCAGTGTCAGCTGGCGTTCGGCTGAATTCTAGTTAAACGTACCCGCTTGCGGCATGCGTTAGTGATAGCAGTAAAGGGTCCTCGCTTAGACGTATCGTAGAATGCGTAAGTCACTTCTTATTGCTGTTAAATTGTAACATTTGTGCCAAGTCGACATCAGCCATAAGATATGATTTCACTACCTGAGAAGGCACCTTTTACGAGCTGCCATGAGGTGGCACTCGAGGGAAGGTGCCAATGCTTGGCCGAAACGGGAAAGTAAAGTGGAGACTAAGAATGAATAGGCTGTCGCGGGCCAGTCTGGTTAAAGTGGAGAGGGTTTATTGACTCGCTTCCATTCCCCTGCCCGGTGCGGTCTGCGCAACGCAGAGGGAGCCGCTTCTTTGTTCCATTCCTCGTACTCGGATGCGAACAAGCACGCTCGCACCACCCACACACAGTCGCGCTCACAATGTAACAGTATTGTTCATTACTGCTTTGACAGTAGGACTCTGAAACGGTTAGATCTACATCTCGTGCTCCTTTAAAGCGCGATTCGCCTGTTCGGCCTACCTGCGTTGCGAAAATGAAGGCCTTTTCAGACAGCGCTAAAATATTTGTATATTTCTGTGAAGGAATATTCGGAATATTTCTTACAGGAATATTCCTGTATTCTTGTAAAGTGTGTTCTACTTACCTGCTTGCTAAGGAGGAATGCCGGTATAAGGAAATGTTAAAGCGTCTCAGTAGACCTATTTCTGCTTGTCTGTGCAAAATACCGGGCTGAAGAAATTGGGGAGGGGCGAAGCATGTAGGGAAGGGTGTTTCAGCTCCACTAACGTGAAACCTGTGGAAGGGCGAAGCATGCAGTGTGCGCGGGTGTTTCCCACAGCAAAGTCGCTCCTAATGGGCAATGAGAGATAGAAGAAAGACTAGACACGGAGACCCGCAGTCCGCTTTTAGTTAACGTGCACGCTGCGAATAATTATTGTTCAACAACACACAAGAGAAATCTCTCACCGGCACTACATTGCAGGTCAAGATCCAGTGCCTATATATACGGGGTGGCCGGTGAACGGTTGTGTGGCGTGAGCAGTCGGTTTCTTCAATCAAGAAACTCGCTAGCAGACGCTGCCTGCGTCGGCCTTGTCTCTCGCGGGTGAGGGCGTGTTCTCGATCCTTGCGAGCTGGTAGTTCAGCGTTCATCGCAAAAGAGCGTTTCCATAGTCAACGCGCCGTTCGCTCTCTCTCGCCACACGGTGAGCGCTGAGGCGGCGGCGCCCAAGCGCTCAAGCAAATGGAGCAGACGACGATGCACGCGCGACAGCGCACGGCGATGACACGATGCTCGCCGACACGCCGAGATCGTAAGCACTGTCTATGCACAAAACAATGTGTGACCCTGTAAAGGGGGTTCTTCCTGTTAGGACTAGCTGCTTTGCAAAAAAAAAAAAAAAAAAAGAGATCAATGCATCTGCACGCAATGCCCTCACTATCATATGCTCTCCTGCACGACGTGCTCTGCCTATGTGCTTGTGAAATAGCAATGCCGGTTCAAGAAAGTGTTAAGTATTATTAGACATCTCTCTATAATTTCTCCGGCATGTATTTATGACGTACTGGGCGAAAAAGCACTGTAGCTGCAGAAGATGCAAAAGCAATATACGGCCGTGTAAAGCGTGCTCTTCCTGTTAAAACAATCTGCTTTGCAAGGAAGCAATGCGTCTGCACGCGATGTTAAAACTGCTGATGGTGATTTGTGGTGTTTTGTGGCGCAAGGGCCATGGGTGGCCAAAGAGTGCCATGTCTTTAATGTAGTGTTAGCGATGACCTATGGTTGCACTGATGGTGTATTTTGGCTGTATAGAGGCCTAAAATCACGCGCTATATAGAAGCGTAAAAGGTGTGTAAAGAGTATAAAGTTATGGTAGTGATACGCGATGTGGTTTGATGATATGTGGTATTTTATGGCACAAGGGCCAGTATGTGCTTCTGTAAAGCGAGTTCTGCCTTTCTGTTTACAAAAAACAGTGCCGTTTCAACGATATTTTGAAGCATTTTAGGAGCTCCTTTGAAGCTTGTTCTGCGTTTCTATACTAGTTTCCTGGCGTAAAAAGCACTGTTGGTCTACAAAGCTCGGAAAGGAAATCAGCCACTGTAAACCGTGCTCTACCATTGAGAAATAGTTGTCCTGCAAAAAAAGAAGTGCCAGAGGGCCTCAGTCTCGTATCAAAATGGTGCAATGACTATATGATGATACTTAAGACTGCTAAATCCAAGAAAAACGTGCTAGTCTTTCGTCTAATTAACCACTCGAAGGCGCACGCGAATGTATTCTTTACGACCTGCATCTTTTCATCTGCCGATATATGCAAACATCTTGGTATCCCTATTTTTGCGAATATTTTGTGGAGAATGCGTGTATATAAGGTTTCCAGTGCGGCTGAAAGTGCTGTAAAGAACTGTAAGGTTCGGAGAAACCAGCGAGCCGGGGGGTGGGGGTTGGGGGGGGGGGGGGGGGAGGCCGTTGGCGTCTGTATGCCCGCAACGCCGCCCGCGCAAACTGAGAGAAGGCGCGGGGCTTGCAGACGGCGGCCACCGGGGCAATGAACAATGCCACCATTACTGGACTGCAGGGGCAGTCACCGGAGACAAGTCGACGCGGAGGGAAGACAGTCGGTGGCGGCATGCCGGTGTCGTTAACTGAAAACTCTCCCGAAGAACTCGGGAGGTCACCCCACCCCTTCGGTGGAGCCCTTTCCCCGTGGTTGCAACTGCATGGACGCTAGGCATAGGCGTGCCAAGGTCGGCGAGACCACGTGACTGCAAGTGGGGAAAGTGGGTGCTCA
Organism: Rhipicephalus sanguineus; assembly: GCF_013339695.2. Taxonomy (NCBI): domain Eukaryota; kingdom Metazoa; phylum Arthropoda; class Arachnida; order Ixodida; family Ixodidae; genus Rhipicephalus; species Rhipicephalus sanguineus. The sequence goes on along the minus strand of NC_051184.2, from coordinate 68,145,322 downwards.
GGAAGAGACAAAAAAGGCTCGACCGTGGGAAGAAGGGCAGTCTGGTCTGAGCGGTGTTACTGCTAGGCAGTGCTCGGGTCCCTCGAGGTTGGACGATGTCCAAAGTAGCCGGCCAGAAGTTGTAAATACCTTGTAAACATATTCCTCTTGTAACCACTTCTTCTGTATATAAAACTGCTTGCTCCATGATCTCCAAGCATCTGCTCGCAAGTCGCCGCAAGGACTGTCTCTGACGGGGCACCTCGACTCTAAAAACTTCACTAGCCTGGTGGTCAGCCTCTGACTGAATCGCGAACCTCGGTTCGCGGGTGAATAAATCATCTTTACTGGAACATATGCTGTAGCTTTTTATTCGCCTCTACATCAGTGATGCTTACCCTCTACAAAAACCTCTTTTAGGGCCTTAAATAAAATACGCATTATCTTTTTAAGATCCCAACGAAAGTGACATTAGCCCTACGCTCGAAGCTATTTGCGATTGTTTCGTTCGTTTTATTTTGTCGAACTGCTCTTGTCACTCTTCTGTCTCGAAGATGAGGAAAATGGTAATCTATCAGAACAATTGCTGTTACCCAAACCCGCATGTTTACGCCTTTTTCATAAAATATATCTTCATAACCAGGTGTTAAAATATCTGGCAGATTCCACGCCTTGCGGGAATCGGTTTCATGCGAAGCCGTCGGCGAATAATTGTCTGTGATGAATTTTTTGGCTTTGAGCCAAGCATTACTAAGTGGATAAACGTGTTTTTGTAAGTGTGAAAGTTGCGTGCACATCGTGGCTTTGCCAGGAACGTCGACTACACTGGCTTTTAAAGGGTACCCTGTGGTCTGACGTAGCGTCAGCACTCACCTTAAAGCAAAGACGGCAGCATTATCGATACGAGGTGCACTTTAAGGGCGCGATGATGTGCATTTCATACGGAACATTCGTTAGCGTATTCCTTCGGGATCGAGGGACCCTTGAATATAGCTTGCTGAATCATAGAAATACGAATGTAATGTTTGTTAGATTGCTACAGAAGCGGAGCCAGCACTGAACCACAATTGTTATTAACCCGACATGACGCCTGCATCATAGGAGTACATATGTAATGCTTGTTGCTTTGTTATAAAAAATTGGGGGACGCTTAAGCTTCGCCTTTAAGAGTTGAACGCGATAGCAATATCCTGCCCCTAGTGCGCACTTCGAACACTACGAGTATTTAACAGAACGCGCAATAAGCTGTGTGCCTTATGCAATGGGTAGCATGCTTTAAACCAGGAGCAATTATGCGCGAGAACCTTTTTCGAAGCTGCGATGGACCCACTACATGGTCTTAAGGGAATACGCGCAGTAATGTGTGTGCCTTTTGTAATGGGTGGCTGTCTTTAAACCACGAAGTCGTTATGATATTGACGTGGTGTGACGCCCGATGGCAATGTACGCTTGTACCACGCAATATTACTGCGATATTACATCTCGTACTGTGACACCTGTATACAGGACGCGTATTTTTGGAAAGCATGAAAGTTACTTTCAGTGCAGCTCCAAGCAGAGGCGTGGCTATGTGGTAGAACACCTGCTTGCCACGCAGACGACCTGGGTTCGATTCTCACTCGGACCCAGCATTTTTATTACTTATTTTATTTGCAGCTTTTTCGATTTTTCGGTCACGGACAAGATGATGATTTTTCGCTCACAACCAACGGTGCCGACGCCGGCGGCGGTATTTCTGCGAGACGAGCTCTTTAACGCTATCGCGTTAAAATTAGATAACCAGCACTGCAACTACAATTGATGGTGCACCGGCATTACGCCTGCATAGGGTCTTTTTTCAAAGCAGTTTCAAGGCCTCGCGTGGCTCTGTGGTAGAATACCTGACTGCCACGCAGAATGCTTGGGATCGATTCCTGCTGCGATCCTCATTTTTATTCTTCGCATTCGTCGTGTCAACACTGCCGGTGTCGGTTTTTCTGAACGTTCTCGCATTTAAATTGCCAATGTCTGTTCTCGATGTTCCTGAGCAGTTATAAACTCTCAATCACCTGTGGCGCATACCTGCATACCGCGGCCCGTGTTATGCGGGTATTTGCCACACGTGTCTGGAGGAGAGGGTTTGATGATATATGCGACAAGAATGTCATGTTATTCATGTCATGACCAGACAGCCGTATTCATCAAAGCTTCTTATCCTCCCATACCACTTTTTGTCTCCACCAAACTAAGAAGGTCACGAGAGCACCCAGACGTAGGCGGCTAGATAGATAAGTAGTTAGAAATGCTCAAAGTACCTTTGGTTCGCCAAGAAATGCTTCGCATTTAAGAGTGCTCCCCTCGCTCACCATGCATATATTTCGTATAGCATCGAACATAGGCACAACGTACCTCTAGAATTGTGTGAAACCGATAAGTGAAACACATCTTTTATCCCAAAACATGGCAGTGACTAGATTCCTTTTCTCAGCACCGTTGCCGCCGTACTAGGCACTTCAGATTCCAAGGGAACTGTCGTGAATGCTTATTGGTTATGTGCTCTGTGTTTATGCGTAGTTGACTGCCGTTTAATTCAGCGTTTTCATAGTAATAAAAGTACACAAGTATAATACTTTTATATCTTTGATCGAGCTTTATCATGAAGTTCTTAATCATATATATTTTTTTCGTTGCACTTACATATTACCACTCTCCTAACTTTGCTAGATGCCTGGTTGGGCGAACGTCGCAGCACAATCTATCCCTTGGGTCAAAGGTCATCGCTGCATCGCTCTGGCACTGCAGACTTGTTTAGGCTACAAGACTGCTGGCAGGGATGTTGGTGGCTATAAGTCGAACGAGGCTAATGTCCCAACGAAGCAAAGGTAGGCCCTTCCACGGTGCTCTAGCTGATACAGTGATTTCTAGGATTCGTTCAATGTAGCTGCTTGCTCGGCCCATTGGGCTTCAGCACGTCAACCAAATCTGTGTTACGTTTATTTCAGTCCGTCGACTCTTATTAAACTTCGCAGATATAATAAGAAAGTCATACATCAATCTTATAATGAAAGATAAGTGCGCTTATTAAGCTAGAAAAATTCACATTGTCATAAAAAATGCCGAAACTATTGAGTTGTATCATGAAATGACAACACAAACAGAAAATAAGTATTTTTAGGGAAGACGAATGGCAGATGACGCGCGTGAGTGGCAAATCATTATCGTTACTCCCGTGCTCCTTCCGCTTGTAGAAGAATCTCCCGAACTGCATCGCCTTGCAGTGCAGTCACCACAGCTTTTGCGAGCATCTGCTCGCACATCTCATTGATAAAGCTTAGCACGTCCTTTTGTTGCTTTCTTTTTGAGCAACTTGGGGCCAATGCTTAACGTTAAGGTCTGTTTCACTCAGTTGTGCTAGCGCATACCTCCAATCTGCGCAGTTTGCGCAGCACGTATACGCTGCGCATGTGTAATGCTTTGTGCATTTCAGTTATTGTATTTCATATTCATATCATTGGTTTTGTACTTTATGCCATTTCTTCTGAATTGTAACATCTCGTAATCTAACATGTGAGATCAATGCTATTTACCACCATCTTGCATTACTCGCCGTTAAACTTATGATTCTTAACCTCCTTTGTGCACACGTCATTGTTTGACCTCTTTGCACAATGTCTCTGTTGGGGCTTGTAAAGTACATGTGAATAAATAAGTAGATGGCTGCTTACGTCGCTGAAACAAGTTTCTGTCGGTTTTCTGTTCCCAACACCTTAACATTTGGCTATATAAATATCCATCAGGCGATTGAACCAGATTGTTTTTTCAATGTCTAATGGCAAATTTGTCCACTGAGTTATTGTACAATCACGTTGTACAATAACTCCGTTAACTATAATGCAAGAAAAATTTTCAAAGCACGGCTTCGCCCGTCGTTCTGTTCGCACGATAACGAAGATACATTGATTTTTGATATACGACGATCGTACGTTACAAGCCTAAGCCTGCGTCAGTAATCTAAAGTCCTCATCAATCAGCTTATTCGACTAATTCATCCGTTGACTGTTGACTCTGGGGATAATATTGAGTGCGTTGTTAGGGACCGTCGAGTTGTTAGCGTCTCCTGCTGGCAAATTGAGCATGCGCGACTGCAAGTAAGATATGTTTAATAAAAGTTGTTTAATGCCACCTGGACGTTTAGCTGTGACCTACAGAATACTCTTTAATCGTCTTGCGCGTGGATGTATCTGCAATTAAGTACAGCCTTTATGTTGTCTTACTGGAGAAGACACATTGCTATAGCGATTTTTAACTGGCTGTTAAGCTTGAAGTGAAATTCTCTTACCAAAGTTATAATAGACAAAAAGCAACAGTGCAACTATGTCACACGGATAAAACTCAGGGTCTTTGTAGTTGTGCTTTTTCATCGCTTTCTACCCTGATAGGTTCAAATCGGTTCAGTCTGATGAGCTGTGAGCGATTGTGTGGAAGTTTGTAGACATGTACCGAAGCATCCTACCGCGCACTCGAGGATTTAATGAACGTGCATAGCTGCTTAGAAGAAAGCCCTGGTTACTCGGAAATATCAATGTAAGCGCCCAAGATTTGTAGTTTTCATGTAACTAATGACGGCATGCTTACACCTCGGGAACAGCTGAAACCGCGGTTCATACTTGAGCGTCATTTAAACTGTGTAGCTACCTGCGAATACGACACAACTGGCCAAATTTCTCCTATTAAGGCGTCGCAACCCCCACTATTGCACCTGCAGCCAAAATGAACGAGTCGGATAAGCTCTAGTTGTGTGCCACGTTGATCTCTGACGATTGGGTCCTCAGCGCCTTCACTGAGTGAAGATCAGCCGTCTTCATAAAACGTGACATTAGTCTTATGAAGGTGCTGGGTGGTCGTGACCTTTGTAACAAATTTCTCCCAGCAGCACGAACGCTAAATTTTCACTTGGAATTTCGTTTTGTTTTGTCTTTTAAATTAACTTTGTGTGCAACAGCGCCTACCACAACACATCCTGAAGATGAAGCTACATTGAATAGGTTCATTTAAAAAGTTGGCTTACTTTCGTCCCAAGGCGCCGCGGCGTGCATACGTACCTGCATCACCAGCAAAGAGCCTTTTGACTTTGTAGCCCTCTGGCCTTCTGCCCTTGTTTAGGACAAATTTCTGGTCACACATCGTCGCATCAACTCACCAAGTAGTCCAGCATTGCTTCTAGCGGAAACTACTGCACAGCAAGTGCGATTCCCGTCCTCTGTCGCGCACATCTAAAACAGAGCTAGGGAACCTGCTGCTCCTGCGTGGGATGTTATTGCATCAAAACACGACTCAAGGTCGCTCAGATGACTTCTACCTTGAAGCGACTGAACGGGTACAGTTCTCATAGGCGAAAAGTATTCAGAGCAGCCAGGCTTTCGTTGGGCGAAGACTGCGCCAAGACCGACGCGGCTTGCGTTCGAGTGCACTTCAGTAGCGGCTGTCGGTTTGAAATGGCGAAGAAATAGTTGTAGAGGTGACCACAGAAAGGCCCAGAAAGAGCACCAGAAAGAGAGGCCGCAACACACACACACACACACACACACACACACACACACACACACACACACACACACACACACACACACACACACACACACACACACACACACACACACACACACACACACACACACACACACACACACACACACACACACACACACACACACACACACACACACACACACACACACACACTATGTGCATACTAATGCATATTAATGCGTACTAATGCACACTAATGAACAGCTCATAGAGCTGTTCATTAGTATGCATCCATACTAAAGGTGTGGCGACCTGGTCTACGGGCGCCACACCTGAACGACAGCGCTCCCACACACAGAAAAGGAAAACAAAAACAACGAAAAGACAGCGCTTAGCTCGCTACTGGAATTTGTTTTTTTTTTTTCAATTCGAGAAGCAACATAGTGTAGGGCGTATGACGCACAAGTTTTCCGCATGTGCAAAGCCAAAGAACGAAGTTGTCTTTGAAACATTGCTTCGGATGAAATATCTCACTTTAGTTTTATTTTCCTTAAGCGCTCCCACGCAGAGTGTAACACTTGGAGGGGGATTACAAAATAATAAAAAAATAGCTAGGATGCTCCGTGATGCGTTCTTGCAAAGTAGATGCTGAGGCGATGGTGCCGATTTCAGTGGGCAGGCCGTTTTATTCTGAAGCTTTTACATAAAACACTGAAGCAGAACACTTAGTGGCGTGCAATGGCGCGCAGGCAGTTTCAACCGGGTGACTGGTGCAACAAGATATGAGTACTTCGGAGGCTATATATGGTGCTTTATTGAGAGAAGAATAAAAAAAAAACTTGTAAAAAAGGGCAAAGCTAGCGATGCGGCGACAGTAAGAAAGGAGAGCTAGGCCGGATTGAGCTTTTCAACATGAAATGCTCACGCGATATTAATACAATGAAATACCACTTTAACGAACGTCAGTTAAAACGAACTATTTAGTTGTACTATCTTTTTAAAGCCCCCGACGAAGTGCCATTGGACACAATGCTAACGAATTTAAGTTTCACGAAGTTAGTGCAGAGCGCATTTCAGCTCTGCGAACATATTTTCTGACACCGTCCAATGTCTCTCACGTCATATTGATCAGAAATTGTCTGAAGGACTGGGTAAAGAGAGGACTTTGCAGTTTGAGGACTGTGTCACCTGTGACGTTCGCGTTGAGACATGCGCCACACTGTCTACAGAAGATATTGTACTTTAAAAGGACTGAACGCTGGGCGAGTTGGTACTCTATTACTACAAAAAACTGCGCGAACTAAACAGGGACAGTATTCACAGTATCCACAAGTATCCAGAAGTATGGCAGCATGTGCGTTGCCAAGCCTTCGGTTACGTTACACAAACTACAGATAGATTATCTAACCGCCAACCTCTAATCGTTCACTTGGTTTTTCTTGTTATTTATATTTACGTTTCCTTCAATAAACTTCCAGTTGCTAGTCTGCGCTTGTGCGTGTGTCTTCCTTGTCCCTGTTTAGATTGCGTTCGTAGTAAGGAAGATATTGTAGCGAGCGCCCTACCTCAAAACGAAGATCAGGAAAAATTAACCCTTGTAGTCGAAGCACCAAAACTTTCAGCTAAAGAAGCACCGATGTACTTGGAAAGGTGAAGTCCTTCGCTGCGCAGCAGAGTGTTGTGCCGGAGAAGGTTTATGAGAGCTTGGACACAGTGACTGCAGTCCTAAGTGCACAAGTGCAGCAAAAGCTTGCTACGTTCTTGAAAACATGCTAAATAAGCCCGAAATTCACATTCAAAAATGAGAGCTTGGACACAGTGACTGCAGTCCTCAGTGCACAAGTGCAGCAAAAGATTACTACGTTCTTGAAAACATGCTAAATAAGCCCGAAATTTACATTCAAAATAAAAGCTTGGACACAGTGACTGCAGAGCTACGTGCACAAGTGCAGCAAAAGATTACTACGTTTTTGAAAAAAATTCTAAATAAGCCCAAAATTCACATTCAAAAATGAGAGGTTGGACACAGTGACTGCAGTCCTAAGTGCATAACTGCAGCAAAAGTTTACTACGATCTTGAAAACATGCTAAATAAGCCAGAAATTCACATTCAAAATGAGAGTTGGACACAGTGACTGCAGTCCTAAGTGCACAAGTGCAGCAAAACATTACTACATTCTTGAAAACATGCTAAATGAGCCCGAAATTCACATTAAAAAATGAGAGCTTGGACACAGTGACTGCAGTCCTAAGTGCACAAGTGCAGGAAAGATTACTACGTTCTCGAAAACATGTTAAATAAGCCAAAATTCACATTCAAGAATGAGAGCTTGGACACAGTGACTGCAGTCCTAAGTGCACAAGTGCTGCAAAAGATTACTACGTTCTTGAAAACATGCTAAATAAGCCCAAAATTCACATTCAGAAATGAGAGCTTGGACATTGTGACTGCAGTCCTAAGCGCACAAGTGCAGCGAAAGATTACTACGATCTTGAAAACATGCTAAATAAGCCAGAAATTCACATTCAAAATGAGAGTTGGACACAGTGACTGCAGTCCTAAGTGCACAAGTGCAGCAAAAGATTACTATGTTCTTGAAAACATGCTAAATAAGCCCAAAATTCACATTCAGAAATGAGAGCTTGGACACAGTGACTGCAGTCCTAAGTGCACAAGTGCAGCAAAAGATTACTACGCTCTTGAAAACATGCTAAATAAGCCCGAAATTTACATTCGAAATGAGAGCTTGGATACAGTGACTGCAGACCTACGTGCACAAGTGCAGCAAGATTACTACGTTCTTGAAAAAATCCTAAATAAGCCCAAAATTCACATTCAAAAATGAGAGGTTGGACACAGTGACTGCAGTCCTAAGTGCATAAGTGCAGCAAAAGATTATTACGATCTTGAAAACATGCTAAATAAGCCAGAAATTCACATTCAAAATGAGAGTTGGACACAGTGACTGCAGTCCTAAGTGCACAAGTGCAGCTAAACATTACTACATTCTTGAAAACATGCTAAACGGGCCCGAAATTCACATTAAAAATGAGAGCTTGGACACAGTGACTGCAGTCCTAAGTGCACAAGTGCAGAAGAAGATTACTACGGTCTTGAAAACATGCTAAATAAGCCAGAAATTCACATTCAAAATGAGAGTTGGACACAGTGACTGCAGTCCTAAGTGCATAAGTGCAGCAAAAGATTACTACGTTCTTGAAAACATGCTAAATAAGCCCGAAATTCACATTCAGAAATGAGAGCTTGGACATAGTGACTGCAGTCCTAAGTGCACAAGTGCAAAAAAAGATTACTACGGTCTTGAAAACATGCTAAATAAGCCAGAAATTCACATTCAAAATGAGAGTTGGACACAGTGACTGCAGTCCTAAGTGCATAAGTGCAGTAAAAGATTACTACGATCTTGAAAACATGCTAAATAAGCCAGAAATTCACATTCAAAATGAGAGTTGGACACAGTGACTGCAGTCCTAAGTGAGCAAGTGCAGCAAAAGATTACTACGTTCCTGAAAAAATCCTAAATAAGCCCAAAATTCACATTTAAAAATGAGAGCTTGGACACAGTGACTGCAGTCCTAAGTGCACAAATGCAGCAAAAGATTACTACGGTCTTGAAAACATGCTAAATAAGGCCAAAATTCACATTCAAATAAGCGGCATTGCAAACAAAAGGGTTCAAATTTCATTTCAACAACTAATGTTTTCTTTAGTTCCTCATAGCAAGTTCCAACATAGCAACTTCAGTTTAGAGAACTTTCACTTTAACGAACTTTTTCCAGGTGTCCCTTGAAGTTCATCCAAATGAAGTTTCACTGTATGATGAATCTAAATTATTGCCCATAATAACCACGTCTATACAGAATATACAACTCTCTCTTGCAACGACAGTATGTGCTGATATTGGAATTTTATTTGCAGTCAGGTTTTAGAGTCAGGAGGAATAATGTTTAAGCACCGTTTAGCAATGCTGCGCTGGTGCAGCACGCTGTACCGTTTGTTTCGCTTGAGTGAGCGTTATAGAGACTTCTATATGAAGCTGTATCCCACGTGTTCCTGAAATGTACAACGAAGTTAGGAATAATTCCACACATGCACCAAGAACGCGCGAAAAGCACTCTTAATTTTTGTAACACTTAACACTAATACGTTTTCCTGTTGCGCATTTAGCGAATGCGAGCGATCTCCTCGTAATATGTAGTTTCATACTAATTAAGTTGGAAATATATTCTGTGAAACAATTAAGTGTTCACCGCGCGAAGTGCCCTTGCGAGACAATGGAAAGTAACACGGATAATTTTTCGCGCTCACCGAACGTATCGCAGCAGAACGATTCCTAGGGCTCGTAGGAGAACGAACTCCTTTTCGTAATTTAATTTTATTTGTATTTATTTTTAATTAATTTAAGTTAATTTATGTGTAGTCCACTATGTGCTTGCGTAACCGTTGAAAAACGAGCGGTAACCAAACGATCACTGTAGTCGTTGGATCGAGTAGGTTCCTGTTAGAAGCAAGGGAACGCGCGGCACAACCATCTGGAACGTGGATGTTCAATATAGGAGATAACCGATTCGAATCGACTAAGTGTTTTGCCCCTGGTACTATGCGTTACTTTCACGCTACTGGGGGCGAGGAGTTACAGAATCGCCCTCTATCGGACGCGCCTCTCTTGCGTGCTAGGTAAAATAATGCCGGCGCGCTTCTGATGGATTTGGCTGTCGCCGCTCTGCGAAAACACTACTCGGAAGCCCTCCTGGGCATTTTTGTGAATTCTTCCGAAACGAGGGAACTTTTTACAGCTTTGATAATAATCTCGGACAAAAAAGCGCACAATTGTTTACAGGCGCTGTCTGTTTACAGAATGCGCGCAATGAGCGCACATATTGCTCGAGGTCGCCGCGATGTCCCTGAACAAGCTTTTTGAGTGAAAGGCAGGCAATCCCTGAGGGCGAACTAAGTGGCATACACTCTTAAATTGGCCTGTATTAATAAATAAATGGGACATACCTGAATTAGGCGATCGCGAGGCGGCACCACCTATGAGTATTTATAACTGCATGCACACAAGTAACCGTTGTTGCGTGCACGTTATCAAAGCTTTTCCTAAATAACTTCTTCAAAACTTTAAGAAAATTGATGCCTGCGGCGACTTGAGCGCGTCGTCAGCAAGACTCATTTGTTTCTTGTAAGTTCTCAGATGTTTCATTATCATTCGTGTTGTTAAATCATACTTGTTGTCCTGACTAGCCGCTTAGCTGGACCTCAAACATCGCGTGGTTTATGATGTTTGAAAAAAAAAAAAACCTACTTGACTGAATTGTTTTTTGTGTGTATCAGCAACTGTTGCTCATGGTGCTATGCCAAGTTTTTTGGCCCCGTTCAGTGTATCCGCTTTTTATTCTATAATTTCTTAACGATGTTCACGCAACTGCTGAGCAGCACTTGGGTGGTAGGGCCCAATGTCTGCCTTTAGCCTTTATTTTCCTTGACGTGTAACATGTTGAAAATAATGAATGAAACGAAATGAAATTATTACTCAAGTCGCGTCGTGCTCTACGTTTATCGGTCTCTTCAGTGAGAGATTTCCCATTAGAATAAGGAGTGCCTCCGTTTTTAAAGACGATAGTCTTTCTTGGGATACTTCAACGCAGAAAATCTGTCTTGTCTGTCTGTCTGTCTGTCTGTCTGTCTGTCTGTCTGTCTGTCTGTCTGTCTGTCTGTCTGTCTGTCTGTCTGTCTGTCTGTCTGTCTGTCTGTCTGTCACACGATTCAGCCACCCGGCCAAAGTTTGTCTACGAACTGTTTTTCTGTCCTCTGGATTTAGGAGGTGTCTGACTAAGTTCCATGTTTTGCCTAGGCTCAATTGGTTGTCCATTGCGGTACAAGTTTCCTCCCATTGTTGGCGTCGAAGCTGTTGTGCATATTGTTCGATTTCCTTGTTTAGTGTGTTACCTTTTTAACGCGAAAATGTTTTATGTATGGGTCCACCAATACTTTCGTGATGTATTTCTATCATGGAAATATGGAAATACGTCAGAAAAATGCAGACCATCAGATGGCAAAGAAAAAAATTGAAGAAATAAAGACGATAGAAGAGCGCTGCGGGATATATGGGCGCCATCTGGAAATACGTCGGGAGACATGAGTTTGTGCAGAGGGTTTCGTTCCTCTGCACATAGCGTCGCATTTTCAGCGCAGATTAAGAAACTAGGGTCTTTAGACTTATGTATCTATGTATTTTCGATAAAGGAACACACCACCTATTACTTATCTAGTGATGTTGCGCCTCAGATATGTGTAATATTTGCTTCTTTATCGACAATGTACACAAGTATGAACCTACCCACCAGTTCAAGATAGCTGGGCCTTGGGCAAGTGGTTCAACTTTGGCCGGGTGGCTGAATCGGGTGACAGACAGACAAACAGAAAGAAAGAAAGAAAGACAGACAGACAGACAGACAGACAGACAGTCAGACCAAAATTTCCGCGTTTAAGTTTCCCGAGAAAGACTACCGTCTTTAAAAGTTCGGTGAACGGGAGTGCAACCCATGACCTCTCGGTCCGCGCCGATAGCTGGCGGGCGATACCTACTACGCCAAGGTCACACATGCGGGAGGCCTCACGAACGTGCCTTTTATCTCTCACGCTTTCCTCTCACTGTGCTCTGGTTCGCGGGGTAGTGTCGCCGTCTGGGACCGTTAGACACCCGTGTTAGAGTCCCGTGTCACCGTCTGGGACCGTTAGAGTTAGAGTGGGACCATTAGATCCGACAACGCGCCGTGGTACCTTTGCTACGGCCGTCCCAATCAGCGCGTTTCCAAAAGAAGTCTAAATTTGTGAACGCCTCAACACACCGCGAGGTGGCGGCCTTAACCCAAACTTCGTCCATAGCATTCATTCATAACAAAAAACATCTCCCCGAAGGGAACCCTGATGGAATGTGAAGCAGCAGCGTTGCGCACGGGTGGCGTCACGGGTTGAACGGCGCTAACGCGGGTGCTGCGGTGAGCGCTGGAAGATTCGTTTGAAGCGAAACTCGGTGTAGCGTTTACTGGTGTAAACGTTTATTTGAAACGCAGACACGAGAGGCGAGCGGGCGTTGGAGCCGGCAGCTGCGGGCGCTCCGGCGGGTGAGGGAGAGAGTGACGTACGCGCGCACCTGCGAGGGAAGCGTGCGAGGGGAGCGTGGCATCAACGCCCAGTTGCGGCGTGACCTACTTGGCACCGCTCCAACACCTGCGCCGAGGGAAGCGCGTTGCCTCGCGTTTGTGCGGACGGAGGGACAGCGTTACACAGGCTAGTCAAAGAGCTACTTCGCATCTAATTATGGCAGCTTCGCACTAGTGGGGCCATGGCATGAAGGAAGAGTGCAACCTTCACTGTTGCTCTTTATTTCTTTCCTCCTTTCTTCTCTTTGCCTCTCTCGGCTTCTTTTAAGTGCGGAGCACTTTAGGGACTCAGGCTGTCGTATGCTGTCGTCGTCTCATGTAGCTTGGCGTACGCTGGCAAAACCATGTATAGCATAGCTCTCTGTAGCATACTGAGCGCGCGCTCACGCCAAGGAGGTCTTCTTCCTCTTGCTCTTCGAGTGACTTAATGATGATAGTAAGTGCAGAGCACTTTAGGTGCCCGGGCTGTCGTATGCTGTCGTCGTCTCATGTAGCTTGGCGCAAGCTGGCAAAACCACGTATAGCATAGCCCTCTGTAGCATACTGAGCGCGCGATCGCGCCAAGTAGGTCTTCGTCCTCTTGCTCTTCGAGTGACTTAAAGATGATAGTAATTGCAGAGCACTTTAGGTGCCCGGGCTGTCGTATGCTGTCGTATGCTGTCGTCGCTTGGCGTAACGCAGGCAAAGCCACGTATAAAAATAGAAAAGAAGAGGAAGGAAGCGAGAAATAGAAAGATGGAGAATGCAAGAAAAAAATAAGAAGAGAAATAGAAATAAACATAAAGAGAGAAAAAAGGCAGTAAAACTGGAAGAGAGAAGAAAGAAAGAAACAGAAAAAAAAAGGAAAGCCGAAGAGAAACAAAGAAGGCTGTCCAGCTCCGCACTTCCTTCATGCTTGGCAGCACTAGTGCGAAGACGCCTTAATTTTCTGTTTGTTTGTTTCTATTTATTTCTCGCTTTCGTTGTCTTTCTGTCTTCCTCTCTGTTTTTTTCTGTGCATCTTCGAGCGTGTTTCTATCTCATTCTCTTTCTTTCTATGTCTTTCTCTGTCTTTATTCCCTTTAGCTCTCTATTTCTCTCTTTCTGTTTATCTCTATGTTTTTCTGCATTTAAATTTTTTTATATCTTTATTCCCTTCACTTCTCTCTATTGTTCTCTTGCTGTTTCTTTCAATCGCTTTCTTTCTCTCTCTCTTTTGCACGTGTTCGTTTTCGTTTGACACTCGCACCCGCTGTACACAGTAGTAGCGCTTGCCGAATTCCTGTGGAGCATACCCGCCTGAAGAGTTTTGCAAGTGTTCTGGGAGCGAAGCAGAAGATTAGGAGGACGAAGAGGAAGAAGAGGACGAAGAGAGTGCGGGCCGGTTCATGATGACGATAGTTTTCTGTTTCCGACGGACAAATGACGGCGAGCCTAACCAGCTTCATTGTCAAAAAAAATTTGTCGTGGCTTAGCTCGGCTATGCCAGAATAAACGTAGCGTTAGCAAAGGTTTAGCTGATTATTCTTAGCTTTTCAGATTGTCCAGGATTATTAGCCTTCTCCTGTTAATTCTTCGTATGCTGAACCGCTAAATGCCATTCAACTACTTCGGGATCCGATGAGATAAGCTTCTCGGCTCTTCTGCGCCGTTGAGCAACATCTGCGCTCTGCTTCTCCATGGCGTTACCCACCCGCAAACGCCAGTCAGAGGCGCTATCAAGCGGCTTCAGCGCAGTGGCAGACGGCGACTGCACAGCGAAGGCGAATAGCTGCGCTCGCGCCGGCGCCAGTGTGTCTGCCATGGCTACGACTTCACTCCTCCCGAACGCGCAGACCAGCAGCGGCGAGTCGCGCGCGGTGGTGGCGGAGAGCGCGTGAGATGCCGGCTCCGGTGAGCCAGCTGTGTGACATCACTGACCCTCGTGCATGCGCAGCACGGCTCATGAGGTTTCACGCGAAATCGGCTCCGGCTAGGCAAGTGTAGCAAGCTACAAAATAGCTCTGCGACGCTCGCCTGGCTGTCACACCGGGATGTGGGAAGCGGAACGCATTCGCGCGTTCACGGCTCGAGCTACGAAGTCTGCGTCCCGCGTTCCAGAAGAGTACTGTGGTGGTGTATGTATGGGCAAAGGTGTAGGTTGCCTTATTACTAGGGAGCATACACCTTGCCGTTTCTCTCCTCAAATGACGACGCTTTGAAAAAGTGTATGCCAAGTACTACTGTTTATTATGTGCATGCTGAAGCAATCTTTGCGCGTAATTCGCCGTATGTTTTGTCGAGGTGTATGTTAGCTACTACAGCCACCACAAGGGTTTAATCATGTTTATGGACGTTAGTCGTCGGGATTGAGATGCGCCACCAGGCGTCAACGTAGGTGCGTCCGCATGAAGTGGGGCTTTATCTGTTAAACACCAATAGGCATTGTGCAAGCTCTCGCATATCAGTGTAGAATAAACATTCAACTTCTTCTGCGAGGGCACGTTTCACTTTAGTGTTATGCCAATTAATATGAAGAAGGGATCAGCCATGTTTTTCTTAGTGTTCTGTAGTGTTTCTGCGTTCCCCCCGTTTTTGCAGCCATTGTTTTGCTTCCCGCGTATGTAAAATCCTGCTGTACACCACTTCAAGCTGAGCTTCCGATGGAACTACTTGTGTTGCCTTTGAAATACGCTTCTTCAGATTGGCTGTCCGCTGGTCAATGCAAGTGATGTTTGCTGTAATGCCCTCTCTTATATGTCTGAATTTAACCCAGTCAACGAGCTTAAGCTGTCTGCCTGTGCGTTTAGTGGGGCCCCCAACAAGATGGATGTTGATAGTACAGTTATCGCTCCCGAAGTTTTGCTGTGTATTAATTTAGAATAATGTCTGGTGTTTAACGTCCCAAAACCACGATATGATTCATCGTGGTTAACAGCGCGAAAAGCACAGACGAAGACGAGAAGTGGACACGGCACAGCGCCGTCTTTCAACTGAATTTTTATTGAAGAAGACAATAACATAGTAGATAGTACAGGAACAGAACACCTTGTGACTCACCCGGCCTTGGCCATTCGACTAAAAAATACACTGCGCACCTGAGCATTGTTAAGTACAGTATAGAATGCGAAAGGGCAGACTTTCGAAAAAAAGCGGAAAAAAACGTAACCACAAATCAAAAGCAGGCACGAGGTGAAATAAGGTCCTCATCCACTATATAATATGCAAAGTTTTTTATACAGTAAGGCAATGGATGGCTGCCTTACACGTTGAGACCCGTTCTTATTTATAAAAAACGCCTCCATTATCTCTTTTGATAGTTTGTCTGGGTGCCCGAAGAGCACGTTTGCTTTATAAAACAGCGGGTGGCACTCACAATCGCGACAATGTATAGAGAAATGCGAATGCTCAAAGCCTTTCAATGAACTGTGGTGTTCCCTCAACCGAATATTCAAAGAGCACCCGGTCTGACCTATGTACTGGCCACCGTACGGAAAAGCAATCGAATACACAACGTTCTGGATTCAAGGAACGAACTTCAGAGCACGTTTCATACTTCATTGCTAAAGTGCTACTACCTTTTCTGTCTATGCGCTTCTTTAATGCCTGGCGCGTTAGCGCAGTACCGTCGTAAAAGTGACGGGGCCCGTCATAATAGCGACGCACTTATAGTGACGGGCCCCGTCGTCGTAAAGCGGTGACTACGGTGACGGGGCCCGTCAGCGCAGTACCGTCGTAAAAGTGACGGGGCCCCTTTACCGTAGATTTTTGGTCGTTTTAGACGCCCACGTCGTGTGATGTTCGTGGCGTAGTTGGTTGGCGCGCTCTACATAGTATTATGGCTGCAGGTCGTCAGTTCGATTCCACCCGGTTTTTTTGTTTGGGAGGTTATGCCTCAACGTCAACATTACTGCTCTGACGGAGTCGTAACTTTTTCGTTCATGTCTGCGGCGGCTAGAGAGCCCTAGCGTTCCTATGCGACCTCGGTTCTAATCGCGCTGAATAAGAAAATTTTTCCGTTTTTTTTTTCTTTTTTCAACATTGTTTCACAATACCGTCCCGAGCTTCCGGCTAGTCAACAATAGTTACTCATTCGTGGTAGCACGGCTCAGCGTGGGAGAGCGGAGCCCGTTAATCAGCATGTCGCCGCGCCGCTGACGCTGCATATTGTCACGTGGTCGTGACGTCGACGAAGACAGCAGTCGGCGTTTGCAGAATGAAACTGTTTATTTGGCCGAACTTGTGGCCGGGAAAATTAGAACTAGAACTACAGCAATACACGCTGTACAATGATAGCGGCGAACAGGGCGTCGTCCGTCGATCAACTCACAAGCAGTCAAGCGCGTCGGCTTTTATACAGGTGCTATCGAACTTTCCAGCGATATCGCTGGTGGCGGCGTTATCTCTCGACAAAGCTGGAACATTCTCGTGCGGCGCCCAATCTTAACAGATTGTTCCAAAATAATCGCGAAGCTTCCTACACATCACGGCGAGGCCTGCGCGGCGCGTTGCCCACAGTCTTTGTGGGTGAAGCTTACACTCATGAAATATAAGACTCGCGGCAATGCCCCCCTCTGAAAAAGCATCGTCCCGATGCTTAAAAACAGAACATGAATACGTGCAATACTAAAGAAAACTAATAAAGAAAGCAAACATTAGAGTCCTCAGGTGCGCTAACGAGCATAGTACGGTTTAAGGCGCACCACATGCACGACCTCGGGTCGAGCTCGGCGCCTCTGGGAGTTCGTGATGCCGTCGGGGACGACCTCGTAGTCGAGTACGCCGAGACGTCGAAGTACCCTGTACGGTTCGAAGTATCGTCGAAGAAGCTTCTCGCTCAGTCCGCGTCGTCGTATTGGCGTCCAGACCCAGACACGGTCGCCGGGCTGGTACTCGACGAAGCGTCGTCGAAGATTGTAGCGACGGCTGTCGGTGTGCTGCTGAGTCTTGATGCGCAGGCGGGCCAGCTGTCGAGCTTCTTCGGCACGTTGTAAGTAAGCGGCGGCGTCGACATTTTCTTCGTCGGTGACGTTGGGTAACATAGCGTCGAGCGTCGTCGCCGGGCTCCTTCCGTAGACCAACTTGTACGGCGTCATCTGCGTCGTTTCTTGGACGGCCGTGTTGTAAGCGAAGGTCACATACGGAAGGACGGCGTCCCACGTCTTGTGCTCAACGTCGACGTACATGGCTAGCATGTCGGCGATGGTCTTATTTAGACGCTCGGTGAGGCCGTTGGTCTGCGGGTGGTAGGCGGTGGTGCGGCGGTGGCTCGTCTCGCTGTACTTCAAGATAGCCTGAGTTAGGTCCGCAGTAAAGGCGGTACCTCTGTCTGTGATGAGGACCTCTGGGGCGCCATGACGCAAGACGATGTTCTCCACGAAGAACTTGGCTACCTCGGCGGCACTCCCTTTGGGCAAGGCCTTTGTCTCGGCGTAGCGGGTGAGGTAGTCAGTCGCTACGACGATCCACTTGTTGCCGGAAGTCGACGTCGGGAACGGCCCCAGTAGTTCCATCCAGATTTGCTGGAACGGCCGGTGAGGTGGATCGATTGGCTGCAGAAGTCCCGCTGGCCTAGTCGGCGGTGTCTTCCGTCGCTGGCAATCTCGGCAAGTCTTAACGTAGTGGGCGACGTCGGCAGCAAGGCGTGGCCAGTAGTATTTTTCCTGTACTCTGGCGAGCGTTCGGGAAACACCGAGGTGTCCAGCCGTCGGGTCTTCGTGTAGGGCCTGGAGGACTTCTGGTCGCAATGGTGAGGGCACGACGAGAAGGTAGTCGGTTCGAAGTGGCGAGAAGTTCTTCTTCAGGAGAACGCCGTTCCGTAAGAAAAACGACGGCAGTCCTCGCTTGAATACCTTCGGAACCACGGCGGTCTTGCACTCGAGGTACTCAATAAGGCCCCCCAGTTCCGCGTCGGCCAGTTGCCTTTCGGCGAAGTCGTCGGCACTTATAGTTCCGAGGAAGCAGTCATCGTCGTCGTCTTGCGGCGGCGCGTCGACGGGGGCACGAGACAGGCAGTCGGCGTCAGAGTGTTTTCGTCCAGACTTGTACACGACGGTAATATCGAATTCTTGAAGCCTCAGACTCCATCGTGCGAGACGACCTGAAGGGTCCTTCAAGTTAGCTAGCCAACATAAGGCGTGATGGTCACTGACAACTTTGAAGGGCCTGCCATAGAGGTAGGGGCGAAACTTTGACGTAGCCCAGAGAATGGCAAGGCATTCCTTTTCTGTTGTGGAATAGTTTGCTTCTGCCTTGGATAGTGACCGGCTAGCATAACTGATAACCCTTTCAAGCCCGTCAGTCTTTTGCACAAGGACGGCACCGAGTCCTACGCTGCTTGCGTCGGTGTGTATTTCCGTATCGGCGCAATCGTCGAAATGCGCAAGTATGGGTGGCGTCTGCAGGCGTCGTTTAAGTTCTTGAAAGGCTTGCACTTGCGCCGTTTCCCACCTGAATTCCACGTTATTCTTCGTGAGAAGCGTCAGTGGTTCGGCGATCCGTGAAAAGTTTTTGACGAAGCGTCGGTAATAGGCGCATAAGCCGAGAAATCGGAGCGCGGCTTTCTTGTCGGGTCGGTGGGAGGCGCGAAGTCGGCGATGGCAGCTGTTTTCCGCGGGTCTGGGCGCACTCCAGACTTGCTGATCACATGACCCAGAAACAAGAGCTCGTTGTACGCGAATCGGCACTTTTCTGGCTTCAGGGTCAGTCCAGAGGCCTTGATTGCTTGAAGTACTGCCTCAAGCCGCCGGAGATGCTCGTCGAATGTCAAGGAAAACACGACGACGTCGTCCAAATACACAAGGCACGTCTGCCACTTCAATCCGGTCAGCACGGTGTCCATGACGCGCTGGAACGTCGCAGGTGCCGAGCAAAGACCGAAAGGCATGACCTTGAACTCAAAGAGGCCGTCGGGTGTTATAAAGGCAGTCTTTTCTCGGTCTCTCTCGTCGACTTCGATTTGCCAGTAGCCGGTCTTGAGGTCCATCGACGAAAAGTGCGTCGCGTTGTGAAGTCGATCCAGGGTGTCGTCTATTCGTGGGAGGGGGTACACGTCCTTCTTCGTGATTTTGTTCAGGCGCCGGTAATCAACGCAGAAACGCAGTGTCCCGTCCTTCTTCTTCACTAACACCACGGGTGACGCCCACGGACTCTTGGACGGCTGGATGATGTTGTCGCATAGCATCTCGTCGACTTGTTTCTTTATCGCGTCGCGCTCTCGAGTAGAAACTCTGTATGGGCTCTGACGGAGTGGTCGAGAATTTTCTTCTGTTATAATGCGGTGCTTCGCAAGGGGCGTTTGCCGGACCCGCGATGACGACGAGAAACAGTCCTTGTATTGCAAGAGCAGGGTTTTGAGCTGGTCTTGTTTGGCCTTCGGAAGGCTTGGGTTGACGTCAAAATCCGGTTCGGGACCTCTATTCGTCGAAGCAGGTTCGGCGGCATCGAAGAGGGCGAAAGCATCGCTGGCGGCTACACATTCGTCGATGTAGGCAACCGTCGTACCGAAGTTGAGGTGCCTATATTCGTGGCTGAAGTTTGTCAGCACTACTTTTGCTTTACCGTCACGCAGCTCGACTATACCTCGTGCGACGCAAATTTGACGGTTCAGGAGTAGGTGTTGATCGCCCTCGATGACGCCTTCAAGGTTCGCAGGTTTCTCGGTGCCGACGGAGATAATGACGCTGGAGCGCGGCGGAATGGTCACCTGCTCTTCTATCACATTCAATGCATGGTTGCCTGGCATCGCGTGGGGCGGGAGCGCTTTGTCTGAGTTCAGTGTTATCGACTCAGACCTCAGGTCGATGACGGCGCCGTGGTCACTTAGGAAGTCCATTCCCAGTATCACATCCCTGGAGCAGTTTTGTAGAATTACAAAGCTCGAAGGATAAGTCCGGTTATTGATGGTGACTCGTGCCGTGCAGACACCAATCGGCGTTATCAGATGGCCTCCAGCGGTCCGGATCTCGGGGCCTTCCCAAGCAGTCCTAACTTTCTTCAACTGTGCTGCGAACGGCCCACTGATGACGGAATACTCGGCTCCAGTATCGACGAGAGCGGTGACGTTGTGGCCGTCGATCAGAACGTTGAGGTCGCTAGTCCGCCGTCTTGCGTTGCGGTTACGTCGCGGCGTCGGGTCACGGCTGCGTCGGTTTGCACCGCTGCTTCCGCGTTGCGTCGTCAGGTCTGCTACCGGTCGCAAAGTTTCGTCTTCAGGACATCGTTCGGCGTGCGGCGGGGGCTCGGAACTTCGTCGCGGCGTCGTCGTCGACGGCAGAGGATCTTCAGCATTTCGTCGTTCAGCAACCGCACCTCCATCGGTTGCTGCCCTTAGTTTTCCGGATACGGGCTAGGCGACCGGCCCCGGTTTGGGCCAGTGTACGGCCGGCGGTGCGGTGACATGTAGCGGCCGGGCGACGGCGAGCGGGAAGGTCGTCGTTCTTGCCACTGTGTTCCGGTGAGGTAGTCGTTGATGTCGCGCGGCCGTTCGCCTGGCTGCGGGCGCGGCGCGTTGATAGCGAATCCGCGTAGTCCCAGCTGTCGGTACTGGCAGCGGCGGTACGTGTGGCCGGCCTCTCCGCAGTGGTAGCAGAGCGGGCGGTTGTCGGGGGCACGCCAGACATCGGTCTTCCTCGGGGTGTTGCGCTGGCCGACAGGTGGTCGGTAGGGCGTCGGCGGCGGCGGCGGCGTCTGGCGACGGTACTGCGGCGGTGTGGCGTCTTGGCGGGGGCGTGGAGGAGGAACATGACGGCGGGCTGCAGCAGCATAGCTAATAGCCTGCGGCTGCGGCTCTGCTAGCTGAGGCGCGCCGAATGAATGCTGGATCTCCTGGCGCACGACGTCGGCGATGGACTCTACTTGAGGTTGCGACGGAGGTAGAATTTTTCGCAACTCCTCTTGCACGATTGCTCGAATCGTCTCACGCAGGTCGGCGGGTCCTAGGGCTTGAACGTCGGCGTAGCTTGTAGCCGAGAAGCTGCGGTTGTATTGCCGCGTTCGCATCTCAAGCGTTTTCTCGATCGTGGAAGCCTCCGATGCAAATTCAGTGACCGTCTTCGGCGGGTTCCTTATCAATCCAGCGAAGAGTTCCTGTTTGACACCCCGCATGAGGAACCTCACTTTCTTCTCTTCGGGCATACTTGGGTCGGCGTGTCGAAGCAGGCGATTCATCTCTTCCGTGTAGATGGCAATATTTTCATTGGGCAGCTGCACACGGGTCTCCATCATAGCCGCGGCCCGTTCCTTGCGGACCACGCTCGTGAACGTGCTTAGGAACGTCGTCCGAAAGAGATCCCATGTTTGTAGGGCGCATTCTCGGTTCTCGAACCACGTCCTCGCGGTGTCTTCTAGGTAGAAGTATACGTGGCGCAGCTTGTCCTCGCAGTTCCAGTTATTAAATGTTGAGACCCTTTCGAAGGTCTCGAGCCAAGTCTCGGGGTCTTCACATGGCGAACCACGGAACGTCGGCGGCTCCCTGGGTGGCTGCATCACGATCGCCGTAGGGGGCACTGCGTCAGTCATCGTCTCGGCGGTCGATGTGACGGTCTTCGGCTGCCTGGCGTTTTCGGGAAGGAGCCCGTACTCTGGTTGTAGTCCCTTCTGCCGGCGGCTGGTTCGAGGATTCGGGTTGTCCTTAGAGTCGTCTTCTTCGCGGCTTGGGCTTGGGTCAGCGCTCCGCGGTGGTGTCCGGATCATGAATTAGCACCTCCACCAGATGTCACGTGGTCGTAACGTCGACGAAGACAGCAGTCGGCGTTTGCAGAATGAAACTGTTTATTTGGCCGAACTTGTGGCCGGGAAAATGAGAACTAGAACTACAGCAATACACGCTGTACAATGATAGCGGCGAACAAGGCGTCGTCCGTCGATCAACTCACAAGCAGTCAAGCGCGTCGGCTTTTATACAGGTGCTATCGAACTTTCCAGCGATATCGCTGGTGGCGGCGTTATCTCTCGACAAAGCTGGAACATTCTCGTGCGGCGCCCAATCTTAACAGATTGTTCCAGAACAATCGCGAAGCTTCCTACACATCACGGCGAGGCCTGCGCGGCGCGTTGCCCACAGTCTTTGTGGGTGACGCTTACACTCATGAAATATAAGACTCGCGGCAATATCAGCATGCCGCCAATGTCGCTGCGTCGCTGCTCCCTCCCCCCCCCCACCCCCAGAAATGTTTTCGTACTGACGTGCACCGCCGACCACAACAGCCACCTGCGCCTGAAGTCTTCCTGGATTTTTTCCAGAATTGCTTTCCATGGTCGAAAGAGATCTCGGAGCGAACATTGCTGATTTGACTGGCTGTCCTCGCTGCGCCCATGGCGTCCCTGTAACGGCTGCGCAGCGCATGACCGTCAGCGGCGCAGCGACATGCTGATTAACGGGCTCCGCTCTCCCACGCTGAGCCGTGCTACCACGAATGAGTAACTATTGTTGACTAGCCGGAAGCTCGGGACGGTATTGTGAAACAATACTGAAAAAAGAAAAAAAAGGAAATTTTTTCTTATTCAGCGCGATTAGAACCGAGGTCGCATAGGAACAACTGAGCTTGTGCAAATAGTAAATTTTAGGTCCGAAGCGAATTCGAAGCAACTTTGACTAGTAGCAGGATTTGACTTTCGGTTGAATACAAGTGATAACCTGTAATATATGTTAATTAAAATTTACTATAATTAGAGCATATAAGCCGGTATAACAAGCTTTTAAACTTAAAGAATGATGAATCGATGTGAGGGTAATACAGTACGTAAAACCTCAATAATTCGAACTTTTATTTCGAAATTCCGCATAAATAGAAGGATTTCTATGGCCCTGTATTTTGCAATGTAAATCTGAGTGGATAATTTGAAGCGGCGGCGAGTACCAGCCCGGTTAATTCAAAAACTTTGGGTGCCATATGTGCCAATTCCCGATCCCGATTTAGCCGCAAATCCGCAGAAACGATGGCCCTTAGGAGCCACAAGGCAATGCAATGTAGCGATACTAATGAGTGACAAGTGAAGCATCCCAGCCTCGCTGCTGCCAGTGCAAGAAGAAAACAAAACAAAAGGAGGTCTCGTGGTCAACTGAAATGTGCGCCTGCGGAAAAGAAGACGTGCTTCACTGCAACACAGTGGTGACACGCGGGCAGCATGACGAATGCTTCTCTCAACGTCAGTGCGTCATGATTTACCCATTCTTTCAGGGAAAATAGAGAAATTAATAAAGGGCGGTCTGACGGAATTCGCGATGTGTGTGAACCTCCGATTGGAGGTTGTTACGGCAATTAGCGCACTTGCACTGCTGGCGGAGTACTTGCCCGCAACGCTCACTTCGAAAACTCAGTTCGAAAGCTTCAATGATCCCCTTTTTCCACCCAGAACACATCGCGAATTCCGTCACACTGGTCATTATTACATTCTTTATTTTACCGGAAAGGATGGGCGAATGGCCGCATCATGACGCACTGACGGTCAGAGGAGCAGGTGACATGCTGCCCGTGTGTCACCACCGTGTTGCAGCAAAGCACGTCTTCTTTTCTGCAGGCGCGCATTTCATTTGACCACGAGACCGTTTTTTTCCCCTCTTTCTTTTTTTTCTTGCACTGGCCTTAGCGAGGCCCGCCGTTTCCCCGGTTCAGCGGGAAAATTCGGACCAAGTATTGCTGGAAAAAACCCTTGTAGCCGCAAACTAGGAGGCACAGCAAACGACCACCTCTGATTACTTCCAGTAATACAAAGTTCCTTGCATCCCGCCTTTTGTATGTTTGGTCAATTCGAAAACCCGCTTAATTAAATTTGTCACAGTCCCAGTGACTCTGAATTAACAAGGTTTTACTACATGCTCATTTAACCTTGAAGTGGGGCTTCGCGGCAGTGCGGACTTCTTCTGGAAAGGTGTGTTCACGGTATAGCACGCCTCCAATGCAGTGAAACCACCTTTACAGGGGGGTTACATGCGGTTTATATAAGTCAATTCGTTCATTTCGAATACTTCGAAATTTCCTAGAATTTACATTCGTTTCGAAGCGAATTCGAATACTGTAATATTCGTTCGAATATTCGAAGTGCTCGAATATTCGCACAAGCCTAGGAACAACGCATCATCCGAACGCTAGGGCTGTGTAACCGCCGCAGACATGAACGAAAAAGTTACGAATCTGTCAGAGCAGTAACGTTGATGTTGACGCATAACCTGAAAAAAAAGGAAGAGAAAACGGGAGGAATCGAACTGACGACCTGCAGCCCTAACACTGCATGGAGAGCGCTCCAACCAACTACACCATGAACGCTTTTTTTTTCTTTATTGCCTCACACAAGTAACTACTACGCCACGAACTCCACACGACGAGGGCGTCTAAAACGACCAAAAATCTACGGTAAAGGGGCCCCGTCACTTTTACGATGGTACTGCGCTGACGGGCCCCGTCACCGTAGTCACCGCTTTACGATGACGGGGCCTGTTACTATAAGTACTTCGCTATTATGACGGGCCCGTCACTATTGCAATTTACACTACGGTGACGGGCCCCATCACTTTTACGACGGTACTACGCTGACGGGCCCCGTCACCGCAGTCAGTGCCTTATTCTAAACATAGATGCGACTTTCTTTAATCTGTGTGAAAAGAAATGAACATATGAGATACAGACAAAACGCCTATAGTCTTCTTTATCGCTTATTTGTGAAGGCTGCCCCTTGATTTCTCGAAGCAACTTCTCGCAGGTCATAGAAATAAGAGATTAAGGATAACCTGCTTCACGCAGCCTCGCCACCTGATTTGAACGCTGTCAGGCATACGATGGGGAGAGCACTTGTTGAGGGCAGCCCATACAGCGGAAGTTGCGATACCTTGTTTAATCAATTCGGAGTGCCCTGACCTGAATTCAAGAAGATACTTCTTTGACCTCGGTAGATAAGGCCAACAAATATGATCATCTTTGAAGGAGATCCTGAGGTCTAGGAACTGCAACTCTTCCTTCTCTGGAACTTCAAAAGTAAACCTAAGACCTTGTCCATGTTCTTTAAACACCTTCACTACGTCGACAATGGATCTCTGGAAGTTAAGCCTGCTGATGAAAACCCAATAGTCATCTACACTGTGGAAAATGCGCGAAGCTAAGTAACCCAGGTTACTTTCAACTTTACGGACGAAACTTAGAAAGATGTTGCTCAATGGAGGCGCTACACAGGAACGTATGCGAACTCCTGCCCTTTGGATAACTGTCTTTTCTTGCCACTCAACGAACGTGGACTTCAAGTAAAATTCGAGAAGCTCTAGGAAGCTAGCGACTAGAATTTGGCAGTCACCACTTATCGTCTTCGTCTGTGTTTTTCGCGCTGTTAGCCACGATGAATCTGCACCAACTCGTTCAGTATTCCATCCCACGTTACGATTATCAGAGACGCCGTAGTGGAGGGCTCCGGAAGTTTCGACCACCTGGGGTTCTTTAACGCGCACCTAAACCTAAGTACACGGGCCTCAAACATTTTCGCCTCCATCGAAAGTACAACCGCCGCGGCCGGGATACGATTCCGCGACCTTCGGGTCAGCAGTCGAGCGCCGTAACCACTAGGCCATCGTGGTGGGGCGTATTAAGTGATCGCGCTGATTGTATGTACGTTATAAAACTGAGGTGGGGTGTGGACTCACCACACACACTGTTTCCTTGCCTAGTGGGCATTGTAAGGACAATGATGAGGGTTAGCCGTTCCTGCTTCGAGTCTAGCCAAAGATCCCTGCCCTTTGGGTGAACGTGTTTAATGCCCCACGTGGAATGGGGGGACTTAAATTAACCTGCAATTGTTACAACTTGGTCGCCCGTGATGGTAAGCGTGCGCTTAAAGAGTGTTAGGAATCTGTGCCGTGTGAATTTCGGGTTACTGTACACGTTCAGGGTGAAGATACTGTCGGCTGTTTTTCTTGTGGGTACTATTTCAATTGGTATATTATCAATATCAGTAACTCATGTGCTGTGTTGCACTGCCGTGTCGTCCCTCCGCACTTAAGGTTCTAAGGGCTTTAGTCTCGCCCTCGGCACTACTGAGAGACCGGTAGAAAATATCCTATGGCAATGCCAGGGATTAAGACACAGTAATGAGAACGCGGCGTCCACTGACAGCCTCTGCGCGCGTTGGAGGGCCGCGCTGCTCAGCTCAGCCCTGGACGATCACCTATGGACAATCGATCGGGCCGAGAAAGGCGCTTGGAGGTAAGACCTTCTAGCACATATCGAGGCGGGAGCCCAGTCGACAAACACGCCGGGTACGAAATAAAGTTTTTTTACCTAGATAGTATCTATACAGCTATCTTCGGAACATATTTTAAAGGGCCCCTCACCAGGTGACCTAACGAATTTTAGTTAGACATTGAAAGTTGTTGCGAGCCCAATTAAGAGCATTATGCCACAAGAATATTTTTAATCGGTCGGTTAGAAGCTGAGAAAAACAATAATTTGTAGCGGCGCGAAACCATGATGCGAGGAGGCGAGCTGCAAACCTTTGCCGCTCGCCCCGCGTAGCCTTCGCAAGCCAAATTCCTTCCCTGCCCTCTTCGGCACGCGAGCAGGAGGATCACATAACGCATACGCATGAACACGTCATGCGCACGAAATGTCACGAGCGCATGACGTGCCCGAACCAGCCCGAGCCCCTGAGACGCGAGCGCTGTTGTGGCGGCGTTCTTGGAGCTTCATCTCTGCAAGCTATGCCGAATGCACCTTGCCGATCACTTGGCTTTTCAACCTATTACTGAGCACGAAAGCTGCGACATTTTTACGGACGCGAGACTAGCGGTGTGTCGCATGAACATCTAGTTACACGCGGGAGGACAAATGAGCCTAATGAGCGCTGGAACGCGGTAGAAAATTACAATGGGAAGGCACAGCGCAACTGAGACAATGGACAAGAACACGCAACACAAACGAGCGCTGTGTTGTGTTCTTGTCCATTGTCTCAGTTGCGCTGTGCCTTCCCATTGCTATGAACCAACTCGCCCAGACCAAAGTCTTACTGTAGAAAATTAGTTTCGTTGTAAAGGGTGGCGTCTGCACGATGCGCAAAGAGCGAGAACACGAACGCGTGCGAAACGGAGGTAGATTAGTCTCGAATCTCGCTCCGATTTGCAGTAAAAATTAAAACAGAAAACGCACACATTCCTTTTGTGTGTTTTATTATTGCTCTCAAGTTTTATTTATTCAATCAAGCAACAAATTACAACAACTACACCTCGTGTCAAATAATTATCGCAGTGTCACGTGCTACTGTTAGCGACGTCAGAGCACAGTCGTCTACGTAGAGGAGCGACGTCACAGCACTACCATCTACGTAGGGCCATTCCACCATGTACGTCATCCCCTCATTCTCTGGGCGCGCGGCCGCGAGAAGGGCAAGCGGCGTTCAGCTTGAGATTTGACCCATTTACGTGGCGCGTAGCGTTGCAAATTTTGGCAGACGTAATCGTGAACGCCCAGTGCATGCATTGCGCTCGTCAGCACAAAATTGTCAAACCTGGTGAGGGGCCCTTTAACGAAAAAAAGTTACTCACTATGTAGGTGCGCAGCGGCTTGGCATTGACCAATAATAAGCCTAAAGGAAGTTCCATGGTGCTTGCTGACAAAGCGGGCCAGATTAATCCAGCAATGTCTTCATGATAGACAATTCCACCATTTCCGGTCACATTTATTCGAAAAACGTAGACTGCTGACTGGTCTTTGCACTTCTCGTAAGTATAGAAGCCATACGTATGGTGTCCTTCTTGCATTAGGGCAATAGAGATGCTGAAAGAACGAGATATTATTATTTGCAAAAATATGAGTTGTGTTCTATGCTGTTAGATGGCCCCACATATAAAAAAGCTGAAAATATTTGTATTCTTCTAAACCTGCACGCAGTTACGCAACAGGCGCTGCATAAAATAAATAATCGCGTTTCCGAAATTTCAGCTCTTTGCAAAATTTATGTTAGCAGGACACCTGCAGTAATATAACGGCGTTATTTCTGTAATTTTTGAATATGTTTGCGAACTTGTGAGAATCATCCTTGCGTGCAAGCATACGAAGCTCGTTAGCGACCATAGTATCGAAAGGAGATGTGGTCACGCGGTGAGGCCAACTTCAGGTAGGCTGACGCAACGATGTCTGCCAGCACATATTCAGAAGAATATGTGAACAAGTTCTCAATCCCTAGTAGCTGCGCCTAAGGTGTTGGTGAGCATGACACGTAACTCGTATAAAGCCCATGATGACCATTGCTTTAGGTGCTTGCACCGCCTTCATCTCTCAGCGTTGCAATACTTACTATAGGGCGCACAACACTCAACAGCACCCCTACATGGCACGCAAACGGCTGAATCGTCCTTGTTGGACAGTTGTGTGTTATCGCCTAACTCAAAAAAAAACGAAAATCAAAGTAAGCGGAGTAGCAGGGAACTCGTTCACGCTTGTTTCCTGCCAGGAAGTGTTATTTTCAACACGAAACTGTATTATGCCGGGGTCCACCAAGGCTTCACTGACATATTTCCGGCACGGATATGGCGTTGGTAAAGTGCACAATAACGGATGACAAAAAAACAACAACTAAAGGAGAACGTTTTATTGATGCGAATCTCCTGGGAATCGAGCCCACGATCTCTCAGTCCGCGACGATAGGTGCCTGGCGCTCTACCCACTGCGCTATCCGAGGCATATGTAAGTGCCAGCACACACACGCCTTATATATCTCTCACATATTCTCTCTCACGCGGTGCTCTTGGTTGGCGGGGTGGTGTCGCCGTCTGGGAGCGCTGAAGTAAGTGAAGCATTGCGTCATGACCGTGGCCTCTGCGATTTGCTTAGGCAACGCTCCGTTGCTAGGGTGGCTACCGTTGCTCATGCCGTTCGATTTGCACGGGGAGAGCGTAATCAGAGAAGACGGTGTTGCAGCCAGAGGAGCGTCGCTGATTGTACGCAAAACTTGCGCTAACGTCGCTCTCTGTGGCATGTTAAAGAATTTACAAAAATACCAGCATGGTCGGGCTAGAGGGAAACGCGACGCGCATCGTGTCTCCCCTCTAGCCCGACCGTGATTACTAACGGGGCGAGCGTAGCAGGGCACGCGCCAGTGTCGCAGAGCTATGTACAGTATAGATGTACGCTATGAGTGGCGCTTGGGCTACGGTAGCCACCTCACGGCGTTTTAAGGCCACCGTTGACAAAAATACAGTTCTTTTGTTGCAAACGCGCCGAATGGGACGGCCGTAGCAGCGGCGCTTTGCCGGAGCTATTCGCGGAGGCCACGTCATGACACCAACGAGCGCCGATGAGGAGTGATTCGGTGACGACGCAGTTAGGGCGCCTCGATGCCAGCGAAGGAACGCTGGCCGCGTTGGCATCGAGAAGGTGACGCAGACGCAGTTACGTGCTTTGCCTTTCGCGTCGTGTTAGGATATGGCGGCTCGTTGTCATGTGCAGCTTCCAAATCCACCAACGGTGTTTCTTCGCAGAATAAGCTCTGCAGAAAGGCGACGAGGTCGAAGGGCAAATGTCACGCCTTGGTGGAGCGAGACACACTCCTGCGGGAAGCGGACCACCTTCGCGCGTTCACGACTCAAGCTACGAACCTCTGCCTTCCGCGTTCCTGAAGCGCAATGTTGTAGCGTAGGCATGAGCAAAAACAGCCCGTCCTCTATTTAATAAATAGGGTTGTGATTGGGAGTGGTGGAGTGGTAAATAGAGTGGAAACGAGCGCCTTCTATATAAAAATAAAGGAGGTGTTGGCACAGGCGTAGGTTACCCTACTACTGGGGAGCGGATTCCTCGTCCCTTCTCTCATTATTTGACACTTTGAGGGAGTGCATATCGAATACAAGTGTTTATCATGTGATTACTGATGACATCTTTGCGCGGGATTCACCATATTGTCACGTGGTCGTGACGTCGACGAAGGCAGCAGTGAACACGTCCGAGATGAAACTCTTTATTTGGCCGAACTTGTGGCCGAGAAACTGAAAGTCAAACTACAGCAATGCACTGATAGCGGCGGACAGAGCGTCGACCGTCGATGAACTGACAAGCAGTCAAGCGCGTTGGCTTTTATACAGGCGCTATCGAACTTTCCAGCGATATCGCGAATGCCGGCCTTATATCTCGACAAAGCTGGAACATTCTCGTGCAGCGCGCAATCTTAACGGATTGTTTCAAAACAATCGCGAAGCTTCCTACACATCACGGCGAGGCCTCCGCAGCGCGTTGCCCACAGTCTTTGTGGGTGAAGCTTCAACTCATGAAACACAACACTCGCGGCAATATGCTGTGTGTCCAGGTATGTGTTAACAGCTTGAGCTACGACAAGAGTTAAAATATGGTCATGTGCGTTAGTCTTCGGGATGGAGATGGGCCACTAAGCGTCGACGTGGGCGCATCCACGTGAACTAGGCCTTACATTTTGTCCGAAAAGAGCTCTATGAATCTTGCAAGCGACCATTAAGTCATTCGGGGCTGCGATCGCTCCCGGCTATCGTGAACTATGACCAAGTTCCGGGCGCGTTGCGGGCCCTGGCTTGTCCTCAGCTGACGTATTCCAACGGAGATTAAACGTGATTCATTGACTGATTGATGGAATGTGTGCATACCCACGTAAGTGGGCCCCAGCTAGCGAAATCTGATCTGCAGCCCCGCTCTCAATGTCGTCCTTTACCCTTGTGTTGCTTCAATAGCCATTGCTGCACTGGATGTTTGTTACTTTGGTGATAGGGGGCAGCACACGGCAAGCAAAGTGTTCTCTGAGCCCAGAATGCGGAGGAGGCGAGGCAGCTCTCGGGGGGAAGAAATCGTTTACATTGATTTTGCCAGTGATGTTCAAAGAGACCGTGCACCTTGACGACGGGAATTTTTCACTGGACATTGAAGGCTGGGAGAGCACTGATAGCGACAGCGTCGATGAAGATGCTGCAGCAGCGATTCTTTTTAATGTGCTTTGCTGGCTAAGCATCTGTACGGCAAGCTTTTCACAGTATTAAGTCACATTGACTGTACTTGATGTACAATAGTGTTGAAATCAAAATAAAAGCATAATTTTTCTGATGCGATGCACGTAGTGCGACGTTTGTGGCCGCGTGCTGCCAACAAGCTCGACGAGCGGGAGCGAAGCGTGCAATCGCGTCCACAAACCGCGCCGCTGAGTGGCCAAATGAACTTGACCATTACCGTCCGAATGGCGTCGTTCTTCAGAAATTGTTCGACGTTGCGAAAAGCTTGCGTGTTCATTCTTTTAGAGGTGCTCATCAAACCTGTAACATCCGAGAGAAGTGAACTGTGCACTCTTCGTTCCTCACCCCAGGAGTAATGATGACGGAGCAACATGTTTAGAAACCATCGTCACGCTAAACACGCGGTCCTGTGCAGCAACGATGGCGTTGCTCGCTAGCGGCCTATTACTACGGCAAATCCGACAGGCAGGCACGGTACTTATACTTGGAGTGCCGTTCAGTTCATACGTTTTCTGTAGCACGCACAGGATTTCGTAAAGCATCGTTGATGCACGGTAACGGAGCCGAAATATAGCCTCTCACACCGCGGTAAACAATGTGGTAGCGAGCATTTCGCGCTTTCCTAGGTTTAGGGCATGTATTTCGGCCTGATATCCACTTCAGCGCACTTCATGACCTCATCCGGTGAAAGTGGCACGGGCCGTACTTCCGCACGCCCTATCTGTTCCTATGCTAACACATGGGTTGACCCTCCTCCGGGCGCCACTTTGAATCGCACAGCGCGCCACCTATATAGTTCGTGGGCATCGCGAATAGCCGCCAAGCACCAACAAACATCTTGGAAGCTCTCATATATCAGTGCGCAATAAACATTCAACTACTTCTGTGAAGACACGTTCCACTTTCGCGTTATACCGATTCTTGTGACGAAGGAATCAGCCACGTTTGTTTTACTTTATTATTGTAGCATTAAAGAAGAAGCAAAATTTACACACATTAATTTCACCAAATTTGCCTTTAGTGTTAGACCGCTGCTTGCCTCATGGCAGCGCAGCGAACTTCGAAAGCGAAACTCGGGACTGCTTTCTGGTCGTTCACCACGTACTGGCCTTGGCGTTGACCAAACCTGTGCCGTGTGGAGGCTTCGACACCACTCCTTCATTGAATAGGCTTGCACTTCGCCCTAATCCGTATGTGTAGCCAGCGCTGATAACTTCTGCCGGCATAACCAAATGCTGGCGCGCTGTCCGAGAGCGCGTTTTGTTAATATAAAACGATCACTGAGAACGTGTGTATTGTTTCATAGGATAACGCGCGTGCAATGTTATGTAAGCGCGTACGTCCTATTGTATGTCATAGGAGAAAGAAGTACGAGGAAAAACTTCTCAGAGCTTCAGAAGTTTGATGGGGAGAGGGTATTCTTACAACACAGCAGATAACAAACTCACCCAGTATCCGGTTGAATTTGTACCTTTGAAGAAGTGCTGGGTTCGTACATCGCAGTTAGAGTAATTACAGCGCCCGATCGAACATTAAATATATTTGCAAAAGCATATTCGAGCTGGAACGAATGGTTGTGGCAAATAAGATGTCATTGAGGTGAATACACTGGAAAAAATTTCGATGCATATGCGACTCACGCGCAATTTCAACCGGAAAGATTCAGACATCAAAGGCATTGCTGCTTTAACGCCTAAAAAAGTGCCCCCTTACGTTATTTGTGGGGGTTTAGAAATATTGAAATTTTTGAATATGAATTGACTACGAATAAGGCAAAGAACTGGTTTTGATTATCGCATTGAGTATCAAATATGTGTACCTTGTTAAGAAGTTGCAAAACAAGCAGTAACACCAGCTTTCGTTGCGATTTTAAAATTAGTTAATGAAACTGCATGTTATTTCTTTGCAGCAAATTGAAGATGATTTTCGCAATCGACTAATTATATGTTATTATACAGAAAAATTAACTGTTGACATGTTCACAACGTGAGCACTCTTTGCGTGATGTAACAACACGTCGTAAAGTGAAAAATTCAGCCAGTCCTGCGCCGTGAAAACTGTCGGACAGCAAAGGTGTAAGCGCGCGAGTGTATGTGATTGGCTAGCGAGATCGCTTGGTGTCGTAAATGCACCGCTATATTTGAAATGCGCGTGCTTGCACTTGATTGGTCAAAGCGAGATCACGTGACTTGCAGGCTTAGGCAATGGCGTCTCGGCGAACGCCTCGCGTCGCGGGATTTCTAGCGAGATGACGTGTTGTAAATCCGCCGCTAGATATGAAATGTGCGTGATTACACATCGTTTTTCAAAGGCAGATCACGTGACCTGCAAGCTCAGGCAATGGAGTCTCAGCAAAGCCTAGCATCACGTGATTTGACACCGGCATCGCACAATTGCCTTGGCCTGGTTTTTAAAGACTATAGTCTTTCTTGGGGAACTTAAACGCAGAAATTTTGGTCCCAAAGAGAAGTTTATTTTTCCTATAAGCTCTCAAAAAAAGAAAGTATTTACATGAGTCTTCTCCGACAATAACTCTTCTGGTCACGCGGGGAGCGTTAATACGCGTTTACATTTTTTCTCGAGTGCGCGTGGCCCGTGCCGGACCGCGAAAACTGAAACATTATACAAAGAACAGTGTGCACCGTAATGACAGATTATGCATTAATACAATGATACAACGTGCATAAATGCAGTCTACATTACTCATTATACAAAACTAATACATCATGTAATTATAGGAAAATAGAGCAAGCAAAATTAACAACTCGACATAGAACACACTAGTAACCTTTAAAACGGGGTAATGGGTAGGCGTAACTTGCCTTCTTGCAAAAGGAAAAAGCTTGTGTGCCAGCGGCGGAGAAATTTCTCTTCGCCGCTGGACTCCAATTACTCTGATAGGTGCTGCCACAGCATTCTGCGCACTCGGGACACAACCGCGAACGCCGCTCGCACCGGTTTACGTCTCGCTTCGGCGAGACAACGTCTTTTCCAGATTGTGAATATGGTGCAGACGACTACTAGTTTGGCGAAGGCGCCCCTGTTTCTTTTGAGCTCCGGGAGAGGACGGATTTTAAAATTTCTTGCAACCAGTCGCCAAACCGGCTTGGCTGCGGGGCACTCAAATAGCGCGTGCGCCAACGTTTCGTCGGCGCGGCCGCTGGAGCAGCGAGGCGAAGGCACGATGCCAAACTTGTGTAGCCGTTGGCGTGTTGGGAGGCCGTCCCAGTTTTTCGGTCACACGAAGTCGTGCACGAATCTGGGAATCCCTCGACAGTCCTTTGACGCTTTTCTTTTCCAGTTGCGCGACATCCTGCTTTCGTCTGGGGTGATCTGATGTCGCGCGATTTCTTCCACAATGCGAGCCGGCGGGACCTCGTCAACGTCGCAATCGGGAGCCTCTTTTTCGAGCATTCGATTCGTGTTTGCGGCAGACTTGTTGAGTGACGAGGGTGATTCCGCGAGTGGGGCGAGGGGTCGGTCCGCGTTCAGGAAGGCTGCGTTTGTGCTACACCAATAACGCATTAAGCCTCTCCCCACGTAGTCGCTTGCGTGGTAGAGGGCCCTTGCAGTTTTCAAGGCGAACACTTTGCTTGTGGTTAAGACATGGGAGAGGCCGAGGCCTCCCTCGCTCTCTGGAAGTTGTAAGAGGGTGCGTCGGACAGGCGCAGGTTTGTTTTCCGAAAGGAAGGATCCGATCATTTTCGACAGCTGGGTCGCCGTTTTGCTTGGCATCACGGCTATACGGCTTGCGTAGCAGGCGAAGGCGCAGATGGTAGTCTTCACTGCCAGGGCCTTTTCTCGTAATGTGAGGTTTTCGAGGCTTAGTCGTGTAATTGCCGCTTGTGCCCGCTCCAGCGCCCGCTGCCAAGTTGTCTCCTCCACTCCGCCGCAGCAAAAGTAAATGCCAAGAACCTTAACAGCGTCGACGACTTCAAGGTCGCCTAAGGCTCCTCGGGGGAATGCGCCGAACGGTAGGGCCTTGCTTTTTGTCATGTTCAATTCTGCACCCGAGGCATCCGCATAAGATGCAAACGTCGTCCGAAATGTCTGTAGGCTTGCCGGGTCTCTGACAAACAACGAAACATCGTCCGCGTAGGCGAGGACTTTGACCACGGCCTCCCCCGTCAGTGGAAATTCTCTAATGCTCTCGTTTTTCTCGATGTTTGCCATCAACGGCTCGAGTGAGAGGATGAAGAGGGTGGGTCCTAGTGGGCATCCTTGACGAATTCCTCGCTCGTAGTCGAAGTTAGGTGTTGGGGCACCGTTTACGACGACGTGGCATGTTAAATCGCTGTAGAGCTTAGAGACGAGGTCGACGAAGCACTCCGGAAGGACGAATTGGCGTAGCACCTCGAACATATACCTGTGTATGACGCGATCAAAGGCCTTTGCCTGGTCCAGAGAAACGAAGGCTCCTGGCAGGGATTTCGATGTCATGTACTCGAATGCGTCTCTTGTCACCGTTAGGTTGGCAAACATGGAGCGGCCCGGGACCGCGCAAAACTGGCGAGGTGCGACGATGGACGGCAGGAGGAGTTTAAGGCGGTTGTTCAGTAGGGAGGCTACTATCTTGTAATCAACATTCAATAATGTAATGGGGCGCCACGCCGACGCCTCCTCCTGCGGGGCTCCCTCTTTCAGTAAGAGGACGATCCTCCCTTCACCAAAAGACTTTGGTTTCGCTTGTCGCGTGACCACCATGTTTACCATTGCCAGCAGCGTGCCGTCTAGAACGTCGAGAAACGTTGCGTATAAAAGTTCGCGGTGAGGGCGTCTGTGCCAGGGGCGGAATTTGGAGGCATGCTCGTGATGGCAACTGACACTTCCTCGGCTGTCGCCTCGCCGCCAAGCGAAGCTGTCTCTTCCCCCTCCAGTCGTACGAGGTTCCGGCAGACCTCTTCTATCAGCCGTTTCTAGTCTGTACCGCGGCCGAGGTCAGTGTCCTGGAATAGGGCAGCGAAGTAGTCGCGAAAAACTAAGCTGATTCCGTCCGGATCGGTTGCAGATGAGCCGTCCGGGCGCTTCACCCGAGTGATACGTACGCTGCCGTTCCCGTTCGCCTCGCTGGGGTCCACGACAATGGGATTGGCTGTCTTGTCCCGCTCCTTAGGTGGTCTAAGCGCGCGCCGTTGTAGTAAGCGGGCGTATTCGACCTCCAGGGACTTGAGGTAGCTTCGTGTGCAAGCCGTGAGCGACTCCGCCCCCTTAACGATGCGGATTCTGCGTAAAATCTCGTTCATCTTGGCGGTTATGCGGCGCTTTCTGGCCCTGCCTTCTTCTTGGAGGATCCTCCTCCACTCCTCTTTCAATGCATCCCAGGAAAGCGTGGTCATGTCCGGGGCGTTCGCCACAGACTCCTGTAGCCGCTCTTTGATACGCTCGATGCTGTCGTCGTCTTGCAGCAGCGCCGAGTCAAGACGCCAGCCTTGGCCGTCACTGCAGGGTCCGGGGGAACCGCTCAGCGTAGTAGCGAGTGGTAGGTGGTCTGATCTACCTGCAAGGTCGGCCGAGGGGGAAAGGACCTCGCACGCTGCTACCGAGGGGTGGAGAAAGTCGGGCAGATACGTCCGATCTATTCTACTCGCTGAAATCTGAGAGGAGCGTGTCGGGACAAAGAGATCGCCATGGACGTGAAGCCAGACGTGAGTCAGGCAAAGGTGCCGCAAGACCTTTGCGAGTTCTTTGGCCTGGTACGTTGACCTGCCTCGGCTCGGGCCCCTCACGTCCAGCTGAGAGTCGATAACGCAATTGAAATCTCCTAGTAGCACGTGCGGGAGGGGCTCTGAGAGGGACTGATGTAAATCCTGGAAGAAGTTGTTGGTGTTCGTCCTCGTTACCGGGCGTAAACATTGACGAAGCGGAACCGTTTCCCGTTAACGTAGATGTCGAGCATTAGCATTCTGCCGTTTGCGCCGAAGGTGCAGAATGTCTTCTGTCGGAAGCGGCCCGTTACGAAGATGACCCCCACGCCCCAGGCCTTCGCAGTTGTCAAAGAAAAGAAAGCGTGCACTTGGAACTCGCGGCGGAACCTTGAGACGTCAAGCGGAGTCCGAAAGTTGGTTTCCTGAATGAACAAGACATCGATACCCTGCACCTGGGCAAAGGCGAGGATGTCTCGCTGTTTGGCTCTGTCTCGAAAGCCGCGGACGTTTTAAGTGGCGAACTTGAGGAACGACATGGTTTGGTGCTTCGGGACGTGGGGGGGGGGGGCGGCGGGGGAAAACCAAAGACTAAGGCGCGGGCGGGGCGACAGGCAGCAGCGAAAGCATGTAGACACTAGCTCGCCTCACGGGTAACGGAGGGGGGGGGAAGCCGCGACTGGCAGCCGAAGAGCAGGGAGGGGGGCAGGATGAGGCATCCAGAGGGGGGGGGGGGCGAAAGGGGGAGGGAGTAGCCAGCCGCGTTACGTAGTCGATGTGTCAGTTACGTTTACCGCCAGCACTTGGCGGCGGGTGCCCTTTCCCCGAAGGGGCGTATCCAGTTTCTGTGACTTCGCGGTGCGAGTGGCGTCACTGTCGCTGCTAGGAACATGCATTTTAGGCCAGCGGTGTTTGTTGTCGAGGCTCGAGGGGTGACTCGGCTCCGCTCCAGCTGGCTCATTTCCTCCTCTTAACGGAGACCTTGAGCGCGAATGGTCGCGTCTAACTGGCCCGGGCTGCAGTGCAGGGGCGTTAGCGGGAGCAGGGGCGGGTGAAGTTGAGCCTGCTGGTTGCTTCTCGGCGAAGGAGCTCGGATCTGGCAGCCCATGTTCGGGGTGGGGTAACACATAACGGCCGCAGCTCACGATGGGCAACTCGTCCGGTTTGGGAGGGGAGGTGGGCTCAGATAACAGCGGCGGGAAGTTCTCCGCATCGAGTGCCGGGAACGCAGGCTCGTCGGTGACAGGGCTCTGTACGGTTCCAGGTACTTCTTGTTCCGCACTTTCCGTCTGTGACGGGTCCCACGAGTCGCTCAACGATTCCGGGGAGCCGGATTCGAGCCCGCTCGACTCTCCCTGGTCACCCTCAGGGCTTGTGTTGCTCGTTTCGTCGACAACGTCGGGGGGTACTGCCATGGGTGCGGGGAACGTGGAGGCGCCGCGAGCGTCTTCCCTCTCCCGAGGTTCCTCATGCTCCCAGTGATCCGGGGCGATCGTTGGCGTGGAAAGGTGTGACCTTGGCCTCAACACTTGGAGCCCCGACGTCGATGCTGCAGCCGTAAGCAACTGGGAGGTACTAGGCTGACTCGTACTGGTGGTGTTTCTGATCTCTGACGGGAAGCCTCTCGCTCCAGCGACGCATGAGCGCCTGCGAAAACACTCGCGCGTGCCATGTCGCCCGCCGCACCGTTTGCATGCCTCGGTGCACCCTTCGGTGTCGTGACCGAATACCCCGCATCGCTTGCAATAAGCAGCCGAGCAGGCCCTGGCCATGTGCCCCGGTTCGCAGCACCTAGCGCACACGCGGCGGATTCCGCGATATTCACACATGACACGGTGGCCTCCGATGGTCGTGAAATTGGGAACTGGCCTACACATCTCCATCCTCACAACTCTGACCCCGTTTAATTTATTTTGCCGGTTTGAAACAGTTGCGAAGGAGACACTTTTACATTGCCATATTGCCCGAGGGCATTGACCAGGACGTCATCTGGCAAATAAGCCGGAAACCGGTAGATGTTAACAAAAGTTACCGGAGGGCTGACGGCCTCGACTGCAACGTGCTCGCGGTGCACTTTGAAGCCCTCCGCTACCATTAACCTCGTAGGCTGGTTTGCATTCCTAGTGCACACGAGGAACTTTGAGCCCCCCATGTGTTGCAAGACGAGCACGCTGTCGTCGCCAGCCGTCTCCTCAACTGCGTCTATTAGATCGTCTAGAGACGTCCCCGGCGGGGGCGTTAAACAAAAACAGTTCTCCCTCACCGGGAGGTTGCTTGGGTTAGTCATGACTGGCGGGCGTTGCCGCGTGTCGCGCTGGCAGGTTGCCGGCGGGCCCGGGGGGCGTGGCTGGTGGAATTAGTCACGTGCAGATGACTCTGCACACTCGTGCAGGTGGCGCGGCAGGGGGCTCCGGGGCAGCGGGTGTGGTCCGGGGTCCTTGCTTCCCCTGGCAAAGCCTCTCCGGGCTGGAGGGCCCGAAACCCAGATGCGGTAGTCGCGCGCGCAGGGGGGAGGCGCGGCCACGGGATCTTCTTTTTTGGGCAAAGGTTTGCACCCCGGGGGGGGGGGTGGTGGTGGTGTCGACATCAATGCGACGTGGCCCCGGGACTGATCTGGTGACTTGGAGGAAACAGTTATCTCGGACACTTTGATGTCTGTCTATCTGTGTGTCTGTCTGTCACCCGATTCAGCCACCCGGCCAAAGTTGAACCACTTGCTTACCGCCCACCCATCTTGAACTGGTGCGGCTGTTCATACTTGTGAACGTTGCCGATCAAAAAGTAAATATTACGCATATCTGAGGCGCAACATCACTAGGTAAGTATTAGGTGGTGTGTTCCTTTATTAGAAAATACATAGCTACATAATTCTAAAGACCCTAGTTTCTGAAGCTGCGGCAGCGCTGAAAATGCCATGCTATGCGCGCCGACGAACGCCCCCTGCCACGGAGGAAGGAAACCGTCTGCACAAGCTCGTGTTTCCCGATGTATTGCAAGATAGCGTCCATATCTCACGCAGCTAGAGTTATTGTATATGTTACCTTTAGGTAACCGAGTTGCGCATCTGTCTTCCAAACGCTGTTAGCAAGCATGCATTGCGGAGAAGCTGACGCTCGGGCCAATTTTTGTATTTTTGGACGCCGCCGCTGTAGCGAACTGAATTAACACTAGTCATCGATAATCAATATTTATCGCCGGTCTTCGACACGCCGGACATGTTAATTGCCGACACGATAGGCATGTCACCTGCACGAACGGAGCGCTACTTCACCGCACAGTTATGGTTAATAGCCGGACCTATGCGCAACTCTGCTACCTAAAGGTAGCATATACAGGAACTTTAACGCAGCGCTGACGCAGCGCCTCCTCTATCGTCTTTACACGGCATTTGCAGCGGAGCACGCATATACGCGGCCAATTTTTTTTACAAATAATCTAAGTCTCTAACTGAAACCAGAGAGAGAGAGCAAGCTTTATTGTGGCAGAAAAGCTGAGAGGTCGGCCCTAATCAACTTTCTGACCTTCTACTCAGCGTAAGGAAAGGGGAGGGGTGAAAAAGAGAGGAGAGAGGTGTTGACGATGACGAGGAAGAAGGTGGCGATGAAGCAAAACCTTGAATGTCCAGAAACTGAAACCAAGCTAACTGAAACGCTGAAACCAAGTGTTCGTACCTCTCATAGATCTACCGGCACATTGTCGTTGGTGTAAGCCTTCCATCGCTTTGTGGTCTTCTCGCAGCCGCCGTTGCCTTTCCCATTCCCCAGTATTCCCTCATTGTTCGTACTCGGGGTCTTCGGTTCGCCGCAGTCGCTTCGCAGCCATTTGTTGGCCTAACTGTTCCCTTCTTCATTTTTAGTTGACCATCGGTGAATGGTGGGATTTATTGAATTTTTGAGGCACATGCCCGTTCATGATGATGATAGCTTTGTGGATCGACTCGCAAGGAATGATTTGCTAAACAGCTTCGGTTTAAAAAGTGGTGGTCCGCCGCACGGCGTCTCCCACGGGGAATCGGGTGGTCAAAATGAAGCTTTTCGCTACCGACCAAACCTTTCTTGATTCGAGCAGGCGCCTAGAATACTGCCGGAGGCGGCCAACACAGGCGGGGAGTATGTCCCAATTAGTGCTCGACTGTACAGCTTCCATTCGCCAAAACACTGAAATCGTGGCGGTGGCGGCCACCTGTTTTTAACAGTGAGGCTGTTTAAAGGGACTGTCTACCGCTCGGAAACGTTTTTTCGATTGCGGTGAAAATGAGAAGATCGTTCGTCACATCGGCGGCAACGAGCGCGCTTTCGTCCCATAAAAAAGAATTATAAGTTTAATCTGATGTTGAAAACCGTGAAAGAATGACCGCTAGCGTCACCCAACAGAAAAGTGGTCGCAATTCCCGCAATCTATAGGTGTGACAGACTATCCATGCAGGTGGACTTATTTTGCTTAAAAACAAACATGTAGAACTTGAGAGTGTATTTTCCGCTCTTGAAACAGCTTTCGATTGCGTCAAAAAGTAATTTTTACTGTTTTTTTTTATCTCACGCGTCCAAAAAGACGCCTGGCGGCGCTGCCGACGCCGCCGCTTTCGAGTTCGTCTGCTTCAACACCCCGTGCTGGTTGTACGCTGCACTGTCGTTAGGATGTCTCGCGCGTGCTGCGCTGTGAAGGCATGCATTTATCATCGCTACATCAGTACAGGAGTTTCGTTACGTCGTTTGCCTGCAACAGCATACGCACTCTATTGCTGTGGGCATTGCAGTGCAGCGTTTGCAACGACACCTGCGTGACAGGTTTGCATGAATTAGAAGTACCCAGTTGTTCAGTGCCTACTTACGAGTCGACATTTTCAAGGCGCCCAGCTTGCGGTGACGGAGGCCTGTCAAAGTCTGGGTCATCGCCTGTGCTGGCGCTGCTCGAAGAATCATCGCGGTCCGGTAGGTCGACGTAGGGGT
This sequence comes from Rhipicephalus sanguineus, assembly GCF_013339695.2. Lineage (NCBI taxonomy): Eukaryota > Metazoa > Arthropoda > Arachnida > Ixodida > Ixodidae > Rhipicephalus > Rhipicephalus sanguineus. Next base: position 68,103,158 of record NC_051184.2, on the reverse strand, counting down.
CTAAGTTTTCTTCCCTCATGCGTTCCAAAATTCTCTTTTCTAATTCGCTTAGGCTTCCCAACTTCATGTATCGTCTCTTGATACGGTCTGCTACAGCGCCAAAAGCGCTGTTTTGTTTTTTACTGGTCGACTTGGCTTGGATTGCGGCAGCAGTGCTAAAATAAACGCATAGACTGCAATCATAGCAAAACGAGTGTTCTGTAATGGTATAATGAGGCTTCATTTAACCGATGGCGCGCTTAAAACGACTGTTACATTCATTGCATTAGTGTTCAGCGAAAATAAAGAAATCCTGCAGAAATGACATGTGCTTTCGGTTTTAAGTTTTAACGGCACTACAATCGTCATCGCGTCCACCAACCAGTGTTGTGGGGCGTAGTCACACCAATGGAAGAAGACCGAACGCAGATCGAAAAATTCTGTTTTAAAATTTTCTACTCACTTTCCAGAGAAACCGCTGCAAGGTTGAACACTTCAGACGGTACGCTTTCTATCGCGGTACAAAACAGACAAGCGATGAAGGACGGTAGACAGTCCCTTTAAGCTCGCCGTAATTTGTCTTTCAGAAACAGAAATTATCATCGTCATGAACCGGCACGCGCTCTCTACATCCTCTCATTCACGTTTGTCCTGTACTGCTTCGCTCCCAGAACACGTGCGCCGATTTCTCCGGCGTGGCCTGTTATAACCCTGATGGGAGAGAGAAAAAGTACAGCGAGAGAGAGAGAGAGAGAAATAGAAAAACATGAAGAAAGAGAGAGAGAGAGAACTTGCTGGGAAAAAGATCTTCAGGAGGCGACATTTCAACCCGTGTATCCTCGGTCAGAAGGCGAGCGTCCTAACCGCTCGGCGCACGTCAGCGGAGCGTAGCATAGCCTTGTGTAGAGAGGGGGTGGGAAGGAGACGTGAGCGTGAGGAGAAAGATGTGTTGGTGAGAAGGAGGGAAATGAGGTGAGAGTGTAAAGGATAGCATAGAAACAATGTGAAAGAGAGAAATAAACGCAGAAAGAGAAAGAAAGAAAGACAGTCAAAGAAGGGAGAAAGAAACAGAGTGAGAGATAGAGAGAGAAGAGGATAGAAAGAAAGAGGAAGCAAGTGAGAAAAAAGAGAGGGAAAGAGAGAAGGAAAGGGACGAAAGAAGAAGAACAATAGAAAGAGCAAGAAAGAGAAAGAAATAGAGAGAGCGAAAAATAAATAGAAATAAATAGAGATAAAGACACAGAAAAAAGGTATCGACGATTACGATACCGCCTAATGCTAAATCTGAGCTCAGCTGTTTAGGTGCTTTGAGTTTGCGATAAGTTCAGCTCTATCTCCCTATCTTTTCTCTCCCGTAATCCCCTTCCCCCAGCGTCGGACAGCAAACCGGACGCGCGCCTGGTTGTCCTTCCTGCCTTTCCTTGGCGGCGCGCACCTCTGGGTTTTGGCGTTGGCGACGTTGAGCTCAGGCACATGCGTATCGCCGCAGTCCGGCTCCCACCGCGAACAATAGATGACGTCACTGCCACTTGACCTCATGCTATGACCTCTGCTTGCTGTTTTTTCCCTAAGTAAGTTTAAAATTTTCCCCAGTTTTCTCCTTGTCGCCACGGAGTGCCTAGTATGTCACGCGCTTGATGAAGTTCCTCCCTAGTGCCATTTTCACCTCGCCGCAGTTATGGAGGTGCCATCGCGCAGTGTCATTGACGTGTCTCCATGCCGTGCCTAGGATTACAATGCCACAAGAAAATCTACAAATACGCAGCTGTGTTCGTTCTCGATATTTTCCTGTTGCTCAGTGAAGGCCCTCTGCGCCCTTCGGGCGCGAAAAACTAATCGTGGCTTCGCCCTCGCTTCGTGAGTGCGGCCATTTCGCTCACGCTCAATCGCCAGTTGGCAGGGTCTCCGTCACGCGCTACTGGCCGCTGTCGCGGCCACGCGCTGTTTAGCCCGCGCGCCTGCCCCTTCGGGGCAGGCGCCTGTCCGTGCCAGCGTCCGTGGTGTGCCCGTGTCACTGGGGTGCACGTAACCCACGAGCCGCTTCGCGCTTCTCAGTCTGGTAACAGTCTAATGCAACACCAAACAATACCCTGCTGAAAAAAAAAACGAAAAAAAACCGAGACAGCAGCGGGGTTCGAACCAACGACCTCGCAGTTTCGAGCACGACACGTTAACCGCTGCGCCACTAGAGCCAATCGCTTCGGTAGGTTTAACGGACTGCTTTTGTATTTGACGGCAAAGGCTGGGAACAAGGCCTGAGGAATCGTCGGATTGTTCCCTAGCTACAGTAGTACCTGTCTAGGGGCAGGGAGTACCTCCCTAAGTTCACGTCATATCCGGTTTCGAGCCAAACCGGGGAGAGCCAGACTCCGGCGATACGCTTTCTCTCAGGCAGCTTGTTTAGCAGCAGCGGCAGACGATGAACTTCCACCAGTTGCGTCGCTCATTGTTCAGAATGAACTGGCTAAGACTATTTTGTATAGAGGTACACGTTTTAAACTTACAAGAGAACGGGGTGAGTAGCGTGACTGGCGCGGACAATTTCGTGCAGCCGATTTCACATCAACTGCCGCAGGCGGAGCGCAGCACGACTGCCTCGCTAAGTGTGTATTCACACGACGGACCGAATCCGTCTTTTCCGCCGCGGACGGCGCATCACGTGACCTCGCGTCACGGATTTCAGCCGTCCGTGCCGCGTCCGCGGACGGAAAATGCCAAGCTCTTTTTCGCATTCGGATTCGCGCGGAATAACACAACAGATATAGCCGAGGGTGTCATTATAGGTCTGGCGACAAGCGCTGCTCTATTTTTTTCGTTTTGTGTCCTAGATTTAGCCGACGAAGCCGCATCACGGTGTCCTGACGTTCTATGCGAGAACCCACGCACGACAGCAACTGAACGAACTGCTCTCTTGACACCCGTAGCAGCCTCCTGTATTCTTCGGTGTCACTGACCAAAAGCTCACGGTACAGTTGATGCTGCATACCCAGATACTTGTTGGCGATGTAGTCCTTTTGCCAACAAGCTCTTTTTGCAGACAACAAGAGTTCTTCATCGTCTAATTCTGACAAAACTACAGCCATTACAGCTAATCGTCGCTTTCTTTCCAACTCCATCTTGAACCTAAAAGAAACTCTGCGCCATAGACGGAAACATAAAAACCTCTATACTTTTGCTAGCGATGAATGTGTTTTCGACTTTCAGACTGCTCGCGCCATCTAGAGAAAAATGGAACACGCATTCGCACATTATTATGACCTCTGAGATTTGATAGCACTCGCGCGATCGCAGATCACCGAGCTCGTGTTCTGCCAATATAGGCACTCGCTAAGCCTACAGCTCTCAGAAAACGAGTACGGCGCTCGGAAACAGTTCCAAATTGTCATGAATACGTTGCCGGCGAAGCTTGAGGACACAAACCTAAAGCCGACACAATCGTCAGTTTGCGACTAACAGCCCACGCAATGCGCGACGAAGAGCTTAAAGATTCGAATCGGGCAGCTCTCGCGTCAGACAGTGCCGCCATGTTTCTTATCTTCGGCGCGTCCGTCTAGTCGCTTCGTCCGTAGTCTGGATGTGCTTCGCACCCGGACGGGCGGCGGAACGATCGTCCGCGGAGAAGTCCGTCGTGTGGATATATACTAAGCGGGAGGTTGCGGAAGGCGCGTGGGCGCGTTCCATAACAGCCATGGAGGTAGGAGAAAAATTAGACCATCTCCAACTCAAGGGGACTGTGAGGGGATGCGAAGCAGCATTAGGGGCGTACACCAAGTTTCCGTTACATTCACTCGGCGTTTCCGTTAGTGTGTGAGGTTTGTATTTAGTGTTTGTGTTATCATTACGTTGTGTTTGTGCGTTGCTTTTCGTTAGCGCCGAGTGAACGTAACGAAAACTTGGTGTGCGCCACCACACCAAGCAGATCTCGGCAGAGGTTGGAGTGCCGCTGCAACTGGCGCCGACGTTGACGTTACAACTCATCTGAACGGCAGCGAAGTGAGAATGACTGAAGCCGACCGAGTGCACGCGCTTACATACACACGACATGGGCGAGGGAGAGGAGAGAGTGGGTTACAGCCTGTATTTGGCTGCGGCGCGGCTGCATCACGTGAGAGGAGAGGCTGCGCCGCGGCTGCAGCGCGGGGTAGGAGAGGAGAGAAGGCGACCGAACACCTGCGTAAAGGAGGAGCGTGGGAGAGAGAGTAGGCGCATGCTCAGTGGAGCGCGGACGCTACCGCCGGACACAGCCCCGAGCAAAAGCTGCTTCGCATCTAAAAAATGATAAGAGCCGACGCGCGACTGCGCGCCCTACTGTGGTGGCCGCCGCGGAGCCTGTCGTCTCGCTAGTGTTGTTCCCTCCTCCTCGCGCTCTCCTCGCTATCTCCGTCTTTCATCGTCCGCTGCGCTCCGCGTTCGCTCTCATTCGCCCTCGCTCGCTCTATCGGTTATGCCGACACCTCTCAACTCAGGGATGGGCGCCTAAGAGCTGCACTCTATAAACAGAGATAATAAAAAAATAGAGGAAGAAAGAATTAGAAAACTTGCAAAAGTTAGCAAAACAGCAAAATCCAGGACAACACAGGCGCCGATCAGCGGCGCTTTCTTTTTGGCATTTCGCCTCAGGTGCTACCGACGCTAAATTTTCATTTTGTATGGGTGCGCTCACGATGAATGCACGCCATCGGGTCATCGCGCCGGTGATCTCCGCTGAAAGTTCGCTGGAAAATATGTTCCATGTGGGTGGGCCTTTATTGCTGGTTTCTACGTGTGGTCGAACGCTGCACGTCAAACCTTGAGCTCATCCCAACCAAGATGACGCGGCCGGAAGATTGCGGGAGGTACGAAAGTGAGGATGTGGTGTACTTCAAACGGATTTTAGATGCGAAGCAGCTTTTGCGCTGGGCTTTGTCCGTTGTTCCTTTGGCAACCGTCCGCTTTCTAAAACCTACCCTAGCCATCTATAACATATTGAGCGCGCGCTCGCGCCAAGGAGAAGTCTTCGCCTTGTTCTTCGACCGCCTTGATGATGACACGTGTACAGCGCACGCTTGCGCCAAGGTATAGGCTTCCCAAGCAACGCTTAGCGGCGCTGCTGCTCTTGACAGGCAGCGCCATCTCTGGCAGAAAAACAGAAACTGGGGTGTAAGCAGCGCGCGTTTTCCCTTCTCTCCACCGCGTTGCCGCTCGCTTCTGTGCACGTGCAGAGCTCTCGCGGCGCCTCACAATGTACCGCCTGCAGTGCGGGTTCAAAAAGATCTCACAGTTGGACAAGCACTTCCGAAAAGCGAACTTGATAAAAGGAGAAACGCTCGTCAAACACGTTAACGGTGAAGAGCAGACGATCGACGACAACGACGCCCGACTCAAAGCCAAATGCATTTCCCAAGTCGCGATTACACCGTGTAGGACGTATAGCTCCAGGTACGTCTCATTCTGTCATGTTAAAGATGAATAATGGTCCACATGCTTTCCGATATGAAGCCGTACACGCTATCGATGTTCTAAGGTGTGGACTACAAATCATATGATTGTTGTTTTGATATGGCATGCTTACAGTAGCAGCCGTGTACTTTCGTGAACAAACGTTTGCGGCGTACGAAAAAAAGAAATTATACGGCCATGGCACTGTTTCCTGAGAAGGTTAGAGTCAAGTCCTCCGTGCCGCAGGAGAATCACCCGCCGATTAAGACGCGAGGCAGCTAGCTGAGCTTTAACCACTGTGAAGCAAGATGAACTGCTCGCCTCGTCTTTTCGACTCTCGCGTCATGCTTGCAGTCTCTTTTTATGATATCGACTTGACAGGCGTATAAAACCTGCTGCGCGAACGTGCCTAGAAAATCGCACAGTCAGAAGGTGGCTACTTCAAGGTTGCAATTGCAAAGCATGTATTAAGTGCAAGTTATATTTAGCGGCTTAAATATATATCACACTAATAAAGTGGCAAAAACAAAGCAATGCTGCAGAACGATCTCAAAGCTTGCTGAAAATGCACAGACGTCTGTTCCGGCGTGATAAAGCAGCCTTCCCGACGCGTGAATTGCAGGCGCCGAACTTCTGACAATGTGCCGAGTTCAGTTGAATTCAAAAAACCGCGCATCGCTAACGGTATAACGCGAGTGTGAACGTTCAACAACGGCGGGTAGGTCTCACGAAGACGGGGAATCAAAACACAAAGTGCTTTCACCTACAACCGCAACTGAACTTTCAGAATGCGAGAAGACAGCGAGTAATCATTGCTGTAGTCACTGCGTGCATGCGCCACGTTACTTACCGATTCAGGTAGTCGAAACGAACAAAAGCGATGAACTCAGACAGCGGAAATGCGCAGCTTCGCACAGCAAGCATCACGGTTCAACGTGCCGAGCTGAGGGCCCCCCAGTTACCCGCATCGACAGAAGAACGCGTGCACACGTGCGCTACCGCTACCGTGAAAGGGGCCGAGTCGGCCGCGCATAAGCTCCAGAGCTTTCCGACAAAGCCGCGGCGCGGCTGGCGCGGCGCTGTCGTCGCGCCGCAAACTTGAGCTTGGGTTCCCTATAGTGAACTTGAACCAACTTCATGGTGGCGCGAACGGGAGGGTTCAGGCGTTCCTCTTGGCGAAGGAAAATCCAGGTGGCGCCAGTGCAACTTTTTGTAGTCGCACCGCCTCTTCTGCTGTAGGCGCTTGCGCGCGTTTCTTGTGTGCATTTCTCCGCGTTCCGCATCGTTGTAGGCAGTGCTGTCGGCACTGGACGCTTGTCAAAAAAATAATAATAACTGCGGGGCGGCAACAAAAAAGAGCCACGCATAGTGAGTCCACTATAGGCGAACGCATCGGAGCGCTATAAGTAAGTGCAGCCGCGATCCTTGCGGCGAGGAGACGCGTTCGGTTTCAGCCGCTACATTGCCAGGCTCCTCCGTTCGCACCACTAGGATATATGTTCTAGTTCACTATACGCCAAGGAGAAGTCTTCTTCTTCTTGTTCTTCGACCGCCTTGATGATGATACGTGCAGAGCACTTTAGGGGCCCCGGGCTGCCGTACGCTGTCCTAGCTTGGCGTAACGCAGACAAAACCACGTGTGCTGGCACGCGCTAGCGCATTCGGGCCTGTGTAAGGAGCTGGGTAAGACGCCGTGGCCTCTCCCCCTTACACTATCTCAGCAATCGCGTGATGGTGTCGGGGAACGAGATTCTGCAGATGCGCGATGAACCCGCGTGGCATACTACAACAAGAGTTTGGGACGAGTAACAGCAACAGCAGCTACAGTGAATTCATGGTGTGCTCCACATGGAAGGACAAAGGAGCTTGAAAAAAAAACCTCCTTGGGAAGGACGCGTTAACATCGGGCAAAGTGCCCGTGATGAACGGAACTTTAAGTCAACCCATGCGCTTCTTCGCATCCCCAGAAGGTTCGCTTTAGTGGGAGATGGTGAAATTTTTTCAAGCGAACTTTGTTATGAGTTACAGATTTCGGTGGCGGCGTTGTCGTATGCGAAAGACCCTGTGCCGGTGGGTACAGAAATGCAGCGCTCAAAGGTGCGCCGGTCGCACGCGTATTTGTATACACCGTTAAAAAAAAGGAAAACGCCAGACCTGCGCGGAACGCTCAGCGCAGTCACAGCGAAAGCTGGAGGTGCGGTCTTTGTTGATGCTATTGCAAACTCTCTTGGGGTAACTACTGCAAGTACGGTTGTATCACGCCATAAATAATCATAGTTTTGCGAAATAGGAAAATACCCGCTATGCCATTATTCACTATTCTCCTGAGAGGCGAGGTAGCCGCTACTCGTCTATAAGGCACTATGTGCACTTTGCTTATGCTGTTGCTGATTATGATGAAACATTATGGCTGAGCTTTTATAGCGAAAGCTGTTGTGAGATCACAACAACAGACATTTTTGGCGCCACCGCCGCCGGCACCGTTCTTCAGAAACCATAGCGCAAAAAAGAACACGGGACAAGAAGGAGACCAGGACAAGCGCTCGTCCTGGTCTCTTTCCTGTCCCGTGTTCTTTTTTGCGCTATGGTTTCTGAAGAACGATGAAATACCAACACACCCAAACGATATCCCTTCTGAAGCCGCCGCCACCGCTGCGGGTGTCCGTAACCTCTATATCACGAAATAAAAATAAAATGTATAAGGAAAAATGTCCAGGATAGAACGGGGTTCGAACCTGTGCCCTCTGCGTGGCAGCCAAGTATTTTATGTCAGAACCATGCTGGTTCTTGAAACTGCGTTGCAAAAAGACCCTATACAGGCTTCATATCGGGAAGGAACCACATTAACATATGTAATATAGCGTGGTAGAAGAGTAAAATAAGTACCAGGCGTCACACAATGCGAATTGCGCAACGAGTGGGTAGTTCAATGAGTCCAACCCATTAAAAAGGGCTCAGCCATAATTCTTCACTGTGATCAGGCACAGCATCAAAAACTGCTCATAATGCCTTACAGATGTGTAGCAGGCACCTCGCTTCTCCGCAGAATGACAAATAATGGCGTAGTGGGTGCTTCCCAACTTCACAAAAATTATGATTTATGGTGGAATGAGTACCTTGCAAGTTTACTTGTATTAGTAGCCCCAATAGAGTTTACAACGTAATCTGGAAATGTCTCTCTTCCAGTTTTCACTGTGACTGTGCTGTACTTTCCACGTAGGCCTGGTGATTTTACAGCGAAAGCTGTTATGAGATCACAACAAGGGCCGCTTTTGGCGCCGTAGTTGTCCGCCGCCGCCGCCGCCGGTGTCCGTACTCACTATCGCTCGAAATACAAAAAAAAAAACTGAATAGGAAAAAATATGCGGGATGGAACAAGGTTCGAACCTGGACCCTCTGTGAGGGAGCCCAGTATTCTACCTCAGAGCCATGCCGGTGCTTGAAGCTGCTTTGCAAAAAGACCCTATACAGGCTTCATGTCGGGAAGGAACCACGTTAACATATGTAATGTAGTGTGGTAGAATAGTAAAATAACAACCGGGCGTCACACAACGCGAATTCTGTAACCAGGCGTCACACAATGCGAATTGTGCAACGAGTGGGTTGTTGAATGCTTCCAACCCATCATCAAGGGCTCTGCCATAATTCTTCATCGTCATCAGCCACAGCATCAACAAAGTGCACATAATGCCTTACAGGTGCTTAACGGGTACCACGGTTCTCCGCAGAATGACAAAAAATTGCAGTGGCTGCAATGGCTGCTTCCCTACTTCACAAAAATTATGGTGATATATAGCGTAGTGGGTTCCTCGCAAGTGCACGTCTATTGGTTGCCAAGGAAGCCCATAAGGCTCCCATGATCCATTTCCTCAGGGTCTCAATAAAGTTAATTCCCCCTCTCTCTTTCTGTTAACGTATGTTATAAAGCGTTGTGGGAGAGTTAAATAAGGACCGGGCGTCACACAATGCGAATTATGTACCTAGTTTGTCGCCTAAAGCTTCCAATCCATTACAAAGGAATCAGCCACATTTCTTCATCGTCATCAACCGTCACATCAACAAAGTGCACATAATGCCTTACAAATGGTGCCTCGCTTCTCCGGAGAATGACAAATAATGTCGTGGTGGGTGCTTCCCAATTTAAAAAAAGTATGATTTGTGACGTAGTGGGTGCGTTGCTAGTGTACTTGTATTAGTAGCCACAAGAGTGTCTATAACGGGCTCTAGAAATGCCGCTCCTCACGCTTTCGCTGTGACTGTGCTGCACTTTCCGCGTAGGCCTGGTGACTTCTGAAATGGGCTGGAGACTTTAACCCACCTACTCGTTATCCACTTGACATTGTGGGACACCTGGTGTTATTTTAACCTTCTACTACGCTATATTATGTATGTTGACGTGTTTCCTGCCCGGCATGACGCCTCTATAGAATCTTATTGCAAAGGAGTTTCAAGCACCGGCGTGGCTCCGTGGTAGATCTTCGATATTAGTTTTTCTTGTGCGTGATAAGGGTTATCGAAACTGGTGGTGGTGGCGGACAACGGTGCCAAAAAATCGGGGTTTGCTGTGACCTCATAAAAGCTTTCGCTGTAACTCGATGCTCTCTAGATCTGGGGCTTGTCGGCAATTAGCCATTGTGGTATGGAAATCTGGTCTTTTGTCAAGTCCACGTGATTTCAAGTTTCCAAGTTTCATTATGGCCTGAATATGAACGCATGAACGGCACCCGACGCCGGAACGTGAGCCATTGGGCACGATACCAACTGCGTAAGTACACCCTCATGCAACACGTGAAACCAATCAGAACTGTTTCGGACTTAAGCCGGTGATAGGAAGACGGGAAGAAAGAATGGTAGAAGAAAAAGCAAGAAATCCACGGTGGCGTGGATTTCAAGAAAGAAAGGAAGAAATAGCGATCCACGCTGGCTGCTGTGAAACGCTTGCATGAAACACCTCTAATATTTCCAAGCCCCAACGTTACAGGTCAGCTCCACAACATCATTTTGGGTCGTTTGTTGGCAACGGCAGCTCTTTTATGACTATCGTAATTTTTGTTTTTAGGAAACGGAAGAACCGCGAGGTAACTGAGAAATGCAATAAAAGGCACAGTTTTGTCGCAAGCGCGAAGGGATGAATGCGATCACAAATTGAAATGTTATACGAAGGCGAGCAGCTATCTCCCTTAGGATCATATGCGGCGTGACTCTACAAAACACTCGCATATGGAAACACGGTTGCTATAGCGAGCGAAGCGACTTTCGTGTGCTCTATCGCTTCAACGCAAAATATGCAATCACAGCACAGGACGCAATAAGTTATAAGCCATCTCCTAATATTCATCGAGATAGCGCGCGCCAGTTTGATCCACGACTGTTTGACCAAAGTTCGCGTGCCGGAGCGACATAGTATAAAATGTAATATGCAGTGTCATGTCGCAGTGAGTGGCAAAGCACCCATGGTGCTTCCTGGCTTACGCCCTTTCATGATGAAGACCGAAAAACGAAAGTGAATGAACATGACGACCTGGTTCCCTTACCTGTCCATATTCATCCATGAGAGACGAGTACATATGATCCTTTAAACTCTGGCTTGTGGTCGCATTAAAAGGACGGTCCCAGACAACCCAATGTATCTCTAGGGTCTCCGCCTTATGCCAGTCAGTCTGGCCAAAGAGTATTGTTGATGAAGCCTCGTCGACATTGTACGGGTTCGTATCAGAAGACTGGAGATCCATGTTGTTAATAAATCCCTGTAAAAAATTAGAGCAGGCGTATGAGTGAGCTGCCCCCGCCACGGTGGTCTAGTGGTTATGGTGCTCGGCTGCTGACCCGAAGGTCGCTGGATCGAATCCCGGCCGCGGCGGCTGCATTTTCGATGGAGGCGAAAATGTTTGAGGCCCATGTACTTAGATTTAGGCGCACGTTAAAGAACCCCGGGTGGTCGAAATTTCCGGAGCCCCCCACTACGGCGTCTCTCATAATCATATCGTGGTTTTGGGACGTTAAACCCCAGATATTATTAGTATGAGTGAGCTATAAAACTCAAAAGTGCGTGGTTCCTGCAACAGTATCTTTGTATGCGCAAGGTATTTACAGAAAATAACAATAGGTCACTGGGTGATACGCTTACTTTGCAGACATCATATCTGTGCGGACATCACGAAATGCTACCAACGTTATCCACTTGGCCGCAGAATGAACCCTCTCTTCATATGAAAATATTTGTATCTGATGATGCGCAGTACATGTTCTATTACTTTGGTATTACCTTGCTAGGGCACATATTGCATAATTCTTGCTTTTGACACCACATACATAGTGCTCGCTTTCTAGCTATAAGCGAAATAGGCTTATTCGATGTAGGCAAGGAGAACTCATCTTTTGTAGAAAAATGCACTTCTGCAAGCAAATTCAAAACGTGGTAATGTGGTTTAGAATGCATTGACACCAGATCATGATGTTTCCAGTCAGCTTATACATTATATTTCCTACATGCATGGGCTTCATGTTTCACGCATAGGTTTATTCTGGCAAACACAGAAGAAGATGAACAAAATGTTCAAATTTATTTTTGTGTCATTTTGCTCCCGTACAAAATATAATTGCGCGTCTGCAATGCTAGACTTTAGACTGCGCACGCTGCGCACGCTTCCGCTGCGCACACTTCACTGAGGAGACGAAATGAGCGGGTGAGCGGCTCGCTCTGTAAAGACGCCGGCTTTCACAGCGTCCCGCGCATGCGCAGTTCGTCTCTCCAGGTCCGCTGGGCCATAGCCTCCTATATGTTTTCATGCCCGGGCAGTGGAGCGGCGGACGCTGCCCTCCCCCTTCTTCGTCGATTTACGCCTGCCTTCTCCGCAAGGGGCGCTCGCACCCCATACTTGCTAGAGTCACTGGAAAATCAGAGTACCGCAAAGGTAGGCTGCACGCGGGCAACATTGGGCGGCGGCGGCCATTTCCCTTCCAGACCATCCGGCGCGTTTCTAGCGTGTGTTGAGAAGTGACCGATCTTTTAACCTCGGTGCCGTGTTACGCTCGGCGGAACGGCATTATGTGAGTATGTTTCTTCAAGTGGATATTAGAAGTGATTTCGAGTCATCGACAGGTATGGATCCACTGCGCGGTTAGCGGTGTAACTAATGAAACGTACCGCGAATGTTGCCATGTGCTCGCGAACTCTCTTCATGGCTTCATCCGTCTCTTTTCGTTTAACGCCCGGGTGTGTTCGCTAGTTCGGAACTGTAAACATAGTTGCATTAGCGCAGTCACATCGTGCGAGATGCCATTTGCTTCGACATTTCGTGAATCTTGACTGTTTGCGATAGCTTTGCAGTCGGTGTTCAAGTTCACTGCACTCGAGAACGTTATCGAACAACATCGAGAACATTCAACATTGCGTCCTTCGATTGATCGCTGACGCATAGCTTGCTTGCGCACCATGCTTGCTGTTCAGTTGGTTGATATGTGTAATAGAAGTTGTGTGTGTACGGTAATTGGAAGTTGTGCTCGACGTCTTGATTCAGAACGCCAGCAGCCGAACGCACGGGCCAATCGGCGTGCGGTACGTAAGGTGCATCTTATCTTGCGATACGTAGAAAATAGGTCATCAAAAATGATTGACATCACTACTTAATTGTTTCATTTCCTATTTCTTGTCTCCTTAAATTCTCAACGTTGCAATGAATTTGCAAATATTTTGCTGTGTTCCGACGAACAGTTTTTTTTTTTTTGGCGTTGCCAGCGCGTAAACAGCTGGGGTTCGGTTTCTGCACTGCTGCACTTTTTTTTCATAATGCACTCTTATTAAAACTTCCTCGGCTTGGTGCTTTATGTTCTTTTGATCAGAAATCGCACATCCCGGAATTTTTAAAGCGCGTGCTACTGCAACACAGTATGTATGTAGACCTAGGGCTCGCATAAAATCGACTCCCTCATTGCGTGGGTTCTGCCTTTTTTTTTTTTTTTTTGATGTGACCATTTCTCACCCACTATACAGTATTTTAAGGGTACGCTCGGGGCAGTGCAGCATTAGCAGCATTTCTTGCAACAAATTTAAAAATACGCTTGATAACATTGCCCTATACCAAGTTTATCAACAGAGTTCCACGCTTCTGTTTTGTGCAATGGCAAATGATCATGCCACAATTGCCTTCAAGATATACCAGTAAACAGTTATTATTCTATTAAATCTTCGATTTCGCTCTCGTGCGTGACACGCTTATAACTCGGATAGCATGCGTAATCTGTTCAACAGATCGAGATATAAACAGCCGAGCAAATAGAAAGGTATGTAGTTTTCAATATCGCTAACCACAGCCAACCGAAAAGGTGAAGTATCCTGTCACATAAGATCTTTTCCAGCAAAGTTAGTGCAGTTCACTGCAGGATGGAGCGTTTTCAAGAGGGGCGAATTCATTCAGGCCAACTATGCAGCCACGTAGAACGGCGCTCTTTGACATTCATTTTTCCCACACGGCATGCAAAAATAAACGAGATTACCAGAGTAGCTCACCAGTAACGTTCGACTGCTGGTGAGCTACTCTCTTCTGGCATCTCCATGCAGTGGCGTAGCCAGGGGGTGGCACACCGGGCCCGTGCCCTCCCCCCCCCCTCCATTTTTTTTTGCCCGTGGCATACATAGCACGAAATAACACTCGACCACATCTGCCTGCCAGGCCCCCACTTCAGATCAAGGAGGTGCCCCTCCCCCCGAAAAGAATGTCTGCTTACGCCCCTGTCTGCATGACGCGTTTAAAAAAGCGATGAAGTACCTCTGGGGACCCTGGCACTGCTAAATGTCCGGCCACGCTCTGCATTGAAGCGCCTGCGCCCAAAGCGCTTGGAAGGGATATGGCGGCGAGAGGTCACGTGATGCGAGTAAGCCAATCGCGGCGGCGGCGGCGCGCGGAAAACAGATGCGATACTCTGAAATTTTTCAAGTGACTCTAATACTTGCCTGTACATGCCACGGAGCGTCCCAAGCATAGTTCGCTACGCTGCAACGTGTTGAGGCACCGTGAAGTACCTACCAAAGTGGCTCTACAAGCAAAAGTTGTCCCGTGTCCGTCGTGTTTGCCGCAGGTAAGCTTGTGTGTCTTGCGGAAGCAACGGTTTTAATTATGTTTTTGTTTGAACTATCAGGGAAGCATGACAGAACTCGCAGTCAATGTGTGCAGTGCTCGCGGAATAAAACGCGGCCTGTAAAGATTCAAAAACAACAAATGGTATGTGCAGTTTAACGTGATAAGAACGTCATACCGCTGCATATCTGACCGCTAATGTTAACGTAGGCCCTGTTGTAAGTGTAAGAGGCAGCGCTACGCCATCGTAGCACAAATTGAGAACGCCGGAAGTGGACGTCGGAGAACGTCGGAGAACGCCGGAACTCGATTTTACGGGACCACATGAGTTGCTAGCGCCGTCACAACCTACATTGTTTGCTGCTATAAAAACCGTGATTTACGGTGCATATTTCATGCTGCATTACTTTTGACATACCAATTTGGTTTTCTATCTGCAGTGTGGAATCAATTGGGGTGCTCTGCGCCCGACAAGATGCCGTACTGCTGCGTACCACGCTTCAAGTCTTCGAGCAAACAACGGACACCAGGCATATCGTTCCACGAGATACCAAGCGATCCGGAACTGCGAGCGAGATGGCTAAAGGTCATTTCTCGGGACGACTGGACACCGAATACGACGTCGTGTTACGCGACTGTATGCAGCCGACACTTCGGCTCCTCCGACTTCAAGGAGGGCTGCAAAATTCGCAAACTCAAGAAAGACGCTGTTCCCAGCATTTTCGCATAGTATCCTGCGTACCTGCAGCCTCCGAAAAAGAGAGAGAGAAGCGACGCGTCTGTGAGAAATCGCGAGGCAGCTGCGCCAGTGAACACACCACCGCCGAAACGAAGAGCAGTTCAGAGCCAACTGGAGTCTGCTTCGCTTCCTCTCAATGACTTGCCATCCGTCGACGTCGCCTCTCAATAGTTATCACTGATGGATTGCACCGCAACCGAACTGCCGCTACCTCTGGAAAACTGCGTCACTGCGACCGTGCAGGTAGACAGAGCTGTGCAGTTGTCGTCATTATTCTCGGTTTCGGGAATGGACAAACGAAAATGGAGACGTAGGGAGCGAGACTTGAACGCGCCAATTGAGCGGCTCAAGAACACCGTCGACAAGTACAAACAGGAACTGCAAAAGGTCAAGGAAGAATGCTATGTCTCTGCATTTCTGCAAGTTGTGGAGAAAGTGAAAGAGAAAGACCTGGCTGCTTCAATATTAGTGGAACAAGTTCAGAATTTCGCGAAGAAACCAACGTGGTCTGAGCTGACAGTGCGTCATGCTGTGGTTTTGCGTAACATCTCGACTCGTGCATACGAACACGTAAGGAGCACAGGTATTTTTCGGCTTCCCTGTCGGAGTACCCTCGAGCGCTCTATGGGCTCCTCACGTGGAGAAGTTGGCGTGACCGAACTCGTGAAACAAAGGCTGTCTGCAGAACTCGCTTCTCATCCCTCGTTGTAAGCGAGGGCATGCTCTTTAATTGTAGACGAAATGCGCGTCAAACAACGGCTACTTTATCACAAGCAAAGAGATGACTTCATCGGCGAGGTGGACTATGTTGTGAACTTCCCCAAACAAACAACAAATGAGCCTGTGCTGGCCAACTCACTCTTGTGTTTCGTTCTTAACGGCCTTTCAGTTTCGTTCAAAATACCCGTGGCGTACTTTTTCGCGAGAAACTGCCCTGGCCGTGAGCCGCACATGCTCACCAGACACGTTCTGAAGGAAATTGAAGAAATAGGATTTATCGTCGTACGCATTGTCACAGACAACCACAAAATCAATGTCTTGGCTGTGCAACTTCTGTGCAACGGAAGCATCAATCATTGCATTGACCACCCTGGAAAACCGAATCGAAAGCTCTTTCTTACATTCGATCAGTGCCACCTGATCAAAAACGTGCGATCACAGTTCTTGTCCCGTGACATCGGAAAAAGCGGCGAAATAGCGAACCACTTGAAGAGCCTCTACAGAATGCAGCAAGGCAGCCTTGTAAAGCCAGTATGATTTTTCACGAGAAAGCACGTATTCCCTACGAGTATGAAAAAAATGAACGTGCACAGAGCAGTTCAAGTTTTTTTCTCCTCCCGTGACAGCTGCAATGAAGCTCTTGCAAGAGCAGGCGGGCCACACGTGCGACGCAAGCTTCGCGGGTGTCGGACCGACGGTGCATTGGCGTCGAGTACAAGCAACATAACGGCTGCAGAAGAGAGTGATTGCTTGTCAACGCTGCCGCAACAGAAAAACACAAGGGAGCAAATCAGCGAGGAATTCCCTGCAGATGCACGTAGAGAGCTCATAGAGCGACTAAACCCAGATAAGCCTCTAGTTCCCACTCCAGATGTGGCCGCATTGGCTATGGTTGTGTGGCTACCTCGCAAGAGCCGTACGAGAAAACTTCGAATGTGAGGAGTGCTTCGCGCTTTTAACAAAGCCAAACGCCTTGACACCACCAGACTCCCTCATTAAACACCAAGACCGCGGTAGACTTCTTTACCCGTCCGCACAACTTCTAGATGTTCTGTACGCACTACAGAAGTTCGTCGAAGTTCTTCTAGCGACAAGAAGGCGTATGCATCACCCTCTAAAGGACGCTGTGAACAATACTGCTGAAATCCTCCGCGAGCACAAAGCTTTGATGGGTTCGAAGCCAGGGTACCAAGAGAATTTGCTAAACCTGTTGCTTACAAAGTTCTTCCGCCCAATTTTCACCAACTTCGCTCTGAAAGCGACAGACAAACATGACGTCGCAAAAGTGTTCGAAATAAAGCCGCTTTCACGAAAGACCCTGAAACTGTGAGCTTGATCTCACAGCTGGGGGCCTAAGGGAAAGTCCAGTTTTCATAATATGTTTCGTGTTGCTTGCTTTCAATGTATTGTGGGGTTGGGAAGAAACGCGAACAGTGCGGCATCTACATTCTGTGCTGTTTCGCATTTCTTTTCGAGTGATTGTAGCCTGCATGATAATTAAAAGCCACTAGAATAAAACTATTCTTGCATCTTTTTATTCCCACGCAGGGTCACAGCGGGATGAAAACATCGCGCCGCGCTGTTTGCATTTTTTCCCATCACCCCTGTGCATCATGAACAAACACCAATGCAACCTGCGCATTTATTTTAAAGCTCCACCTCTAATACGAACGCAAGTTTCTCTCCAAATGCACGCGCGCAACAGCGTAGTCGCGTAGTCTGCTCTGGGAGTGGGTATGGGGTGACAGCGCCGTGTGGTAGCGAGCGCATGAAATAGAAGGTATACGGGCGGAGCGCCTTGCTCCGCTCGCTACTCGGCGGGAATGAAAAAATATAGGAGGCTATGGCTGGGGGCACTGGTTCGCAAACCCGCCCAGCTATTACTCTGAATTTCTGTGCGGTCTGCACCGAGCGTTGCTAACAGTCTCTCCGGGTGAAGTCTGAATACACGAAAAAATACTAAATCCAAATGCAAACAAAACACGCGTGGCAATGCCTCCCCCCTCTCTCCCCGCCCTCCCTGAAAAAGCGTCGCTCCGATGCTCGAAACAAAGCGTAGAATGAAAACGCGCCCGTAGTATGAAAGAACAATAATAAAGCAAGGTAAGTCAGAGTCCTGAGGATTCTTAACGCGCATGAAACGGCTTAAGGCGCATAACATGAACGACTTCAGGTTGTGCGTTGCGCCGTTGACTGTTCGTAATGCAGTCTGAAACAACCTCGCAGTCTAGCGCGCCGAGACGTCGAAGCACCTTGTACTGCGCGAGGTATCGCCGAAGTATTTCACCAAGTCCACATCGGCGTATCGGTGTCCACATCCAGACACGGTCTCCAGGCTGGTATTCTACGTGGCGTCGTCGAAGGTTGTAGCATAGTCTCTGGACTATGGTTGTAGCGACGGCTGTCAGTCTTTTGCTGGCACTGCATGCGCAGACGGGCGAGTTGTCACGCTTCTTGGGCGCGCTGAAGGTAGACGGTGACCTCGTTGGTGACGTTGGGTAGCATGGCGTCGAGCGTCGTCGCTGGGCCCCTTCCGTAGACTAACTTGTATGGCGTCATCTGCGTCGTTTCTTGCATGGTCGTGTTGTACGCGAAGATCACGTACGGAAGGACAGCATCCTACATCTTCTCTTCGACGTCGACGTACAGACGGGTCCACTGTTAAAGGAAACACTTTCGTGCGGTGCATGTGCGGGTTTTGCTTTCCTAGAAAAGCATAGTGGCTTACGTTTGCATCAGACTACTGGCACAGAACACTTAAACTAGCTATGTGCAGACCACGACGGTACAGTACTACCGTACTTAACGCACGGTAAGCCACCACTGCTAAAACGTAATAACGGGTGTAAACGGTCACGCCGGCGGCTACCCGACGTCGGCGGGGCCGACACCACGCCAGCATCGGCTAGCGAAGCAGCATCGGCTAGGAACACGAGAAGTACTTCGCGTTGTGTAATTGATCCAGGGCATCGTCTATCCGTGGCAGAGGATACACGTCCTTCTTCGCGATTTTGTCGAGGCGACGATAATCGACGCACAAACGTAGGGTTCCATCCTTTCTTTACAAGCACCACGGAGACGGCCAATGACTTTTGAACGGCTGGATGATGTCACGCAGCTTTTCGTCTACTTGTTTCTTTACGGCCTCGCGCTCTCGCGTCGAAACTCGATACGGGCTCTGGCGGATTGGTCAGACAATTTCTTCTGTTATGATGCGATGTTTTGCGACTGGGGTCTTTCGAACTCTTTAAGATGACGTGAAGCAGACCTCGAGCTGCAGAAGCAGGGCTTTGAGCTGGTCTTCCTTGTGCTTCGGAAGGCTCGGATTGACGTCGAAGGCTGGTTTGGGACCTCGGTTCGTCGAAGCAGGTTCGGTAGCATCGAAGAGGGCGAAAGTATTGCTGGCGTGCACGAATTCTTCCATGTAGGCGACCATCGTGCCAATGTTTAGTTGCCTGTATTTGTGGCTAAAGTTTGTCAGCATTACCTTCAATTTGTCATCACGCAGCTCGGCTGTGCCTCTTGCGACGCAAATCTGACGATTCATAAGCAAGTTCATAAGCGGCCTTATCACCGTTTGGATTAGTTGCAATGAAGTTCCCAAGACCATCACGATGGATCGAGGTCGTCAATTTCAATCGTCAATGATCGAGGTCGTCAGGCCACAACAAGGTGACAACCTACCACCTGATGTCTAACGGCATGGTTTAGCGATTCCACTGCCAGCTGAAAGCCTCGTCCGTGGCCTCACGACAGATGATACCCTGGACGAAGCGCTTACCACTAGTCCATATTGCCCTTCATCGCGCCATACGTACTGACACGTCCTGCTCCTCAGCTGAGCTCGTTTTATTGCGATAGCAATTATGTGGACACCCTCGGCTGATATTTGCCGTCGCCGTGCCGTCACCGTCATGCCCCGGATATGTATATGTATGTACATATATAAAAGAGGCACAAAGAAATATAAAGCAGAAGAAAAAAAATTTCGAAGCACACGACCGGGGACTCGAACTATCGACCCCTCGCTCCCCCAGCCGCTGCATCAGACAACTGAGCAATGCCCTGCGCATGCGCCGGCGAAATAACGGCGAGCTATTTATATACACCATTTACCGCTGGTGGTAAGCAAATCTAGGAGGAGCTTGGGCGTGTTTTATATGACGCAACGCTCTTAATTTTCTTTCAATTTGAAAGCTGCCCTTGATACGCGCACGACAAAGTGGCCCTTTTATGTGCTCACTCGTGATGTGAAACAAGAAAAAAGCAAAGAACACCGGGCACACCTTGCATCAGACGCCCCCGTGCGGGAAGAAACGCAGGGGGTCACTCCAAGCCCTGCAGTTTAAAAGAAAAACAAATATCTAAGAGCATCTGGTTCTCTATTGTCGACACTTGCAGACGCAATGCTCCTAATTTTATATCAATTTGAAAACTGTGACTGTGACTGCGAACCTGTGGCGTTTTTGGGACGACCATAAGGCCTCCTGTGCAGTTTTCCGATACTTCAGAGGTACCACCACTGCAGGTTGCTGATTATGCCAAGCCACCGGAAGAATGCCATGAGGTGTGTCTTCTATTCCGCAACGCCAAAATTCACGACCTTATTTCAGCAGTCGTGCTCTCCGCGATTGCACACACGTCTAAGTACGGCACGATGCAATCAGACCATCACAGTAACCGCCTTACGACGGACCATTTAGGGTCATCAATTGATGCCCGAATGATTTTGTCCTGCTGCTCAATGAACGCGAAGACAGTGTCTCCGTTGAGCACATCAAGTCAGCCTTCCTCGACACCGACGCCGTCCTCCTAGACGACAAGCCATCTATGAATACCAGACGGACACGCTTCGCTACAGCAGAACCTACCAGCTGCTCATAGGGATCGCTCCTTCACGTACTGCCTACCTCTCCAGAGGGGGGGGGGGGCTATAGCGAGGTGTCAGCGTCTGGGTGACGACGTCGAAGTTGCGCCTCAGCAGCCCTGCACGTTCGAGCCGAGCACGAAGCGAAGAACATGCCGGCAGGAGCGATAGCGTCTGTGGTCGTCCATGCCTGAACGACGATAAATGGGATATCTGGGATAAGAAATGCTTCACGATTTTCCACATATACTTCGGGGACAACGGCGTGCGTGTCTTCCAAGTACTCTGACAGGATTCTTAGTTCCGGATCACTTCGCTGTTGCTCGGTGAAGTAGTCAGCACTTAGCTATCCCAAGAGGCTGTCTTCGTTGAGATATCTCGCGGCGGCGGGTCAACAGGTGCGCAGGAGAAGCAGTAGGCATCGGAGTGTTTTTGGCGTGTCATGGAAACCACAGTGGTGTTCAAAAGTCTGAGTGTACACTCTGCGAGGCTCCCCGAAGGGTTTTTCAAGTTTTCTAGCGAACACAAGGCCTTTCAAGCTCACGACCTTGAAATGCCTGCCGTATAGGTAGAGACGAAACTTTGATGTAGCCCAATTGTGCAAGGCACTCTTTTTCTGTCTTCGAATAAATTGATGCGGCCTTTGACATCGACCAGCTAGGACCCTTTCCCGACCTTCTGTCCGTTGTACAAGTACAGCGCCAAGTCCTACGCGACTTGCGTTGATGTGTACTTCTGTATCCGCGTTTTCGTCGAAGTGTGCCAGAATCGGTGGCGAATGTAAGCGTCGTTTCAGTTCTCGGAATGCTTTTACCTGTGACGTTTCCCACTTAAACACGACGTCACTCTTGGTGAGTATAGTAAGTGCCTCGGCGGTGCGGGAAAAATTTTTGGGAGACCGCCTACATGATTTCGTGTCATACGAATTTCATAACGGGTAGGCACGCTAAACTTGCCGAAGTGATACAATGGGCTGTGCCGCAGTTAATTATCAGCTACCCCGTCATAGCTTTCTCCATGGGCCATTTTACGCTGGCACTTTAAGCTACCCACTAATTACGGGCTATTCACCGTTAATCACCAGCGGGAGCCTGGACGGAGTTTTCTGCATGTCCCATCTAGCACTGGCGCTTTCATAGCCCCAGACGCAGTGAACAGGCAGCCATGAGTGTGTGCCACGATATTTTCATAGTCTTCTTATGAAAGCATTGTATGTAAAAAAAGATAACATAGCGTCCGCTGTGTCAGGCTAAATATCCTTCGCGACGTATTTTCTGATCACAGAGCACGCCTGACAATATTTCGATAAATGTTTGCACATTAAGACATACATTATATGTTGTGTACTTGCAGTACTCACAAAAAGGAGTTTGCAGTGGGTCGCTCCTCCAGTTGACTCAGTCAAGAATTCGCGTCTTTCAGGTCAGTAATCGAGCACTGTAATCACTAAGCCACCGCGGCGGCAACATCATATTTCAAATAGAAAGCTTTGAATTTGACGACACGTTTAACATAGAACAGTTATGAAATATTCTTCTAACGCCTTCACGGAATGGTCTCCCCAATAAATAATAATAATATCTGGGGTTTAACGTCCCAAAACCACCATATGATTATGAGAGACGCCGTAGTGGAGGGCTCCGGAAATTTTGACCACCTGGGGTTCTTTAACGTGCACCTAAATCTAAGTACACGGTCTCCCCAATCTCACCTTCCATGTGGAAAAGTAGAAGAAACTAACACGCTGCTACATCCGAACATTAAATATATATTTCAAGCTAAAGGCAATGCGAGTTTCACGAGATTTCACAACTTTAAGGGAAGCGCATGGAGATGTTTCGGCGTGTTTGTTTTCTCTTAACGTAAAGCTCGCGGTACTGACTTGCTGTTTTTCTTGATGCGACGTCCTGACTAAACAGCACCCAAAAGTAATTTAGATGAAACCCCTTAGGAAAATAGCAAACACCTGATGCCGTTTTCGCTTGCTGTAGTTCACAAAATATTATATACATCTTGTCGACATATCAGATGTCAATATAAACAAAGCTCGACTCACGTGTAGCGTGTTGTAAGTCTCGAAGTAGAAGTAAACGTAGTAGTACCCAGCAGGGAAACCGGCGTGAGTCGGATCCTTGTAGCCAACCCAATTGTTATCACTGATATACGCAATGGAAAAAAGTCCATAGCCATCGACCTCTTGGCCCCAGCCAACCTGGTAGGCGCGAGGCCTATCTCCCACCTGAGGAGCAAAGCTGTGGGAAATTTAGGCATATCGTAAGTAGCAATTCACCACAACTGCATATGTGTAACAACACTATTTTTGGGTTTACATACCGAAACCGAGATATGATTATGAAGCACACTCTAGTGAGGGACTTGACATTAGTTCTGGCCACTAGGGGCTCTCTGAGGTGCTTGCAAATCTAAGTGCACAGTTGTTCGTGCGCCCCCATCAAAGTGGTGCCACCGAGTCCGGTAGTTGAACCCGTGCACTCGAGCTTGATAGCGTGGCACCTCACCTGCTAAGCACAGGCGAAGGCAGTATACTATTTTGGGGGAGGAGGATGGGTCCGACGCACCTTTAGATATGTTTGTGGCTGTGTTTGTATGCGTGTTTGTATATATATATATATATGTATGCATCTAAACTCAAAATTTCGGGGTGAGTGCTTCGCATGAAATCAATTCCCACATAGCGTGGGATCTCCCGGACTTTTTTACTGCGAAGACGGAATAAAGCTAATTTTTTTATTACACTTGCGGGCGCATAAGATTTACTACCTGATCCGGTAATGAAATTGAGAATTTTCGGGATTACGAATTGCCATGGGTGAAGGGTAGCGGACGTAGGCCAGTATCAATGAGCAGGCAGTAAGTTTTTACACTGCAGTGTATTTTCATGTATGCGTGCGGTGGTTGTATGCTGAATAATCCGGGACAGTAGACGATGAGCGGGCTGAGGTCTAAACGGAAATAGAGTGTCGGCAAGTTTCTGTAATTCAGTGTATGGAAAGTTGGCGCTACTTAGCATTTACCAAAGCGCTCGCAGATAGACGCGGTATGCCGAGACCTTTACGAAGGCTTCTGGCCAGCGGTCTCGCGATTCTTCCTCCCAACTTCTTGGACATCCCGTGCAACAGAGGGGCAGAGTAAGGTAGTTTTCTAGCGCAGCTTGTATTGATTGACCTGTGTAGCTGGTGGTGTTCGAAAAAATCCTCCTCGCCCCCAGCTGGTGCGCGCGCACCGAAGCAATAACAAATGAAATTTCTTCCCGGGGCTGGGGTCTGAACCCCTGTTTCCGCGGTCTCAAAGCGAGGGCCTTGAACTCTAGGCCACGCGAACGTGCTTGCCCAACGTGAACTGAACTTAAAGTGGTGAATGCGTTCTACCGACGATCAAAAAAAAAAGCAACAATTGGGAAGACGTACACCTGCTGTGGGCGCTTAATTCCTATATTTTGTGTTGCCGGACTAAAAGCGATCTGCTTGACAACGCCTAAAGTTGATATCAGGAATAGCACATTTCAGAAAAATTTTGATTTCGCAAAAAATGAATTCTTATACAGTGATTCCATGAATGCGTGGTGGTCCTTTCGTTGTGCCGTCCTGCATGCTGAACAGCACTGGAAAGAATATGACACGCCACGCCGATTATGCCCAGAAACAGCGTTCCGGGGACCGCTGCTAGTTATAAGAGAAAGATAGAAAAGCAGAACTTAAGGCACGCCCACGCCAAGCTTCGCATGGCTCCCTTTCTTTGATTGGGGAAGGGCTACTGAGTTTTTCATCCAATGATTGCCGAGTGAATGCGTAATAAGGAAGAACTTGAACTGCCCCCCTCTAACTGCGGCTGTCACAAAAGTGCGCGTGCACACATAGCGTGCCAATGCTTCCCAGAGCCGGCACAGAGAAATATACTTTCTTAAAGGGCGACCACTCGAGCTTTTGCGTGTCCAAACTAGCGAAGGTCTCAACACCCACCAGGTGGCGTACCTAAGCGCTCTTCCACCTGGAAGAGCGTTGACACGCAGCGGAGAAAAATAACTAGGAGGCTCACAAGTAAATACACGGCCGGTCGTGTAAGCGTAACGGCAACAAATAGCGTTAAGCGAAAAGTCAGAGATGCGCGGAGGATTTACTGAACGGAAGCTATGGAGAAAAAATCCGGCTCTGAGTAACTACCGAAAGGGCAAAAACGATGTAAGGAGGGAGGCATTTCACGATAATTGGATGGGAAGCGCTTTACTGTTTCAAGCGAGATCAGGTTGCCTTAGAACGCATAGTTATAAAGTGAGGTTCACTAAAGAAGAATAACTATGCACATGCTGTGGAGAAAATCAGGCAACGGCGGAGCATGTTCTGATTGAATGGGGAGGTATCCACCCAGGTGTACGTTTGGGCACGAGTCTATACGAAGCCTTGGGTTTAAGGGACAACATGGAAAGCTGAACACACCCGCGATTGAAATAAGTAAGAGCAGGTTAGAGTATTGGAGGGAGAAAATTAGAGAGAAAAGGACAAAAATAAATACAGGGGAAAAAAGTCACACTTTCACCCCAAGGGCGAAGCAACGAATGCGATAGCTACAAATTGTAGTGTTATACGAAGTGAGGCTGGCAGCTGTCTTGTATCCGATCTCGCGTAACTACAAAACGTTGGTGTAAGAGAATGTGACCGCTCCAGGGAGAGATGCTCTCCGCATAGTCACTTTGGGTTGAGAGCGCAGCACGTGGAAGGGTACACCAGCCGCCCGCTGTGGTGGCTCCCGAGATAGCGCGAGCGCCAGCGATCGCGACCGCGCCCTTAGATTCAACGTTCAATGTTGCTGCTCGCGCGACACTCTCCCCCCCCCTACCAACCGAATGCACCCTCCGAGCGACGGAGGGTGCATGCGTCTTTTCATGGTCGTTAAAGACGGGCGGGGCGTTTCCTGTCTGCTTCAACGGTGGGCCTCCTGAGCGGGGTGATGGTATTGCATGCAACCCTCCAAGCGACCGAAATGGGCTGGCTCCATTGATCTCTGCTTCGACCGCGTTCATCGCCACCGCTCGCGCGCTTTTACCCGCGGTAGAATACGATGCGCGGGGGGATCTGATCAATTTGGGCTTCATACGGGAAGGACATGACGGCGACGGCGACGGCAAAAACGCGTGAGACTGTCCGTATAATTGCTATCGCAATAATAGGGACATTCTGCCGTAAAAGGCAGCGAACTGGGCTGTGAATTTACGTCTTTTTTTTGTAGTAAGATAGGTTTAATCGAAGTAGACGCATTAGGGAAACATTAAAAAAAGGAAAAAGTTTTTTTTAATTTGTCGAGCCTGGTGGCACATTTGTCACCACCCGTTATAAAGGGGATACTCGTAGCATCGACCCTTCCCTCAACTCGTTAGTTAGCGTCTGTAACAGCCGCCACAGAAATTGCTCAGAAACGCGATTTTGGCATTAAATTTTTGGAAAGGAAAGTTTTTACTGATGTGTATAATCCTACATGCCGGCTGTATGTCGTGTCGAGCAGAGGACGTTTATTGCACTACCACAAAATTCAGTAGAACGCGCATAGAAAGGGCCATCGTTTTACGTTAGTTTTGCACAGCGGGTACAACGCATTCCTAAGGGAAACGGCACGAGAGCGCTTCAATGTTTCAACACCTTTCATTGCGTGGAACTGGCCTTAATTTTTGCTTCCTAACTGCGAGCGAACCAAGTGAGACGATGGTGGTGCGGGCTATCGAATCATCACGTACCTCTCGCCGTCCCCTTCGTGACGACGTTTATTCTGCCCGTAAACTCGGTATCAAACAAGCGCAGCGCGTATGGTGGTAATAACGCACAGGGGACGATGAGGTTGGACAAAGTTGTGATGGTGATGATGACATACAGATGGAGCAGATGGGCTCAATCAACGCACGCAATATCACTTCTTTGTGATTTATGATGACACAATGTCGCCGTCGGATTACTTACTAAAGTGCTTAGCGCAAACATTTAGACAGAGTACACATAGAAAAGACGAGGACCTGCGTTGGTCCTCGTCTTTTCTATGTGTACGCTGTCTAAATTTTTGCACTGAGCAGTTTAATAATGGTACACCAACTAGCCCAATCCCACACTTTACTGGATTACTTACTACATGTTATCGTTCCTCATCAGAAGCAGAAAAACAACACAAAGACCAGCATAGGGTTTTGTGGGTCCAGTACGTGTGACACCTTCGCCTAAAAGTCCAGTCTGTAAGAAAAAAAAACATGTTTGGTTCTCCCGTCATAGGAATCGGTATAACACGAAAGTAAAACGTGTCTACAGAGGTAGGTAGTTTAATGTTTACTGTACATTGATACAAAAGAGCTTGAACAAATAATGTAGGTGTTTGGCAGCTATAGCATCGTTTAACGTGGATGCACACACGTTGACGCTTGGTGGCACATCTGCATCCCAACAAATGATGTCCATGATCAATGATTAAACAAAGCTTTGTGGTAGCTGTAGAAGTTAACGGTGAGAGTGTAATCAGAGAAAGCGGTGTGGAGGCCAGATGAGCGTCGCTGATTAGACGCAGAACTTAAGCTGAGGTCGCTATCCTGCCGCATATTCTCACCCCGCGTCTCTGCCGCGGCCGGTCGCCACCGACATGGAGTGGTTGAAGGACACAC
Source organism: Rhipicephalus sanguineus (assembly GCF_013339695.2). Taxonomy (NCBI): domain Eukaryota; kingdom Metazoa; phylum Arthropoda; class Arachnida; order Ixodida; family Ixodidae; genus Rhipicephalus; species Rhipicephalus sanguineus. Next base: position 68,075,706 of record NC_051184.2, on the reverse strand, counting down.
TATTTCGGCGGAAGAATGCTCGGACGGCTCTTGTCAGCCATCTCCCGGTTTTCGCGCCCAGGACAAGCGACGGCTTGAGCTCCGCCAGGCGACGCTGCGCATGAACGCCGCCCAGCAAGAGACGGCGCCACGCAACGACCTGAAACCGCGCCCACCGCCCCAGCGAAGACGCGGTCCACTACCTAGGATGCCGCCTGATACCATACAAGTCTTAGGACGGCCAAAGACCCCCGTCGACCTTACCAAGCTGCCGCCATGGCGACTGTACGAAGCCCTGCTGAAGGCCGCGTCGTTACCGGACCGTCTTTCCGCGACAAACTGCGTGTTCACCCCACAAACAACACTTTCACCCTCAGTGTGCAAACTCAGTCCGAGCACAACAAGCCTACATTCGCATCACGTCCCTGCAGATAGGAGAACGGACCATCGAGTTTCACGTTTACGCCCCACCGCCCGACGATGCCTTTCATGGAATCATGTTCAACACCTTCGACAGCTTTACTGCTGACGAAATCCTGAAGGACTTGCAAGCGAGCAACCCAAGCATGCCTGTCGTGGGCGGCCGCCGCATGGGACGGGCCAACCACGTACTCGTCACCATGCTTGGAGACTGTTTGCCCGATGGATATTCTGTCACGGCGTCTACATTCGCCTCTACCCCTTCTACCCAAGAGTAGAAGCATGTTTCAACTGTCGCAAGGTGGGCCACCGAACTGACATTTGTCCCCATCCAAAACGCAACCGCTGCTCTCGTTGTGGCGAGGACCACCCGCCCACCCCACAGGGTACACAACCGACGTGCCTTGCCCGTTGTATCGTTTGTAATGGCGGTCACGCAACGAACAGTTCGAACTGCAAATACCGTATTATTAAGAAGCCCATCCCCTCCGACAACGCGCCGAAGCAAGCACACAACCAAGAGCAACCACCGCAGCAGCCGTCGATCCTCCGCAACAGTCGCTCACCGTCACAAGAGCGGTCGCTCCCGTCTCCCGGCGAGCCGAAGCAGCAGGAACAGACCAGCCGCTCCAGATCCCGCACCCGTTGCGGGTCCCGATCGAGGTCCCGAACGCGGTCCCGATCGCGGTCCCGTTCGACTAGCCGCTTCAACTCGTCCTCTTCGCCCCCTCCCCTGCTCGCCGAATTTATCCCAAGGATCGTCACCGTCTTCGTCCACGCCCGGTCCCAAGAAGCTCGCCTGGGCCCAAGGACCCCCGGAGTCGCTCAAAGCGTCGCCGACGTCGTCGCCAGATACACGTGAGGGAGCTGGTCAGGGAGAACTCCTCTCTTAAGGCACAACTCTCCTCGCAGCAGTCTCAGATCTCTAGAATAATGTCCCAAATTGAAAACCCAGGGGCGTAGCCAAGGGGGGGGGGGTTGGGGGGGTTCAACCCTCCCCCCGAAATTTTTCAGTTTTGCTTGCGTATATAGGCACGCACACATACAAACGCACGCACGAACATAAAGTATGGTTGAACCCCCCCGAAAAAAATTTCTGGCTACGCCCCTGAGGAAACCTTACACAATACATCCAATCATTAGAAGCAAAGCTAGACAACCCTTGCGCAACTACCCGCAACCGCGCCGCAGCCGATAGATGCCGTCTCTCCGCCGTCCTAGCCGCAATGGCAGCCCGCGGGTAAGCGCAAAGCAAACACCTCCACCACGCCGCTTCATGCGGAAACCGATATGGCCGCGGCGGTCTGGAAAGCAGTATCTGCGGCTCCCACGACCTAGACGCCAAATTCGAAGCCCGTTTCACCACTCTGCAACAGGGCATTGCGGATACGAACCTTCTTGAATTGAACGCCCTCAAGAGTTATACAGAGGCCACCAATACTTCAATAAACGCCCTCAAAAATTACACAGAGACCACCACAGCCGAAATCCAAGCGCGCCTCGAGCGCCGCCAGCGTTCGCCCGCGTTTGGTCAACCTGCCACGCTGCAGGTGGGCCCCAAACCCGCAACGGCTTAATTATGGCGCGTCCCATACTGACCGGGTGGCAGTGGAACTGCAGGGGGTACCGTAAGAAATGGAGCCACATGCAGCAGCTCGTACAGAAGCTGCAAGCTGATCCGCAGGCGACGGAATCGGCCCCGGATGTTATCTCCCTGCAAGAGACATCCACTCCTTCCACCCTCCCCGGTTACGTGGCCTACCATCAGCTCGGTTCGCACGCTTCGCCCTGCGCATCTACGCTCGTCCACAACGGCCTCACGGCCGTGCAGCACGAAATAGAAGCCACGGGCATTCAGCACACGCTCGTCAAGATTTTCCCTCGCAAGCGCACAGACAGTTCGCTGTTCATCCTGAATGTGTACAGTTCCCCACGTGAGAAAGCGGCAGACTTCTCCCACCTCTTCAGTGAGACGATCGCTCTTGTCGGTGACGCGCAGCTGTTCTTGCTCAGCGACATTCATGCACGTCATCCCGACTGTGGTTACGTGCACACGGACCCGAAACGCAATAAGCTCTGGTGGCTAGTACAAGAACTTCGCCTAACCCTGCTTAACCACCCGCAGCAGCCGCTTACACACATAGGCAACAGTGTGTGCCGCGACACCTCGCCAGACCTCACGCTGTGCAAGAACGTGACGTGCGCTTCTTGGGACAACACAGGACTCTTGGCAGGCAGCGACCACAACATCCTGGCGATCGCAATCCAGACGCGCCTAAGAAGCCGAAACCCACGGCTCGCATTACCGAGTGGCCGAAATTCCGCCAGTTGCGTGAATAAAGAGCCCCCGACACCATTACCGACATCAGCGAATAGATCACCTCCTTACAAGAGCACGTGTAAGCCACAACCCGCGAGGTGGAGACCACCGCCGACTTGTCCACAACCGACTCTCGCCCCCTCCACCTGTGGGACGCACACGCTGGCCTCTTGCGCAGATGGCGACGGCAACGTCACAACAAGAAGCTACGCCACCGCATCGAGACGCTAGCACGCGAAATCGAGGAACACAGCCTCGCCCTCGCGCGACAGCAATGGGGCCAGCTGTGTGACGGCCTCAATGGGCAGATGAGCTCCAAGAGAACGTGGCACCTACTGCGGCACTTGCTCGATCCCTGCTCGTCAAAATTGTCTGCACAAAAACAGCTGCAACGGCTCCTACATCGCTACCTTGGCACGGACGCTGAGCTGCTCGACGAGCTAGCTCTTCGTTACGTGAGCATCGCCTCGCCAGACGCGCCACCGGAGAAATTGCTTCCGTACAGCGGCAAACCGAATCCCAAACTGGACGAAGATATCACGAAGGCGGAATCTACGCGGCCATGCTGAAGCTACGCACAACCTCGGCGCCTGGTCCTGACGGCGTAAGGAAAAAGTCCCTCCGAGATCTAGACGCCAAATCGGTGGATGCGCTCACGCAGTAAGCGAACGAGTGCTGGCGCTCGGGCCACATACCACAAGAGTGGAGGCACGCAAAGCTCGTATTTATCCCCAAGCCAGGCAAGCAGATGGAACACCACCAACCTGCGCTCCATATCGCTCACCTCTTGTCTTGGTAATCTGGTAGAACACGTTGTCCTAGCCCGATTACAGACCTACGCTGAAGAAAACTACCTCTTCTCTTCCACGATGCTCGGCTTCCGCGCCCACCTATCTACGCAAGACGCGCTCGTGCAGATACACCACGACCTCTTTCGGACCCCGCCGAACGCCGGCACTCGCGCCGTGCTCGGTCTTGATCTTCACAAGGCCTTCGACTCGGTGCGACACACAGCCATCGCTTCAAGCCTTGCCGCCATTGACCCGCGCGAGCGGACGTACAACTACGTATGCGACTTCCTCTCTAACCGCACCATCGAATTTTCGTTGGCTGGCGGCTCTGCCTCTAAACGCCTCACACTCGGAGACAGAGGCACCCCTCAAGGAGCAGTTTTGCATCTATTTCTATTTAACCTTGCCATGCGCATGCTCCTTTTTTCGCCCGATCGGATCCCGGGCCTCCGCCATACCATCTACGCCGATGACGTCACACTGTGGACTACTACGGGCTGAGACGGCCAGATCGAGGAGACTCTCCAACGTGCGGCCGACGCCGTCGTTAGCCACGCGACGCAGGCGGGCCTCACGTGCTCGGAGAGGAAGTTGGAGCTCTTATTGCTTAGCCCTCCCGACCGCCGTAGGAATGTCTCCTCCCCCACCGGTCATTCACGTTTATGTCAACGGTGTAGCCGTGCCGCCCGTTGACCACATCCGCATTTTAGGTCTATTCGTTCAATCGAATCAACGCAACGCCATCGCGCTAGAACGCCTCACCGTCACCGTTACTCAAACGACCCGCCTAATCGCTCGCGTGTTGGCTCGAAAGTAAGGAATGAAAGAAAAAGACCAGCTCCAGCTTATCCAAGCCTTCGTCATCTCTCGTCTGACGTACGCGCTACCCTACCTTCGCCTACTGGGATGCGAGAGGCACAGAGTCGACCGACTCAGCCGCAAAGTGTACAGGACGGCTCTTGGTCTCGTCCGTACGACTTCTACGTCGAGTGTCCTCAGCCTCGGCATCCACAACACCGTCGACGAATTCCGAGAGGTCGAGAAATCCAAAAATGAGTCATACCAACAGTTCGCGTACACCTTAAAGGTAAACCTGGAGGAATGGCTTAAAGAGGAAGGTGCGCTCGGCAACGCGGAAAGGACTCTGCAGTGCTTTGCGTTAGAGCAGTTCTTCCGCCGGCTACCTGAAGACATTAGATATTGGTTTAAAGGTACGACAGGCGTAGATACTATCACGAGAGCAGCCGAGCTTGCTGAGGAGTATGTAACTCGTCGTGCTGTCGAAGGCGAAGAAGCCGCAGGAAGGAGATGGGTAAATACCAACCAGACCAGCCATCGCGATGGGCAAAGTCGAGTCAGTATAGACGGAAGGAGAGGTCAGACACCGCGGGAAGTAGTGACGAGAACGGTAAGGGAAAGCAAGAGGCGTCCGGAAAAAAGGCAGAAGGGCAGCAGAAAAAGGCTCGAGGCCAACCGGCCAATAGTTTGCTACACGTGCCAACAGACCGGCATATTGCTTTGGGATGCAAGAACCCCAAAGTTGTGTTGATGTCGCTTTGTAGTAACAACGAAAACCTGAAATTGCTAGAACCGTACATCCGTGACCTCGTAGTAAACGGCAAACCGTGTCGCGTACTCCGCGGCTTGGCCGCCATAATGGACGTGATGCACCCGTCTTATGTCGAGGAAAGTTAGTTCACGGGAGAATGTGCAAGGATAAAACAAGCAGCAGAGACTAACAGTGCCTGTCTCGCAGTGGCAAGGGTCCGCATTTAGGGCCCTTTCGGAGTTCTTGAGACTGAAGCTACCGTTTCGGCATATCTCCAGGCGCAGCACCCGTATTTATTTTCTAACAAGTCAGAGGATATGCTGCGACAAAGAGGAATTGGGTTCAGTGAGGGTATCGTACAGGCCCTAACTCGCTCTAAGGTGAGGGAGCTCGCGGCTCAGACCGTGTGTAAACATCCTGTGGCAGGGAAACAGCTATAGCGGAACCGGCCTGGTTCAGCATCAAAGCGGAAAGCCCCGTAAAGAGACTGAAAACGCGCTAACTGAGGAAAGGTGCAGAGAACAGCATAAACCTGGGGCATCTCGAGAGGTGGAATGCACGAGAAAGCTGTCAGAGTAAATGCTACCATTCTCATTGAAGAGCAGGAAGAAGACTCTACTCTCCATGACCTAAGACCAGACGCGAAGCAAGGTTTAGCTTAGCAGAACATTCAGTTCATCAAGAGAGCAGGTGTCCTCTACACAAAATAGACGAGTGGGAAAGGAATTCAGTTTGAAAAACTCGTCGTACCTTATCCCAACCACTGCGAGTTGCTGCATCTGGTCTACGGAGGTCTTTGGTCAGGGCACCTCGGAATCAGAAAAACAAAGGACTGTTTGTTACGGGAGTTAAACTGGCTCGGCTGCTTCCGAGAGGTGGAAACATTGACACGTGCCAACGTATTGGCAAGCCAGAAGATAAGGCTGAAGTGCCGATGAAGCTTGCCCCATTATCAATGAGCCGTTTCGCAGGCTAGTTATAGACACAGTGGGTCTAGTTCCTGTAACGCAATCCGGGTATCGGCTTATACTCACGGTGCTCTGCCTAGCCACGAAATTCCCGGAAGCGGTACCGCTAAAAGAACTCAGGTCGGAGGAGCTAGTAACAGTGCTGTTGTATGTCTTCGCGCGCGTAGGTTACCAAGCAGAAATTCAGTCTGATCACGGATCAGTCTTTAGAAGTGCACTGGCCTCGATACTTCTGGAGTGGAGTGGGGTAAAAATCATCCACAGTTCAGTGCACCACCCCCAGTCAAATGCCGTAGAAAAAGTGAATGCAGTCATGGAACGGCTGTTGCGAGCCCTTAGTTATGAACACAAAGGTAATTGGGAAGCTTTTTTGCCGGCAGCTATGTTCGCACTTCGAATAGCTTCTCACGGATCAACTGGTTTTTCACCTGCGGAGCTTGTTTACGGGCGGGCTCATCGCATTATTTGAGAATCCTGGGAGGGCCGGGCGGACAACACGTCGGTTGCGGCATGTGTGCTTGAGCTGTTGGACAGACTTTACACAGCTCAAGAACTAGCCGGGCAGGAAATGCACATTGCTCAAAGGAAGGCTAAGCGCTATTATGACAAGGAAGTCCCTACGCGAAGCTTTGGAGTAGGTGAGAAGGTAATGATACTGAGACCATCACCGAAAATTAGGCATCAGGTTCAATGGAAGGGTCCAGTTGAGGTTATTCAGAAGTTATAGAAAACAAATTACTTGGTTGCTGTGCCGGGATGGCGGAAAACGCAAGTGTACCACAGTAATCTACTCAAACCCTACTAACAGCGACAAGCCATTGTAAAATGTGGCTTAACCAAAGGGAAGAAATGCCTGTTGATTTCCCGGAGTTTACAAGAGAAAAAGACTTTCACAAGACTATTGGTAACCTCATACACAAGGCGGAGTTAAGCCAGATCGGAAGGCCTAACCGACCGAGTTGTTTGAATTTAAAGAGATATTTTCTGACACACCCGGCTGAGCGAAAGCCTTAGTTTATGATAGTGAGCTAGCTTCCTCAGAACCAGTTCGATCAGAGGCTCAGCGCGTTTCACCTCGGCAACGTGAGATAATGGCCGCGGAGATAGGGAAGATGTTGGACTTAAGAGTGATTGAGCCAAGAGAGAGTGATTATACTTCGCCTCTAATCTTGGTTGAGGTCCCAGGAAAGGAGCCGTGGTCATATATTAGGAGCTGCGACCATGTGGACTAACGGAGACTAAACATTATCACGGAGGACCAGACCTATCCTATACCGCATTTCAGGAAAGGCTTGAGTGGGTAGCAGTGCGAATTTCATCTCGACTTTGCATTCACTCAGAGGCTATTGGCAGCTGCCTTTAACTGAGAGGGCTAGTAGGCTTGTGGCGTTTATTTCCCCGACGGGAAATAAACCCTAAATTTCCCCAACGGTCATTAGCTTTGGAATAAAGAATCACCCTATTGTTTCTATAGCCTGATGGACAAAGTGCTACAGGGTAGGACGACTTTGCACTCCCTTATCTAGATGACGTTGCTATTGAAAATCAGTTCTGCGGAATCCCGCAAGGTGGCGGAAGGGTTAAGAAAGGAAAAATAGACAGCCGCCCATTTGTAGCACGAAGCCACAAGGAAATCCACAAGGAATGTGATGTCAGCGACCGGGATATGGGTGTCGTGCTTTGTCAAAGGGGAGGCAACGACCGTGAACACTCGGTACTGTGTGCCAATCGAAAGCTTTCGGTTCGTGAGGATGCATACAGTGCGTCAAAATAGGAGTGTGCCTGCGTAGTTTGAGCTGTGCAGAAGTTAGCTTGTTACATCGCTGGTTCAAGGTTCACTATAGAGACTGACCACTGTCCCCTCACATGGCTACAGTCCATGTCTTGCAAAAAACGGTCGTCTCTTGCGGACCTTCGCTCTTCAACAGTAGACTTTTGATATTCATTACAAGAAGGGCAAGCTCAACGGCAATGCTGATCGTCTGAGTCGTTGGCACTAGTGCACCGAAGCCTTCGAAATTATTTCCTGTTTCCTATTTTCTCAATAGCCGTTTGTTAGTGTTATGTTCTCATTTGTCAGTGTCTTGGTTATTTTTTGTATGTTGAGTAGTGGCTGCTTTTGGTGTTGCTACAGGCTGGAAATAGAATTTAAAGTAGGATATGGGGAAACGGACACCGTAAGTGGACCAAGGGCCGGGGAATCTCGGTGGAGAATTGCCATGTCCTTGCTTGTTTGTGGTTGTGTGTTCGGCGCGGTTTCATCCAGGTCCTTGGGCCGTCAAGTGCTGGTTCAGCGAGGCAGACGGCCACCTCACGGATATGGCCTTCGGAGGAAGTTCACAGAGGAAGACACCATTTCTGCAAGCAGTGCTCCACATGGTCCTACAGTGATGTGATCATCGGATCCTAGGTGTTCAGGACTAGTGTTGTGGAGGCCGAGCTGCGATATCAATCTTTCTGCACAGCAGCTGCTGGCCACTGTACCTCGGGATCTTCTTACCCCGGCGGAGGAGCTGTTACGACCGGCTATAGAATGCGACGTGGCCGGTGCCATTGTGCGTGCTGCTGTCAGTCACGCTTGTCACTCATGAGGTTTCCCTTTAGGCCCACGCTTGGAGGAAGGCAAGGAGGGCGGCATTTTTCGGGAGCTTATGCCCGCATGGTCAGGCAAGCATAGAATGCAGCCGCAGACGGGTTCTGACTGGCACGACGGGGAAGCCTCGGACAACTCTTTCTAGCACAGTGCAGTCGGCATGGGACAGTGCCTCTGTCGAGTTTCCCACCAAGCCTCTGTATTCCTCATCCCGAACGCAGACCCGAAAGTTTGTGTGAGTTCAAGGGAGCCGTCCGTCTCCTCCTTGAGGTCAGCTACACTCCCCTCCCCCTTCCACGCCTTCAAACTTTCATCCTCGCCCTCGGGTCGTCGGGGCGTGGCACTTGGATTGTGTAGTTCATGGCCTCCTTGCTGGAGGAAGAACGCAGGTTCGTCGAACTATCCGATTGGAGGGAGCTGCGGACACCGGTTGCCTCAGTGCCTCAGTGTTGTCTGACTTGTGGCTATATAAGCTGTAGACTGATGTACATTTCTCTCTTCTCTTCTCTATCCTCTTGATCAGATGTAAATAAACCTGTGTCTTTCCGTACGAGCGCCTCTCTTCTCTGCAAGGAATGGGTCTGGTGACGAGGGCCAGCTACCAAACGTGACCGACCGGACCCGAGCCGCAACAACGGTGAAAGTAGAAGACGCCTCAGGGAATCGCGGGAACAGCGCGACAGCTACTATTATTTCTTCGTTCACACGTGACCTGACTTTATTGTGCTTGCCATGCTGGCAGCATGCGTAGAGCAAATGCGAAATATGAGTATTAGCTGAAGCACAACCCATTATTCTTCTTTACCAGGCTGTTGCTGACTGGCCTACAAAACTGATGACACCGATTAGAAGCGCTGGGCCTGAAAAGAATAAACAATAAACAAAGCACGCGCAAAACGGATGGTACATGACATTAACGCAGGCTTGTATAACCCACGTTGGTTTAGAAAATGCGTAAGCGTTTTTTTCTGTAGTTGCATGGTTGGCTATACGCGGGGTATCTTTTCATAGCGAATGGTGTACCGCGAAACAGCATTAAAGGGGTCTTGACACAGTCACCGAAAAATTTGTGGTTTTCAGAGAAAAATGGAAGTAGAGGGTCCATTGTGCCTCTACATGTAAGACAAATGGAATGTAGAATAATACTTCAGTGCAAAATAAGCCCTAGAAGTCGCCGGCTATAAACCCCGCCCACCGCCTGTGACCGCCATGTTGACATGGCGTGTGTAGCGTCATGTACTGCATGGAGCGGAGCCGTCGTCCTCTGTCACAGTTCTAGCCGTTGCTAATTGTTGAATTTTAATGCTAAGATGAACATATCTAAAATAGCTCGATTGCACGTGCAGGTGAGCACGAAACAAAGTCGTCTGCGGGAATGCTGACGCTCGCGCAGCAAGCGGCTTGTTACCTGACGGCTCGCGAGTGCGCCAGTGTTGTCCGACTGTCAGGCCGCTGGCGTGCTTATAAAAATATTCAATTAAAAATTACCTGTTCGACCGAATGCGCTAAAATTTCACCAGCTTGCTTGTGAACGCACGAGGATTAACCCACATTGCACAGATTATGATTGAAAATTGCGTGTCATGGCCCCTATAAATCAGCGTTTAGTGTCCGCGTCACAATGTACCGTGCCGCGGGCACAAAAGAAGCAAGCGCTACATGTATATGTACGTGAGCTTTAACCACAGTCACAGTGTCAACAAGCAACACAGTATGCTAAAGCTAACCCGCTTACGACCTGCCGGTAATGACAGTTTGATTACTCACGTTGTAGATTAAATGAATACCGTCGGTATCCCAGAGTTGTCTGCGGAGAGCAAGCACTTCTGTTGACATGACTGGTAGGTCCCCATACACGTCCTGGAACATCTTGTAGCGCTTTTGCCTAAGCTGCGTAGAGGAAGGTGAATTGGTTAAAGCTACTACTCGTTTACACTTTGTCAGCAACGTTTCCAGAACCGCGAAAGAAACAGACGTGACATCAATGTGTCGGGAATATGTTCTGGTTCTCCTTGAAATGTTAACTGCAGGAATAAGTGCGGACTGCGCAATGAGTGTCGTTGAAGGTAGTGCAGATGGTCGTGAAGGTAGTGCAGATGGTCATGAAGGTAGTGCAGATGGTCATATCGCTATGCATGTACTCATTGCCGATTTTTTTTCCAGAAAACGCTTCATCGTGACGCTTCTGCATATTAGCTCGAGTCTTGCGTAGGGAACACATGAACTGTACGCTTACGCTATGTGCAAGCAAACGTTACCAACGTTATAATATTTGTTCTCTACAACAGCCGTATTTTGCCCATATTTAGATGACACGTTTCAGAAAACTTAGGTTAGGACTTGTACGTTGAGCATCTAGGTAGGGTCTTTTGTCTCGAAACATTTAATTCGGCATTTGCAGCGCATTGATAAAGTGATTGCTTAAACGTGGTGCAATTAGGTTATGTCGAATGTCGTGAAATAGACATCGCCACAAAAAAGCACGCTGTTCAGTTCACTGCTGCATTACGCTTTGCACGTTGGGAGACATGCTCCCGGACCTGGAGCTGCAGAACGAATGCAACCTGGTCAGGGAAGCAAGGAAGAGAACAGGCCAGTGGCCACGTGGATTAATGACACCAGCTATTTTGTGTGGAGCAGCGCTCACTCTCAGATATTCGTAACATCTCGGGTTCCCTGAACTGACGCTAGGAGATGTAAGGCGAAAGCTATTAGGCATCGATCATAGTGTATTTCTTGGCCCCTATAAATCGTCCTCTATCACAGTTCATACTATAATGCAATCAAAGAGATTGCATATAGTATGCGATCTCTTTTGTTCACACTACAACTTGTTCTGCATGTTGCTACAGCAGGTTAGAACGAACGCGCTATAGTCTTCAAAAATATTAAGACAGATGCGCAAGTTCGCAGATGAATCTGTTTTTAAATTCAAGTATTTTTCTTGAAGACTTATGACGCTTCCTGTTTATCGCCTCGGCTTTATGCTTTCGCAATTTGAAGTGAGCATGCAGCTCGTACAACTCGAGATTGGACAATCCGCGTTTACGGCGAATACGCCGGATTTTTCGACTCATGAGAAATAATGGGCTCCCGTCTTTACGATCTTTTGTTCTCCCTTTCGCCGCATCTACTAATCGCGAAGTATTCGGTCGTGCTTGTATTATACACGCAGAAAAAAAAGTATGGTAAAAATGTGTCTGTTTACACTTACGTGCTTTTCGAATTATAACGAAGAAAAACGCCGAATATCGAACGTTTACAGTGCGGCTGTACGAGGCAGCAGCCTGGCTCCCGTCCGCCCAACCGAGGAGTGCCTGCGAGAAGCATCGATACAATGAATTGTTGTGAGTGACGTAAATATTCACCCAGCAAAGGGATACAGATTAGCCTAAACAAGTAAGCAGAGTCTCGAGAAAGAAGTAGCAGGAATCAGAAAGGTCGGGCGCGAAACATCAACTGTTTATTCGAAAAGTGAGGTCAGGAGAATACGATAGTCTGCGCATGCGTGCGTCAGTATCGGCAAAATGCAATCACATTGGCATATCAAAGAGCTGCATCTCATTCTAGAAAAGACAAACAGAAATATCAGTAATAGAATTCGTTCCTCCCTTTTCCATGTTAAAAGTTGTATAAGCATCTCTTATACAGCGCCCATCGCGCATTTCACTGAAGGTCTGGTGTGCTTCTTCTGGCGTCAGAGCTTTTTGTCACCGCGGCTAATGCGCGGACAGAGTCCAGCCTACTTGCGTGGTGCCATCGCAGGTACTGCAAGTGTCTGTGAGGGCACTAGGAGAGCATGCGAAATGAGAGAAATATCCGGCATAATGGAAACCATCATTTAGCATAATGGTGGAAAAGTGCAGTAGGTAACGTGCAGATAGCGGATAATATGGGGTAGGATAGCGCGAAGTGGGCATGGAGACCTTATGTACTAAGATAACGCATCACGACAAAGAAACTCAAGTTGCCGTATAGTAGAAAAACCGAAATATTTGCTCTAACAATGATTCTTTGGGTACAAACGATAACCATGCACGAACCCATTTCTCGATGAGGTGTTAACAAAAAAAAATCGCAAGGCCTGCGCGGAACACGCAGCACAGTAACAAGGAAAGCTGGAAGAGCGGCATTTCTAGAGCCCATTATAAGCTCTTTTGGGGCAATTAATACAAGTACACTTGAAAGATACCCGGTGTGCTATCAGTCATAATTTTTGTGAAGTATGGAAGCCCCCACAATGCCATTATTCTTCATTCTGCAGAGAAGCTTGGTACCCGCTACACATGTGTAAGGCATTATGAGCACTTTGTTTGTGCTGTGGCTGATGACGATGAAGAACTATGACTCAGCTCTTTATAATGAGTTGGAAGCATTCAACGACTTGCGCAATTCACATTGTGTGACGACTGGTTGTTATTTTACTCTTCTGCCACGCTATATAACAGATATCAACGTGATTACTTGCCCAACGTCATGGCTGTATAGAGTCTTTTTCAAAAGAAGTTTCAAGCACCGGTGTGACCTTACGGTACAATACTAGCCGTAAAGCAAGATTCCGGACGATCCCACAAATTGTGGGAACCGATGTCACGCAAAGCAGGCATGCAGCGTTTTTTTTGTTGCTGGGAGACAAGCGTTAGGAGGTTGACAAACGTATTTGCGTACATTAAGTGGTTGTGGGAATATCGAGGGCTTACGAGGCACGTCGGCTACATTAGCGCCGAAAGGGTAGCCTATGGTGGGACGTAACGTCAGCACTCACGTTACAGAACAGGCGTCAGTTTTAAAAAAGCCAAGAGCACGCTACGGTGCAGTGATCTGCATGTCATAAGTAGCGGTCGTTGGCCTATTCCTACGGGGTCGAGCAAGGCTTGACTATAGCTTGCTGAGTCATAACAGCATATATGTAATGTTTCTTACATTGTTGTGAAATCAGATAGGCAGCTATGGAATCACAAGTGACGTTGACCCAACGCGTGTTTTTCCGAAGCAGTTTCGAGCACAGGCGTGACCCTGTGGTAGAATACTTGACTGCCACGTAGAATGTCTGGGTTTCGAGTACAGCTCAAACCGTGACTTTTACAGCAGAGCTCGTGTGCTTTTCGTTATGACGTTAAGCGTTCGCAAAGAAGTATCATCATCTTGAATGGCTTTTACTTTTGTAGGCCCGTGTAACATGATAATTAGTCCGGTGCGCGTTCTCGCCTGCTTCGCTCCCCGAATATGTGCGCCCGGCGTGCACTCTCCCGCTGCGCCGATTAGTCCGGTGTGTGATACAATAACTCAGGTGGGCGATAGAACGAGCACAAAGAGAGAAAGAACGAAAGAGAGCGAAAAAGAAAAAGATAGAACTCTACATATAGAAATAGAGAGAAAGAAGGAAAAAACATAGAAAGACAAACAAATGCACATAGAGAGAAAGAGATAGAAATAAACAGACGCAAGAAAGACATGGAAGAAACAGAGAACACGACAGAAAAAGAAAGAAATAAAGAGAGGAGAGCATAGCATCGGCTTGTGCAGTAGAGTATAGCAAGAGGATGGGAAAAGAAGCGAGCGTGAGAAGCAGAGAAAGGATGGTGGGAGAGAGTAAAGCATAGCATAGGCAGAAAGAGAGAAGCAGAAAGAAATAAAGAGAAGAAATCTAGAAAGAAAAAGAAAGGGAGAAAGGCAGAGAATCAGAGATAGAGAAGTACACAGAAAGAAAGAGGAAGCAAGAAATAGAGAGAGAGAGAGAGAGAGAGATAGAAAAGCAAGAATGTTAGACAGAGCGTGAAAGAGAGAAAGAAAGAAATAGAAATAAATAGAGAGAAAAAGATATAGAAAAAACATGGCTGGTCCCTCCGTGATAGGAATCGGTATAACACGTAGGTGAAACGTGTCTTCACAGAAGTATTGCTTATTGTGTAGTGATATATGAGAGCTTGTAGAAGGTCTATTGGTGTTTGGCAGCTATAGGACCGATTGATGTGGATGTACCCACGTTGACGTCTAGTGGCACATCTCCATCGCGACGACCAACGCCCATGATCACTATTTAACCGTTGTGGTAGCTGGACTTGTTAACATATATCTGGACATATATCTGGGACTGTGCGCCGGTGTTTTCCACAGCAAAATCTTGCTAATGGGAAATGAGAGACAGAAAGAAGATTAGACACAGAGATTCGCAGTCTGCTTTTAGCCAACGTGGAGGCCGCGAATCTTTATTGTTGAACTACGGACAAGAGAAATCTCCCACCGGCACTACATTGCAGGTCGAGATCCAGTGCCTGTATATACGGGGTGGCCGGTGAACGATTGTGCAGCGCGAGCAGTCGGTTTTTTCAATCAAGAAACTCGCAAGCAGACGCTGCCTGCGTCGGCGTTGTCTCTAGCGGGGGAGAGCGTCTTCTCGTTCCTTGCGAGCTGGTAGTTCAGGGTTCATTGCAGAAGGCACGATTCCATAGTAAACGCAAGCCGTTCGCTCTCTCTCGCCACACGCCGAGCGCTGAGGGGATGGCACTCTCACTTGTACTCAAGCAAATGAACCGTCACGACAGAAGACGACGATGCCGAGACACTAAAGTGCTTCGCGCTCAACAGAGAGAAACAGAAAGAAATAGAGAAAGAGAGAATTGAACAGACAGGAACAGAGAGAGAGAGAAAGAGAGCACCATGCTATTTAAAATTATGATAATAAAGAGCATGGTAATGAAGACCGCGCTAATTAGGACCTAATTAAGACAGTGCTGAATATTACGACGCTAGCTAAGACTTACATTAGCACCCTCCTAATTAACACTGTTCTATTTCGGACTATACTAATCAAACTAATTAAGACCTTGCTAATAACTTAGGTCGGCCGCATGTGTCCATGTTAGTCCAGCCTTGCATCACTTGTGCAAGCTGCCTACATTTTATATAAATCAAGAGTTTGCTCAACGGCATGTACAAATAAATATGCAAACGGATCCTTCAGTTGTAGCTTATGGGCAAGTGGGGCGAAATAGGACACGGAGTTGTGGCCAGGCATAAGTGACCCATAGAAAAAGTGCTGCCACCCCACGGAGGCTCTGCAACACAACCTTCTCTTGGCGGGTAAGGCCGCCTGGGATGTTTGAGCAACACTGGAATTCAAGGCCTTGCGGTGGGATGGACGATCCCCTTGCGGATGAGCAGATTGCCCCGAAGGTCGATACTTGCCCAGCCGCCATTGCACAGCACTACGTTTAGTGCTTCGTTGTTCCTTAGAGTACTTCAGACTGTAAAGGCCTACCCTTTGACATCGTCACCATCGCCTCAGCACCTACTTTCGAACAATGCACCGCTGATCATCTTCAGTCATAGAAAACTAACAGTGTCCCTTATCCATCCGCCTCAGTCGGCTTGAAGACGAAAACGATTTTCTTGTTTTTCTTATAAGTTGATTCATTACATGTGAAGCATCTTATGCCGGAGTTCAATCCGGTGGTGGTGGTGTGCGGCGTGACCACCCTTACTGCGCATGCGCAGACCCTCCCCCAACTTCCTCTCTTCGTTTGCCCTTTTCCCATCCCCCTCTCCACTTTCCCTCTCCACTCCCCCTATCCCATACCCCCTCGGAAACGCGGGCTCGACATGCCGAAACGCTGCTTCGCATCCCGTCAAGGTCCTCTTTTTGAATTGCCCGCGCCCACTCCGAAAGATTTGTGCAACTAATGTAGTTCTGCAACACCTCCAAGCATAGCGAAACAAGAATGCTGTTGAAATTTCCGCCAAACACAAATATGCTGTTGATGCCGTACATACGTTATACGACTGCTTTAAAGGCTATGCATCAAAGCATCCCCCGTTTCGTATATAAAGTAGCTGACTGGGCTCGTAGGTTGTACATACTTCGGATAAAGAGCGCAAAAAAGAAAGGCGACGCAAAGAAAGCACACAGGACAAGCGCTTGTCCTGTGTGCTTTCTTTCGGTTGCCGAGCTTTTTTGTGCTGTTTATCTTAAGCATGTCCTCGCTTATGAAACAATAATCCAATGCTCAGAAAAAGAGGCATAATATTGGTAAGTAGAGAAACGAAAAAAGTTAGGTGTAAAGCCTAAGAGGCGGATGTGCACAAGTATGGTTTCAGTGGTGCTCAGGAAAGATGTGCGCAAAAGAAGAATGCAGAAAATCTACTCGCTCCATATTGACACAAATATCCGCCGAAGAGAAGAATGCTGTTCGTGCCGTACAAACTTTATACGACTGGTTTCAAAACTATCCTTCCAACTATTCAGCCGTCTTTGTTCTTGGTGGGAAAATGCAATGCTCATATAAAGAGGTATAGTAATATAAAAATATTCATAGGGACGTACTTGTTATTAATAAGCTGACACAGAACCGACAAGACATAACTGTAGGTCTTGAGAGGCTATTGTGCACAACTCAGGTTTCACTGGTATTCTCAGAAGATGTGCGCAGAAGCAGGATCTAGGAAATCGCGTCACTCAAGAATGACAAATATTTGCCAGAGAGAAGCCTGTTCATGCTCAGCAAATTTTATCTGATTGCTTTAAAAACTACCATGCGAGTTATTCCAGCTTCGGTTTTGCCGCGATAATGGAATTGTGGAAGAAAGCGGCATAATATTGTAAACGCTATCCATGTGGACGTTCCTGGTATCAGTAAGCTGAGATAGAAGTGACAGGTTTAGCTGTAGGGCTTAAGAGGCAAAAGGACACACGTCGGGCTTCAGTAGGGATTTGCGAAGATATGCGCAGAAAAAGGATCCAGAAAACGGACTCGCTCCAGAATGACATTAGCATCCACCTAGAAGAACAATGCTGTTGAGGCCACACAAAAGTTGTATGACTGCTTTCAAAACAGTTCATCCAGCTTATCTACAATCTTCGTGTTTAGTGTGACAATGCAATGCTCAGAGAAAGAGGCATAACACTGTAAAAATATTCTTGACCACATACCTGATATTGTAAGCAGAGAAAGAAAGGGCGTGAAATAGCTGTAAGGCTTAAGAGGGAAAATTGCACAGGTCTCGCTTCAGTGGTGCTCAGCGAAGATGGGTGCAGCAGACGGATTCAAGAAATCGACTCGCTCCAGAAAGAAATATACGCCGAACAGAAGAATGGTGTGCATGCAATACAAATGTTATGCGACTGCTCTCAAAACTATCCGTCCAGCTGTTCACTCTCTTCGTTTTTGGTTCGATGATCACATGCCCAGATAAAGAGGCATAATACTGTAGAAATATTGATATAGACGTACCTAATATTGGTTAGTTGAGAGAGAAAGGAATAGACTTTGGTGCAAGCTTAAGAGGCAAATGTGAACAAGTGCGGCTTCAGTGGTGCTCAGTGAAGATGGGCCCAGCAGAATGGTTCCAGGAAATCGACTCCCTCCAGAATGAAATCAATATACACCGAACGAAAGAATGGTGTTCATGCGATACAAATATTATATGACTGCTTTCAAAACTATCCGTCCAGCTGCTCAGCTGTCTTCGCTTTTGGCGCGATGATGACATGCTCAGATAAAGCGGCATATATTGAAAAAATATTGATATCGACGTACCTGATATTGGTAAGTTTAGAGAGAAAAGAAAAGACTTAGCTGCAAACAAATTTTATATGACTGCATTAAAAACCATCATTCGAGCTATTCAGACATCCTTTTTCGCGCAGTAATGCAATTCTGGAAGAAAGGGGCGAAATATTGCAAAAGCGATTCATGTGGGCGTACCTGGTATCAGTGAGTGGAGAGAGATGCGACAGGCCTAGCTGTAGGGCTTAAGAAAGAAAAGTAGACACTTCTGGCTTCAGTGGTGCTTCTGCGAAGAAGTGCGCAGAAGGTTCCAGAAAATCGACTCGCTCCAGAATCACATAACTATCCGCCGAACAAAACAATGCTCTTTATGCCACAAAAACACTACATGACTGCTTTCAAAACTATGCGTGCAGCTGTTCAGCTATCTTCGTTTTTGGCGCGATGATGAAATGCTCAAATATAGAGGCGCAAGATTGTAAAAATATTGATATAGCCGTAGATGATATTGGGAAGTTCAGAGAGAAAAGAAAAAGCTTTCCTGCAAGGCTTAAGAGGGAAAAGTGTACACGTCTGGCTTGAGTTGTATTCTCGGAAGATGTGCGCAGAAGCAGGATCCAGGAAATTGTGTTACTCGAGAATGACAAATTTCCGTCAAACAGAAGAATGCTGCTCATGCTAAATAAATTTTATATGACTGCTTTAAAAACTATCATTCGAGCTATTCAGATTTTGTTTTTCGCGCGGTAATGGTATTCTGGAAGAAAGGGGCAAAATTTGTAAAAGCGATTCACGTGGACGTACCTGGTATCAGTAAGCTGAGAGAGAAGCGAGAGGCTTAGCTCGTGGGCTTAAGAGGCAAAAATACACAAGTCTGGCTTCAATGGTGCCCTGGGAAGATGTGCGCAGAAGATGGTTCCTGAAACTCGAGTCACTGCAGAATGACATAAATATCTGGCCAACAGAACAATGGCGTTCATTCCCAAGCAACGCTATATGAGCGCCTTGAAAACCATTCATCCAGCCATTCATCAGCTTTCGTTATTGCAGAGATAATAAAAAAATCACAGCATATCCACGGGGTGAATGATGATGAGTGGGGCGAAGCTACGGAGGGAATCATCTGTAAACCGTGAAACTCTTCCGTGAAATGCGCCCAGTACATAATATAAAGAGTGTGAAACATCGTGTATATATTAAACATCAAACTTTTATTGTACTGTTGGTTTACGTGGTCCCTTCATTATCACTTGTGATCGGTGAAATGCAAGAAAGAAGTCCGCTCCCGAGCGAAAGAGCGCCAAGAGCGACCGCATTCCCCGCTCGCCCTGTGCGAATTAAAGGCAAGGCTAGAGGGAAGACAGGACGCGCGTTCCACGACGCGAGGTCGGTAGCATGCCCAACGAAAGCCAACGGAACGCGATCGTGCAAGTGCTCCTCCTTCGCATCGCCTCATGGTTCCATTTAGCGTCCCAAAACCAAACATATTGCTCAAGGTGTGCCTTGCGTTTTTCGTAGAAATAATTTCTTTATCATGTACATTAAGACGAAAAGTTGAAAGCTCACTAGAGTGTATCGCCCGCAAAGTATGTCTTTTAGTGTGATTTAACTCTCGTACGGCAGGGTCCCCGCGCCGTTGCCGGTCCACCTCGCCCGTTGACGATCGGGCGAGGTGGCTACATGCAACTACTACTACTGCACTTTAAGAAAAACATCTGGCGTTCTTTCGTTCTGCTTTTACAAAACATCTGGCGTCTTTCGTTGGTTTATTTCATCAATCAACGGCGTTTTGAACAAAATTTTTATTGTTTAATCACGCACAGGAGAAATCTCACCAGGCACTACCTTGGAGGTAAACAATGGCTGCTAATGGCAATGAGAGACAGAAGAAGTCGGCTTTTAGCTAACACTTACACTTCTACTTCTACTAACGTTTCCTACTGGAACATGCCAATGGCTGCTAATGGGGAATGAGAGACAGAATAATTCGGCTTTTAGTTAACGCGCACGCTGCGAATTTTTTATTGTTCAACAACGCACAGGAGAAATCTCCCACCGGCACCACCTTGGAGGTCAAAGCGTAAGACTTGTTACTCACTACTACGACCACGACGACTACGAGGGACGAACGGGTGCCGCCTTAAGGGGCTTCGCCCCTAAAATCTCGAAGAATGGGGTATAATATTGTAAAAGCGATTCATGTGCACGTACCTGGTATCAGTATACGCGGAGAGAGAAGCGACAGGCTTAGTTGCAGGGCTTAAGAGAGAAAAGTACAATCTTCTGGCTCCAATGGTGCGCTGCGAAGATATGCGCAGAAGAAGGATCCAGGAAAGCGACTGGCTCCAGAATGACATAAATATCCACGGAGCAGAACAATGATGTTTATGCCCCAAAAATGTTATATGACTGCTTTCAAAACTATCCGTCCAAGAGTTCAGCTCTCTTCGTTTTTTGTGCGATGATAACATGCTCGAATAGAGAGGCACAATGTAGTGAAAATATAATTATCGACTTACCCGATATTGGTAAGTTAAGAAACGAAAAGATTTAGCTGCAGGGCTTAAGAGGAAAAAGTGTACAAGTCTGGCTTGGGTGATATTCTCGGAAGATGTGCGCAGAAGCAGGTTCCAGGAAATCGTGTTACTCGAGAATAACAAATTTCCGTCAAACAGAAGAATGCTGTTCATGCTAAACAAATTTTATAAGACTGTTTTAAAAACTAGCATTCGAGCTATTCAGATTTCTTTTTTGTCGCGGTAATGCAATTCTCGAAGAAGGGCGCATAATATTATAAATGCGTTTCAAGTGGACGTACCTGGTATCAGAAAGCTGAGCGAGAGTCGAAAGGCTTAGCTCGTGGGCTTAAGAGGCAAAAATACACAAGTCTGGCTTCAATGCCGCTCTGCGAAGATGTGCGCAAAAGATGGTTGCAGAAAATCGACTCACTGCAGAATGACATAAATATCCACCGGACAAAACAATGCTCTTCACGCCACAAAAGTGTTTTATGACTGCTTTCAAAACTATCCATCCAGCTGTACAGCTGTCTTCATTTTTTGTTCGACGATTACGTGCTCAAGTAGAGAGGCACACTGTTGTAAATATATTGATATGGACGTACCTGATACTGCTAAGGGGAGAGAGAAACGAAAATAGTGAGCAGTAAGGTTTAAGCGCCAAAACTGCACAAGTCTGGCTTCCGTGGTGCTGTGAGGAGATGTGCGAGGATGGTTCCAGAAAATCGACTCACTGCAGAATGACATAAATATCTGGCGAACAGAACAATGGTGTTCATTCCCAAGAAACGCTAGATGACCGCCTTGAAAACTATTCTTCCAGCCATTCAACAGCTTTCGTTATTGCAGAGATAATGGAAACCTCGAAGAAAGGGGTATAACATTGCAAAAGCGATTCATGTGCACGTACCTGGTATCAGTAAGCTGAGAGAGAAGAGACAGGCTTCGCTGTAGGGCTTAAGAGGGAAAAAGTACACGTCTGGCTTCAGTGGTGCTCTGGGAAGGTGTGCGCAGAAGATGATTCCAGAAAATTGATTCACTCCAGAATGACATAAATATCTGGCGTACGAACAATGCTGTTCATGCGCAATAAACGTTATATGACCGCCTTGAAAATTATTCATCCGGCCATTCAATCGTTTTCGTTATGGCAGCGATATTGCAATTCTCGATGAAAGGGGCATAACATTGTAGAAGCTATTCATAAGGACGTACCTGGTATCAGTATACGCGGAGAGAGAAGCGACAGGCTTAGCTGCAGGGCTTAAGAGGGAAAAGTACGCACCTGTGGCTTCAGTGGTGCGCTGCCAAGATGTGCGCTGAAGGATGCAGGAAAGGGACTCGCTCCAGAATGACATAAATATCCACGGTGCAAAACAATGCTGTTCATGCCACACAAATGTAACATGACTGCGCTCAATACTACCCGTCCAAATGTTCAAGCTATCTTCGTTTTTGTGCGATGATAATATGCTCTAATTGAGAGGCACAATATTGCAAAAATATTAATATCGACGAACTTGATATTGGTAAGGAGAGGGATAAACGAAAATGCTTAGCAGTAAGGGTTAAGAGGCAAAACTGCACAAGTCTGGTTTCGGTAACGCTCTGTCAATATATGCGCAGACGAAGGATCCAGAAAATGGTGTTACTGAAGTGTGACATAAGTATCCGCCTAACAGAGCAATGCTGTTCATGCCACATAAATGTTATATGAGTGCTTTCAAAACCAAGCGTGCAGCTATTCAGCTATCCTCGTTTTTGGCGCGATCATGAAATGCTCTAATATTAGGACACAATATTGTAGAAATATTGATATAGGAGTACCTGATATTGGTAAGTCGGGAGAGAAATGAAAAGACTTAGCTGCATGGCTTAAGAGGCAAAAGTGTACGAGTCTGGCTTGAGTGGTATTCTCGGAAGATGTGCACGAAAGCAGGATCCAGGAAATCGTGTTTCTCGAGAATGACAAATTTCCGTCAAACAGAAGAATGCTGTTCATGCTAAACAAACTTTATAAGACTGCTTTAAAAACTAGCATTCGAGCTATTCAGATTTCGTTTTTGGCGCGATAGTGCAATTCTCGAAGAACGGCGCATAATATTATAAATGCGAATCAAGTGGACGTACCTGGTATCAGTAAGCTGAGAGAGAAGCGAAAGGCTTAGCTCGTGCGCTTAAGAGGCAAAAATACACAAGTCTGGCTTGAATGGTGGTCTGCGAAGATGTGCGCAGAAGATGGTTCCAGAAAATCGACTCACTGCAGAATGACATAAATATCTGGCCAACAGAACAATGGCGTTCATTCCCAAGCAACGCTATATGAGCGCCTTGAGAACCATTCATCCAGCCATTCAACAGCTTTCGTTATTGCAGAGATAATAAAAATCTCGAAGAAAGGGGTACAATATTGTAAAAGCGATACATCTGCACGTACCTGGTATCAGTATACGCGGAGAGAGAAGCGACAGGCTTAGCTGCAGGGCTTAGGAGAGAAAAGTACAAACTTCTGGCTCCAATGGTGCGCTGCGAAGATGTGCGCAGAAGAAGGATCCAGGAAAGGGACTGGCTCCTGAATGAGATAAATATCCACGGAGCAGAACAATGCTGTTTATGCCACAAAAATGTTATATGACTGCTTTCAAAACTATCCGTCCTAGAGTTCAGGTCTCTTCGTTTTTTGTGCGATGATAACATGATCCAATAGACAGGCACAATGTAGTGAAAATATATTCATCGACTTACCCGATATTGGTAAGTTAAGAAACGAAAAGGTTTAGCTGCAGGGCTTAAGAGGAAAAAGTGTACAAGTCTGGCTTGGGTGATATTCTCGGAAAAAGTGCGCAGAAGCAGGATCCAGGAAATCGTGTTACTCGGGAATAACAAATTTCCGTCAAACAGAAGAATGCTGTTCATGCTAAACAAATTTTATAAGACTGCTTTAAAAACTAGCATTCGAGCTATTCAGATTTCGTTTTTGGCGCGATAGTGCAATTCTCGAAGAACGGCGCATAATATTATAAATGCGAATCAAGTGGACGTACCTGGTATCAGTAAGCTGAGAGAGAAGCGAAAGGCTTAGCTCGTGCGCTTAAGAGGCAAAAATACACAAGTCTGGCTTGAATGGTGGTCTGCGAAGATGTGCGCAGAAGATGGTTCCAGAAAATCGACTCACTGCAGATTGACATAAATATCCACCGGAAACACAATACTCTTCATGCCACAAAAGTGTTTTATGACTGCTTTCAAATCTATTCATCCAACTGTTCAGCTGTCTTCGTTTTTGTTTGATTATCCCTCAGAAAAAGAGGGATAATAATGTAAAGATATTGATATTAACGTACTCACATTGGTAAGGGAAGGGAGAAAGGAAAAGTGGTAGCAGTAAGGCTTAATAGGCAAAACTGCAGAAGTCTGGCGTCAGTGGTGCTCTGTGAAGATTCGCGCAGAAGGACCCAGAAATTCGACTCACCCCAGAATGACATAAATATCTGGCTAACAGAACTATGCTGTTCATGCCCAAGAAACGTTGTATGACCGTATAAAATTATTCATCCTGCCATTCAGCCGTTTTATTTTTGCAGCGATAATGCAATTCTCGAAACAAGGGTCGTAATATTGTAAATCCTACCCACCACGACATTGTTGTTATTCTGCGGAGAAGCGAGGTATCATCTGTAAGGCATTATGTGCACTTTGTTGATGCGGCGGTGGATGACGATGAAGAATTATGAAGCCCTTTGTTATGGGTTGAAAGCTTTAAACGACCCACTTGTTACGTAATGCACATTGTGTGATGCCCTGTCGGTAGTGCTCAACTTGTTGAAGGCATCAGACTTGCACCGGCGGTTATAGACGGTATTCGCGGACAACTTTTCTTGATAGCAAAGGGAAAGCTACGAGGGCGGAGTGTCTGCACATGTACTGCTGCGCGTAGTAGTCCGGTTTGGCGCGCGTCTCGTAACGCCATGGAAAGAGATGGCCAGCTTTGCATTTCTACGCAAACGCTGCTTAACGTCTAAGGTGCGGGTAAAAGGCGCGAGTTTTTCACGCACGCAAAAAGGCAAAGTGACGACGTATAAAGTAAAAGAAATACAAATATCTCGCTTATGTGCGCTGCGTTCCGTCTCAGAAAGCTACATGTAGAAAATGAAAGAGTATTTTATATATTGCCATGTGGTCGTGACGTCGACGAATACCGCAGGCGACGTGTCCGAGATGAAACTTTATTTGGCCGAGCTTTTGGCCGAGAAAAGGAAAGTTAATTTACAGCAATGCACACTGTATGCACTGATAGTGGTGAACAGAGCGTCGACCGTCGACCGTCGACCGTCGATCAGCTGATAAGCGGTGAAGTGCGTCGGCATTTATGCATGTGCCGTAGAATATTCCAGCGTTATCGCTGGTTGTCGCGCAATCTCTAGAATAAGCTCGAGTGTTCGCGTCTTGCGCATAGTCTTAACAAAATGATCTACGATAATCCCTAAGCTTCTCGAACAATGAGGCGTGGTTTGCGCTGAGCGTTGCTGACAGTCTTTGTGGGCATACGGAATACAGCAAAAGTGATAATAAGAAAGGCACGTGGCAATGCTCCCCTCTGAAAAAGCGTCGTCCCGATGCTTAAAACAGAACACGGAGGGGGGGTGGCTAATACATGACAATAAATAGCAACAATAAAGCAAGAAAGTACAATAAACAAGCGCTAGCAAGATAGTACAATAATAAAGCAAAAGCACAGTCCTCAGATTCACTAACGCGCGTAATATGGCTTGAGGCGCTCACATGGACGACTTCAGGTCGCCCACGGCGCCGCTGAGAGTTCGTAACGCCGTCAGGGACAACCTCGTAGTCAAGTGCGCCACGGTGTCGAAGTACCCTGTACGGTTCGAAGTATCGTCGAAGGAGCTTCTCACTAAGTCACCGTCGGCGTTTTGGTGTCCATACCCATACAAGGTCACCGGGTTGGTATTCCTTTAGGTATTCCATGTGGCGTCGTCGAAGGTTGTAGCGGCGGCTGTCAGTCGTCTGCTGGTTCTTGATCCGTAGGCGCGCAAGTTGTCGGACTTCTTGGGCGCACTGAAGGTAGACAGTCACTCTTTCGGCGAGAAGAAAGTAAGGGAAGGTATAGCTGGGATTTTAGGGCAGATACACTGGTTCTATAATAATAATCAGAAAGAATGAACCTGGCAGCGCAGTTGTGGACCGATTCAAGGGAATTAGTGATGTTAACTTGGTGGTTCTCATAAATATTACAGGCATATTCTAGTTTAGGTCGGATCAACGTTTTATATACAAGTAGTTTCACTGCGGCGGATGCTAATGATAAGTCGCGGCGTTGATAACGTAGCAAGCGATTGTAGGAAGTAGTCAATTGGCGAGTATGATTGGTCCAGGAGAGATTACTAGAGATATGTACACCTAGGTATTAAATGCGAAGCATTTCTTAGCAAACTTCTGCGACTTTGAGCGTATCTATCTATCTATCTATCTATCTATCTATCTATCTATCTATCTATCTATCTATCTATCTATCTATCTATCTATCTATCTATCTATCTATCTATCTATCTATCTATCTATCTATCTATCTATCTATCTATCTATCTAGCCGCCTACGACTTTGTGCTCTCCTGGTCGCTTGGTTCATCGAATGTGCACCAAAATTGGTATGGCGTAACATGACTGTATGACGAACATAAATGACAAGTCATAACATGAAAATCATGACACGCATGTCATGTACAGCATGATATACATGCTACGCTCATGGTGCGCTGGCGGCCGTTTCGATAGTTTGATATACACCAAAATTGGTATCTGGCGACGTGACTGTGTGACGAACATAAATAACACGAGTTAACATGAAAACCATGACACGCATGTCATGCACAGCATGACTTACGTGCCACGCTCATGGTGCGCTGGCGGCCGTTTCGCTAGCTTTATATACACCAAAATTGGTATCTTGCGACGTGACCGTGTAACGAACATAAATAACACGAGATGACATGACAATCATGACACGCATGTCATGTACAGCATGACTTACGTGCCACGCTCATGGGGCGCTGGCGGCGGCTTCGCTAGCTTGATCTACCCCGAAAGTGGTATTGCGCGACGTGACTGTGTAACGAACATAAATAACACGAGTTAACATGAAAATCATGACACGCATGTCATGTACAGCATGACTTACGTGCCACGCTCATGGGGCGCTGGTGGCGGTTTCGCTAGCTTGATCTACCCCGAAATTGGTATTGCGTGACGTGACTGTGTAACGAACACAAATAACACGAGTTAACATGAAAATCATGACACGCATGTCATGTACAGCATGACTTACGTGCCACGCTCATGGGGCGCTGGCGGCCGTTTCGCTAGCTTGATCTACCCCGAAATTGGTATTGCGCGACGTGACTATGTGACGAACATAATAACACGAGTTAACATGAAAATAATGACACGCATGTCATGTACAGCATGACTTACGTGCCACGATCATGGCGCGCTGGCGGCCGTTTCGCTAGCTTGATCTACCCCGGAATTGGTTTTGCGCGACGTGACTGTGTGACGAACATAAAAACACGAGCTAACATGAAAACCATGACACGCATGTCATGTGCAGCATGACTTACGTGCCACGCTCATGGGGCTCATGACGGCTCATGGCGGCCGTTTCGCTAGCTTGATATACACCAAAATTGGTATCTTGTGACGTGACCGTGTGAGGAACATAAATAACACGAGTTAACATGAAAGTCATGACACAGCATGACTTACGTGCCACGCTCATGGGGCGCTGGCGGCCGTTTCTCTAGCTTGATCGACCCCGAAGTTGGTATTGCGCGACGTTACTCTGTGACGAACATAAATAATAGGAGTTAACATGAAAACCATGACACGCATTTTCCTCAATGACATACAAGACGATGTATGCAGCTCTTGGTTGGCTGCTTCGCATTACATCGATTCCCACAATGCTTGGGATCTGCCGGCTTTTTTAAATTTGAAATGTCTATTCTCGCCGTTCCTGGGTAGATATATACTGCCAATCACCTGTGGTGCATACGCACATACCAGGGCCCTTCGTATACGGGTATGTGCCACACGTGTCTGTAGGAGAGGGTTTGATGACGTACGCGACACAATTTTTACATTATTCATGCCGTGACCAGACAGTCTTATTTGTCTAACCCTCTTTCCCTCCCATGCGAATTTTGGTCTACACATGGCTAAGGACGCGATCGCGAGAGCACCCAGACGTAGGCGGCTAGAAGCACCTGAGGCTCGCTAAGAAATGATTCGCACTTAAGCGCCGCATGGTGCGGAAAGAACGAAGTTTAGGCGAATGAATTTACTATTATCGGGAACAGTATAAGACGAAACGCGTGAGCGTTTGGCGAATAGCCTGAAAGCCCAATTCGACAAATACTCGGATGGGCTGTCAAAAATAAAGTGGGAAGTGTGACGATTTTTTGCGACCTGTTGTCACTACCACCACACGTCTGTTTTAATAAGACGCGCGACGTGCATGGCACACATACCAGCTTGATATTGTAGCGCCTGTTGTACCGCTCGCAGGCAGCAAAAAGCCGTACCGCTTTTTAAAATCACGTTTAGCTGTATCTTGATTATATGCGCTACACGCACACGAACAAGCGAATGGGAAAGTGACATTTAGCACGGAACTATAGACAGCACACTGCCACGCTCTGCTTGACATACCCGCCTCATACTGCTATGGTTCATCAGGGATCTCTGGAACAAAATACCCACAGACCTAACAAAATCACAGTCGTTTACCTGCTACAAAAGTAACCTACGTTCTTTTATACTCTCTTCACTTCTCTGATGAGAATGTACCATATGCCTGCCTTCATACTCTTTTCTCACGCGCTCTAGTGTTTGTATAACAGAATATATGAGGGCCCCCTTCACAACTCCTGTGCGAGTTACGGGGCCCTGCATTTATAACATAACTGATACACATGTCTTCATGTGATTATTGAAAGAATTGAATTGAATACTCCCGAGCAGCCCTTGACGCGCACTCAGCTGTCAGTTCTTATCAGTAATAGTGAGGTGGGCGTACCGTCATTTAGCGATACCGCGGCGTCGTTTCCATTTTGTTTCCGACAGCGGGCACCGCGAATTGTCCTGAGTTGGCTTTGAGGTTATTTGCCACGCGCTGGCGTGTTCTCACTCATACTGCTCACGATAGTGCTACTACCCATCATTCCCGGGCTGACTGAAGTGCCTTGCGTTTAGCTCCCATAGATACTAGCGCTAGATTTACCTCTAGTGCACCATTAAAAACTCTATAGGAGCCGTCGCTCAATGTCCGTCACAACTCACGGTTATTTTGTCATGCAGAGGTGCAGTTGTTATTGCGGCGAGGAATCACTTGTTTGTCGCCTTACGTGTACCTTGTTCCTTTCATTATTTTCTGCTGTTGAGCATTAGGTGAATTTGGCTAACATCTTTTACTTTCCCGAACCCACGTGTGCGCGCTCCTATCTTTCTAATAAGAGGAGTGTTACCATATCGAAGGAACCAACAACAAGAAAATATTTTTGACCGGTGAGCGTCTTTCACTTGCTTGTTGCTTGTTGTGACTGGTTGTTGTTGTAGACGCTGGCTGTGGCCAGTCGAAGGCTGAAATACCGACAAAAGTAAGAAACATTTATTTTGGTTTTTAAGAAATTTACCTCGATAAAGACTGGAACATTAACCCCCAGTGTTGCGAGAAAGATAGTCATTTATTTGTGTTTAAATAAATGAAGCAAATACGGGAACATTTAGAGCCTTGTTCCCAGAAGCCTTACTTACCGAGAAAGGTCGCGGGATCGAATCCCGGCCGCGGCGGCTGCATTTTCGATGGAGGCGACAATGTTTGAAGCCCGTGTACTTAGATTTCGGTGCACGGTAAAGAACCCAAGGTGGTCAAAATTTCCGGAGCCCTCCACTAGGCGTCCTTCATAATCATATCGTGGTTTTGGGGTGTTAAATCCCAGATATTATTATTAATAATATTACTTAGCCAGAAAAATGGTACCTTCATAAATGCGGCTAAAGTACAGTTTCTGAAACATTCCCCGTACTTACACTTTTCTCGTACTTTTATACGTCAACATTTCGCGAAAGATAAGTTCTGCTCTTGAATACGGGCTTTAGTGAAGCAAGTGAAGGATGCCCACATGTAACAATATTTCACGAGTGTCGTTGGCCTTTCGCATTTGCCATCGTCGTTTCGACGCACAGGTAGCGTTAGAAGCTCATAGCGCGCTTACCGGTCTATGCAGGTGAGCTCGATATCGTTGAAGTACTGCATTGGGTTCCGCCGAACCCTAAGTTGTGGTCGCGACACTCTCACACACGTGTACGCAGAGCTTTACATTATTTCGTTAATGTGCGCAAAAGCGTTCACGAACTGCGAGACTGCCTTTGTAGTAGCCGGCCACGTGCTCACTTACCTTAACGGCTACTTAACTTTTCAGACTTGAGTGGCGAGAAAAGCTGCATACAAAGACGAAGTGCACAGGACTTGCTTCAGTGGGGCTGTGTTAATTACGCGCCGACGAAGGATTCAGAAACCGATTAGTTAACAGGTTTTCAAAGCTTATCGTATGTCTGGAACGAAGTAATGCAGTTTAACGAGACCGCGGATTCGTCACCAGAAGCATCTTGAAAGTACCTTTGTCGATGCTTCTCTGAACGTACTAATTCTTTCGGGCTTGGTCACTTGGACATTAGCCCATGGTAATTACGGCCCTTTTATGGAGGTCGCGATGCAACTTGTAATTGTTCCTGTTGTCTGCTGTGGTGGGGCAAGGATGCGCTCTTGAGCAGGCAGTTTTCGAACAGCGGTTCGACAGAACACTTGAGCGAACCACGTCTCGAAATGTCACCGTGTCTTGGCGTCGCTTTCGTGATTCTAGTACCAGACCCGGGCCGCAACGCTGAGATAGAACATGACGTTGGGCAACTTAAGCGTTTTAAACATACTAAGTATGCGCACTTACCCTCTTGTAAGTGGCAAAACATCCTTCGACCTCGGGTCCCCGTGACAGCCCGGTACAGATGACCGGCTGCAGAGAAAAGGCACCAGTGAGTCTGCGTTGTCGTTCATTGTAGGCGCGTGGGAGCGAAGCTCCAAGAAGCAAGCGACAGGTGGGAACTTGCTCGACCGTCACCGATTAACAGGAGGCTTATTTTCGGTGTGGTTTCGAGAGGGCTGGAAGGAGATTGATCTACTCGCTAGCGTGATGCACCGTCTAGAAAACTAGCAGCGTGGAGCGACGGTAGCAGAGCGAACGCAGTGCTGTCGATGCTGCTGTACAGTGACGAAGCTTTTTCTACGCGAAAAAAAATTACACCATCTCCCGCTAAAGGGGACCATGAGGCGATGCGAAGTCCGAGCACTTGCACGATTGCGTTCCGTTGGCGTTCGTTGAGCATGCTACCGACCTCGCGTCGTGGAACGCGAAGAGGAAGACCACGGGCGTCGTGTTTTTTCTCTAGCCTGGCCGCTAATTCTCACAGGGCGAGCGCGGGGAACGCGATCGACAGGCGCGCGAGAGGGGGGCAGCGTAGGAGAGGAGAGAGAGGGGGAGGGGACGCACATGCGCTGGCGCTCATCGCGGCGTTGCCTAGAAGAGAATTTTGGCATGTCGAGCCCGCATTTCAGAGGAGTCAACCGAAGCAAGGGCTGGACTGAATGCGCGCAGCGCGCTACCACTTGAAGGAGAGGAGACTAGAGGAGGAAAGTAGCGCATGCGCCGTGAGAGCAGAAGCGAGAACGCAGGAGAAGCGCAAGAAGGTGCTGGGAAAGTAGTGGAGAGAGTAACGCGCAGCTGCTGGACAGAGGGAAGGAGGAGAGTTGCGCGTGCGCAGTGTGAGTGCGCACGCCAAGGCCAACGCCGCGGGACATTACCCCGAGCAAGAGATGCTTCGCATCTAAAAAACTTGGAGGATGCTTGAGCTTAGCCTTTGAGAGTAGAACGCGATAACTTAATCGGGCGCCGTCGGCATCGCCTTCTGAATCAATAGCATGTTTTCGCTTGTCGATGGGCACCACAACCGTGCCGCAAGGAGACGAACGTGTGTGGGCGTAACATTGGCCGTTTCAAACGATCCTATGCCTGCTGCAATACAGCTGCGAAGGGACCACTACTCTATAATTCTTCCTCTTGCGAATCGGCGAAGTACCCACTACGCGTCCGTAAGGTGCCATGCGCGCCTGCGCAGCGGCACACTTTGTTGATGCTGTGGCTGATGATGATGGTTACCTATGCCTGAACGCTTTCCATTACGCGGGCCTTTAAAAACCTACTCGTTGCGCAATTTACATATTTTGACGCTTGGTGCATTCTACGCTTCTGCCAGGAAATATTACATGCGTTCAGGAGACTCATCCCACTACGTGACATTCATATAGTGTGTTTTTTTCGAAGCAGTTTCAAGCACTGTCGTGGCTTTGGGTAGAACGCGTGTTTGCCACGCAGGAAGTCTGGGTTCGAGTCTCACTGGAACCACAGATTTTTATTGATTTATTTGCATCTATCTCAATTATTCACACAAGGACAATGACGATTTTTCGCACACTACCAACGACGCCGACACCGGAATTTCTGCGGAAAGAGCCCTTTAACGCTATTGCGTTAATAAATCAATATAGCTGAGTCAGTTTGTTTGAGACAACCAGCTTTTCCCCCGCACTTTAGGCACAGTAGTGGTCGTCCAGTCGGGACGAAATTTGATCACCTCCACTGTTATGCTTAGAGGCTGCAGGACGCCCATGCGATGCGGAGAGCGCCTGTTTCTTTAATCAGTTTATTTACTTTAATTAGCAAAGCGCGTTACTTCCAAAAAAAAAAGCAACGAATTTTCGGGATCATACTGGTTTGCGTTAACGGCTCGCCTGGTTGGGTCCCAGACGGGATGTCCAAGGAGCGATGCTCTATAGCATTGGCTCGATGCAAATAAATTGTTATGCGCAATAACCACACCGATTTATAATACACACATGTCTCTTACAAGAATAAGGAGGTGATATTATAGAATTTTATTTGTAGTCAGACGAAGTATGACGTTCAAGCTGCTGTTCAGGAACGCTGCACTCATGCAGCTTGCTGTACGTTTATTCCGCTTGAGTGAACGTGAGTGGCTACCTGCTAGTGCCATCTATATCCCATGGTTTCCTGAAACGGGCAGCGAAGGTAAGAATAATTATGCACGGGCACTATAGACACCGGAAATGCGCTCGCATGCGTCTCGGTGAACTTTTATTCTCCAGCTATATATTGTGGTGATTCACGCGTTCTGCTTTTAATTCATAATTTCCCACTGACTGATTTAGCAAAGTGGTCCGCGAATCATCGAAGTGTTCAACACATATTACAACCGCAAAACATATGCGGGTTCATATGGCGCATTCTTCACTCTCGCTTATGTCACAGCAAAATCAATCTGAGCAGTCGTGGGAGGACGCAGACAACTTTTTATTTGTAAACGCAAGGAGAGAGTTTTCAAGGGGTGCTTGTTCAACTGTGAAGAAACTATCAGTAGATATCTAGTCACAGTAGTCGTCGGGACGAGTATTGTGCCACCGGATTCAAGGCAACTACGTCCCGGTTAGCTGGGACGTAGTTGTCGAGTGCATGAGGTAGCCAATTGAAATCACCGACTTGTTTAGATTTGGTTAATTGTGCTATTGAACATCTTTTTTTTTTTGCAACTATGGTGCGTGTCCAGTGGCATGCGTCCATTAGGAATGTTCCGCTTACGCACTTGCACCACAGCTGTGGCCTGTACATACGTGTGATGTCTTTTGTTCGGCCTGCATGTTAGCCACTTCGACTGTATGTCTAACTGCACAGAGGCACACTGCACTGATCAAACACAAAGGGGCCTTCGTTTTGCTGGGTTACGTACAATTTGTCACTAGGTGTTTCCTAAGAATGCCAGGTGCTCTTTCCACGTAAAATTTAACCCCTTTCTCCAATTATGGTGTTCTGGACTCCCGCTTTAGTCAGTTCCCGGTGACGTATAGTGCAATTATACATATCAAAATGAAGCAACGAATACGACTGGCATAATTATTTAGCGTTTCTTCTCGCCTTGACTCACTGAATTCAGACACTGTTTGTCTCGATAAAATGCCACTCTTGGTTTAGTCTGAGTGACAGTGTATGTTTTTGGTATTTAGCATTTAATTTTTGCTACAACGTCGGTGCTTTGAGCCACGAAACATCCGCGGTATTTTTAACTGTCGGGACTGTAAGTCACGCAAAATATTACGGGGGCCTTCGAAGAAAAGTAAAAAAAAAAGATGTGATAGTTACTCACTATGAAGAGACGCAGCGGCTTGACGTTGATCATTACAAAATATAGAGAGGCTTCCTCGTTGCTTCCCGCTTGATTGGGATACATTATTTGAGACAGGCTTTTATGATAAACTATTGCAGCACTATGCGTCGCAATAATTTGGAAAACGTAGATAGTTGATGGGTCAATCAACGATGCGAAATTTGTATATTCATAGTGAGTGCCTTTATATTGTCCCAGGCCAAAACATATACTGAAAGAACGGAACATTTTGTTTATTCGCAAGAATGGTAAGTTCTACGCGTTCAGTAATAGAACTAAGATAAAACGTGTAAAAAATGCCCCCACCTCCCCGAAGGGAATCGTGAGGAAATGCGAATGCATTTCTTGCGCCGAGAGTACACGGCGTATTAATTTTAATGGCGTAAATAATGACGAGACGAGGATTTGTACCGTAACCATTTATTTACACATTCATCAGCACATGTTTGTGTTGTCATTGTACCTGACGGCCATAATCTCAGCCTTGTGGTCGCTAAAGTGCACAGTCAAAGGGTCTTTGAGAAGCATGCGCACGTCACAGTTTCGGGTAAAGGCGAGATCAATGCAACTTCCGTGAATGGTAGTCGGACACTTGACGGACTCGGCGGAGGCACACTGCATAGAGTACTTTGTCCGCATGTACTCCACCAACCACTCGCCGCTCTTCTTTCTCACGTCCACGTTAAAGTCACCAACCAAGACGACGGGGTCAGATACTTTGGAGCCCACACACACACACTTTCCATAGCCGCGTCCAGTTGCGCGGCAACGGCGTGACGAGCGAGGTTGGGCGCGAGGCACACGGTCACCACAAAGACTCCGTCCCCGGCGTAGGCAAGGGTGTACAAGTCTTTGCGCGCGAGCGGACGGGAGAGTGGGGCGCAGGGAGGAGAGAGAGCGAACGGCGAGAGAAGGAGCGGCGAAGCAGGGCACCTACCCTCTCCTACACTCTCTCCACACACGCGGGAGCTCCGCCGAGCTCCCGCAATGCGAGCGCCCTCACACGCCAGAGCGCGCTCCTCCTCTTCACTCACTCTCCCCTACTCCGCCCGAACCACCTGCTTCGGTTGCTAGGGGCGAGGATAAGCGCGCGCGCCCGCAGCTGTTGCTATGGGAGAGGGAGTGAGAGAAGAGAGATAACACCTGCCGGCGCGCGGTCACCGACAGACGCCTGACATGCCCCGACTAAGAAATGCATTCGCATTTAAAAGAACTAAACATTTACATATTCGGACTAGGCTACGCAGACACTTGCCTACACTGCAGTGATGTGTAGACTTTCGAACACTTGTTCTAACGGCGCAGTGTTCTTATAGCACTGCGGGAGGAACTAGTCAGGTGCCAACGCGCTTGCGCTACGGGCCGACAGCGCCGAGATGATCCTTTGACCTCGTGGCCCTTGCCGCGTGCGGTAGGCTATGCATAGAACTCTCTGCGACTTCTTTGAGCAGTCCGGTCTTTGTTGTAGGCCGCTCTCCGCGACGTTACAGTGCCGCTATGCGGGGCTGGTGATACTCTTTCTAGGAGGCCGCTTTCGCAACTGAACTATGAGGCATTACGTCATTCTGTGTAGATACGTAAATAGCCATTAAAACAACCTGTATCTTTGCACGTATGTAAACAATTAGTCCCCGTATATCCTCTCCCCCTCTCCTTAAACTTCACTCCTCTGTTGTCCACTCACGGCTGCCGTTTAGTTGTCAGCTGCTCATACTAATCAGAAAACTGCTTTTCCTTTCCTTCTTGTATACATTTCCTGAAATGGACAACCACTTACTACTAAACGTTGTGGGGATCCGAGGTGCGCCCGAAGCCTCTGCGCGGGCATTTCGCCGTTCT
Source organism: Rhipicephalus sanguineus (assembly GCF_013339695.2). Taxonomy (NCBI): domain Eukaryota; kingdom Metazoa; phylum Arthropoda; class Arachnida; order Ixodida; family Ixodidae; genus Rhipicephalus; species Rhipicephalus sanguineus. Next base: position 68,039,854 of record NC_051184.2, on the reverse strand, counting down.
GCTTGCGCTACGCGCCGGCTCTCGACGCTGCGCGCGGTATCGGAGCCGCGACATTCGGCGTGACTGAGGTACGTGCGCGCCCTGACGAACGCTCTCTCTCCTCGGACGGCGCTGGGTAAACACGTGTTTCCTTCTGGTCCGACGTCTCCTTTGGGAATCGCCGGACTGTAGCCTGCCTGGGTGCCTCAGCATCCTCGGCGGGCGTGTTTACCTAACTGTTAGCTCCAATTCCGTACATTAAGCCAAAGAGCGTGCGTGGTCCGCACTTCCCGGAGGCCCACGCATACAGAGATTTGCCCTAGCTCTCGCGACCAGGCCGAGTGGTCATCGCGAGAGTGCGGAGCATAGCCTCAAGGGACTTTTTCCCGAGCGCCGTGTCAAAGCTAGCCATTGCCAACTGCGACGTGCTCGTGGTTCTCCCTTGTTGTACTGTACGCGTGGGAAGCCCTTTGTATCCCCGTGTGCCGGGAGCGGACGTGTGCTGTGTGTTTGGGTACCGCTAATGACAAATAAAGTGCTTGCGTGTGTGTTGTTATATCGAAGACTGTGTTTTTGCCGCGCGGCGTTCAACGGCTTTGCTAGCTGAGCGCGCGCGCAGCTGTGCCCTATGCGCGAGCAGGACGTGGCCCTGTGGCTCGCTAAGCCAAGAACCTGCGGTGGGCTTCGACTCCGGTGAGTATCGAGGCTACCACAACGTGTACGACGTATATAAGCCGTATGAAACTAATTGTCGTGTTTCTAAACATTCAGCTCTCTGCAAAGGTTTTCTCTTCCCCCCTTTTTATCGATCCCGTACCAGAAGAATCTCATTCTCTTTCTCTCTTTATTGCTATATCAACCGCAGTAGAATAGATAGCTTTTGAATAGGTTTCGTAGCGTTGGCGTTGCTTGAGTAACATACGCTATTAACGGGATTGTCTTATTTTCCTCATCAAGCGACAAAATTGACCGTCGGCATGAACACGAGTGATGAAAAAGATAATCACGTCGCCATGACATCACAAATTCAAAACTTTTCCCGCCATCGTGACGTCACTATGACGTGACACATTGACGCCAAATGATGACGTCGTCAATCACATCTTGGCTTGTTCAAATATAGACTGATCACGGAGGCAGTGCAAGATCAGCTAGGTGCGCAAAGCTTGCAATGCCTCGGACACTGGAAGGAGCGCGAAACCACATTAGGTGTAGAAAGATTTCGAAGGGGGGTGGACGAGCCATGTGTGCAATGCGCTAATATCTAAACCATCCTACCATTCTGTTCGCATTGACCACTCCTACAAAAATACACTTATCTCCTGTAGTACTGAGTACAGTTACCATAGTTTTTTCCGCGCACATCGCAGGACTGGAACCGCCTTTCCGAAAGCATCGCCACCATTGAAGACCATCAACTTTTTAAAACAACACTGTATAATCAGTGTATACTTAGGCGCCCGAGAACCTCTATCGTTATAAATTGTTTGCTACGTTTCTTGCTTGCTTTTACTACTTTTACAGCGAAAGCTGTTATGAGATCATTTCAGTGGCCGTTTTTCGCGCCGTAGTTGTCCGCCGCCGCCACCGCCGGTGTCCGTAACTACTATCGCTCGAAATAAGAAAAAAAACGAAATAAGAAAAAAATTCTAGGATGGAACGAGGTTCGAACCTAGGTCCTCTGCGTGGGAGCCCAGTATTCAACCTCTGAGCCATGCCAGTGCTTGAAACTGCTTTGCAAAAAGGTCCTATACAGGCTTCATGTCGGGAAGGAACCACATTAGCATATGCAATATAGCGTGGTAGAAGAGTAAAATAAGCACCAAGCGCCGCACAACGCGAATTCTGTAACCAGGCGTCACACATTGCGAATTGCGCAACGAGTAGTTTGTTGAATGCTTCCAACCCATTACAAAGGGCTCTGCCATAATTCTTCATCGTCATCAGGCACAGCATCAACAAAGTGCGCATACTGCCTTACATGCGTTTAGCAGGTACCACGGTTTCCTCGGGGTCTTAATAAAGTTCTTCGCCCTCACGCCCTCTCTCCCACGTCAACTTATGTTATACAGCATGGCGGGAGAGGGAAATGCCGACCGAGCGTCACCCTATGCAAATTACATAACTGGTGGGCCGTTTAAAGCTTCCCACCCATTACAAAGTTGGTTGGTTGGTTGGACCTTGTCAACCTGGCGCAACCCACTGTGGGGGATCGGCCATGAAACGGGCGGCACCTTATTTTTGAGATAAAATTGTTTTACATTTCAAATATGTTTATAATAAGGATATGTAAGGAAAAACTCACACTAATATTCAAGGCTAGAAAAACATTTATATATATATATATATATATATATATATATATATATTGAAGCCAGTATGAATGAAAAATAAAATGAAATTAAATAACTTAATAAGCAATTCGCTTTGTCTCCCGTAGAAAATCGCATTACAAAGGACTGAGCCATAATTCTTCATCGTCATCAGTCGTGGCGTCAACAAAGTGCACATAATGCCTTACAGACGTGCAGCTGGTGCCTCGCTTCTCCGCAGAATGACGAATAATGGCTTAGTAGGTGCTTCCCAACTTCACAAACATTGTGATTTATGGCGTAGTGGGTGCCTTGCTAGTGCGCTTGTATTAGTAGCCCCAAGAGAGCTTACAACGGGCTCTAGAAATGCCGCTCTTCCAGCTTTCGCTGTGACTGTGCTGCGATTTCAGCGCAGGCCTGGCATACTTTTTTTGCTCACTTGCCTCTGTAATGCCACTGGCCTTGAGGATAGCAATAAATAAAATGAAATGAATATATTGAATGGCAAGAACAAGAAGACGGCTTTTTCCTTCGAGTCGTCTTAGGCGAATTTAGGTCAGTGTTTTCCTAATCTAATGAGGGCACCGAAGAGATCGCGTATGACGCGTTCGTTGTTAAAGCTGTTAAAGCTCGATGTAAAATGTAAGTGATAGCAATCGGAACATACGCTGATGCGTTCATGCTGTATTGCTAACAGATTTAACATGCGGCATGTTATGTCATCCCGATGTGGCTATAAAAAATGCGCGCGTAGGAGATAAAGATCAGTGTTTTTCCGCGGTAATAATGCGTGCTGTTTCGCTTCGTCTACTCTCTGCGAGTTGGCTATAACAGTGGTGCCGAAGATGAAAGTGTGATTCTAGTGCTGCCTGGAACTTTCCCTGCTGAGGCTGTTTCCTCTAGCGTGCATGAGTTGAAAATGTCCGGAGTCGGCAAGCTTGCGCCGTTCGATGGGGGAACAACCAGCTGGTTGTTCCCCCATCGGGTAGAACAATTTTTCCTAGCCAACTACGTCAAGGATGAAGAAAAGCGAGCAGTACTTCTCACCTGTTTGGGACCGTCCACGTATTCATTACTGCAGAACCTGCTGTCACCATTGAAGCCGTCAGAAACAAGCCTGTGAACCGTCCTTGGCGTACTCAAAAATTCGGGAGATCCCACGTACCGTGGGAGTCGGTGTTATGCGAAGCATGTGGCGGGAACGTGACTGTGGCGTAATCTTCTTACTGAGCGAAACGCTACAAAGTGACGCTAAAGATTTGTATAAATTTTATACACACACATATATGTTGAAGAGCCGCATATGTGTTACATAACCAGTTGTTTACAGTTAGGTAACGCTGCCAAAGGCAACGTGCGTATAACCAACACCAGAAGCGGTAAGCTGATATGTAGTGCTTACACTTATCCGTTATGATGGAGAACGCACGCACGTTTCACGAACCCGTGTGCATGTGTGGAAGAGGTTATTGACAGTTCTTGAACAAGGTCATTATCATCGTGGTCAGTGAGCACTAGAAGCTGGTCATGACATGTTATTGGATCCGGTCGTGATCGCGGTGACGAGGGGTCCATGTGTAGTGAAGTATGAGGTATAGTACAGCTTTTGGAAATCGTGGATGCCTCGGCCATTTCGTCGACCAATTGTCTGTCGATAGAGCCGGCGACATGTAAGAATGTGAAGCCACCCCTCGCGTTGGTGAGGTATAAGCCGTCGAGGCTGGTAGGTCTGGATAGTGCTACGTACCAACCTCAGTGGACCCACGAACCTCAGTGGACGCTGCTTGTCGTATTCGTAAACTACCTGGGCGTATGTGGCCTTAGCCTAGTCTACAAAGTGGCTGTCGGTCAATCTGCCATCATCCTCGGTCAGCATGAGGCCATCGGCCAGCCCCGTAAGAAATGAACAGGACGCTGCGTCATTCTGGCGGGCTAAGTGCACTTTACGGTGCGATGATGCAAATATCTTACGTAACTTTCGTTAATGTATTCCTCCGGGGTCGAGCGATGCTTCAATGTAGCTTGCTGAACCATAGGAATACAAATGTAATGTTTATTAGACCGCAATAAAAGCTGAGCCAACCCCGGAACCACCGACGTTAATCTGATATGACGCCTGTATCGTAGGAGTACACATCGTAAGAGTATCATGTAGTGTTTATTGCTTTCTTGCAAAATTAGGTAGCCAGCACCATAACCACAATTGACGTTGCACCTACATTACGCCTGCATAGGCTGTTTTTCCAAACCAGTTTATAGACCTGGCGTTGCTCTGTGGTAGAATACCTGATTGCCACGCAGAATGCTTGGGTTCGATTCCTGCTGGGATTCTAATTTTCATTCTTTCCAATCGTCGGGTCAACGCTGCCGACGTCGGTTTTTCTTAACGCTCTCGCGTTTAGGTTACCAATGTGTGTTCTCGCCGTTCCGGGGTAGATATAAACTGTCAATTACTTGTGGCGCATACCCGCGCACCACGGCTCATGGTAAACGGGTATGTGCTACCCGTGTCAGGAGGAAAGGGTTTAATGACGCACGCGGCAGAATTTTCAAGTTATTCATGTCATGACCGGACAGTCATATTCGTCAAATCCTCTTACCCTCCCATGCCACTTTTGGTCTACACCAAGGTAAGAAGGCGATCATGAGATCACCCAGACGTAGGTGACTACATAGATGATAGATAGATATTTAAATAGATAGATAGATAGATAGATAGATAGATAGATAGATAGATAGATAGATAGATAGATAGATAGATAGATAGATGCCAGCGCCAATTGCCATTTCTTTAAATAGAAGCAGAATATAGTGGACGTAAATGTAGGCAGTAGGACACCAAAATGCACAAGTCTCGCTTCAAGAGTGGCCTCTCAAGAAATGCGCGGAAGAAGGATCCAGAGAATCGGCGTTCTCCGCAAGAACATCAACATCCGCAGGACAGAAGAATGCTCTAATTGCGAAACAAATACTTTACGACTGTTCTAGAATCTATGAAACACGTGGATCAAGCTATTGCTCGTCCCGCGATACTGTATAATATGGCTGTGTCGACGAAAAGAAGCGTAAAATAATAAAATATGAGGATTTCTACGCTCCAAATTTCCTAAAGTGGAGGCAGAATATAGAGGGTGTAGATGCATACCGTAGGACACGCAAATGCTTAAGTCTTCCTTCAATAGTGGCGTCTGAAGTAATTCCAGGAAGGAGGATCCAAGGAATTGTTTTTCTCCACAAGAACATAAATATAGAAAAATGCTGTTCATGAATAACTATTTTACAAATGTTATAAGACCTTGACATCAGGTACATTCGTATTGTTCCTCCTGGGTTACGGCGTAATATAGTTGTGCCGACGAAAAGAAGCGTAAGATCATAAAATATGGGGATTTCAACGTACCCAATTTCTTGAAGTGGAGGCAGACTAATGAGGACGTAGATGCAGGCCGTAGAACACCAATATACACAAGTCTCGCTTCAAAAGGGGTGTCTAAAGAATTGCGCGAAAGAGGGATCCAAAGAATCGTCTTTATCCACAAGATCATAATATGCGCTGGACAGAAGAATGCTCTTCATGCCAAACAAATACTTTACTACTCTTCTCACACCTATGCATCAGGTGCATCAGGCTATTGTTCGTCCAGGGTTACTCCATAAAATGGCTGTGCTGACGAAATAAAGCATAATATTGTAAAATATGGGAATTTCTACCTACCCAAATTCCTCAAGTGGAGGCAGAACATAGACGACGTAGATGTATGCCGTAGAATGCCAGTATGCACAAGTCTCGCTTCAAAAGTGGCGTCTGAAGAAGTGCGTGGATGAAGAATCCAGAGAATCGTATTGCTCCGCAAGAACATCAGTATGCGCACAACAGGGTAATGTTCTTCATTCCAAACATATACTTTACGACTGTTTAAGACCTGTGCATCAGGTGCATCAGGCTATTCGTCGTCCTAGGCTAGTGCAAGTATAATTGTGACGACGAAGAGACGCATAATCTCGAAAAATATGGCGATTACTAGGTACCATACTTCCTTAAGTAGAGACATAATGTAGAGGACGTAGATATTGGCAGTAGAGCGCCAAAATGCACAAGTCTCGCTTCAAGAGTGACGTCTCAAGAAATGCGCGGAAGATGGATCCAACGAATCGTCTTTCTCCGCAGGAACATCAATACGCGCAGGGCAGAAGAATGTTCTTAATGCGAAACATATACTTTACGACTGTTTTAAGACCTATGCATCATGTGCGTCAGGCTATTTGTCGTCCTGGGTTAGTGCAAATATTGCTGCACCAACAAAATTACTCATACTATGTTAACATCTGGCGATTTCTACGTACGCAATTTCCTGAACTGGTGGGAGAATATAGAGTACGTAGATATAGGCCGTAGAACACCAATATGCAGAAGTCTCGCGTCAAAAGTGGTGTCTAAAAAAATGCGGGGAAGAAGGATCCAAAGAATCGTCTCTCTCCACAAGAACATAAATATGCGATGACAGAAGAATGATCTTCATACGAAAGAAATACTTTACTACTCTTCTAACATCTATGCATCAGGTGCGTCATGATATTGTTCGTCCTGGATTACTGCATATTACAGCTGCGCGGACTAAATGACGACAATGTCGTAATATATGGTAATTTCTACGTACCCAATTTCCTTAAATGAAATCAGAATATAGTGGGCGTAGATATTGCCAGTAGGACGCGAAAATGCAGAAATCTCGCTTCAAGAGTGGCGTCTGAAGAAGTCCACGGAAGAAGGGATACAAAGAATCGTCTTTCTTCGCAAGAACATCAATATGCGCAGGACAGAAGAATGCTCTTCATGCCAAACAAATAATTTACGACTGTTTTACGACCTATGCATCAGGTGCATCATGCTATTGTTCGTCCAGGGTTACTGCATAATACAACTTTGCCGAAGAAATGAACCATAATCTCGTAAAATATGGGGTTTTTCTACGTACCCAATTTTCCTCTAGTGGAGGCAGAATATAGATGAGGTTGATGTATGCCGTTAGATGCCTCTCGTTGAGTCTCGCTTCAAGAGATGAGTCTCGCTTCAAGAGTGGCGGATGAAGAAGTGCGCGGTAGAAGGGTCCAAGCAATCGTCTTTCTTCACACGCACATAATTATGCGCAGGACCGAAGAATGCTCTTCATGTGAAATAAATGCATTACTACTGTTTTGGGGCCTATGAATCAAACGCATCATGCTATTGCCCGTCATGCGTTATTGTATAATATAGCTGTGCCGACGGAAAGAAGCATAATATCGTAAAATATTGAGATTTCTACGTACGCAATTTACTCAAATGGAGGCAGGATATCGAGGACGTAAATGAAAGCCGCAGTACGCCAAAATGCACAAGTGTCGCTTCAAGAGTGGTGGCTGAGGAAGTGCGGGGCAGAAAGATCCACAGAATTGTATTTCTCCGCAAGAACGTCAATACGCGCAGGGCAGGTGAATGCTCCTAATACGAAACAAACACTTTACGACTGTTTTAAGACCTATGCATCATGTGCATCAGGCTATTTTTCGTCCTGGATTAGCGCAAATATAGCTTTGCCAACAAAATTACGCATACTATGGTAAAATATGGCGACTTCTACGGATCCAGTTCCCTGAACTTGAGGGAGAATTTCCTAGGTGCACCTTCGCCCAATAAGGAGTTTCGTCTTTATTCGTCTGACTGCCGTCTTCTTCACCGTCGCGACCACGAGATAATATATTGCTTTCCGGGCCCCTAGGATCCCAACACCAATATTGATGTTTCGAAAAAATAAAGTTTTGCTTTGTCGAATGAAGTGCGCCGATGAAGGATCCAGAGATACGTCTTACTCCGAAACAAAGTTAATATCCGTGAAAAGCTGCGGCGAAAGAGCTACGCTATGGTACAGGCTTTGGTACTGTGCCGGGAAGGTAATGTCGCTGCCACCGCTCACCTCGTGACGCACGTTAGGCAGAGACAAACTCCGAGATCAATCGTCGCTGCTGCCTCCGCGCGAGGGCCGAGGCCGGCCACCACTGTGGCTGCGGTAGCTGCCGCGGATCACCTCCGTCGGCGTCGCTGCCGCTGGGAGGTGGCACTCATCATCGACGAGCTGGCCGACCAGCAATGGGCCGTTCGGCAAGCCGAAGATGCCGCCCTGGGCCAGGGACTGCGAGCCGTAACCTGAGGCACCGCCATTACCCTCGACGGAAGGTTGGACGGGACAGGGGTAATCCCCTCTTTCGCGTCCTCGCCCGAAGGAAACTGTCGCAATAACCTTAACTAATGTTTATTCATTCGGTCATTGAGAAAAGAACAATGTTTTTTGTGTCAAACAAATGCTTGACGGCTGCTTTGAAAGGTGTGCGTCAAGCCGTTGCGCCGTGCTGGACCATGGCATGGTATAATAGTGCCAAGGAAAAGACGAATAACATTGTTGAATGTGCCTACTACGAGGTACCTGATAATCGAAAGTGGTGACACAAGCTACGCGACTTGGAAGGAGTTCGTAACACGAAAAAGAGCCCAACGCTGGCTTTAAGGGTGCTCTTTGAAGAAGTTCGCGGAAGCATCTAGAACATCGTCTTACTGCACAATGAGTTAAATATACACAGAACACGACAATGCATTTCACGCCGACCAGTAGCTGTACGTCTGCTTTCAGAGCTAGGCATTGGGTGATTGCGGCATCTTAGATTGTGCGGCGGTAAAGACGCGCTTAGAAAAAGACTGGAACGTTCAAACTGAGCGGTTTGAACGTATTGTTTGGCAAGTGATGACAGAAACCACAATATGTTCATGCACATCGAATGATGCAGGGTACTTGGTGAGGAAGTGCGCTAAAAAGAATTCCAGAAAACCAATTCTCTTAGCTTTGAAATAAGTATTCGCAGTGCACAACAACGCACCTCATGCCGAACAAATGCGACTGGCTTCAGACATACACATCATGTCGCTGCGTTATGTTCGTTTAATGAACTTCACTTACCTCTGCAGTTGATGAAGCAGTGCTAACGTGGCGGGGCTGCGACGGCGAACAGGACTTCATAGGTATGATTCTTGTGTGATCACAGGCATGTGCATTGGGAGGGGGGTGCAAGCTTCACCGCAGCGCTCCCCCGCCTCACCCCTGCGGTCGGCTCCGAGAGGAAACAAGCTCCACAATAGAGGCAAAAATGAAAATGAGGCCATGACGTGATGCTTCTCACAGCGGCCTGCCATTTGTCCCCGGTTTTGCGGGGGTAAATATTGGGAAGTAAACTGTTCTTCGAATGCAACATCAGGTGTCCTTGGTCGATATTGTCGTCAAAAAACGTGCGTATAGCCATACCCTGAGCATTAAAATAAGATGTGAAAGGTCCAACTAAATAAAGGTACTGGGCAGAATTCGCGCCCGCTTTAGACAATTTGCCCCCCCCCCCCCTGTCTCCCTCGTGGGCACGCCTGTCTTTAATTGATTGTAAATAGATATGATGAACGAATAAATTGTGATGCGTTGTTGTGTAGTGCTTCTAGTGTAATTGTAAGATAAACCTGTTGCGTATTCCAAATGGCAGTCATTGTCAAGCTCTCTGTCGTGGTGCGGCCTAGCGAAAGGCCATGCGCAACACGACATGGTGTCAGAAGTGGCCATCTTCTGGTATTCGAGGGGCGTTGCACCAGTCTTCGTCAAGCGGCGCCATGTCAGATGACAAAGAAGACAAGCCAGTTCACAGCATGTTCGCTGTTCCAGCTCCGCGAACGTTTGATTTCGACCGGACGTCCGAATGGCCTTCCTAGATCCAACTATTCGACGACTACCGCTTTGCCTCTGGCTCAAATGAGCGAACTGAAGAAGCGCAAGTCCGGACACTACTCTACACAATGGGCAGGCAAGCGAGAGAGATCTTTTCGACCTTCGCGCTATCTGAACAACAGCAGAAGCAGTATGAAGTCGTCAGAAAAAAGTTCGACGATCACTTCGTGGCCGCACGGACCTCGTTTACGAGAGCGCATGTTTTCACCGACGCATACAACAAGCTGGAGAGTCAGTTGACCAATTCATCACCGCGTTGCACACACTGGCGGACCGGTGCGACTACAAGGAAAAGGAACGCATGATCCGCGACTGGTTTGTAGTCGGCCTCAGTGATGCCAAGCTTTCGGAGTCTCTGTAAATGGATGCAAATTTGGCACTCGCCAGTGCTTTGGCAAAAGCTCGCTTGAAGGAGACCGTCCAATGAAAGCAGCAACAGCTGCGAGAAACCAGCGACGAGCCTTCGGCAGCGCCAGCCAGCAACCTGGACGCGGTCAACAAACAACGGCAGCCCCGGAAGAATTCTTCGGGACAGCGTTCCGGCACCTCGTGAAGGACCAGTGCACCTCTCTCACAAGGTCAACGCACCAGACCACAGTCCTACCGACCTCTCACCCCCAGTTCATGCCCCAACTGCGGTGAAGGAGAGCACCCGAGGACACCCTGCCCGGCACGAGCTGCGAAATGTAACTACTGCGGTTGTTCCGGACATTTCGCAGTGGTGTGTCGGAAAAAGGCTGCAGGCGAGCGAAAGAAGGTACAGCTTTCTTCTTTCTATATGGACAAGGGGGCGTATTTCGTAGGCGTGGTAAATGGGGAGCACTCTAATTCTCGGTATGCTCAAGTTGTCATTACGGCACTCCGGTGTTCGCTAAATTTGATTCGGGTGCAGAAGTGTCCGTTGTACCCTCAACGTTTCCGCGATTGCCTACCAAATTAGAGAAGTGCGACATAACTTTAACAGGCCCTGCGAATAAGCCACAGCATGTTCTCGGAAAGTTTCTTGCCGCTATCCAGTGGAAACAACGCATTATCCGACAAGTGGTGTACGTGGCCTCGCCTTTGCGCTCGATACTTTTGGGTCTCCCAGCGCTCGAAGCCCTTGAGCTGATCAAGTTCGCTGACTCGGTCAGTAGCGCGACAGCCATCGAAGCTTCCTACCCTCAGCTTTTTGGTAGTCTGGGAGCTATGAAAGGGGAATACAATATCAGACTAAAGCCGAACTCTGTACCCTTTGCTATTCAGGTTGCTCGTCTTGCCTTACCCCTGCGGGACCGAGTTAAGCAGGAGCTCGAGCGTACGGAGCGAGACTACGTAATCCGCAAAGTAGACGAACCAACAGAATGGTGGGCGGGTATTGTACCCGTACTCAAACCTTCTGGAGACGTTCGTATTTGCGTCGACTTGACGCAACTAAATAAAAGTGTACTTCGCGAGCGCTATGTTACGCCAACTGTTGAAGATAGCCTTGGTCTGTTAAGTGGGGCATCGGTTTTTTCCGAAGCTTGGCGCTAATTCTGGATTTGCCGCCGGAAAGCCAATTGTTAACTACCTTCAGTACGCCATTTGGGCGATACTGTTTTCACAGGCTACCGTTTGGAATAACGTCAGCACTTGAGTTTTTTAAAAGAAAATGTCGCAGATTCTGGGAGGAATCTCAGGCGTGGTAAACATGATGGATGATGCGGTCATTTATGGCTGCGACCAAGCTCAACATGATGAGCGTCTGCGTCTTACTCTAGACCGTCTTATGAGTGATGGCGTTGCGCTAAACAAAGAAACGTGTTGTTTTTGGAGTAACCGAGATAAGGTTTCTTGGTTGTGTTTTAAGTCGAGACGGAATCAGGCCGGACCCTGAAAAGGTCCGGGCCATCAAAGAACTGCGGACGCCAAATAAGGTGTCTGACGTTGGACGGATGCTCGGTATGACTAATCATCTGGCAAGGTTCATACCAGATTTGTCTTCAAAAACGGCGCCGGTACGTCACTTGCTTTTGAAGAGTTCTGAATGGACGTGGGGACCAGCCCAAGAGCAAGCGCTGTCGTACGTTAAAGACGTTATCGGTTCGGCGCGCGTCATGGCTAACTATGATGCAAAGTACCCTACGATTCTTTCCGCCGATGCGTCATCATTCTGTTTGGGGGCGGTACTGATGCAAGTTCAACCAAACAACAAAAAACGCCAGGCCTGCGCTGAAACCGCAGCACAGTCACAGCGAAAGCTGGAAGAGCGGCGTTTCTAGAGCCCGTTAAGCTCTCTTGGGGCTACAATACAAGTACACTAGAAAGGTACCCACTACGCCACAAATCAAACTTTTTGTGAAGTTGGGAAGCACCCACTAAGCCATTATTCGTCATTATATGGAGAAGCCAGGCACCAGCTACACGTCTGTAAGGCATTATGTGCACTTTGTTGACGTGACGACTGATGACGATGAAGAATTATGGCTCAGCCCTTTGTAATGGTTTGGAATCTTTAAACGGCCCACTAGTTATGTAATTTGCATTGGGTGACGCCCGGTCGCTATTTCCCTCTCCCGTCATGCTGTATACGTTGACGTGGAAGAGAGACGGGGGGTGGCGAAGAACTTTATTGAGACCCCGAGGTAATGGATCATGCGCTTATGGGCTTCCTTGGCAACCAATACAAGTGCACTTGCGAGGAACCCACTACGCTATAAATCATTCTAATCTTACTGAGACCCCGAGGAAGTGGATCATGCGCTTATGGGCTTCCTTGGCAACCAATACAAGAGCACTTGCGAGGAACCCACTACGCTATAAATAATTGTAATTTTTTTGGAAGTAGGGCAGCAGGCACTGTGCCATTTTTCGTCATTCTACAGAGAGCGTTGGTACCTGCCAAACGCATGTAAGGGATTATGCGCACTTTGTTGATTCTGCGCCTGATGACGATGAAGAATTATGGCAGAGCCCTTTTGTAATGGGTTGGAAGCATTCAACAACATATTCGTTGCGCAATTCGCAATTGTTTGACGCCTGGTTACAGAATTCGCGTTGTGCGACGCTTGGTGCTTATTTTAATCTTCTACCACGCTATATTACATATGCTAATGTGGTTCCTTCCCGACATGAAGCCTGTAGGTTGAATACTGGGCTCCCACGCAGAGGGCCCAGGTTCGAACCTCGTTCCATCCTGCAATTTTTTTTCTTATTTAGTTTTTTTTTCTTATTTCGAGCGATACTGGTTACGGACACCGGCGGCGGCGGCGGACAACTACGGCGCCAAAAACGGCCGGAGAAATGATCTCATAACAGCTTTCGCTGTAAAACGACCTGATGCCTTTGCATCGAGCTCGTTGACGCCTGCCGAAACCAGATATTCCCAGATTGAAAAAGAAGCACTAGCAAGGACGTGGGCGGCAGAACGATTCGAAGGGTACATCAAAGGGCTTGAAATTGTGTGTGAAACCGACCACAAACTTCTTGTAACCTTGCTGGGAAAATCTCCTTTAGATGTTTTACCACCTCGCATTCAGCGTTTTCGCATGAGGCTCGTGCGGTTCAGCTATGAAGTTGTGCATGTCCCGGGCAGGAGCTTAGTTACTGCAGATGTGTTGTCGAGGGCCCCTATTCGGGGAAAAGAAAGTGATAATGCACTGTCTGTGAGTGACGTCAGCATGCACGTTTCAGGATGCTTGTCAAACGCGGTCGAGGCCAGCCTCTTCGAGAGAGTGAAAGCAGAACAAGCCGCTGACGAAGTTTGTCAAGCACTCGTAAAATTCAGCCGGAAAGGGTGGCCAAAATTCTCATCTGTTCCGATTGTCTTGCGTCCATACTGGCAGGAAAGAGCCAGGCTTACAGTTGCTGAAGGCGTGCTACTTAAAGGTGTGAGGTTGGTCATTCTTCGAAAATTGCGCTCAGAGGTCTTGATACGCTTGCACGAGAGTCACCTGGGAATCGAAAAATGCAGAGCTCGAGCCAAAGAGTCGGTATGGTGGCCAGGGTTGAGTTGTCAGCTGAAAGCTTTGGTTACCGATTGCCGCGTATGCGCCGAGCACAGACACCAAAAGTGAGAACCAATGATCCCACAACCACTCCACAGCGTCCTTGGCAAAAACTAGGCGCTGATCTCTGCCATATTCAAAGAAAATTGTATTTGGTAGTCGTGGATTATTTTTCTAGGTACCCAGAGATTGCGTTGTTATCATCTACAACGTGTGCCACTGTCATTACGCACCTTAAAAGTTTCTTCGCAAGACATGACATACCAGAATTTGTTATGTCTGATAACGGAGCGCAATTTGTGTCGCAGGAATACAAGTTGTTTGCTCGCAACTACGGTTTTCGCGCTGTGACGTCTAGCCCCAGGTACCCCCAGGCAAATGGTGAAGTAGAAAGGATGGTCGATAGAATTAAATGTCTCATTACAAAAGCGAAGGACCCATCTCTTTCTCTCCTAGCGTACAGGGACACTCCGGGGCTACTTGGGAAAATCCCTCCAGAACTTCTAATGGGCAGGCGGCTACGCACAACGGTGCCTGTCCATCCCACCAGCCTTCTGCCTCAAACGGTGAACCTGAGGCAGTTCAGAAGCCATGATACGACCGCCCGACAGCGGCAGCGTAGGAACTTCAAGCTTCGTCATAGGGCTACTTCGTTGCGACCACTCGAACCGGGCGCGGAAGTCTGGGTGATGGACTGCAAGCAAAAGCGCGAGTCTTGCGAATTGCTGACCGGCCGAGGTCGTATGTGGTTAGAACTTCCACTGGTGTAGTTCTAGAAAGAAACAGGAAATCCTTGGTTCGCTTTGTTTCACAGCAAAAAGAAGGTGAGGATGACGGAGTAGCTATGATTTTCCTCAGGCAAATGATAGTCGGATAGAAACGGAACAGAAATGTAATCGCGTTACAGACAGCAAGGCACCTGACGATCTATCTAGCCCTTCCTTGCCGGGAACTGACCTTCCTGAATACCGAACGCGATCTGGTCGTCTTGTTCTAGAGCCGGACCGCTACGGGTTCAGCAATTGACTGTATTGTTTCTTACGCATTGTTTGTTTCTGCAAAGTGTTCTTTCGCTGGCAGTGCTGCTAAGTTGGTTGCAACTGTCAGCGTATTATTAAAGAAGGGGAGAAGTGGTGATAGCGCCTATGCGCCTCAAGTGTCCGCGTTATCTGGCGCTGTCGCCCAAATTGTAAGGTGTTGCTTGTACGTGACGTCGTTGGTCACATCAGTGTCTGCTGTATATGTATGCTTGTTGCATGGAATAAAGGTTGACGTTATCTAGCCCGCATCGGAAGCGGCTCAGTCCATTTCTCTGCTCTTGCGGCCGGCCCGGATGCGCATGGCCTTTCGCTAGGCCGCAACACGACACTTTCATCTTGTAGCGATGTGTAGGCAAGCAGCATTAATTGTTTAGGCGCATGACGCAAATGACGTTTTTGAACCCGACTGATTTGTTAACAGCCGCGGCTTGTTAGGGGCAGTCGTGCCTCGGGTTAGATTATGTGACAAGGTTACAGCTAGCTAGGTGTGTGGTTCTACTATGTTCAATTCAACGTTACCGTTAACGCAGACAAAGTGAGCGCGCTCTGATGACGCGGGAAAGACAACGGTTCAATCTTAATGGGGTTAAGTGACCTGAGTAAATCACGATAGCTTAATAAAGCTATACAGTTTTAATCATTGTTAATTGCTTGTTTCTTTGAGAAGTTAACATCATTGCGATAAATGAGGTTGTCGTCTCCTACCACGAGATTCTGACATGACACGTGTAATGATGAAGTTATTCAAGTATATTAGCAGCACTGGAGGCCTGAGTACAAACAAGTGGGGAATACCGGGTGTTACGTGGAGAGTGCTAAAAATGTTGTCGTCAGCAAAGACTGATTGGCTACAGTTGCTCAGAAAAGCTTTATTATAGTTATTACAGTAGGGCTAATATCTAGGTGATCAGTTTTAAAAGAAGCTAAGGACGGCAAGACTGCATTAGATGATGGACCGCAAGACATTTAAATCGTGAACACCGCCGTGTTTGCGACGCTTTTCGAGGGTCTCAACTGTTCCTAGTCTTCACATAGCTTTTTCGCAAAGCAGGGGAAATCATTTGCTATGTTTGCTTTTACAAATGAAAATGTAATGACGTCACTCCTTCCGGCGAAGCAATGCTACCGTGAAGGGAGTGATGGGAGGAAGTCGAAGCAGTGATTCGGTGGAAAGAAGTTTACATCTGGGATAACCACGTGAAATTAAACTACACGAATATCTCCTGTGACGATTTGGAGGAAATAATAATGCCATTTTATTTGCAAAAAGGTGAAGTATGAGGAACAGTAAACGTTTAAGAAGCTGTTCACGAATGCTGCGTTCATGCTGTACCGTTTATTCTTTTCGAGTGAACGTCAGTGGCTACGTCCTATTCGTGTCTATATCCCATTGTTTCCTGAAAGGTATAGCAAAAGTGAGAATAATCAAGCACTGACATTGATAACAACGCGAAGTACACTCGCAAGTGTTGCGGTAATATTCATATATATTCCTGCCATATAGTATCTTTTTCACGTGATCTCTTCGTAATATTTAGTTTCGCCCTACTCAATAATAATTTTTGGGTTTTATCTGCCAGAACCGCGATATGAGTACGATGCGAACAGTAATGAAGGGCCCCGGAAATTTAGAACATCAGGTGTTCTTTAACGTGCTTTGACATCGCAGACCACACGGTGGTCGAGCATTCCGCCGCCAATAAAATGTGACCGCCATCATTGGGATAGAACCCGCAACATTCGGGTCATTAGCCGAGCGCCGTAACCACTAATCACCGCGGTGGACAGTGTAATACTTAGTGATCTGGAATGAGCTTCCGTTAATTGTTTAGGTGTCCAGTAGTCCATATTATGCAATGCAATGCATGTAATAATCTGTATTTTTTGCCCTCGCCTAGGAACTCAGAGCAAGATGATCCTTAGCAACCGAAAATAAACGCATTTAACAGCGCAGTTGCTTAAGCTCTTGCTTTGCCTGGTGGTGCTCGCACAACACCGTCGACTGATGGCGTTACGATGCGCCGCCTAGCAACGTGTTGGAGGAAGGTAATGAGCAGGGGATGAGAAGAGAAATGCAGAGGAGGAGAAGACGAAATCAAGCCGAATAAAGCTTCTTAGTAAGGCGAGATTTAAGCCCGGACACCCATGGTTTTGAAAAAGTACAGGCCGATCAGCTGACTGACTGTCCGTTGTCTACCAGCTGTTTACATAGATAATAGCTAATGGAATGAAAACAACATTATAATTCAGTCAGTCAAAGGACCAAGCAGGAGTTCGTACAGGCTACTCGACGCTAGACGACATTCCCACTGTCAATCAGGTGATAGAGAAATGCGCGGAATATAGCCAACCCCTATATACCGGGTGTTTTTTTTAGGCAATACAGATTTTTAATGACACTTCTATGGCGGGTAGGCTCGATCCTGTTATTTTTGCACAAGAACTCTATGTTGCGGTGGAAATACTTTCCCGCAAGTAAAATGACGTTCACTTGACAAATTAACGAAGTAACGTTAATTAACGTCTTAATTATTGACTTGAGGGCAGGTGTTTATATTACTATGTTGGAGTGTGTGCCAGTTTATGGCGTACCTATTTTTTAGAAATCACAAAAGTTGCACGTAGTTCGAGATATTCATCATCGAATTTCAAGGGCGCTATCGAAACTGAGCACTTCCGGCGCGCACAAAACGCGGCGGAACACCAGAATGGCACGTGACAGGGAAGTGATGAAATTTGAATGAGGGCGCGGTAAACAGAATCTAGTCAAGAATCTAGCATCACTTGCGGAAAGGGTTTTCACTGCTTTCCTGTGACGGCAGTTTGCCTCTTTTCGCTCGTCCAAGGCTTTCCGCACTTCCTCATCCCACGATCCTTTTCGTCGCTCCCCTCCACGTGAGTTGGAGTGGACTTCGTATTTCCGCATTAAGCGTCGCAGTTCCTCCACGAACTCTTTATACTTGAGAGGTTTAGAGGTATGTAGTCTGTTCTCGAACTCCTGGGCAATGTTTTCGTAGGCCACTTCAGGCAGGAATTGTTGCGCAGGTTTCAGGCATTCTCGCAGATAGTCCTCTCGAGGCTGGCCGTATACAGCATATATAGCAGCGGCGACAATGGACATCCCTGTTTGAAACCCCACTTCACCGTCACTGGTTCGGCTTAGGTGGACTCTCTCTTGCTCACTCATATGGCGGAGCACCAGTGCCCTGGAAGCTTTCGGGCTTGATATACGCAGATAATACTGTTCTGATGGCTGACCGTCTGGGAGACCTGTAGCACCTAGTTTCATTATCGGCAAATCACCTGAGCGAACTTGGACTCAGCTTCGATGCCAGGAAATCGGTGGTGCTGGTGTTCGCAGGCACAGACACAACTGCGGCAGTGTTGCTGCCAGAGGGTGGGCAGATACCGTGGAAGCAAAGTACAGATACCTCGGTGTGCAACTGAGCACATCGAGGCATATTCTAGACATTCATGAGGAAAATGTCCGTCAAACATCACGCAACGCGGCGAACGTGATGCGCAAACGAAGTCTTTGGGGCTGCAACCGCTTCTTGCTGGTTCGGGAAATGTGGAAGTGTGTGCATGTCCCATGCCTTTCGTTTGCCAATGCTGTATAAACGTTCCAACCAGGAACCGGACAGTGGCTGGAACGAGGACAACGAGAGGTTGGTCGACTCACCTTGGGCTGCCACGGATGAGTTGCTATAGAGGCCATTCAAGGAGATGTTGGATGGTGTACGTACGAGGCTTGAGAAGCCAGGAGCAAGATAGCCTACGAGGGCCGCCTGCGTCTCATGAATGACAACAGGTGTCCAAGGCGCTTGTTCCGATACACCAGCTTGACTGGAATAAGGACACAGTGGACAGCGCGGATGTACGTCCTACGCCGAAAGTTTGGTGTCTTCGCGAGACCCGTGAAGGCAAGCAGGGAGTACGGATGGGCCCGTGCCGTTCAAGAACAGGTACTGGAGGAAGAGAACGAGCAGTGGCGGAAGGCGATGCGTTCCAAGGCAACATTGACGGTGTATCGAAGTTACAACAACGAAATAGAAAAGGAGCGCATGTACCACAACAATGGTGGTAGTGGCCTTCTGTTCGAAGCGTGGGCTGGGGCACTACGAACGCTTGTGTACCGTCGCCGATTCGACGAGAATACCGATGACACGAGTGCGATGTGCCGGGTGTGCGAGCAGGAAGAAGAAACTATACCCCACCTAGTGCTACGCTGTACGCGTTTGGGCCCACGCCAGCGAGAGGGCACCACACTGCCCGAGGCACTGGGCTTTGTATACACAAATGACCCGGGGCCACCAGCAGGCGATGGAGTGGCTGGTGCAGTGAACTATGCGGCAGTACGCACCAACAAAACAAGGCTGGTGCAGTGGTGGCGCGCGACGCAGCGGTAGTGATTTATGTGGACAAAAATTGAAGGCGGGCAGACTACCTATACGAATTGGTACGGGGGGTGTACGCCTGTGGAGTGTTTTTGTTTGTTTACGTTTTAGGTGCTTTTATTTATTTTTATTTATTTTATTTCGTATTGTTTTTCTCTCTGGCTAGGGCAGATTAATCTTGCCCGCCCGATACAAAGGGATCAGCCTCAAACCATCATCATCAGTCAGAAAAATCGGCAAGCATTACGAAATACACTATTGGACAGTTTAATGTTCGCATGCAATGGCTGGTGCTATATGTTTATTTCTTAAACTATAAAGAGGCGCGAAAACAATTTCGCATGTCTGAAAAAAAAAGCGCCGCACTGACCGCGCCTGAGTTTTATAAATACTGAGGATACTTTTGGCGCAAAACGAACGAGGACACATAACGCAAAAGAACAGGATGGGCGCCGTTACGTGTCCTCGTTTGTTTTGCGCCAAAAGTATCCTCAGTTATAAAACAGTACCAACTAGCTCAAACAAGAATTCTGAGTTTTATGTTCCAAGATGAAGAAAAGGTTGATACTGCTGTTTTCTTCTCCACAGTTCGAAAGAAACAGATAACCATCAAACACTACGAGCGAAAGTAAGGTGATGCGCGGGCACAAATGAGATGACTTGCAGCTTTTAACGAGAACATACGGCGCGGCGCGCCGTCATTCAAATTTCGTCACTGCCACGTGACGGGTAGTTCCGGTCCAGCGTAGCAGAACGGTCGCGCTTCATGCGCGCCTTGCGTGGTCAGTTTCGGTTTCGCCCATGAAATTTGATGACGAACATCTCGAAGTATGTGCACCTTTTTGTGATTTCTAAAAAATAGGTATGCCATAAATTGACACACTCTACAACTTTGGTAATACAAACACCTCCCTCAAGTCAATAATTAAAAGTTAATTAACGAGTTTTTGCTCATTAATCGCAACAGTGTAATTTTAACTGCGGCAAAGTACTTCCGCCTCGACGTGGAGTTCTTGTGCGAACACGACAGGAGCCTTACTGTGATAGAATTTTTATAAAAGAACTGTATTGTCTAGGGAAAAAACGCCCTGTATAGCTTTCCTAGATCACGAGAAGGTATTTGATTCGGTCAAGATATCAGAAGTAATGCAGGCACTGCGGAATCAGGGCGTGAATGAACCACATATAAACATACTGAAAGAAATCTACACCGACTCCAGAGCCACCATAGTCCTCCATAAAGAAAGCGAAAAAAGCCCAATAAAGAATGGTGTAAGGCAGCGATACAGGATCTCCCCAATGCTATTCACCAAGTGCTTACAGGAGGTTTTCAGGGCCCTAGATTTGGAAGAGTTAGGGATATGGCTTAATGGAGAGCACCTTAGAAACCTGCCATTCGCTGATGACATTGCATTGATGAGTAACTCAGGGGACGTAATCAACTCAAGATTACTGAGTTAGGCAATAAAAGCAGACGGGTAGGTCTGAAAATTAATGTGCGGAAAACTAAAGTAATGTGCAACAGTCTCGGAAGAGAACAGCGTTTTGCAAAGGGTGGCGAGGCACTGGAATTTGTAAAGGAATACGTCTACTCAGGACAGTTAGTGACCGCGGAGGCGAATCATCAGACTGAAGCAACTAGAAGAATAAAGATAGAATGGAGCACATTAGCCAGGCACTCTCAAATAAATAATGGTAGTTTACCACTATCACTAAAGAGGAAAGTATATACAGTGAAACCTCGGTGATACGAACACAGCTCATACGAATTTCGGGGTGATACGAATTTTTCTTTGGTCCCGGCCAAGGCCCATTGGCCTGCAATGTAATGGAGTGTGGTTGTTGCGAACCAATTTTTACCCCGCGACGTTTGATACGAATGCACCCTACCGCCCAGGTACGAAGAGGTGCTGTGTCCGCGCTGTCGCCGAAGACGCACCAAGCACGTGCGAGCGCGGGAACGCAAGCGCGGGCACCGCCAAATCGCCAGAATCACGTTGTAAGAAAATTACTTCTCTTGCGGTCAGAATAACCCTTCAGAGACGCGTCACGGCCTCCGAGATTGTGTGCGCCAATCTTTGAGGCTCTAATGTGCCTCTGTGTGCGTTCGCGTTTACATTACAGGGGGCATCGGCGCCCTACTTTTTTTTTTCTTCTAACGCATCGACGTGGGCTCCTATAGTTGTACTGTGTGAACGCGTGCCTGCCTCGTGCATCAGAAATCCTACGAAAGGAGGACCAGGACCGAAAGAAGGCGAGGACGGTCTTGGCAAAGGAGTCGGACCTCACAACGTCAACATGCGCGAAAGTTGAGGTCGCACTTGTGCAGGCACGGCTGTAAATCTCCCCAAAACACCCCCAACCCCTCCGCGATCACAAAAGCATAACATAGGACCATGGTTCTGAAATTTTGTGGCCTTGACCTATCCCGTCAAAGCACTTCTTCCGTCACTCTCGCCGCAGTACTCCTGTGTCATGCGAAAAAAGCATGCTAGAATGCTACCTGTGTCGCGGGTCACAACGCACCTGGTTCATCAAAGACGCTCTTACGGGCCGCATATTTACGAGTGCTGGTATGATTGCCGATGCCTGAAAACTTAACTGACAATCATGCAGGATTCTTCCTGACGTTGCTGCGGCCCTGGAAAACAATACATGAAAATGTACGCCAGTTCTTCCTTTTTTTTGTCGCATTATAATTTTTCATGCTTTCTGGTGATACGAATTTTGGATGATACGAATATTTTTGGTGGTCCCGTGAAATTCATATCACCGAAGTTTCACTGTAACAGCAGCATCTTACTGGTACTTACCTACGAAGCAGAAACCTGGAGGCTTACAAATAGTGTTCAACTTAGAATGATGACGACGCAGGGAGCAACGGAAAGGAAAATGATAGGTGTAACCTTAAGGGACAAGAAACGAGCAGAGTGGGTCAGGAAACAAACGAGTGTTAAGCACATCTTGGTCGAAATCAAGAAGAAGAAATGGACATGGGAAGGTCATGTAGCGCGTACGCAGGATAACAGCGGGTTATTAAGGATAACTGACTGGATTTTAAAACAAAGCAAACGCGCGATGGAGTGAGAGAAAGATGTGCAGATGAGATTAAGACGTTTGCGGGTATAACGTGGAAGCAGCAAGCACAGGATCGGGTTGATTTGGCGGAACATGGGAGAGGCCTTTCCTCTGCAGTGGGCGTAGTCAGGCTGATGATGATCACCCACCGTCCGAAGGCGAGTGTTTTAACCACTCTGGTATTGTGACACGCTAGCAGAACAAATGTTTATGGAAACCATATCATTACGTCGCTACGGACGAGAGAACGTGAAATTGGTAGAGAGAAAGATGGAAAGGAAGAAAGAAACAAAAACAAAGAGGGATAGAATAAAGACAAAATGTCTTGGCGAAGCAAATTCAAACACCGGTACCCATTGATGACAGGATAACTGTTGCACTTGCTACAATGGGCAGCCGACTGAGCGTACTCATTTTTACTTTACATCGTTCTGTGCTCTCTGAGCCTCGCGTTAGCGCCACGGCCCGTTTGGCCTATGCAAGATGCACCGCAAGACGCGGTTATTATGTACGCTGCTTCCGCGACACAAGAAACGAAACACTTATAATCATTTAAGTGACTAACAGCGCAAAAGAGGACAAGGGACCAGGAAGAAACACAGACGAGCGCTGAGAGCCCAGTGGACTAGAAATATAACTTAACAAGCAAATCTTAAATTTCTAGAGTTATATTTCCAGTCCACCGGGCTCTCAGCCCTCGTCGGTGTTTCTTCCTGGTCCGTTGTCCTTTGTTACGCTGTTAGTCACCTAATGGATCACAAACTTGCCCAAAGATTTGCTCTCTTATCTTTAATCTTCTTGACTAATGTCAGACCCTCCTTGCCCTTTGATACCCCTGCCCTCAGACCTTTTTTGCAGAGCTGCGCATATGCTACTCATCTGAAGAGGTGCAGAGAACATTACGTTATGGAGCGAACTTGGGCGTGTTTAATAAGCATGGTGAACCTACAGCGCGAGTAAACAACGGGGACACAGGAAGGGAACACACACAGCGCTGACTTACAACAAAATCTTTTGAAGCAACATTTCACATATACACAGGGGATCAGCCAACCACTGCGCATGTCACAGCAGATAACTTTCTCATCAGCTTAGAAAAGCAGAACGAAGAAATTGCAGTTCTTTATCTGATAAAAATATCGACGCCGAACTGACACATTTGTCACTCAACCTTTGAATCATCTCTGCTTCGATTATTTCTCGGACATATTTAATTCTATGTTTACAAACCACGTCAGCTTTCTGAAAGACTGGTTTGCACGTGCAGTCATTACAGTGCAGAGCGAGAAGGCCTCCCTGCCCTTTCGTGACATTGCTGGCGTGCTCACGGAACCTTTCATTGATACATCGGCCCGTTTGGCCGATGTAATGTTTACCACAACTTAGCGGTATAGAATAAACGACGCCTACTGCGCAGTCTTGAAAAGGCGCTCGGTGTTTCTTTGCGCAAGAAACTTTTTCGTCGATAGCTTTGTCTGGTTGAGTTAACCTACACAAGGAGGCCAACTATTTTTAGCAAATGTTAACAACGACCTGTTCAGATGGATTGAACAGTGTTCTGTTAAAAAAGCTTTTAGGTTTGTAGACGACTACTTGATTTTATTTCAGTCTAACTGCGCTTCACTTGAATCAGATGTTTGCTGACATTCATCATGTGGCTCGGGATTGATTCAATGCTTTAAACATTACCCATGAACTTCCGGTTGATAGAAAACTGCGCTTTTTTGATTTGTTGTTGAATTTTGGTGCTGAGCACGTATGTTGGCGGTACGACCCTAGGGCCGGTAAACCTCTACTACCTTTTCGGTCAGCTCACTCCAAATTAGTGCAAAGAAGTGTGGCTTGTTTTTGTTTCTGAAATGCTGTGTCAAAGTCATGCGCCCATCTAATGATGGAAGCAGTGCAGCTTCAATCTGAGCGCTTATCTCTAGCGGGCTATCCGATGCATCTGCAAGTTTCAGTAGTTGAAGGACTACTAAAAAAACTGGTGGCGACCACCTCAGGCGCGACCAAGTAACACGAAGAAAGTGGTCATCCCTTACATTCATAAGGCGGCATACAATCTCAAACGAATCGGTCAGAAGCCAAATGTTCCAACTGCATTCTCGGCCCCGCTCAAGTTGGCCTATTGTAGGTTAACTCAACCACACAGAGCTATCGACGAAGAAGTTTCTTGCGCAAAGAAACACCCAGCACCTTTTCAAGACTGCGCAGTAGGCGTAGTTTATTCTATATCGCTAAGTTGTGGTGAACATTACATCGGCCAAACGGGCCGATGTATCAATGAAAGGTTCCGAGAGCATGCGAGCAATGTCACGAAAGGACAGGGAGGCCTTCTCGCTCTGCACTCTAATGACTGAACGTGCAAACCAGTCTTTCGGGAAGTTGACGTGGTTTGTAAACATACAATTAAATATGTCCGAGAAATAATCGAAGCAGAGATGATTCAAAGGTTGGGTGACAAATGTGTCAGTTCGGCGTCGATATTTTTATCAGATAAAGAACTGCAATTTCTTTGTTGTGCTTTTCTAAGTTGATGAGAAAGTTATCTGCTATGACATGCGCAGTGGTTGGCTGATCCCCTGTGTATATGTGAAATGTTGCTTCAATAATTTTTGTTGTAAGTCAGCGCTGCGTGTGTTCCCTTCCTGTGTCCCCGTTGTTCACTCGCGCTGTATGGTTCAACATTACGTTAACCACAAACCGCGTGCCCCACCACTGTGGTCTAGTGGTTATATAAAAATAGCCACGGTGGTCTAGTGGTTATGGCGCTGGACCGCTGACCCGAAGGTCGCGGGATGAAATCCCGGCCGCGGCGGCTGCATTTCCGATGGAGGCGGAAATGTTTGATGCCCGTGTACTTAGATTTACGTGTCAATAAAGAACGCCAGGTGGTCAAAATTTCCGGAGTCCTCAACTACGGCGTCCCTAGTAATCATATCGTGGTTTTGGGACGTTAAACCCAGGTACCATTACTATTAACACCATCCACGTTCCTATTTCCTTAGGACCGTGTGACATTTTGTGCACATACCGAATAAGTGCGAGGTGCTCCCTATTCTTGCTATATTCTCTGTTTTTACCATGCGCATCACCTTCAGCCGTGCCACAAAGAAAGGAACGACTGCGTGCGTTATATTGGCCGTTTCAAACTATTCTAGAATACCTACTGCAAGTGAAGTTGCGAAGTGACCAATACGCCATAATTCTTCCTTTTGCGAAATGATGAAGTACCCACTACACGTCCGTAAGGTGCCACGCGCACCTGCGCAGGTGGACACATGGTTAAGCGTGGACAGCTTTAGACGACCCAGTCGTTGCCCGATCAGCATGTTCTAGAGCTCGACAGCTTCTTCAAAAACAGTTTGGCCAGAGTCATGAGGTGGTCTACACCGATGCCGCCAAATCGAGCCAGGGCTGCGTCATAGTAGCAGTGCTGTGCGCATTTATCAGGCCCTTCTTCATCTGTACATTATCATCATCGCATGGTGTTCTTCATCATCTTCGCTTGTGGGGATATATCTTGAGCTTGTTCTGTGCCTCGGATGTGTTCGGTTCCCTAAGGCTCGAAGGCTTATTAAAGGCGTGTCAACTGCGACGTCACAAGTGGTGGAGGTGCTGGGTATACAGATCATCTCATCCCAAGGCCACAACCAACATACGCGCAAGTCGCCGCAATTACCCCGGCCACCGTTCCATCGATGCCACCGAAGGCGACGCCAGCCCACCTGGCTTCAATATCCCCCAGCGCACATAACCAGCCCTACTATCCACCATGGCGCCCAACGCGACCTACCTGCTACTACACTTTTTCGTGTTCAGCTGAAGGCCAGCGTTAGCAAGGCACGTCAGCACTTCCTCCAAACGTTGTAGGTGTTGAGAGAATGTTGACGAGAAAACAACAATATCGTCCAAATAGCACAGGCAAGTCTTCCACTTGAGGCCACGCAGAACAGTGTCGATCATGCGCTCGAATGTTGCGGGAGCATTGCAGAGGCCGAAGGGCATTACAGTGCAACCACTGCCACATACAGTTAAAACTGTCGCAGCGTCGGTTAACACGACCTGTATCGCAACGACAGAAGCAGCGGCTATTGCGCTAGCCATTAGAACTAAAGAGTCGGAGAATACCTCCGCGTTAGTCCTGTATGATTCGCAGGAGGCTTGTAGGATGTTTTTACGTGGAGGATTACCGAGTGTCGCCTCGAGAATACTCTGTGACAAGCTGACACAGGACCGTGCCGTAATCTGGCGCACAGGCCACGAAGATATCTCGGGTAATGAGCTGGCGCACACTTTAGCTCGTGATTTCACCACCGAGCGAAGAAGGACGGTGATAGCCAATACGACCCTCACACTGCTCGCCATATACTTGAGCATCAACGTAAGACAAGACAGCGGTATGCCCCACCGCACAAATCACTTAATGGAGACGAAGCTCACAGCCTTAGACAAATTCAGGTTAACACCCATCCACATTTGGAGAGGTTTCATCATATAAACCCCAATATATATCCCAACCAATATCCGTGGTGCGAGTCGCGACCGACGCTGCAGCACGTCACATGGGAATGTCGGAGCAAACCTAGGGAGGCACAGTCACCTCTGACACTCGCGATGCTGGGGAGCCTTGGGAGGCCGTCCTCGCCCGAACTGACCTGAAGACCCAAAGGGGTCACCTGGATCAAGGCGGGCGAGCAGCGGCGGCCGCTGGTGTCCTTGAATGGGGAACCAATCCTTGAAGTTCGCCCTCCTTTTATTTTATTTTCATTTATTTTTTTTTCTTTCTTCTCATTATTAAATGGTGTATCCTCCTCCTGACGCATGGTGCGATTCTACGATCCTGCCAGGCAAAGTTACATCCGTCAAGGAGAATCCTCCTGCTACATGACTTTCTTATAGCGTTTTTTTACGAAGCAGTTTGAAGCAGTGGCGCGGTTGCGTGGTAGAACGCCTCCTTGCACACGCAGAAGGCCTGGTTTCGATTCTCACTCGGATGTAGTTTTTTTATTATTTAGTCATTTCGATCAATCTCGAATTTTCGCTCACAGACAACGACGCCGACGACGAAACTGACGCCGGAATTTCAGCGAAACAAGCTCTTTAACCAAAAAAGCATAAATAAACGGCCAATACTCGCCGGCATAATCTTAATTCGCTCAGTCACACCGGATAGCGGCGCAGGCAAAGGAAATAGGCCGTTGGCCATCGAACATACTCAGTTTTATAGTTCCGTCACCTACAGATGACCGTTCTTTTTTTAGGTGTAAAGCACATTAGCGCTCGCCGTGTGGTGAGAGAGAGCGACCGGCAGACGTTGGTTACGGAAACGCTCTTTCTGCGATGAACGCTGAACTACCAGCTTGCAAAGAACGCGAGCGCGCCCTCGCCCGCGAGAGACAACGCCCACGGAGGCAGTGTGTGCTAGCGAGTTTCTTCATGGAAAGAACCGAATGCTCGCGCTGCAGAACCGTTCACCGGCCACCCCGTATATTTAGGCACTAGATCTTGACCTGCAATGCAGTGCCGGTGGAAGATTTCTCTTGTGCGTAGTTGAACACTAAAGGTTCGCAGCTTGCACGTTAACTAAAAACGGACTGCGGGTCTCTGTGTCCAATCTTTCTTCTGTCTCTCATTGCCCATTAGCAGTGCTTTTGCTGTGGCAAACGGCGGCGCGCACTGCATGCTTCGCCACTCCACAGGTTTCACATTGGTGGAGCTAAACCATTCTTCCCTACACGCTTCGCTGCTCCCCAATTTTTTTTTTATTATGGATGGATGCTATAGCGAGGCCGAGCCTTGGGCTAAAGTCGCCACCTCACGGTGTGTTAGGGTACTGATAAAACTGCACTTCTGCTATTGGAAACGCGCCGATTGGGACGGACGCGTAGCAAAGACGTGTTGCAGGAAGTAATCGCACAGACCGCTGTCGATATGCATTACTTCACTTCACCGCTCCCAGACGGCGACACCACCTCATTATGATATAAAGCTTTGAGCGCAAATAAAGGACGCAGGATGAAGAAGTTTGTTAGCGGTAAAAGTTTTATACCATAATGTGATACCAACCATCCCACCAAGATTTCCCGACACCACCCCACCGACCAGGAGCACTGTGAGGGGAAAGTGTGAGATATAAAATGCGCGTTTGTAAAGCCTCAACAGTGTGTGACGGTTGCGCAGTGGATAGCATGCCCGGCATCTGTTGTCGCAAACCGAGAGGCCGTGGGTTCGAGTCCTATTCATGCAAATAGCTGCTCACTTTTTATTTAATGTCTGATCCTGTGCATTTTTGACGTCATTTCCGTGACAGAGATGTGTCACTAAAATCTTGGTGGACCCCGGCATAAAACACTTTTGTGTTAAAATAAATAAACAATAATAGTCTATATGTAGATCTATACAGTCCTACATCTGGTAAGTTCAAAAGTTCTGGTTTGTGCATAGAGCCCATCAAATCGCAGTGCACACTTACAATGAAGTCCACTCAATATTGACCACAAATGTTAGTGTCTTCAAAAAAACCTGGGTTTCAGTTCGGAATACCATCAGGACTTCGGCGACAGCAATATCGCAGTAACCGTCACGAATAACTAATGATAAAAAACGATGACCACCGCATACCAAAACTCAAAATAAAAAAAAACGCCGATTCTGCGACGATACGATTGCTGCTCCCACAATATTAATATTTTACTTGCATGCATAGGTCGGCAAAAAATGTGGAGCTCACTCAGACTCACTCACGAAACATATCTTACCCTTAGGGCTCACTCGGACTCAAACTCACCAAACTTTTCCTCATCCGGACTCACTCGGACTCAGACTCACTATACTTTTTCTGAACCGGACTCACTCGGACTCAGACTCACGAGAATATATTTCACCCGGACTCACTCAGACTCACGGCTCGATCTGAGTCTGAGTGAGTCGACTCATGAGTCCGCTAGCCTATAATTAGCCTTTCTTGACCATAATATCAATGCTCTTTAACGCCAATATCTCGCATATTCGGTGCGCTAATTAGCGCATTTTGATCTCGTACCTTCAAAGACGAGTTATCAGAGTTTGCAGTTCAATAAGGACCTTTTTATTGAAAGAGATGACTCACAGGGGGTATTTTGATCAGTAACTTCCCGTGAAAAAGTTTGCGGGGGGAGGTCAAGGCACCTCCTCCCCTTCTCCCTCCTCAACACATGCCTCTGATCAATAAATATTGAGCTGACGTATGAACGGTAGCGCGTTGAATTATGTGGGAGTATACGTGAGTATAAACGTGAGCCGACATAAGGCTGATAGTGATGCTGAACTTGAGTAGATAAGACCGTAGGTCGGCAAAAAATGTGGAGCTCACTCAGACTCACTCATGCAATATATTTTGCCCTTAGGGCTCACTCGGACTCAAACTCACCAAAATTTTCCTCACCCGGACTCAGACTCACCAAAATTTTGCCAACCGAACTCACTCGGACTCAGACTCACAAAAACTTTACTCACCCGGACTCACTCAGACTCAGATTCACGTCTCGATATGAGTCTGAGTGAGTCTGAGTGAGTCGACTCATGAGTGAGTTCGCCGACCTATGCTTGCAAGCATAAACAACAGAAAGAGGAGCGTGCTTGCAATTCTCTCTCGAAAAAAAATTCGACAGATCCCACACCTTGTGGGAGTCGGTTTAATGCGAAGCAGTCAGCGAGTGGTTAGAGGCGGCATTTTTTTGCCTTTGAGCCATGTGTTACGAGGTGAATCAACGTGTATTTGTAAGTTTAGTAGTTGCGTGCACATCGTGGGCTTACCGGACACGTCGACAACACTGGCGTTTAAAGGGTAACTCACGATCGGACCTGACGTCAGAACTCACGTTAGAACGCATATGTCAGTATAATCTAAACGAAGTGCACTTTACGGTGTGATGATGTGAATATCATACGTAACTTTCGTTCTCCTATTCCTCCAGGATGGAGCAATGCTTGAATGCTTACTGAATTATAGAAATACAAATGTAACGTCTTTTCTCATAGTGTGCGATAGCTACGAAGGACAGTGGTGGTGGTGGCGTAAAGCATTCATTAACAAAAGAGAGGCATAAGACCGCTTCAGAGGTCTCTACAGACTAGGCGGAGTTCCTATTCTGGCACCCCATCGGTTGAAGCCGCTATCCTAGTTCTCTGTGCCTAAACCTGCTGGGTGTGAAGTTCTCAGCAGCTGAGCAGGGCCGCTTCTCAGTCCTCTGGGTAGGATTTGGATGAAAGGTGAGGGCTATTATGTTTCGAAAGGCCCACACCATGTGTTAGGAGACCGCCACCCCTCCAAGGTGCTGACGTTGTCCTGCGACTTTATGGTCGAACTATTTTATTATTGCAGGACATAGAATGTGGTCGCGACGGCGAAAACTGCGTGACCAAAATCAACTGGTGCTGAGAGTTCATAATGGCTTACGGTGTTAAACCTCCGCGATATTCTTAGCCGAGGAAGCAGTTATGCAATAGAAAATAGTGAATAGGAGAAAAAGAGTAAAATCGTTGTCGATTACTCTCTTCCGAAGAATTTGTGTATAAAGTTACTTACAACGAAGACACGCAGTGGCTTGACGTTGCTCATCATAAAATAATAAAAATCTTCCGTGCTGCTTTCGCTACTACCAGGCGACATTACTCTGGCAAGGCTTTTATGAAAAACAGTCGCATTCCGGTGCATAATATTTAATCGAAAAGTGTAGACGGTCGACGTGTCTTTGCATTCCGGGAAATCAGCAGCAGAATATAATTTGGTGTGTTCTGATACTCCAAAATGTATGCTGAAAGAGGGAAACATCGTTTTCATTTGCACAAATGGACAGTAATTTTGAAGTAAGTTGTAAGCAACACGACGTAGCACGGGCCCACATAAAAACAAGATAATAACTTCTTTATTCTTTCACACCTCTATGCAGTTTTTAAGCGGTAGCTAGAGCGAATAAGCGGGTTCACAAAACATCAGCCCTCTGTAACAAGCATGCGAGCACATGGGCCCAGGTGAAATTACGGAATTAAAAAAACTGACGGAACAACAAATGCAACAAACACGAGTGGAGTGTCTTTTCTAGGACATGTGCTCATATTGGGAACCGAAGGTCAGATTTGGGTGCGACACTCACGCGACTGAGCTATGCGTTTCTGGGCGCAGACGCTACACGCGAAGGTGGTTTGTCGCCGGATTTGCCAGTGGCGGCGGCAAGGACACGTGCGCGCATGCGCTCCTCATTCGGACGGGTGCACTGCTAGTCAGCAATAGTTATAGTGTGACGCACCATAGAAGCACTCCGAGAGCTCTGCGCCTGCGCGGAAGCTGGGGCGGCAGTGTTGTGGCCGTGGACGGCTCAGGATTCTGGTCAAGATTCTGGTTCAGAATTCTGGTCACGGTGTAACATATATTACACCTTGACAAGAATCCTGAGGCTAAAATTACAGCGCAAACACATAAGACACCCACGAAGAAAAAAAAATGTACGACAAAAGCGCTGAACAACTGCTTTATTCTTTCATATGCCAATGCATATATAAGCCCAAGGCAACCTTACCGTACATGCGCGCACAAAGTGAAGAAAAGGTAAGAAGGACAAAGAATTGCGTTTGCAGTGTAATTTTAGCCTCGGGAATATGTACCAACTAGAGCGAAATGAAACTTTGTGACCAGAATCGATGCCCGCAGGGAACGCGAGCCGTGGCTTCACGTGCTACTGCCAAGCGTCGTCTTTATTAGATGCCAAGCATCTTATGGCGGAGTTGAGTCCGGTCGTGGTGGTGTGCAGCGTGACCACCCTTACTGCGCATGCGCAAAACCTCTCCACACACCTCCTCTCCGCTCCACCTCTCCACTTTCCCTCTCCTTTTCTGAAACGCGGGCTGGACATGCCGAAACGCTGCATCGCATTGCCTCATGGTCCCCTTTAGTGGGGAGTGGTGTACTTTTTTTCATCTCTTGAGGTCGCGCGCTCTGCGGTTTTGTTTGTCGCCACAAGGAAGTTGCTGCCGGGTCTTGGGACAACGCGAGCGCAAGAGTCCGAAAGTGGCTTGCGTTCTGCGCATGCGTTCTGGCGCCTCGCAGATTTGTTGAGTTCCCAATTCAAAAGCTGTTTAGCGTTTCACCGGAGTTGGGATGTGCAAGTCGAAGGCGCACACCCCAACTCCGGTGGACATGATCGACCGTCCTAGCGCGATTATCTATTGAGGGGGAGTTTTGTACGTCTTGTGCTTTCACCGAAAAGTCTGCGTTGAAGCTATAGACCACACGAATGTCACTGCTCACTGCAGCGGCCGTGTTTGAGAAAGGAGTTATCTGCTAGCTAGAAGAGCCAAAGTAGGAGTTAGTTGATGTAACAACTGCGACAGTTCTCTCTCTCGTCCTATGCATACTTGTGTGTTCGTTTAATGTGTCCATCTTCGTATTTGAACAGCGTGCTGCAAGTGTCGAGCGGCGACAGTTAGGTCGCACCCGCCTTGTGTGTTTTCTTTTCCTGCGTCGTTTTTGCTTGTGCAGCGCGCAGAAAGTTTCTAGCTGCTTGCCGTTCTTCCTGTGACATTCCAATTTCTTGCTACCGCATTCATTGCTTCGCCCTTGAGGCGAAATTGTGACTGTTTGTCAGCTCGGCGAATACTGAAAAGACGACTGAAAACGGTTCGTGTGAGTGTTTTGGCAACAGATTCTCATGCTGTTCATGCCGGCACTCGGCTTTGCTTATCTTGGCTTTTACATGTATCGGAAATTTCCCTTTCCGTTTTGAAGACTGCCTGGTCGCAATGGCCGTCTGCTCAGATACCGTCTCGTGACGTGATTTAAGCCGTGTGTAATGTTCGCACCTATTCGTTTTTCGGTGGAAATTATATTTGCGCATTGAATTAGCGAGAAGCTGTTTTTTTCTTTCTCATTGTGGTCTCTAGATAGATGGGCAGATATTCGGGTGTGAAAAGTACAGCAGTTGTGTGGATTGCCGTTTTGGAGGCACTGTACGCCAACACGTGAGTGCTACTATTTACTGTATGTGACGTCACGTGGCGAGGTCTTAAGTCCCGATGTTCCTGGCGTCGCCGGTTCCTATGGCTGATTTAATGGAGGAAAAGTAACTGGTGCCACCCCGGCGGTGGCTGCCATAGCCGAGAGCTCAGTGTGCGCTCGCCAGGGAAATGATAGATGCTGCGGCAATGCTTGCCCTTACTATAGTTTGAATTCGAGCTTGATGGCACGGCCTCATAACCGAAAACCGCGCGGGCAAATGGCGAAGGACGATAGACAGGACTTGGCGCTGGCTAACAACGCGAAAGCGTTTATTTCAAAGGTGCAAATATATACGCTTCCTTAAAAAAGGAAATAACAGAAAAGGGGCGAAAGGGAAATTCCTACGCGTGCGTCCCGCCTAGTCCATGAGCATTCAATGTTCCGATGAAGAGATAATTCATTTTCTTGTAAGATAGCACGACTGGTAGTGCGCCTACATACGATGCCTAATAAAATGGCCGCCACAGTCGGCGCAATGGATTGCCAGATTGCTTTCTTTTTGGGTCTTGAGGTTATTCTTGTGCTGTTGCAGCTGACCGTTAATGCAGCGACCCGTCTTTCCGACGTAAAGCCATTGGAAAACCTCGGTACCTCATAAGTAACTTCAGTCTTACGGGCACACTCCTCTTCCGTCATCTCCGCCTAACATGTTAGGTGGAGGTGCTGGGTACATCCGAAGCACACCACGGAACATTGTTGTGGACGTCTTGTTGGCCATTCCCCCATGAAAACCACCAGGTGCTTTGATCCAGCCTCGGCTACACCAGCTGACTCCAGCCACGTTGTTGGGACCCATCTCCGAGGCCCTGGCACTTACTGCGGAACTGATAACGTGCACGTCGAAAATAGGCTGCCTGACTACGAGCCCACCAGCAAGAGCAACCTGTCGAATGTGACTCATGCTTACAAACGTCAGTTACGACTGCCTCAGGGAAACGGCCTATTTATGGTTCGATACACACGAGAAGGAGTTGACGAGGTGAGATAGGTACAAACAAAAAATGAAATACCCTACTTTTCAACATTGCCATGGCTGGTCTCTCGTGGCAGTTTAATGGAATTCCGAATATTGGTCACAGAATTTACGCAGATGATATCACAATTTGGTGTACGGGAGGTAGCGATGGCTCTGTAGAGGCTGCCCTGCAGGAGGCAATCGACACTACCGAGTGCTTTCTGGAGGGAACAGGTCTTTCCTGCTCCCCGGAAAAGTCTAAACTTCTCCTGTATAACCCGGTCAGCAGGGGCCCCCGACCGAGAGGCCGGGTCCCACAACTAGAAACCGACATCCACCTCCGTACCGAGAGCGGCGGGTTAATCCCCAAAGTCGCTTCCATTCGAATCCTAGGCATTACGCTAGAAGCGACGGGCACCAATAACATCACGCTTCAAAGGTTAGCGCAAAAGACAGTGTTATTAGACTAATTAGGAGGGTGGCTAATCGACGGGCAGGGTCATCAGAGGATAACTTGGTTAGGCTTATCCATGCCTTTCTGTTGTCTCATTTTACATATGTGGCGGCAATGCACGTTTCGAAGAGAGTGGAAAGGGATACGCTTAATGCGATAATTAGGAGGGGAGTATAGAGTGCCCTGGAGCTCCCCAATTATACCCACACGGATCGTCTCTTGCAGTTGGGAATTATAATACGTTAGAGGAAATCGCGGAAGCGCAAGAAAGAGCACAGGTAATTCGGCTCTCTGGCTCAAAAGCAGGCAGAATTCTCGCAGATATAGGTACTCCACCGGCTCAGGTTGATGCTCTGTGCCAAGGGTTGACGAGAGATCAGAAGGAGAACATTATCGTCTCGCAGGCACGAGGAGAGCGCGAGCTCTGACACTTCTCCGCGACGTTGAGGGTCTCCATGGGGGTGGCTGTTGCGTAGACGCGGCACAATATAACATGGGCAGGTTTACGGTAGTTGAAATTAACTACAAGGGGGTTACCGTTAATGCGGCGTCGGTATACGCCAAAACTGCTAATGCAGCCGAGCAGGTTGCCATCGCCATGGCTCTCCTAGATGACAATCACGAAAGTTTATATAGTGATTCAAGAGCGGCCATTCGCGCGTTCAGTGTTGTTGCGGTGTGCAAAGAGGCCACAGCAATACTCGGTGTGAAGTGAATTACAACTCATACTCTTACATGGTTCCCTGCTCATATGGGCTCCATTGTAGACGGGATTATCAATCTCAATGAGCTGGCCCACTCCAGGGCGCGATGTTTAACTATCCGCGACCATGGATGACTTCTGGGTCAACCTGGAGGATTGGTAAATAGGGATCAACGGACCACGCACAATGAAATTACTCTACATTTCGCTACGGGTAGGAGAGTCTTTCCGCCTCGAGCTCCGGAGTTAAACAGGGTTCAGGCTTTGACACTGAGATTGCTGTAAACTGAAACATATCCTAACCCTGCCTTTCCGCAGAAGCTTTATCCTGATGTTTATTTAACTAAGTCATGTACGAAAGGTTGCGGTTTTACCGCCTTACACCACATGCTCTGGGAGTGCCTCTCGGTACGTGACACTGATACAGCATCGGCCAGCAAGTGGGGCTCCACTCTGAGGAGTCTGGACATTCAGTCACAACTTTGGGCTGTCCAGACAACCCACGATGCGGCGGTAGGTCTCGGCCTCATTATCCAGTCGTGGGAGCGGCCCGCCGTGTGCTAAGGCACACGCCTCCGGACTTTGTTAATAAAGTTTTTCCAATCCAATACGCCCCTGACGACAGGGTATTCTTATATCGAAGCAGATAATCAACTTACCCCACATCGGGATCAACTCGCCTATTAGGATATGTGTTGGCTTCGTACTTCACTGTTACAGTAACAACGGCGCCACTTCGAAGAAAAAATATAGTAGGTGGCTCATAATGGTACTGAAACGAAGAGTTGTGGCAAATAAGATGTCATTGTATAGAAAGCATGAAACAAACGTTTTATACAGAAGTGACTAAAACCTACTTGCGAAGGAAACTGTTGTGATGCTAATGCATTCCAGCTTTCATGTCTAAAGATTCACCGCCTTACCTAAACCGCAAGGGTGTGTGGTTCATCCGTTTGGGGTCTAATGGCGTTGCTTGGACCAGTGATCGCTTTAGGACTATTGGCACCGTATTTAGCAGTTAGATTCCAGGCACATACTTCTGAAGCTAACTGTCACTTTCCGCGGAAAGACCTAATGGACTATCATTTAGTGCTGGCATTCTCACTTTACCTGTTAGTCCATGTTAGTTACCTGTGAAAACTCTTAGTCCCTACAGTTGCATTTCATCAGACGAAGAGTCAGTGCACTGATGTACCACATGCCGATGATCTGTTTATTCCCTGTCCACATGGCAAGTTAATCCCCAGGGATGATTTTCCGCAGTTACACTCCGCAAGGCTAAATATTCTTTCGCATGTTTTTTTACCGCTGCGACCAACAATTAGCGCCAGAAAACACGCGAGAAACTTTTAGTCGCGCCTGCTTCATATCTTTCACAGTGAATGCGACAGCCAAAGACAAAAATGACAATATGTACTCTTTTACTTTTGTGTCTATATATGAAGCTTCTGCTTTTCCTGAGTGAATTCACCATCAGATCTGCGAAAAATTCAAGGGCACTGTAAATTCCAATGTGTTCGGCGAAAGCCTATGGCCCTTCGACTGACTATGCCACCGGGCCACTTGGGAGCATCATCAGGCTCTTGGGAGCCATCCGACTTACTCGACTGCTGCAACGAGAGCTCTGACGAAGGAGCGTTGCCGCGTGCGCAGC
The DNA here is from genome assembly GCF_013339695.2 of Rhipicephalus sanguineus. Lineage (NCBI taxonomy): Eukaryota > Metazoa > Arthropoda > Arachnida > Ixodida > Ixodidae > Rhipicephalus > Rhipicephalus sanguineus. The sequence goes on along the minus strand of NC_051184.2, from coordinate 68,002,483 downwards.
TGTGTCATCACGTGATTGGTGAGAGATTGCGAGGGGGCACGGACGGACGGACGGTTGCACGCCGCCGCTGTGCCATCACGTGATTGCTGAGAGACTGTAAGGGGGAGAGGCCACAACTGTGGCGGCGCACCTGTTGCTATGGGCCGCTGTGCCATCACGTGATTGCTGGGAGTGTGAGGGGGAGAGGGCACAGTTGGCATCGTTCCAAGGCACGCACGTATGGATGGACGCCTTGATACAGGTCATGCTGCGTTGTTATACCTTGTAGATTCCTCATTCTGAAGCCGCTCGAAAAAAAGTGGTTGATTACTTGTGTAGCGGCATCATCATCAGCGCTCACGATCATCATCATCGTTTTGCCATTTACGCGCCGCGCCTCTCGCGCAGCTCATGCCTAGCGCTCGAGGCGCGAGCAGTTTAGAACGTGCTCACGCTCCTGGGGGCTGGACGCCGGCAGCCGCTGCCGCTCTGCTTGTACATAGGGCCTTCGGATAAAGTGGCGAGACAACGACACGGCCACGTTGGCCGCCGTCACGTCTACCTCTCTCGCTACAATTGGTGACCCGGAGAACACGCCCTTCGCCGAGCGGCACCCTGCCAGTGGGCAATCGGGGCATAAAAAACGTCAGACGAGCGTGTAAGGGTCTGTACAGGTTACCGCCATTTCCTAGCTATTACGTCGACAATTATTACGCGTAAAGAACTGCCTCACAACGAGAAGGTACAAGTTTGTCACCGACTCACATGTACGCCTGTCGTCATTGAGAATGAAGCTTATCGCTAGGTTATTCATTTTGTCTGCTTTCAGTGTAGCGAATAATCTGTTGTTAGCTATCTGAATGTCATGCGTGTAGTGTGTGATGGTTGGGATGAGGCTTTAGCGTGCAACACCGCTAGGCACAGCGATGACGTTAAGAAAGTGCTGTTGACTCATTTCAAAGCGTATTTCACAAGGGACAGCCTACGTCGACCAGATGCATTGTGCATTTAATGTTAAATAAAACGTTGTCCTCTTTTTTATTTTTGAAGCAAAGATATTTCGCTGCTGTAGCCACCGATGTACGCACGATTAAAATGCAAAATATGTCCACTTCTCACGCACGTGAAAAGTGAACATCAATCGCGAAAGTCTTAGTTGCTCCAAGAAGTAGGTGCCGATTGGCTGGTATTTTATTGAATATCCTTCCGACATGTGCTCGTAAATAACACGACAGGCCGAGAATATTTGCGTTCACATCGTCGCTTTCGCGGCCTACTGGCGCCTTACAATTTCAACCCGTTTCCGCAACCCAGTTTTGCGTTGTTGACTGAACGCTTGCGAAACCACATCAGCGCGTAACCAACGGTAGCGCACCCACGGCCGAGTGTAACACATTTCCTGGAAAAGCACTTTTTTTTCTGTTTCATACGAAAAGTGCCACACACAAGCTTTTGTTAACATTCCATAGCACACAGGGGTGGATACAGGATTTTTCTCCTAAGGGGTACAAGCTTCTGGGAGAGCCTCATATGTGCTCTTCTATGGATATAAATAAAAAAAAAGTAAAGGGGGCGGCCATCCGGGCCGCCCCCTTTCGCAGTGATAGCACATGAAATGCTTGAAGAATACGCATAGTGAAGCAATACGCGCGCGAAGCATCCCACCGAAGGCTACCTTGGTAAGCTCCACAATCGAAAACAAACTACAAACAATACGCTCCAACACAATCGGTCCGTTCGCTGGAAATCGATGACGTGCTCGAGGTACCTGTCTAACACGTAATTGTTATCGCTGTGTAATAAGCAAAGTAATGGTGTCAACAGCAGTGCAGGCATGCGCGAGTAACCGCGATGCCGCTTTGAAGCTCGTACGCGAAGCCGATTTTTCTGTACCTGCAAGCACACGGTGTGAAAACTGTCTGATTCCTGCATGACACGAAAGAGTGTCCTCTGATGAGTGGCAATGCTGTCACATATCGCATCTATTAAGAACGGCGAACGTAAACGCGGTGTCAGTCGTAAGCAGTAGCCAGAGCAGCAGAACGATCTGCCGCTTCTCGTCGACCGCGAGGAAATCTAATAACATGGAGGTTAGCTCTCTGTAAACCGTTTTTTCAGCACCCCAGTTTCCTCAATATGAGTAGCACGGCGCACGAAAATATGTCGGCATTGCCGTTCCTATCAGCCACCACACGCCAATACGCACGCTCCGTGTGTGCACATGCGGAGCGCGCTTAGCCTTCAACATGGCGGAAATGCGCACGGCGGCCGCTAGATGGCAGCAGATTTTGCATAAGGTCTATTGAGAAGGCGATGCGCACGGAACCCGACGACGCTGTCGCGTTCGACTCTTGAAGGTGAAACTCAAGTGTCCTTCAAGTTTTTAATGCCTGCTTTCGGCTTGACGAACTCTCTGTATTGCTTTTCCTACCGAATGGTACGAGTGTTGCTCGGTTTCGAGGATTCCGCCCTTTCGTATCTAGAGGACGTGGCGAACACATGGGCTGAGCATGCGGCTCACTTGCGGATAGTTCTGGATTGACTACGTGATACAGGCCTCACCGTGAAAGCGCGCAAATGCTACTGGAGATGCTTTAGCGTGAGCTATCCTCGGCACATCGTGGGTTGCGGTAGGTGTACGCCGTCTGAGCTAAACGTGTCTGCGTTTAAAATACCGGCGCTCCAGCACAAAGTTGGAATTAAGGGCATTTCTAGGAATGACGGGATAATTACCAACACTACGTAAAGGGTTACTGATATTCCCTTGACTCATTTTTTTTAACAAAACATAGGTCATTATTTTGTGGGACCTTGTAAAGAGGAGGCGTTTCAGTGCGAGAAGACGAAATATTATTCAAGGCCGCGCTGGCGTCTTGTTAAGCAGTCGTCCCAGCCGATTCTGTCGAGCTGGCAGGCTATGTAAGCGATACTGCTTTATTTGCTCGAAATTTGTTATTGTTTTGAAAACGCTTGCCGCCTTGTTCAGCTTTTGAGTGAAGTTGTGACCTCGGCTATGTCGGCTCGTCAGCCTTGCGGCTATCTAGGACACCCTACCATTGCTACATTGCAAATTTACAACAGTCGGCGTCCAGACTCACACACGATCGCCGTGTTGGTATTTCATATCACGTGGGCGAAAAGTGTTGTGATGGTTGTTGGTCCTCTGCTGGTTCTTGATACGAAAGCGGGTGATCTGTGGAGCGTCACTGCGTTGCTAATAAATGGCGACGTCGAGATAATCTTCGTCGGTGGCAGTTGGCAGCCTGGCGTCGAGTGTCGTTGCCGAGCTCCTTCCGTAACCCAGTTTAAACGCCGTCATATGCACTGTTTGGTGCACTGCCGTGTTGTAAGCGAAATTTACATGCGGGTGGATGGCATCCCAAATCTTGTTTGACATCGACGTACATTGGCAGCATGTCAGCAAGGATTTTATCCGGACGCTTGGTTCGCCTATTCGTCTGCGCGTGGTATGCAGTTGTATTTCGTTGAGCTTTGTCACTGTATTTAAAGTTACTTCCGTTAGATCTGCCGAAAAAGCCGTACCCCTGTCGGTGATAAGGACTTCTGGGGTGCCATGACTCAGCAGAACGTTCTCGACGCAGAACTGTATAGAATTACTTTCGGACACGGCCCTGGTTTCGGCGTAGTAGGTGGGTAGTTCGTTGCTACAACGATTGACTTTTGCCGGACTTTGACGTCAGAAGTGGCCCTAGCAAGTCCATTCCGATCTGCTTAGAGGGTCGACGAGGTGAATCAATTGGCTGAAGAAATCACGCTAGCCTTGCCTGCGCTCTCTGAATCGCTAACAGTCCAGGCATGTCCAGATATAATGAGCTGCATCGGTGGTAAGGCGTGGCCAGTAGTATTTTCATTGTATTCTCGTAAGTGTGCAGGAAAAGCGTAGGTGGCGAGCCGTCGTGTCTTCCTGCCGGGCCTTCGGAACTTCTTGTCGCAGTGCTGAAGGTACAAGATAAGTTACGCCAGTCCCTGCTTGAATACGTTGGGAACGACGGTGGTCTTCCCTTTCAAGAGCTCCGCAAGGCTTCTCTATTCCGGATCACTTCGATGTAGTTCGGCGAAGTGGTCAGCACTTATGGGCCCCAAGAAGCTGTCTTTGTCGAGATCGTCATGTGATGGCGGATCAACAGGTGCGTGGGACAAGCAGCCGGTGTCAGAGTTGTTTCGTCCGCACTTGTAAACGACGGTAATGTCGAATTCTTTCAGTGTAAGACTCCAGTGTGCGAGGCGTCCTAAGGGTCCTTCAGACTTCTCAGACAACGCAAGACGTAGTGGTCGCTCACGACTTTGATAATATCTGGCGTTTAACGTCCCCTCATGACTTTGAAAGGCCAGCCGTATACGCCGGGCCGAAACCTTAATGTAGCCCAAACGATGGTAAGACACCTTTTTTCTGTCGTTGAATAATCTGAATTGACCTTTGACAGCATTCCGGCTAGCGTAAGCGATGAGCCTTCCTGGATGTTCCGTCCGTTGTACAAGTATAGCGGCATATCCCACACAGCTTGTGTCGGTGTGTATCTCTGTATTCACGTTTTCGAAGTTTTCTACGTTTGGTGGTGATTGCAAGCGACGGTTGAGTTCTCGAAATGCTCCTTCCTGGGGCGTTTCCAACTTGGTCCCGGTCAGGTTAGTAGGTGATCCAGCGATGCGAGCAAGCGTTTTGACAGACCACCTTTAATAGGCGCACAGGCTCAGAAATGGACACACGGCGTTTTTGTCGATGGGTGGCGCAAATGTAGCACCTAAAACGTCGCACTATTCACAGAAGAAACGACCCGCATTTCGCACCACGCGGATCCTAGCATTTCAAAGGAGAAAAAAGTCCACTTCCTCATGACAAGCGTAAACCAGGAGCTCTTTGCTTGGCTGATGGAAAATTCACCGAACATCATCGAGGAATTTATCTCGGAAGCAACCTTGATAAAAGAGACGCTGTAAATGTTCACACGACAACTCAATGGCCGCTCTACGCGAGGCTACACAGAAATCCAACCATCCTGTTCTGACGATCTGGCAATACGTTACGGGCCGCAGTGCGCGAAGAACTTCGTCTAATGTTCCCGTCGGGCCAGCCTAAAGTTGACTGAATCGCAGACATCGTACGAGAGGAAATGCAGCAGCCGCTGAACATCCCTTTGTCAGCGCAGCCACAACCGAAAGCTATGAGCTATGCTGCTGCAGTAAGGCATCGCGCTACCCCTCGGCGCCCAAGTCAAAAACACCGCAGCGCCACAGGAACACCGCCAGGTGCCACCGCCCCTACCCAGCACCTCCACCAGATGTCACGTGGTTGTGACAGCCAAGAAGGGGGCAGCAAGACCCTTAAATGGGCAATCCTGTGCCCGGGAAATGAAAGGTGCAAGCGATTCACGCTGTACACTGGTACCAGTGAGAATTGTCGTCTGCTGTCGAGTGATGTAATAAGCGATGGAACACATACCGTATTTTATGCGCGGTCATTGAGCCTACTAGCGTTATCGCAGATGCTCCCGTAAGCTTATCGCAGATGCTCCCGTCCTGCGCGCAGTCTTAGCAGAATGATCTTAAAGAATCGCGAAGCTTGCCAAATATTATGGCACGATGTGCTCCGAGCGTCGCAAGACATTTTTGTTGGTGAAATCTGACTGCATGAAAATAAAGCAATAAACGCACGTGGCAATAAGCGTTTTGTGTTGACAAGTCGTGGCTCTCACCCGGCATTTCGACCACAGCCGACGTCAGCTGGCGCGCTAAATGGACGTACTCTGAAATTGTCGTGGTGTGTTTCGGGAGAGGCAGGGAGTGATACGTCAGCCATTGGAAGCTGTCCGGCGGTTGTTTCCCACTACCGCATTGCCGGTTGAGACAGTATTCTATCTTTCGCTCCTACGACTACATTCATTCATGATTGAAATGACGAATGCTTCTCTGCAAGACACCACATGCTGGCCTGAAATGCTGCAGCCAGACAGTCGCATCGGGCCGCCCGATGGAATTTTGAAGACCGTCCCCGGAGAGCTGAAAGTGAAAAAAGAAAGTAAAACAAAGGTGCTTCCTCACCGTGCGTCTGTCTGCACTAGAATGTACGAAACAAGGAAATGCCGCGCCCCGGGCCGGTTGTCTGATGACCACATGGTCAGAAGCAGCAGTTCGAGGAGAGCAGTTGGAGAAGCTCGGATCGGGCGGGCACTGACAGGCCCGCAGGCACCCCAGCGGCGACTGTCTATGACGACGCAGGCACGAGGCCAAGCGTCTTCATAAACCGTCGCCGCTTGGGGGCCAACGCGAGAGGATGCCTGCAACGTCGGCTCCGGCAAACGGTACGAGTTACTACTTCCCAATCTCCTACGGCCACTAACCTGCTGGAACAGTGACACAAGTACCTTAGGAAGACAAAGACACCACCCATTCCGGGCAAGCTCTAAACTTCTGTGTGCTGCGAACAATTCGTGAGCCGAGACGCTTGACCTCCGAGCTAAGTCTCCCTGGGACTCCACACCTCCATCGACACTGCCAGTGGCGCTTGCCGTTATAATGGAAGTAATGGTTCTAGGCGACACAGTCACTGCGGAAGAGTTCAAGCAAGAACTTTAGACACCTGTTCTCTACAAAGCCTACGCATCCCGACCGCCCAGCTCACCAAAACCACTTCCCTACCCCAACGCTACTTTCGAGGCAGCTAACCCAAACACCAGGGACGTGGTGCGTTATGCAGCAGCCGCAAGTAGCAGCGGCAAGATCCCGGCTTGCTTACCACCTGCGACCAAGGAGACTCACATCGCTGTACAGCTGCCACAACTCCCACCCAAAGCTTTTTACGGCGTCGTTGACCGGCAAGGTGAACAGCGGCTCCCAGATATCCCAACCCGTCGGCTCACGAAGGCAGTGCAGGGCGAACTGCAAATCGCTCTACCCGACCACTTCTGCCTGCGCATCCACCGCACCAGTAAGTAATGTACCGCAGCTACAACACACTACTCAACAGGTGAGATCTGCAGACGCTGATTTCACTCACAATTGGAGACCATACCTACCTATGCGTGGCTTACGTGGAACACCCACTGGGCGCTACAAGAGGAGCCACATCAAGCGCCTTTGATGACGAGACCCCAATGCAGCTGTACCAAGACATGGTCAGACGAATTCCGCAGCGTGCTATACTCACAGCCCCATGGGAAGACGTACTCCATTCTCATCACTTTCGACGCCAATAGAGTTCCGCGCTCCAATAAATACATGGGAGCCACTCACAGCTGCACTGCATACAGCGGCAGTCCTGATGCCTGTACGAGTTTCAGACAGGCGGGTCATCGTCATGACTAATATCCAAGACTAATATTTGCCCATGTTGCGGCAGACAAAATCAGCCCCATGAACCTCCCTCTATGGTCAAGTGCATTGTATGCGAGGGCTCTCACCTTAACGGCACTAGGTCATGCAAAGGACGAAAGCTTCACCAACCATACAAACAGATAAAGCAACCACAAACGCAGCATCAGGAACTGGTTCAACGTGAGGAAAGCTTTCCCCAGTTGTCGCCAGGACCCTCCCAGCCCAGCCAACACAAGCATGCCTGGACCGATCCGCTCAACTAAGACTGGAACCCTGCCCGCTCTTCCTCTAAGCACGCATCATCCTTGACAGCTACTTTCGCTCTACAAAACGTCATAGCGAAGTGTTGGGAGGATGCAGCGGCGGCCAAAGCAGAAGCTCAAGCAGCCCGAGCACGGGCCACCGCTCTTGGAGAACGGATCACGAAGCTGGGGGCACATAAATCTTTCACAACTTTCCACAAGCATCCCATTCCGCCTACCCCCGCTCCTACTGAATGACACACGAAAAGGACGTCAGGTGTGGTTAGCAGCGTAACAAGCTGGTCTCTCCCTACTCACCGATCCAACCTTTCCGACACGCACGGAAATAGTGTGTGTAAAGACACTCATGCCACATGGTGCTACACACAAGAGAATGTGGGTAGTGATCATTGCATTATCGAAATTCTCTTAAATATGCAACTACACCGCAGGCCTCCCAGAGGCTCTACTTTTACTAAGTGGGATTTTTTCCGCATATGTTGGGCAACCCGCACCCACGCCCCTATCGTGCACATAACCGAGCTGTCCAAACAACTTCGAAGTGTCGTCCAATCCTTATCTCGTCCCATATCAGAGGACTGCCCCAGCGACACAGCTTCGTGCATATATGGGACGCTAAAGCAAGCCTAGAACGACGCTGGCAAAAATAGCATTGGACCCGGAATTTTAGACGTCGCTTCGCCCGCCTCGACAAAGTGATAGAGACCGACACAGCAACTCTTTCGCAACCGAACTGGGAATCGCTTGGCAACACATTAGATGATGAGTTTGCCTCAGAGTTGGAACTTGCGTAAACACTTAATAGTCCCAGCTTAGTCTGAGACTACTCAAATAAACAACCTCACCAAACTCCTTCGTACTACCACTGTACCTCCATCAGAACTCCTCCAGGAACTTTGAAATCAGTACTTGCAAACACACCCTGTCGTAACACACCTCTACTCTACAGGTCTCCCTAATGACTTCCTCGACCAACCCATTACAGAAACATAAGTTCAAGCCAAACTACACAAACTACACACTTGTTAAGCCCCCGGTCAAGACGGGTACAGACCAAAGCACTCCGTAATCTTGACGCCCAATGCATTGCCGTCATTACTAAATACTTTAATTGCTGGCAAAAGCGCACCCTCCCACCACAATAAAAAGAGGCCAAGGTCGTCTTCATACCCAAACCTGGGAAACCACTGCTTACCTCTAACATCAGGTTCATACCCATCACCTCATCTGTCGACAAACTCGTGGAGCACGTACTCCCAACCAGGCTTTGCCAGTAACGAGAATGCAAGAGTATCATGCCCACTTCCATATATGGATTTCGTCCTGGGTTTTCCACAGAGGACGTTCTCCTACAACTAAACATCATATTCTCGACTCTCAAACCTGTGGCACTAAAGCTACCTTAGGTGTAAAGCTCGCAAGCGCATTCAACAACGTCACACACTCAGCTATCCTACAGAACCTTACAATCATGGGAGGCGGCGCCAAGACGTAGAACTAGCGTCCGAGACTTCCTCAGCCACGGCACAGCCAGAATTTGGCGTTCAAAGCCTCCCAGGCATCGCGCTCGAACCGCGTGGTACGCCCGAGTGAGCAGTTTTAAATGCAAACCATTTCTTAGCGAGCCTTTGATACTTTGAACGTTTCTATGTATCTATCTATTAGATGCGAAGCAGCTCTTTGACTCACGTGTGTAACGCCGTATGTTACGTGCGTCCGTACGAATGCGCCGCAACGCGTTCCCCTCGCCGTAGGTGTTGGAGCGTTGCCAAGTAGGTCATGCCACAGCTTTGCGTTGACGTCACGCTCCCCTCGCACGCTTCCCTCGCAGGTGCGCGCTGACGTCACTCTCTCCCTCACCTGCAGCATGCTCGCCGTAGCGCCCGCAGCTGCCAGCTGCTCCGCCCGCTCGCAACACCCCTGAACGTGTCACTTCTCCCTCGCTTCACCCGTGGTAGTCAAGGCGAAACGCGCGCCTGCTCCGGTCCAGCGCCCGTGTCTCGACTCCGAAGAAACAACGACTACGAAGTCTTGCCAAACGCTTTAATGAAACTTACACGAAACCCAACCCGCCTCCCGTGCCTTTGCGTTTCAAACAAACGTTTACTAGAGTCTATCTATCTATCTATCCGTCTACGTCTGGGTGCTCTCGTGATCGCCTCCTCAACTTAGTGTAGTCCAAAAGTGGCATGGGGGGGGTAAGAGGATTTGACGAACATGACCGTTCCTGTCGAGTACGCCGTCAAACCTTTTTTCCAGACACGTGCGGCACATACCCGTTTACTGCGGGCCTTCGTGTACGGGTATGCGCCACAGGTGATTGACTGTTTATATCTACCCAACACGGCGACAACAGACATTGGTAATTAATTTCGAGAGCGTTAAGAAAAACCGACATTGGCAGCGTTGACCCGACGAATGCAAAGCTTTAATATTACGACCCCAGCAGGAATCGATCCCAAACATTCTGCATGGCAGTCGGATATTCTACCACACAGCCACGCCAGGTCTAGAAAGTGCCTTGGAAAAACACCCTATGTAGGCGTAATGTCGGTGCAACGTCAATTGTTGTTGTCATGGCTATCCATTTTTATAACAAAGCAATAAACGTTACATATGTACTCCTATGGTATAGGCGTCACGTCAAGTTAACATCCGTGGTTCCAGTGTTGATTCCTCCTTTATAGCAGTCTAACCATCTAATAAACATTACATTTGTCTGCGCTATGAAGAGGATTGCGCTTCAGGGGCTTTCTTTCGCTTTGCGAGGGTGACTCCTCAAATTGAGCGAGCACCCACCTGCCATGTAGGGGAAGTGACCCCCGCGTTCACACATTGGCAATAAATGTTTCTACCACCAGTCGCCATAGCCAACTCAGCCAGTCACAGCTGTCGTAGCCGATAATTGGGAGCGTCACACCACAACTCAACCACCACGGAGCAACGGACATCGGGCATCGCCACATCGCTTAGCATGATGGGCAGTACACCTATGAGCCATTGTTTCTTGATGCGCTGTCATAGTCTCAAGCTTTAGAATTTAGCTGATTTTTGTGAATTGAGTTGTTTTAGTTTTCTGTCTTTGCTGTCCTTGTGAACTCCTTATGTTCATCATAATTGCTCATATACGTTGAAATTGTGTGTGCATGTGGTGTCTTGTGTCCACTGTATTCACGTAGCACACCTGCAGGCGTCACACAAACATACTTCACAATGATATAAGTACAAAAACGTAGAATGATGGGCATGCGAGTTTAGTTAACTTACCTCTCCATATTGATTTCGTTGATATACCTGATCCTGTATACTCTGGCTTGGAAGAGTGGCCCTATTATAGGGACTACCCCATGCAACCCAGTGTACCTCTAAGGTCTCCACTTCATGCCAACCTGACTGCCCGAAGAGTATATTTGATGAAGCATAGTCGACATCGTACGGGTGCGCCGAAGCGGACTCGAGATCCATGTTGTTAATAAATCCCTGAAAAAGTTAAAACAGTTCTATGAGTCAGCTATATAATTTCAAAGTGGGTGGTTCTTAGAACAGTATGCTTTGTATTTTCAGGGCGCTTACAGAAAATAAGAGGTCACTTGCGGTCACGCTTACCTACTAAGGTTGTCGCGAAGTTCATAAATTCGCGAAGTTCGGTTCCCAGCGGTGGATCTTTTTCTTGCGTTCTTTTCTTTCTCACCCGTTGGCGTCCATTGTATGAACGTCATAACCGGTAACGGAAGTACTTGGTGGACCTCGGCATAAAACACTTTCGTGTTAAGTTCTGCAGGACCCCTGCATAATCATTTTTTAAGCAGGCTTGCTCCGTCGAGTGTTAAAGACAGCGGCAGAACATTATGAGTTTTTTTGAGATCATAGGCTTTTGCCTGAACTCTCCTTAGCGTTAGCTAGAGAGGCTGTAGGTATTTCAAAATATGTACTACGTCACTTTTTCTTTCTACACTCACAAGCAGGACGATGCTTTTCGAGAGGCTGAACTGCCAGCATAGTGACTTTGTGACCAAATTTCACCGGCTAAAAATGTGAGATGCGGCATCACTCGCACAAGCCGGGCCTAAATGTATTTGAATTTTCTCGAACGCTTTCCACGGCTTTAAGTGCCTACACAGAGCGACAACTCGGTGTAGTAACTGGAACTTACGCGAGCACTCGCGGTAAGCCTAGTATGCACGACAATAAGTCGATAAAAGTGGAGGATTTCAAGCAACTGACTGACTGAAGACGATAGACGACCATTATAGGCGCTATGATCGTACTTTGAGTATTTTAACACGAAAGTGTTTTATGCCGGGATCCATCACGGCTCCACTGATGCATTTCCGTCACGGATATGACGTTGTGAAATATGAAAACTAAGATATGGCAAAGCAAAATCTAGAAAAAAAATGTTCGTCGCCGGGAGTCGAACTTACAACCACTCGATCCTCAGAGCACAGCGCGAAACGACTCCGCCACAGACGGCACGTTCTTCGTCATACCACGGTCCTTCAATGCCTTTCTGGTCATGAAACTCCGCCCGCAGTTTCATACAGAGACAGAGGCGGCCGCTAGGGTCAACGCGGTCAACGCGGGGGCATTCGTGCGCGCCCGCTGCGCTCGGCTGGATGCTGTGCCGGTTCGAGGCAATGGTTTAACCTGCACCAAACCGCAATATTTCAACTACCACTCATTTTTCACCTGACATATGATGTGTTAGTCGCATACGCGTGTAAAAAAAACTTCCGTTCGAGTTTTTTTTTTTTTTTTAATGTTAAGGCTGCGATGGATACAGTCGTGCCGACGCAGCAATATTAGCTGTATATGTTGTGCCAGCGAGGTTCCTTACTTCGGGAAGTGGAGCACGAGAGTATTTATTCAGGCATGGGATATTTACCGAGGCTTGTGACACTGCACAAGCCTTACAAACCCACAAACTCACAAGCTGAAGTCTCGTAGCGGAAGTTGAGCCAGCGCCGATCGTGCTATTTATAATCAGGCATTCTACGCCGCGGGAGTTTAACACGGCCGCATTACAAAAAAAGAAAAGCTCTGCATTCCTGTGTTTACAGTTTATAAAAGCTAGCTTCACTTCGCTGCAGCCTACCTCACAGAGCTTTGGAAAGACTTGAAATAGGGAGTTATGAAGCTTTCGCAAGGCATAACGTCCCTGTGCCGCGTGAACACCAGCTGATCTCTAGGACCTGACCTAGCCTTAACACCGAGTTCGTAACCACGTTTTGTCCATTTTCTACGAGTAACTTTGACAATTTCGTGTTACCTAGACAGTGCACAAGGGAAATTGTGTCGCACTTTACATTGTGCGGCGTCGCAAAGGTACTTGGGGATCTTCAATCTTCGCGCTTGTGGCACTTTCACAAATCACAACGTGCGTTACTTTGACTGCTTAGGTGGACTGCGTCCGCACCGCGTCATGCAACGATTTTCTTTATGAAGACTGCACAGGAGAGATTTGATTAACTGAAAGAAAAACCACGTTTCGCTAATCTAGAGAAAATGAGCACATGTATTCACAAGCAGAGCTCTGTCGCGCTTTCGAATTATTAAGAACGTGGAAAACGTAACATGGGGCAAAATACCCAAAAACGTGTCAAGCTGAGGAAACACTAACGCCCTCTGCGTCCACACTTCGCTATAATTGCTTATTTCAATGCACGTGTTTGAGAACATCCCACTGTCGAGCCACTAATTTACAGCAAACAAAGAAAGAATGCTACGATTGAAAGGGAAAGACAGAAAAACTTTATTGAAAAAAATACCTCAGAAAACAGAAAGCTACGAGCGACATTTTCCTAGCGTAGGGAAGCTCCAGTACATGGAAGAAGCAAGGTAATGCAAAAAACAAGGAAAGCTCTGAAGAACAATATAAAAAGTAAAAAAAATAGCTTAGTTGACATTCAGTCAATAAAAATAGAAAAAAAACGCTTTTATTAACAACGGCAAACAAGAAACAATGCAAAACATTTAATAAGGCGGAAAGAACCCAATAAACTATTCTAAAAAGACAGGGCGTACAAACACGGACGGAAGAAAGAAGCCTCGACACCACAAATGCCACCACAAACAGCGTATGTGGTGTCGTGACTTCTTTCTTGGGTCCGTGTTTGCACGCAGTGCCTCTTTAGAATGAATACTTACCAACCAGCTCAGCTCTCTGTTGTTCTAAAAGACAAGCAAGCTGCGAATGAAACAGCGCCAGCCCGCAACTTTGCCTTCTCGCGTTGCAAAGACATTTTTTTCCATTCACTGTGAAGTCGTCCGTTCGAATAACGTCGGTGGCGTCAAAATGTTTTTCGCACACTCTAACGTGTTCAGAATCGAAGGTAAGTCCGCCAGCGTCCTGTCGCGGTATTGCATGTGTCCATGCATCCCTCTCATCGCCGTCTCTCGGCAAACTAAACAACGACAATAATAGCGAAAGTTGGGCTAGTTGGTGGTTCATGCTTGGTATGTAAAAACAGCGCAAAATATAGACAAGGACAGAGGAAGAGACGACACCGCGCTGAACTCGCAACTAAACTTTATTGGAAAGTACACGCACATATATCAAGCATTCGACCCGGTCACGTGGCAAACCAAAGGCGTCTGCGCAGCATAGCAAACAAGGTACGAAACATACCTAATCATTGTGAACATCAACACGTGTGTAACAACCGAGAAAAAGCAAAAAAACCACCTTCATACTCTCCAAAAAACATGCGCAACAGTCCATAGCAAACTAATAATCACTTTAACCTGGCAGCGCTGAACCCAGGTACCGAACCTCCTTTTCACCAAGGGCCACAGACGGCTGTCCTTGTCTATATTTTGCGCTGTTTTTACATCCCAAGCTAAACAACGACACCTTTCCGCTCGTACCTCTGTAGCCTGAACAACAACCCGGTACACAGCAAGTCTTCAGTATCGCCATTCACGTACACCATCCGTGTCCTCGCACACATTGCTACCACCCGTCAGTCACAGAAATTAAGAAACAACGAGGAAAACTGAACGCCGATGCTGCGGGATTCCTCGGGCCCCCAGCCCTCCCTACGCTGCGAAGCTCTCCTCAATACCCCCCGCGCGCTCCTAGCGCCGCCGCGCGGCACCGGCGGCAACATAGCAAGCTCTCTCCATAGCGTTACGGAGGAGTTTCGTGACCAAAAAAGCATTGAAGGACACTAGTCATACTAACGGCGCGCTATTTATATACACCAGTTGCCGGTGGCGGTACTCAGAGATCGGTGGTACGTCAGCGTGTTTTCGTTATCACTAGCGAGATGGCGCGAATGGCTCGAAGGGCGTAGAGTTACTGTATATGCTACCTTTAGGTAGCAGAGTTGCGCATAGGTCTGACTAGCAACCACAGCCATGCGGTGAAGTCGCACTCCGTTCTTGCAGGCGAAGTGCCTACTGTGTCGCTGATTAACATATCTGGTGTGTCGAAGACCGGAGATAAACATTGACTATTGATGACTAGTGTTATTTCAGTTCGCTGCAGCGGCAGCGTCGAGAAATAAGAAAATTGGCCCGATCGTCAGCTTCTCGGCAATGCATGGTTGCTAGCGGCGTTTGGAAGACAGATGCGCAACTCTGCTACCTAAAGGTATCATATACAGTAACTCTAGAAGGGCGTAGAGTGCCTCGATGCGCGCGCCCCCGCTTAGAGTGATGTCAGCTTTTGAAAGGGCAGGTGCCGCCTCCTCGGCCTTGGCGGCAGCGTGGCCGCCATGTTGAATCCCCCGCCCGGTCACTTGTGCGGGGCGCGCGTGCTGTTTTAGGGGCGAAGCTCCTCTTAGTCTAACCTTGTCACGTCTCCGTTGTCCGGCGTAACCACCTTTGCAAACTGCCCACTCCTTCGTCTTTGCAAACATCCCACTGCGACACATCACCGATCCTTTGCAAACTGCCCACTACGATCCATCACCGATCCATTACTTCACCGACCATAAAGCCGTTATAATGAAGGGGGAACGGAAGCCACCTTTGGAAACTGCCCACTACTTCGTCTTTGCAAACATCCCACTACGACCCATCACCGATCCATCACTTCACCGACCATAAAGCCGTTATAATGAAGGGGGAACGGAAGCCACGTCTAGCTACCACTTACGATTAATAAAATTCTTGTATGAATGTATAAACAGTGTTTGTCACGTCTTTGATGATGTACTGGGCTATCGCTTTGATTACTGCTGGGCGAAACCACCGAAGATTTCACGGTGTAACCATGATTGCTTCAGGAGCTTCGCCCAAGCTCTTCGTCATTCACCCGTGGATATGCTGTGACTTTTTTTAGGTCGGTGCTCGTTTCCCTCCAGTTTTATGCGCTCGCTACCGTCACCATGGCCGGGTGTTGCGCGCCGCAGTGCACCATTCATTCCAGAAACGCTGGGAGCTGTATCGTTTTAGAAAATACGAGGTTTCTTTTGTCAGTAAAAATCAAACGTGACAAGCGGCATCCGAAAAACACATTATGCACTTGAAGCGTAAGTTTCCGGCCGGTATTTAGAATGCACATGCAAGGATAACTTCTGCCGGTGTTAACTTTGCGTAATAAATGGAGAAACTGATATCAGCTACATGCTTAAAATGCTTTAGTTCACGTGTGCACGAATCCTGCATTTTTCTTCGCAAACATTCTTTACCGCACTTGGTTGGTCCTGTATCTGCCTTTGATTTTTGCTTTCGCTATTTTTGTGATTTGAAATGTATCATGGAATATATTATGCGTGTTTGTCTACAGATCAGATAATTCGTTTTTCCTAATAATAGTTATTTGTGAGAATTTACGTCCGAAGAACCCCGATATGATTATGAGAGGTGCCGTATATAGTGGAAGGCTCCCGAAATTTCGACCATCTGTTCTTTAACGTGCACCTAAATCTAAGTACGCGGGCCTCTGTCATTTCACCTCCATCGAAATGGGGCCGCTGCGACCGGGATTCGATCCCGCAACCTTCGGGTCACCAGTCAAGCACCATAACTAAAACAACGGCGGGTTCTTGTTTTTATATTCCTTTCCGTGTTTCAAGTACGCCTTCTGTGCTGGTCTGATGCCCATGTATGTATGTGTGCAGTTAAATGTTTTTTATCCTTCCCTGTTTCTGTGTTTCAAGGTTACATTTTCGTCCTGTCTTAAATAATTACGCAGTTCCTGTTTTTGTAATCATTTACGATCGCTGTGAATCGACTAGTGACAGTGGTGTTTTATTGTGCCATTTCCATTTTATTTGTGTAATTGCTTCTGTCAGCGCAGCTATAATGCGCACAAATGAATGGCCTGTACACGGGATATTAACACACACACACACACACACACACACACACACACACACACACACACACACACACACCACACACACACACATTCAGTATCTTATTTCTTTGAGCAAACATAATTTATTTATTAATAATGTAAGCCCTGAAGGCTCATACAGGAATGCGCATACAAACAGTTCTCGCGAAGCGTCTATACAAAGAAGACGCATGAAAACAACAAGAAGATGGGGAAGCATTGTGTACAGTAGACACGCTATGTCAGTAAAAAATTACACCATCTCCCGCTAAATGGGACCATGAGGCGATGCGAAGCCGGAGCACTTGCACGATCGCGTTCCGTTGGCGTTCGTTCGGCATGCTACCGACCTCGCGTCGTGGAACGCGAAGAGGGACGCTACACGCGTCGTATCTTCCATCTAGCCTGGCCGTTAATTCTCACAGGGCGAGCGGGCAACGCGGTGGACAGGCGGGCGAGAGGGGGGCAGCGTAGGAAAGGAGAGAGAAGCGGAGGGGACGCGCATGCGCTCGAGCTCATCGCGGCGTTGCGCAGGAGAGAATTTCGGCATGTCTAGCCAACGCCACCTAGACAAACTTCGTCAAGGCCGGGAAGCTAAACTCCATTTGTCGCGTGACGTCAGAGGTAGTGGGCTGACTTTTTTCAGTGGGCCGCTCTTGCTCGGCGGACGCTAGCACCCATGCATCACTACAGGGCTGCGACGCTGGTTGCGTTGTGCGCTGTGCTTGGTGGCGGATCATCGCCTACGCCCGCGTTCGGCGGCGCGTTCGCATCGGCGTTTTGGTCACTTCAGCATTACTAGTTTTCGAAGCTGGACGTGTATCGAATCTCTCACGCGCTGGCTGCCATCCGATGCCGAGTTAAGTTGAAAGCAGTGCGAGAAACGCTAATGCTGCGTTACTTTGAGTGCCGTCGGTTCCTTCGAAGCTGTGATGTGTGCTGCTTGTGTTTGTGCGCGTGTTGGTCGTTGAGTGACTAGGCTGAGATGCCAGTGAAGTGTTGTGTTCTACATTGTTGTGGCAACTACGACTCGAGGCCCAAGGTACACGTATTTGGATTTCCAACCGATGAAGACACGCGGAGGGCATAAATAGGTGTTAACCCAAAGGATAATTTCAGTTCGACAAAGCATTCAAAGGTAAATACACACCTTCTCTTTTGATTTTCTTGTATTCCGTTTCATGTAGTATGACGGTATTACGTTTCGTTTTTGTCACATGCGTGCGTTTCGCAGTATGTTAGGGTGAACTGCAGAAACGCGAATCGTAAAGTTGTCACTCTCTTGTCACTTGCAGGTGTGCGAAAAACACTTCAGTCCGGACGATATTCTACGAGAAGTTTGCAATAAACAAGGCACAAAAGCGGAACGAGATGTGTATGCTTATTTATGTACTTTGAAGCATGCGTTGTTTTTCATTATTAGAACATTTGGCACGCAAATAACGAGGGTTCCATTCGAATATAAAAGTCGCCACATGTCACGCACTGTGGGAGTTGATGTAATGCGTAGCAGTCAGCAAGGATCTGCGTATATCGCATTATTTGTCTGTGAGGCAAACGAAGGCCTTCATGTCATAACAACGGGTTCACTATTGAATGTTTGTTGTGCATTCATGCATGTACATTTCGTTAAATACCATGCTATAGAACTTACATTCTCGTGTATACAATACATGGCTGCTCATTTATATTCGTCACGCACCTATTTCACGTCCTACCGCTTTTGGTATAAATCCGGTTAGCGAAACAGCCGGAAGTTTACTTTGACAATGTCATATAACTCATGCCTTAATTGACAAACATGTCATGATTTGCATGCTAAGACCTGTCACTTATGCTCCTCATACAGCCACGTCACGGCATACCAGTTTTGATACACATCTTGCTAGCCAAACGGTTGCGAGCCCACCATGAGCGTGGCATGCAAGTCATGCCGCACGTGGCATGAATGTCATGATTTTTACGTTACAACCTGTCATTTATGTTCGTCATATAACCATGTAACGCTATGCCAATTTTTGTATACATACATTTAATGAAACGGCAGCGAGCGCTCCAAGAGTGTGTCATGTAAATCAAGCCTTACATGACATGCATGTCATAATTTACATGTTACAGCCTATGAGTCCTGTTTGCAATACACTCCTGTTCCGCCATACCGATTTCGGTGTATATTAAATGAACTAAACGGCCGCTAAAGCACGCATACCGTAGCTCACGCAGGAAGAGCGTCAGCCCACTAGTGACACGTCACTCGAACAGCTTCCAGGCCTTGACGAAGTTTGTCTAGGTGGCGTTGGTCTAGCCCGCGTTTCAGAGGAAGAGTGGAAAGGGGGAGGGGAGAGGGAAAGTGGAGAGGGGAAGGGGAGAGGGAAAGTGGAGATGTGAGGGGAGAGGGTGAGTGGAGAGGAGGTGTGTGGAGAGGGTATGCGCATGCGCAGTACGGGTGCTCACGCCGCACACCACCACCACCACCGGATTGAGCTCCGCCTTAAAGGGGTGGTGCCACCAAATTTGTGGCTTGCGCATTCCTTGCTGTAAACGTTTCCTATAGCTACAGGAAGCATGATGCACACACCAAGATTCATGTATTCTCGCTAAATATTGTAATATAGCCTTTTGATGTGGACAACTTTCGGTTTCGGTTTCTGGGCGCCGTAGTTGGGCAGTGACGTAGAAGTGTAGGAGGCGTGGTCACGTGACCACACAAAACTGTGACGCACTTAGCCAGGAAGCGATCGAAAGTCGGCGAGTGATGTAGCAACCGATGCTTTGCCGGTACTATAGTGGTACTATAGTGAATTAGAATATATTTTAGTTCACTACAGCCGGTACGTACGTTGCGGAAGCGGCGGAGGTCCGGAGGTCACTCAGGTTACTACAGCAGATTTGGTGTGACGTCACTACAACTTTCGTTGACCATCCTACAGATCTACGTCAGTGTTGGCGCGCTAGCGATGGGTTTCGACCGGGAGAATGGGCATTTAGGTACACTTTGGAAGTGAATTAAAATATATTCTAAACGTTTGCTGTGTCCGACCCTTCGTGTGGGATGCCCTTGCATACAGAGGAAACCAACAGGCTTGTTATAGCCTCGAAATTGCCTCGATGGCACCACCCCTTTAAGATACTTCGCATCTAAAATTACACCATCTCCTGCTAAAGGGGACCATGAGGCGATGCGAAGCCGGAGCACTTGCACGATCGCGTTCTGCTGGTGTTGGTTGGCCATGCTACCGACCTCTCGTCGTGGAAAGTGAAGAGGAACGCTACGCTCGTCGTGTCTTCCCTCTAGCCTGGCCGTTAATTCTCACAGGGTGAGCGGGGAACGTGGTCGAAAGGCGCCCGAGAGGGAGGAAGCGTAGGAGAGGAGAGAGAGGGGAAGGGAACGCACATGCGTTGCTGCTCATCGCGGCGTTGCGCAGGAGAGAATGAGGCGCGCGAGAGGGTGGAATGGAGAGAATGTGTGTGAAGAGGGTTTTGCATGCGCAGTAAGGGTGGTCACGCCGCACACCACCACCACCGCCATAAGATGCTTCGGATCTAAATTACAAGAAACAAAGTCAAGTTGTACAATGAGTGCGTCATGGAAAACCAGTTAATGAAATAAAAGCTCACAGGCTCCCTTATGCGTTCGCATAAGACGGCTCGAAAGCGAAAGCCATCTTCTCAGTTTTTTGCGCACAAACCGTGGTTTTGTATTGCCTCCAAGATCGGAGGCACCTGATCTGGTTTTGCACTGCCTCCGTGATCTGTCCACTTTTGACCAAGCTACGATGTCATGTGATAACGGCATCATATGACGTCACGCCGAAATTTGTGAAGCCATGATGACGTCAATTGGTGACGTCATCACGTGACGATGATTTTTTCCATCCCTCGTCCTCGACGTCGTGGTACGCTGACGCCGTAGACGCGGGACGCCGACGGTCAAATTTCGCGTTTGATGAGGCATTTAAGGCTTTCGCCTTAAAAATACGTCCGCCACGGTAGTACAGTGGTGACGGAGCTCGGCTGCTGACCCGAAAGTCACGGGTTCGATCCCGGCCGTGGCGGTCGCATTTAGGTGGCGGCGAAATGCCAGAGGCCCGTGTACTGTGCGATTTTTAGTGCAGGTTAGGGAACACCAGATGGTCAAAATTCATGGAGCCCTCCACTACGGCGTGCCTCATAATCATATCATGGTTCTGGCAAGTAAAACCCCAGATATTATTATTAATAAAAGAGACAAATAAACGACGCCGTGCATCTGCCGCACAAAGCGTAAAACAGTATTGGAAACACTCAATAATATGTGCATGCAATTGGGCATGCGAGAAAACCTGCAGATGCAGGAAAAGAAACTGCAGACACAAAAAGAAGAAGGAAAAACTCACTGATACTGCGCGCATGCAAAGCTTTACGGCATACTACTCAACACCGTATTCATCGTTTTGATAAGGACTCAAGGTGCAACTCGAGTGCCGATACAGTAGCGGCTACAGATTGGCAGCAAGAAATGTCAGCAATAATAATGATAAAGAAGCTTTCGTTTCATTTTAGCAGGATATTCGCACCATATTGCCCCTCGGCCCTTTATTCTGTGTACAATATGTATGGTGCCAGTTATAATAAACGAGTAAATTGTTTGCAAACTTAGCAAAATGAGCCACCTTAGTCGCGCTTAGGTAGCTTCGCAACACTAAATTGTGTGTGTTCAGATACATATACTGTTGCTGCTGCTGACATGTATACAAATACTTTAAACGATTGTTTGTGTATTTGGAATGCAGAGCTTACGAGAAAATTAAGTAAGGCTTTAGACTTTGTCGTTTCCGGCGTAAGGAAGAGGATTGGTTTTCAGCATAACAGAGCCTACATCTACCTCTAGCGCATAGCACATGCACAGGCCGTCAGCTTACATGAATTACATGCTTCCTTAATAAACATTTAGGCAACAACAGCAATAAAAGCTGCCCAAGCTTCAAAAAAGAAAAGAAAAAGAGAAAGCTCACTTGCGTGCACTTATTTCGGGACCTATCCGCGCACCGCAAGCGCTTTGTGTAACGCGTTTCGCATGCGGCCGAGCGGCGGCGGGATTCGCAATGGCGGCCGTCGTAGCAAACGACGCGCCTGTCCTCACCCTCAGCGGAGCGCGCGGGTGTCAAGGCACCCTAGAAGGGTGCGCTTTAAAGGTAGTCTCCCCACGCGTTGAGACAAGCGTGCGCCTCTACAGGGCGTAGTCGCCCGTGCGCGCGCGCTTATCTTGTGCGTCTCGCGCTTTGACCGCAAATTTGCGTTGTTGAAGTTACAGAGAGCACGAGGTCACTTCGCTCACTGCAGCGGCCGCTTTTGCGAAAGGGGCGCGCCGCTCCCAAACAAATAAGTTACAACTGTGACAGTTCGCGCTCATCCTGTGTATACTTGTGCGTTCGTTTCGTGCGTCCTCCTTTATATTTGACCAGCGCGCTTGAACTGTCGACCGGTGACAGTTGTCATTTCGCGCTCATCCTGTGTATGTTCGTTCCACGCGTCGCTTCTGCTTGAGCGGCGCGTTGCAAGTTTCGAGCTGCTTGCCGTTCTTCGCCTGGCATTACAACTTGTTGCTATAGCATTCATTCCTTCGCCCTCGGGGCGAAACAATGCACAACGAACGCTCAACTACCTCTGTGAAGACATGTTTTACTTTCGTTGTTGATGCAATTCCTATGACAGAGGGATCAGCCACGTTATTCTTATTTTACTCAGCACAGGTTCGTCCAGTACGTCGCTCTGTCTATAATGGCTTGATTGTTGTGACCTTCACGGTCACAACCATGCAACAATAAATATGAAAATAACAAAACAAACAATATATCGATACTTGGAGAATATATGGGCTCTTTAAAGGGAAACATTTTCATTTGAATTCTAAGCTTGATAAAGCATTGCAATTCAAAATGGGCGCTCTTTATTCGAAGACACATCAAACCTAGTACAAAGATCGAAGACCATGCTAATGTCATTGTGGAATAGCGTTTTCCGTCTAACCTTCATTGTGTAAAAATGCGCGTCTTCTATCTCATGTTCAGTGGGGAAAATGAGGGCTACTAACCCTGTCCAAAACATTCAAGTGGAATCTTTATTTCAGGCTAAAACAAATGCGAGTTCCGCAAGGTTTCAGTCTTTAAAAAACACCATATGGAGAGGTTTCGTGTTGTTTTTTTTCCATTCAATTGAAGCTATATCCTCCATAAACCTGGCTTCCTGCCTAAACGACACCCCAAGGTAACCTCGGGGTGTCTCCAGACAAGCACCAACACGAGGTCCTGGTCACCATTTTCGGTTTTGGTGACGTCTGCTCTAGGCGCAAGTTTTAGACCCAAAACGATAGTTGGGAAGTTAGCCTCGCGACAAAAAGGTTTGTTCGCCTAAAAATGCAAATTTTGACCGCAAAAAAAAAGCAGTTTCCCGCCAACTTCGCTACTTATAAACTTTGAACGCACCTATCGGAAAAACGGTTCACGGCTGGGTCACAGAGCTTTTTCCCCATCAAAGACCAAGTGAAATAGAATCTTTACTTCCCTTTGATGTCGATGAACTTTTTAGGCAAGAAGTAACAGGCATGGTAAACAGCTCAAAATACCTGTATTTCACGAATTATTCCTGTAGGTCAGATATACTGACCATAATAAAACTTGGTAAATATTGACACTGCTTTGTGCGTATTAGTTTTAAGAACTTTCGTGAATTCCGCGCACACTGTTATACTTCAAAATTGCGCATAAACGTATGTGCTTTACGAAACAATTATTTTGAGCAACCTGTATTCTTTTTGCAGCGCCTCGTTAATGCGGAGGCCGCTAGGCTGAGTTGGACACATTTGGCGTATTTTAACTTGTAAGTAACAAAAATAATTCAACGCTTTTTTCGGCGCATAACGGTAGACAACGCACTTGACATCAATCAAAGATTTAAAAAGTAATAAATGGCGTTTTGGACAAAACTATTTTAAAGCTCCCGCGCTCTTGGTAAGCCGATAGGCTTCAGATAGGTTTTTAGGCATAACAGTGGGCGCGAAATCCACGAAATTTGCTTAAAAACAAAGCGCATATATCAAAATCAATACGTACCGAATGAAATTACAGCGAAACACTCTAGTGCTAGGATGGAAGATAACTTATGTAGACAATATTAATGGTGGGAACACGACCGACACAACCATCATGTTGTGCCGGAGCAGTCAGACGAGCGCTAAGGCAGCCGCCTTGAATATAATGTCGCAGTTTGTTTTTCCATAAAAAATTATTATTGCTGCAGTTGCATGCGCTCGTCTGTGAGCATAAGAAGAAAAGACTCTACAGCCAAGATAATTTTTTACAGCGAAGCTGTTTAAAGCAGCCGTAAAATGTTTGGTGCCTAGACATGTCTAAAAAACCGTGATTGTCATGCCGTGATGCAGCCTTAAACAGCGACAGCCTCCGCGCACGCTCGGGCCTGGAGCACCAACTCTGGGCCATCAAGCGAGCCCAGGAAGCCGTCAAAGGCCAACAACCCTTGGCCGAAGCCTAGGCGGTATCCGCGCCCGTCCCACCATTCGCAGGGCACTCAATAAAGCTATTTGATCTGATCATGAACTGGTATGTGCCACAAAAATTAGGCAAATTCCATCACTCACTGATGGTCCACTACAAATGAAGAATGCAAAAGACAAGCGGCATACATCATCTTAGAGTTCTGGACAGACATAACCAGTAAATGAGAAAACCTTTTATAAACCATCGAGGTTCACCCAGTGATAAACACCGTAGTAACACGCTTCAGCTTCGCTGAAGCGTTTGTACAGAGTGATTCAGTGGTACGTACAACCAGACAATACTGCCACACGCGCGCATTTCAATTTTTTTATGTTACCGGCCAATTACACGTGTAACTACTGCGTTGCCCAAACTGCGCCCAAATAACTGGGAAACTTCCGCATTATTTTAGAACTTTCCGATGAGATTACGAGCACAACGCGAACATTAGTGCTAATTGTCGGACGTAGCGGCAACTAGTGATAATCCTGAAATCTTCGATGGCACATGTGTAAATGGCGAGACGCGCTTTACCACTTGTCAGATTATCGACGGCCGACGCTCTGATCGACGCTATCAGTATAGAGCGTGTTGTGCTTGTACTTTGACTTTTTGTTTCCCGGGCACCAGTTCGCCCAAATAAAGAATTTCGTCTTGGACACCTCGACTACTACATTCGTCAACGTGATGACAACGTGACAATACTAAAGAATGGCAGAAGACCCGAGAAGTACCCGAAGCGATGAAAGGGCAACGCAAACGACGACGTGCCCGTAGATCTGTGGGTGGTGTGAACGCTCGGCTTCAGCGCGACTTTCTGTCTCTGGAGTTTGGGCATCCGTCTCCTGTCTATGAATGCATGTGGTTTCACTCGAACCTCTCTGCGCTGACAAACAACCAGGGGTGCAGCCAGAAATTTCTTTCAGGGGGGAGGGGCTCAACCATACTTCATGTGTGTTCATGCGTGCGTTTGTGTGTGTGCGTGTATATATACGAAAAGAAAATTTTGGAAGAGGGTGTGAACCCCCCCCCCCTTTGGCTACGCCCCTGGAAACTACCTAGAGACAAGCTATCATAACCTAGCTAAATCCTAGCAACAACCTAGACGCAATCAGATTAGCCTTCAGAATCATTCAGCTTCGCCGTTTCAAGACTTAGGCGCCCTTGTGCAAGCTTCGCCTTTCTTTAGTTTTTAATTAAACCTAGCCCAATGTTTCGAGGCCCATTCGGCCTCTTCTTCAGGGGGTGACTTTCCGGCAGGCTCCGCAGCTAGCCATTTTTAACAGTTCATGTCCCTTTCCAGAGTCTTCTTTCTGCCGCCGTTGTCAGTGCGTTGACTTCTCCGCTGATATTGAAGGCGGTGTACATATATGCTCGATAGCGACCCCGTTTACCTGTTGTAGTTTCCCGGCGTCATCTGTATGTGCCACTATTCTAAGCATTGTCTTCTTGTGAGGCTGCCTTCACTTTCAATGAGCCGGGCGCCGTCCACGTTCATGCGATAGCCCAGCTTCTGACTGTTCTACGAGAGCGTGACGTTCAGTGTTGAATATGTACATACATCGTTTCTGTGCTAGCGTATTCTTGCTGGAAAATGTTTCGTCTCGTTGATGTGACTTGTTAATCAGTACAGGTACATTTGTAAACTAGCCCTAGAGAATCTTGCTTTTAGCGGCGGGTATTTGGTCGCGGAAGGAGTCTTCCAAGTGTTAAAGGGACCCTGAAACGGTTTTGACGATTTTATACGAACACATTGGGCCGGTAGAGCAAATCCTAAGGATCATTTAGAGACCAATTTAAGCTCTGTGCGTAAACTGTGTAATTTATTACAAGGCTTTAACGCTGCGAATCGCCACCGATCACAGCGGCTCAGCCAAACGCGTTTTCAAACCGGCCACTTCCAGTGCGCGTTGTCTTGGAAGCGCGACGTCATGAAGGCGTAGATCTGATTGGAGATGTCCAGTCCACGTCACTTAACCTCCTGTGGGCAGCGAGCGTCGTCTACCTGTGTTACAACGTGCTCCGTGTTGAGGTGAGCTGAGCGACAGTGCTTATCTCGAGGTTTCTTTTCTTGGACGCAATGAATTGTCCTAGCCGTGTTGTGTACCACATATCTAGCAATTGATGACTTGTAACGCTGCGACATCGTGCAATGTTTGTGAGGCATCTGGCGAGTGGAATCCCTTCAGCTCGTCGCTGCAATGAGCGTCGTGCTCTCGCTATCTTTTCAACAACACGGTCCGCGTGTCTGCGCCTGTAACTTCACTCCTGAAGACACAACCACAATGTCTGAGTTTACGCTTATCGGTGATCGTTCTCGAATTCTTTTTCTTTGTCAGCATGCTTTTGCAGGTTGTCGCCGTACAGGAGAATAAAATGAGATCGGCTGGTAGTGTGGCGTCAACTGTCGGAGCAGATATCAACCACTCCGCGAGCTTCGTCCATGTTGCCAGACGGTGTGCTGCCGGGCACACTGGGCCTCCGAGATTGCGCGCAACCTCTCGGCGCGCAATATCGGAGGCCATGACTGGGCGAAGCTCAAACCTTCGTGTGCGCTCATGAGAGCGCTGCGATCGCCGGCGATGCTAGCGTGTCCTGTGAGTTGAGGGTGCAAGGCAGTGGTGATATCATTGTCCGTAGCGGCCTTGGTGCACGCTGCGTCGCTTAATTTCTAGTGCGAATAATTTGGGGATGCTGTTGCCTAAACGCTGACAAAACTTCAGAAAACTGTTTCAGGGTCCCCTTAATGTGGGATTGTGCGCCACCCGGATGGGTACCCTATTTCCCCAACATCATTGCCAGTTCCTCGCCGGTTCTGCGGACGTACGGGATGATGATGATAAAGGGTTACAGGGGGGAGTTGGCATTGCTGGCGGCAGTCGTTTCAGCGACGGGTACGAGGCGCGAGTTATTCTGGTGGCCGCGGCATTGGTATGCACGGCGGATGAAACTCTTCGTGTACCCATTGCTCAAGAGTCCGGTAGTGACCACTTCTCCTTCGCTTTGTTCGGTCCTCTACGGAGTTGCAGATGACCTTTTGCGCGGGTGAAGAGCGTCGTGACGACCGATTCTTTGTGGAAGGTGAGGTGGTTAGTGTTAAAAAGTAAATATCGGCCGCTGTGCGTCGGATTTAGGTAGACCGAAAAGCTCAAACGCCCTTCCACCCATCCCACTAGCCAGGGGCGTAGCCAAGGGGGGGGGGGGGGGGGGGTTGGGGGGTTCAAACCCCCCCCCGAAATTTTTCAATTTTGCTTGCGTATATAGGCATGCACACATACAAACGCACGCACGAACATACATAAAGTATGGTTGAACCCCCCCCACCCCCCCGAAAAAAATTTCTGGCTACGCCCCTGCCACTAGCATGACAAGGAAAGGAAGAAGGTTGTCTTTTTCATTTTGCATGGTAAATTGAATGGAATGACCGCCTCGATTAACCACAGCTCTGACAAATCTATCGGCATATTTTCAAGTCACATTAAGAAGAGGCGGCGTCCGCGTCAACGATTTCGACCAAATACTGTGCTCACCTGGATAAAGGGTGTCCTCACCCGGTTCCCGGGGGAAGCGGTGCTAACCTCGAGGCAGCCCAATTCAGACAGAAGCGCTGCGCCATATGGCGTCGCATGAAACATCGGGTTGGAGGCGTTTTCAAACGCAGTATTGTAAAAAGCCTGAATTACACCGTCCTTTTCGCGGATGCCTTGGTTTAACTTTTACTTCACCTTTTTTCACCTTTTTTGGCAGCCACGTGAGCGCGTCCGCGCTGGTACCGGAGCGGCGATTAGCGTAGCTATCTTTAATCAGACGTCAGTGTTTCTGCAATACGCCTCCTACACTAGTCGCGTTCGTCCGCTGTATCATGACGTAAGAGATCGCCGAAGTGACATTTTCTGTTGCTCTTTGGACTCGCCATGGGTCGGACGCCTGTCGTGTGTTTCAAAGAAGAACAGTATCAGTACGAGGAGCGTCGGCGCGCCCACCAGCACAAGTGCGCGCGTCACCGTAGAGCAAATTCCACCGACGACAATCGTGCAAGTGAAGCCAAACGCACGCGCAACGCCTCGCCGTCGGAACGCTTGCCTATCTTTGCTGTTCTTCACACTTCGCAAACTGTTGGCAGGGCTTTAATATTTTTATTAGCAAGTATAACTTGCCTGAAGCTATAAATTCCTGAAATACAACTATTTCGTGTCATTTACCATGTGTGTCATTTTTTCCTGAAAATTTCTGTGGGAGCAAAAACAAATAAAATACTCAGCGGATTTCATGTCAATTGGTCATTGATGGGAAGAACTCTCTCAGCCAAGGCATGCACCGTTTTCGCTCTAGGTGCGCTCAAAGTTAAGAAATTGCAAAATTTGCAGGAAAGGTTTTTTGTGGCCAAAACTTGCATATTCAAGGCTAACAATTTTTTTCGCTAAACTAGCTTCTCAATTATTCTTCTGGATCAAAAGTTTACGCCTTGAATAAGTTTCTTCAAGTTCCGAAATGATGACCAAGGCCTCCTATTCTGTTGTGGACACATTTCGGTTTAGAGCACCGCACGGGCTCGGGCCTACCCGAAGACCCGGGCCCGGCCCGGTAGTTTTCATGGCGGGCCCAGGCCGGGCTCAGGTCTAAAGCTCTCGTCTTAGGGTCGTTCCTGGGTTTGAAATGGCGGGCTCGGGTCGGCCGGGCGTCTACATTACTCAGTTCTTAAGATTGTTCCACATACGCTGTGCGTACACACATGTTTCACATATTTCCTTTACAAAAATGCTGTTTCTAGGGGCAAGCTATTTGGAGTTTTATAAGGGACGAATACTGAAGAACTTTTGCGTCTTGCGGATGCGGCTACTTGAGCTATGTGAAATGGGCCAGCTAAAGGTAAATCGACCTGGCGCTTTTATAGTTAACACCTCGCTATTTTGTGCTTTCGTTGCTTTTGTTGTTATTTCAGATCCCAAACGTTATCTTCTAATAGTCGTAATAAAGGTATATAATAAGTTTATACTGTGACTTATCATAGCAAGAGCGAGCACAGAGCTCCAAAGCATGGAAACGTTTTTGAAAGTTCCAGTCGTTCACTAAAACTAAAGATCTGCGCGGAGTCTCGTTACATAAAATCACTATAAATACAGATTCCTTTTCCGTGCCCCCGTCACTGCTCTTAGTGGCCATGTGACGCGAGATGGACAGGCCCAGCCTGCTTTGTCGGCACACATTATTAACGAGTGAGCTTTGGTCTTATTCGCTATATGGCGCGAGAGTTACACGATACTGCCACAGCAATGTTGGAATGTGCAGGAACGGTATAGGTCCATTAAAAAAGGCATGGAGCAAAGTATATTCGCCTGACGGTATTTCTGGCTTCAAAAGAATGTTCCAGTGGCTTAGCTCGGCTATGCCAGGATAACGTAGCGTGAGCAAAGGTTCAGCTGGTTGTTCTTAGCTTTCCTGATTGTCTAGGATTAGCTTGATTATCATGCTTACTGCTGCTCCAATCACACACACATGCTATACATATTACGTGGCACATGTATATTTATTTTGCCACGTTGAGCAGCATTTGCGCTCTCGTTCTCCATGGCTAAACCACACTGGCAAACGCCAGTCAGAGGCGCTATCAAGCGGCTCCAGCGCAGTGTTAGACGGCGACTGCACAGCGAAGGCGAATAGCTGCGCGCGCGCCGGCGCCAGTACGTCTACCTCGGCTACGACGTCACTCCTCTGGAAAGCGCAGACCGGCGGCAGCAAGTCGCGCGCGGCAGCGGCGGAGTGCGCGGGAGGTGCTGGCTCTGATGCGCCAGCTGTGTGAAATCACTGATCCTCGCGCATGCGCAGCAAGGCTCTTGAGGAGCCACGCAAAACTGGCTCGGCTAGGCCAGAGTAGCTAACGCTGCAAAATGCAACTACGGATTCCGTGCTGGGAGATGACCCCTTACCTCGAACCATATGCCTCTAACGAGTAAGCGTCGAGAAGCTTATTCGTGCCTTTATCACTAAACTAGAACGAACCCCGAAAATAGATCAAACTCTCTTCGTCCACCTCCTGCCAGTCTTACCCGCGTAGTCGAATGACCACCTTCAATTGGTACAACATCGTTAGGAATGCATACACCATTATAATATGAAAAACTTAGAAGTACTTGTTGCTGGGCTAGTTGGTTCATCGTAATGAGGGAAAAAAACTAGACGCCTAAAACACCGTAAGAAGAACGAAGAAGCACAGGCAAAGAGCGGCACTCGCAACTGGTTTATTCTCAGAAGAAACGCAGAAAATGTATATGCCGCGCCACACATGCGCATACTCCACTGCATCAGCTAGTCACTACAGATAAAAAAAAATACACGAGGTCAATAGAAAGGCATATCTAATCAAGCCACGACGAGCAAAATTCGAACTCAGACATGCGCAGAACCACTGATGCGTCACTTACACACAAGTCGCCTTTCTTCTTTATCCAAAAATCTTCCATTAACTCCCGGGCCAGAGCATCTGAGCTTTTCGCAACAACGGAAACGCTTGAAAACCTAGCCTCACAAGAACAGGAATGGCAATGTGCAGGCAAATATGCTGCCGAATTATTTCGAAGTGACAGCTCATGTTCCCTAACTCTGACGTTCAAAAAAGTGCAAAGTACAATCCCTATGTAACATACGCGTCGGAAACCTGCAAGCAGAAGGCCTCAAAGAGGATTTTCATAGACGATACTGAAGAGTTGCACGACGTGCGGGAACCAGAGAAATGAAGGGATGAGCTGGACGGCTATGCCCATTCTGCAGAGGTCCGCAAGGACATCCGCGATTCGCTGCGATGATGGAAGTTGAGAACAACGAGCGCCGACACCTTCAGAATTCGCAAGGCAGATTTTGTGCGCCCTTGCGGCTAGCACAAGCAGTGCAGGAAATTTTAGCGCGATAGAATATGTGATGCAACAGCGTGTGGCGTGCTTAAAGTCAGAATCTTTCGATAATTAGATTGTTAGCTTTATTTGGCCAGAATAGGCTGTGAACATTGGTCGTCAAATTCACTCATGAGTCGAGTCACTCAGACTCATATCGGGCCATGATTCTGAGTGTGTTCAGGTGAGTAATATTTCGGTGAGTTTGAGTCTGAGTTAGTCCGGTTGAAGAAAATATTAGTCTGAGTTCGAGTGAGTCCAGTTGAGGAAAATGTTGGTCTGTCTGAGTACGAGTGAGCTCTAAGCGCAAAATATATTTTTGAGTGAGTCTGAGTGAGCTCCACCTTTTGTTGCCGACTTATGGCCCTGTCTACTCATCTCCAGCATTACTATCAGCCTTATATCGGCTTATGTTTATATTGAAGTCTATACACTTATCTCAGCACACTAGCATTCATGCGCCACCTCAAAGTTTATTGATCAGAGGCGGAAGTTAGAGAAAGGGGTGCCATGACCTCCCCCGCAAGCTCTTTCATGGGACGTTCTTGATAATGATATCTTGTGTGAGTCGCGTATTTCATAAATATGTCCTTACTGGATTTATATATGATAATGGTGATATATGATATATGATGATATTTCGTATATAAAACTACAAATTGGCGTTCCAAAGCATTGACACCATGATCCATAAAGCTAATTTTACGCCAACGGACTCATGAGTCTACTCACGCAGGCTCACTCAGACTCAAGTGAAGCGGTGAGTCTGAGTTAGAGTGAGTCCGGTTGAGTAATATGCTGGTGAATTTGAATCTGCGAGAGTCCGGTTCAGAAAAAGTTTAGTGAGCCTGAGTCCGAGTGAGTCCGGTTGAGGAAACCTTTTGTGAGTCTGAGTCCGAGTGAGCCCTCACAGCAAAATATATTTCTTGAGTGAGTCTGAGTGAGCTCCAATTTTTTGCCGACCTATGCCTGTGAACAAAATAAGATCTAAACAGGGTTCCGCGTTTTCGGAGTTTACGTTTCTTGAAATTCGGAGCGTGTTTATCGGTCTTTATTTTTTGGGAGGAAATTCGGCGTTTATCGGAGTGTATTTCACGTAAATCTCCAATTCACTAAAATTCGTTGTTTATTTTGCATTATAAGTTGTTGCAGTGTGTTCGTATTAATTTTATTTCCAATTTTAATGTTGCTGATAATCTTGTTTCTCCATCTCTCCATCCTTTCATTTTTACTCATTTCCTGCTAATTTACCCTTCTAATAAGGCGGTTGATGGGCACTGCTGCAAACTCGCGAAAGTGTATTTTGGGGGGAAGGGAGGCAGGAGCTAGTCAAGCTGCTTTTCAGCTTTTTCTCCTAGCCTGCCTCAGCTTCCTGATGAAAAAATCACAGTTTCGCCGCAAGGGCGAAGCAATGAATGCGATAGCAATAAACTAATGCTATACGAAGTGAGGCTCGCCAATGGATACTCTCAGTTTGAACAGCGCTCCTGTTGCAAAGGCGGCCGAAGCAGCGAAGGATAGCGTGCTTCAAGTGTCGAGCTGTGACACTTGATAGTTCGCGCTCATCTTCTGTTTGTTCGTTTAGCGGCGTCTCTTGAGCTCGAGTGACTTTCGTACGCTCTGTAACATGAGCGCGGACATCACGGTGAAAGCTTTTTGAAACATCCCTCTTCCCCTCACCACGAGAAAACCGCGCGAGCAGACAGCGGAAGGCCAAGGTTCTCCCTGCGCAAATGTAAGAAGAAGCGAGCGAGCTCGCCGACGACTTTTAAATGCACCCGTCGCGCTCCTAGCGCCATCTCGCTGGTAATGAAGAAACTCTTATAAGCGCCGGCCGTCTCTGAGTCCGTCCAGCGGTAAAGGGTGTGTATATAACGCTCGCCGTTAGCTACGTGGAGGACCTGCGCTCCGTGGCGTAGTGGTTAGCGCCACTCGCTGCGGAGCAGAGGTCCCTGGTTCGATTCCGCGCTTCGGAAGCATTTTTCTGAATTACATTT
Organism: Rhipicephalus sanguineus; assembly: GCF_013339695.2. Lineage (NCBI taxonomy): Eukaryota > Metazoa > Arthropoda > Arachnida > Ixodida > Ixodidae > Rhipicephalus > Rhipicephalus sanguineus. Next base: position 67,969,204 of record NC_051184.2, on the reverse strand, counting down.
CTTTCGGGATTTTATATATACAGGGTGTCCCAGCTATCTTTAGCCTAGGGTTTAAAAATACAATATTAGAGGCAGGCGAGTGAAATCACTTGCAAATTACTGACAGCCACCTTGCGCACTACAGACAAATTTTTTGTTTGGTAATTAACTAATTTGTTAAATAGGTATATTTATCAAATTGCTAAATATTGACTGTAGGCAAGAAAGGCGGCTTGCAAAGTTCGAGAGCGTCTTCAGAAGCCCCAATTTCATTATTTTCGATAAAGAAAGTTTCACGCGTACCATTTTTTCCAAGCGGGGAAGAAAGCCCGCGAAATACAAAAAGAACCACGTGACTAGCGCATTCGCCCGCCGCGAGAATGCTGCCCTCAGCTATGGTTCGAACGAACGAAATCAGCTGCGGCCGCGACTAGGCGGCTCCGTTGCACCGGTATAGGCTGATAAGTTGACGGTGGTTTCTTGACCCGCGCTCGCTGCAACTTGCACCGTCACACGCGCCAACTGGCTGACGCGGGCCAAAAAAACCACCGTCGAGTTATCGGCCTACCGCTGCAACGGAGCCGGCGAGTCGCGGCCGCAGCTGATTTTGTTCGCTCGTACCACGGCTGAGGGCAGCATTCTCGCGGCGAGCGAATGCGCTAGTCAGGTGGTTCTTTTTGTATTTGCGGGCTTTCTTTGCAGCTTGGAAAAAATGGTATACGTGAGACTTTCTTTAGTGCAAATAATAGAATCGGGGTTTATGAAGACGCACTCGAACTTTGCAAGCCACCTTTCCTGCTTGCAGTCAATATTTATCAATTTAATTAAATAATCCTAATTAACTAGTTAGTTAATTACCAAACGAAAAATTGTCTCTAGTGTCCAAGGTGACTCAGCAATTTGCAAGTGATTTCACTCGCCTGCCTCTAATATTGTATTTTTAAACCCTTGGCTAAAGATAGCTGGGACACCCGGTATATATATACATACTTATACATATATGGTGCATGACGGCGACGGCAAAATCCAGCCGAGACTGTCCATATAATTGCTATCGCAATAAAATAAAGGACCTATTATTATTATTCTCAATACTCTGAAATCTTAGATGAAAGGATATCTGAACACGAAAACATGCGAACACACTAAATAAATTTTAGATGTCTGGAAGGTTTGAACGCACAAATACATATACATACAAGCACTGTGAGACAACGTTTAGGACGCTCAAGACACTTCTTTATTGTGTCGAGTATGAGCCCCACAACCCAAACCACTTTCATCTCCGGCCACGCACCCTCCAGGTGCTCATGAGGCTTCATCTTCACCCACGTTATCGCCGCTGGCAGTTGCTGAGTCGTTATCTTCTAACCGCCGCGCTCAGTTTGCCTTGTGTCAACGTGACGACCCCTATTGTAACCGCGTCATCGGATACCTAAGTGGCACGTCTTCTCCACCTAATGCCAGACTACGTCGTCAGCTGAGGCGGTTCAAGCTGGAAGACAACGTGCTGCATCGCTACATTTACAATACCGATGGACATCGGTGGGTGCCAGTACTTCCCCGTTCTCTGCGTGCGCAGGTTCTCGAAGCACTGCACGATGACCCATCCGCTGGCCACTTGGGGTTTCAGAAGACATACGACCGCGTTAGGAGCCGTTTCTTCTGGCCTGGCCTTTCTACCTTTGTGGCCAAGTATGTCGCTTCTTGCGCACTTTGTCAACGCCGGAAACGACAAACTTCACCTCCTGCTGGCCTGTTACAATCTATCCCATGTCCCGAAACACCATTTGCCATCATCGGAATAGACCTAGTCGGGCCACTTCCCGTAACGCCAGCAGGTCATCGGTGGATTGTGACAGCGGTCGACCACCTCACACGGTACGCAGAGACCGCCCCTCTACGCACTAGTTCTGCGTCAGACGTGGCCGCCTTCTTTTTGGAAGCCATTGTGTTGCGTCATGGTGCACCTCGCGTGCTGCTTAGTGATCGCGGGAAGACCTTTTTGTCCACACTTCTTGAGGAAGTGCTTAAAACTTGTGGGACAGTTCATAAGACGACATCAGCCTACCATCCTCAAACAAATGGTTTAACAGAGCGCTTCCATCGGACTCTAACAGACATGATATCAATGTACATCGGACCAAACCACGATAACTGGGACACAATCTTACCCTTCGTGACGTTTGCGCATAACACCTCTGTCCAACGGACTACCGGATATTCACCTTTCTACCTCGTCTACGGTCGCGCGCCGACATTCACCATCGACGCCTCTTTCTTCAATGTAACGACGAAAACCCCTTCAACTACACCAGAACATTTCGTCGTTAGGCTGCATGAATGTAGACAGCGTGCTCGCCTCAACACACAGGCCAGTCAACAAGACCGCAAGCAGCGCTATGACAGCTTTCATCGCGACGTCACCTTCCGTCCTGGAGATGAAGTACTACTTTGGACGCCTGTTCGTACTCCCGGATTGTGTGCCAAGTTTCAATCGCACTTTCTTGGACCATACGTTGTCCGTGAACAAACATCCCCAGTTAACTACCTTGTCACTCCCATCGAGGTTTCTTCGGACCATCGCTACCGTGCATCTGAGGTAGTTCACGTTTCGCGCCTCAAGCCCTTCGTTCGCCGTACCGTTCCCGTCTGAATCGCGGCCGGGCCGGCCGCTCGCGCGCGCGGGGAAACTTAGTGTGAGCATTGTTTATGCGCTTCATCTTCTCATATGTACATACTCATCATCACAGCTTGGGTTTGGGTTGTGGGGCTCATACTCGACACAATAAAGAAGTGTCTTGAGCGTCCTAAACGTTGTCTCACAGCACATATACTTGTTTACAAAACATTTACGTTTGTTCGTATTACAACCTCAAAGCTTGTTGTAATAACGCAAGCATATTTTACGAGGTTGCTGCCGCTGATGAAGGTGCGCTCCTTTCGATTGATGATTTTCAGCTGTGAAAATGCCCTTTGAACGTTGACAATGCCCTTTTAAAAACAGAATTTATCGAATAAATTCGAATTCACGAAAATTTTACCGGCGAATGTTTATCGGATTTTTTTCGGATTTATCCGAAAACACGGAGCCTTAACTATAAACTATGCCCCAAAAAACTTATAGACTGTGTATACCTGTGGTATGGTATATGAAAAGAATGACATGACATGACAAATAGCTTTTAAATGCGAAGCATTTCTTAGCGAACCTCTGCGACTTTGACCGTATCTATCTATCTATCTATCTATCTATCTATCTATCTATCTATCTATCTATCTATCTATCTATCTATCTATCTATCTATCTATCTATCTATCTATCTATCTATCTATCTATCTATCTATCTATCTATCTATCTATCTAGCCGCCTACGATTTTGTGCCCTCCTGGCCCTTTCGTTAGTAGTATGTACACCAAAATTGGTATGGCGTAACATGACTGTATGACGAACACAAATGACTGGTCATAACATGAAAATCATGACATGCATGTCATGAACGACATGATTTACATGCCACAGTCTTGGTGCTCTGGCGGCCGTTTCGCTAGATTGGTATACACCAAAATTGGCATTGCGTGACATGACTGTGTGACGAACATAAATAAAAGGAGTTAACATGCAAATCATGACACGCATGTCATGTACAGCATGACATACGTGCCGCGCTCATGGTGCGCTGGCGGACGTTTAGCTATCTTGATATACACCAGAATTGGCAATGCGCGGCGTAACTGTGTGACAAACGTAAATAAAAGGAGTTAATATGAAAATCATGACACGCATGTCATGTACGGCATGACTTACGTGCCACGCTCATGGGGCTCTGGCGGACGTTTCGCTAGCTTGGTATACACCAAATTTGGTATTGCGCGATATCACAGTGTGACGAACATAAATAACTGGAGTTAATTAGAAAATCATGACACGCATGTCACGTACGGCATGACTTACGTGCCACGCTCATGGGGCTCTGGCGGACGTTTCGCTAGCTTGATATACACCAAAATTGGTATTGCGCGACATGACTGTCACGAACATAAATAACAGGAGTTAACATGCAAATCATGACACGCATGTCATGTACAGCATGACTTACGTGCCGCGCTCATGGTGCGCTGGTAGACGTTTAGCTATCTTGATATACACCAAAATTGGTAATGCGTGGCGTGACTGTGTGACGAGCATAAATAACAGGAGTTATCATGCAAATCATGACACGCATGTCATGTACGGCATGACTTACGTGTCACGCTCATGGTGCGCTGGCGGCCGTTTCGCTAGCTCGATATACACCAAAATTGGTATTGCGCGACATGACTTTGTCACGAACATAAATAAAAGGACTTAATATGAAAATCATGACACGCATGTCATGTACGGCATGACTTACGTGCCACGCTCATGGGGCTCTGGCGGGCGTTTCGCTAGCTTGATATACACCAAAACTGGTATTGCGTGGCATGACTGTGTGACGAACGTAAATAACTGGAGGTAACATGAAAATCATGACATGCATCTCATGTACGGCATGGCTTACGTGTCACGCTCATGGTGCGCTGGCGGACGTTTCGCTAGCTTGATATACACCAAAATTGGTATTGCGCGATATGACTGTGTGACGAACATAAATAACAAGAGTTAACATGGAAATCACGACACGCATGTCATGTACAGTACGACTTACGTGCCGCGATCATGGGGCGCTGGCGGCCGTTTTGCTAGCTTGATATGCACTAAAATTGGTATGGCGTGACGTGACTGTGTGAAGAACATAAATAACAGGTGGTAACATGCAAACCATGACAGGCATCTCATGTAGAGCATGATTTAGACGCCACGCTCACGGTGCGCTCGCGGCCGTTTTCTTAACTGGATATATACCAAAATTGGTCTGGCGTGGCAGGAGTGCGTGACGAACATAAATAGCAGATCACGTATCGTATATATAAACCAGAATATACGTTTCACTAGCATGGCATATACCAGATTGTACATGCGTGCATTCATGACAATCTTGCGATATATAGTGAATTGATGTGGCGACATGCAATTCATGAATGCTTTCGTTTGCCTCAATGACAAACAAGACGATGTATACAGCTCTTTGCTGGCTGCTTCGCATTACATCGATTCCCACATTGCGTGCGATCTGCCGTTTTTCATGTTTTAGTCAATGTACCAGTGGAGCTTGCCCTATATTTGTGGCACATGCGCACTGGGGCTTTTTTTAAAATCTTTCTGGCTGTTTATACGTCTTTAGAAAAGTACACGTGGTGCACACGGTTCGTCATACTTTTTGTATAGCTTAGTGTATTTACGTAATAAACCTGGCTTTTTTCCTCTAATTCTCTTGTTGTGGCGAGTTGCTCCTATGCTGAAGACAGGAGCTACATATCGAGATAGGTGCCCAATTGAGTTTGTTGGTAGAGCATGCTTTAAATTTCTATAGAGATCGCGATAAAAACAGAAATTGAAGAGAGCGTTCTGTTACAACATCTGCCTCAATATCGGGTACAATAAGGTCTTGCTCATTCCACCTGGAATTGCAGAAACAATCGTTACTGCATACCACTGCCGAAAAAACCTCCATCGTGCCCAGTGTGTTCGCTCAACCGTTTCCACTCTGATACCATTTTGTACACGGAATTACCGTAGGTTTAAGTATAACTATGAGCGAAGCATGCGCCAGCAAAAGCTAGATATTTGCGACTTAAAACGCCTCGCTTTCGATTCCATTTTCGGCGGCACCACCTAGATTACTGACTCGGGCCGCTCTCGGGCCCCATCTATGGTAGGGCGGGAGCGGGCGGGGCCCGCGTTTCGCTTTCAATCACCGGACCGGGTTCGGGCAGGTGAACTTGAACAAGTGCTGGGCCCGGGAAGGGTCAGACACTTCAGACACTACCTCGGTCAGATCACATAGGGAAGGGTCAAACACTTCATGTTAGTTTTGCTTGTTCACAAAAAATTGTGCATGTATTTGCAACAAGAAACAGGTTGAACAGCTGAAGCTGAACTCACGTGTAGCGTGTTGTAGTTCTCGAAGTAGAAGCAAATGTAGTAGTATCCGGCGCTAAAACCGGGGTGCGTAGGATCCTTGTAGCCAGTCCATTTTTCACCCCCAAGGTTTGTAATAGAAAAAAGTCCGTAGCCTTCACTGCCGTGCCCCCATCCTACCTGGTAAGCGTGAGGCCTATCTCCAATCTGAGGAGCAAACCTGCGGACAAGTAGCATGATCTGTAAGAAATGCTTCATAATATCATATGCACATATTTTGTTGGTTTCCCCGTATCGACACCACTTTATGATTATGAGACGCATTTTAGTTTGGGACTCATAATTATTTCGATCACGTAGAGTAGTTTAATGTGATCCTAAATTTAATACATGGGTGTTCGTGAACCCCCCATCGCCTTCTTCCCCCCGAAATTCGGCCGCGGTGGCCAACAAACAAAACAGCGCCCTCGAGTTTACGCGCGCGGCGCCGTACCTCCTTAGCTACCACGCTATGCGTGGTAGCTTAGGAGGTAAGGTGCCGCTACCTAAGCTATGCGTGATGGGAGCACGGCGTCTGCAGTTTTCACGATATTATTAGAGAGTTTGAGAATTGTGGCCCCAAGAAGCTTTGGGACCCAAGAAGTTTACGAGCCACCAGGGCGCATGCGCAGAACCCAAGCCATTCTTGGGCTTGGGCCCCAAAATCGAAAGGCCCCAAAATCGAAAACTACGGGGGTCCCGAAGGCGTTTAATGTCAGCAGCGAGACAGCGCAGACGCTGCAGACGCAGTGTGGCCCGCGACGCAGTGTGGTCACGACGCAGTGTGGCCCGCGTCTCGCATGATTTTATTTTTTGCCGCGTGTGGCGCCCCGTGCGTTTGACTCAACGCAGTTTGCGTTTGACCACATTCTCTAATTCTGCTGCTCCTCCAAATTCTCACCCTCCCCATTAAACAGTTTCAGAATTGCTTCCCAAGAATTTTCTAAGGCGTCAGGGCGCCTGCCCTGACGGCTGGCAAATTTCTTGAGTTCCCAATCTCCTTGGGGCCCTAATTCTCAAACTCTCTATTATGTCACCTCATTAAGACTTTTCGGAAAATTCTTAGAGGAAAAATACTCATCGAATGCAAAAAGTGGCCGTCGGTGGTGTGGGCGTGAACAAGAAGTGGTCCAAAAATTCATCATTTGATGGCATCATCATGACTTCACTGTTTCCCTAAATTTCTGACGTCACATCAAATCAAATCGTTGCTTGGTCATAGGTGGGCCGATCCCGGAGGCACTGCAGAACCACATAAGCAGAAAGCCTACGGGGGCGGGGCAGTATAATCTACCGCGAAGAGAAGGAGATGGCTTTCGCCTTCAACTTGTCCTAGGCGAATGCAGTAGGGTCTGCGTGACATTTTGTCTTCCAGAGGCCCTCCTCAGTCCCGAACTTATGCTTCATCTTTAGGCTTTTCCGCATTTCTGATTGCGGCATTGTTAAAACTACATACATGGCTTCAAACATGGCTGGCTCTCTGATGTAGACGTAGAATATACCAAAGCACGTATTCAGTGTCGAGTGTCACGTAGATGGTGGTTAAGCCAAAGCATATATTCACTATAGACAACTCCAAGCACAGTGTTCATATGCTTGGAGTGGGCGATGAATTCGACTACGGACTGCCAGTCGCTAGCCTTCTGGTTGGCTGAATTGGTAGAGTAATCTCTCTGGATAGGTTGGTCCCAAGTTTGATCCCTGGACCAGGATGAATTTTTATAAAGAAGGAAACTTCTTGATAAATCCGAATAGATTTCTTGCAGTGGTGTTCTACAAACAGGTGAATGCTAATTTTCTCTTAAATAATATCTACTTCACCTTGCGGGATACCACAAAATCTGGTTTGCCACTCATTAGATGGGCATAATAAACAACCACGATATCAGTTATTCAAGCCCAACGCTGACACGGTGTCCCCATTGCACTACTTACATCTGGTTGTCTTCCCTCAACAGTAGAAGAAAGGCGACGCAAAGACCGGCAAAAGGTGCCACGGGTCCCGTGCGCCATACACCTTCGCCGTAAAATGGAACCTGTGAGACAAAAACAATTGGGGAGGGATGAAGCATGTAGGGAAGAGTGTTTCAGATTCACTAAAGTAAAGCCTGTGGAGCGGCGAAGCATGTCGTTTGCGCCGGTGTTTCGGACAACGATATCACTGCTAATTGGCAATGAGAGACAGAAGAAAGATTTGACACAGAGACCCACAGTCCGCTTTTAGGTAACGTGCGCGCTGCGAATTTTTATTCTACGCGCAACCGAATTCTACGTGAACTACGCGTAAGATAAATCTCTCACCGGCACTACATTGCAGGTCAATATCCAGTGTCTATATACAGGTTGTCCCACATAACGGGAGCCAAGACTTTGAAAATGAATGACACTTCAGAGGCAAATTGTATAAAACGTATACTACTCTCTCTAGCCTATAGATACTCAGGCTATTTTTTATTTTCCGTGAAACTAATTATTGAATTATTTTATTTACCTTTTTATTCACCTAACTTTTTAATTATTGGCTGAAAATCCAAAAGATGAACACTAAGACGTAGAGCACTATTAGAGACCACGGTTTTAATTGTTTACTGTACGATACGTCTCGCGCTGTTATTCTTTCCGCGTTGTAAAGAAAGTCCGCGAAATTTGAAAAGAAGCCACGTGACGGACCGCGAGCGTACTGCTTTAGTGCTGCTCTCAAGCGTGCAACCGGTCAACAAGGTCACCTTCACCAGCGCGAAGATTTCGATTGCTCGAGCAGTAAGACGATTCGAGGCACCAGGCGAAGAACAGCTGACAGAAGAAGCGATCGTGGCGGCTACCGGCCTGTCGCGATGCCCGTCCTCTTCACGTGTGGACTGCTGATGAGCTCAGACGACCAGCTGCGCGAGTACACGACCGTGCTTGCTGTCCGGGTCGGGGTCTGGGAGCAAGCCGGCGGCTTCGTGGTCCGCTGAGCCCCGGTAAGCTGAGACGTACTGGGCCGGCCTACCGGTGTTCTCGGGCGTGGCCAAGCACGTGGCCAGGGCATCCGACCGCGCAGCGAACGGCCGTCTCATGGGCTGCCATGATTGCGCGGCGACAAAGGAGCATCGTAGCCAATGAGGCGCAGAGACACGGGGGACCGTCACGACGAGAGCGACGTGTGAGTGGCCCTCGTCGAGTGGCGCGTGGAATAAGTGCGCTGTACCAGGACCGCGAAAATCGTATACTGCAATGATTGTGTCGCCAGTGTATACTTGTTCATTTATGTATTTACAGTTAAATCCATGCTGTATAAACGTCTTGTCTTCGTCTAAGCCTCATCCCTCACCGTTTGAGCGCCTGGGCCCATAGAGTTTCCTACAATACTTACTAGAGGGAACTCTGGCGCTAGTGTCTATGGGAGCTGCAACGCATGACGCTTCAGCCAGCATGGGAATGATGGGTAGTACACAAATTTGTCTAAACTTCGTACTTTCGGCTCCGTTTGGCTCCGCGTCGGCTGCTTCCGCTTTGTCGCAAAACGAAGTTCAGCAAAAGTCAGCAGTTTCACTTCGCCACTTTAACTTCTTTTGGCTCAGTGATTCAAACCTGGTCACGAAGTTCACAACGGTCTATTCTTTTATCCGAAACAAACGCCAAAACACAGCAATAAACAAAGCCACAAGTACGTTTGAAGCCGCAAGCACGAAGACTAGGCAAATTTGTGTACTACCCATCATTCCCATGGTAGCTGAACGATCGCAGCGCCAGAGTCCCCTCTAGTTAATTTTAGGAAACTCTATGCCTGGGCCCACATGAACCCTTCGCAATTGGCGAACCTGCCAAGATTGGCTAACAACATCTGAAGCCAACGCTCAAACCCAAGTGTGAGACATGGACATCGGCAATACAGTTATCATTGGAAAAGGCTTCGGGCTGAAGGACGCGGAGCTGAGAGCACGGGTAGAGCAGGAGCGTGTGAGATTACATGATGAGCGTGCCGGGAAGCGAAACGCCGTAAGCAAGAAATGGTACTGAAGCAGCAGCTGCTTGAACAGGAGCGTGAAGCAGCACGGGAGAAAGGGGCGACAAGGAAAGCTGCTGGAACAAGAACTGAAGGTTGTTGAATTAAAGATTCGGCTCCAAGAAAGTGCCTCTAGTACGCAGGCCGCGCATAACGTAAATGCTGCGAGCACGAATGCGTCCGTTGCGTCAAACGTGTGCAGTATCCACAAGCTCATACCGCCGTTCAATGACGAAAGGGACGACCTACACGCACACTGCGACGCTTTTAACGCGTCGCCATCTGTCACGAATGGCCACGAGAGAAGTGGGCACTGTCGTTTAGTCTGTATATGACGGGGGAGGCCCTTACTGTCATTGGTCGCATAGATTTGTCTGCCGCTTTAGACTATATATGGCACGATCAAGGGCACTCCTTCAAAGATTCCTGTACACGGCGGAAGGGTACCGGGATAAATTCCGTGGTACAAGACCCGAAGACGAAGAAACCGCCAAGCAGTACGCTTCACGGTTGTGGTGCTAAACACACGTCCAAGTTTGTTGACTGCAAGGTGAGAATCGTGTATCAGATCCAGTTGTCATGCGGTAGATCTTATAGGACAGAGTGGAAGGTGCCTGGATGTTCGGTTGGGGGAGCACAAGCGTTCATTAACACAAGACACACATTCTCATTTAGCAGATCATTGTCGGGAGTGCGGGTGTACACCGCACTTTACTGAACCATGGTTCTTTCCAGGCACAAAAAACAGCTTGCCCGAGAAATCACCGAGGCCTTCCACATTAGTAAAAGCGACGAAAGATGCGTTAACCTGCCATCGATAAAGCTTTGGGATAAGGAAAACGAGTTTTACAGCGAAAGCTGTTATGAGATCATTTCACCGGCCGTTTTTGGTGCCGTAGTTGTCCGCCGCCGCCGCCGCCGCCGGTGTCCGTAACCAGTATCGCTCGAAATAAGAAAAAAAAAACTAAATAAGAAAAAAATTCCAGGATGGAACGAGGTTCGAACCTGGGCCCTCTGCGTGGGAGCCCAGTATTCAACCTCTGAGCCATGCCGGCGCTTGAAACTGCTTTGCTAAAAGGTCCTATACAGGCTTCATGTCGGGAAGGAACCACATTAGCATATGCAATATAACGTGGTAGAAGAGTAAAATAAGCACCAAGCGTCGCACAACGCGAATTCTGTAACCAGGCGTCACACAATGCGAATTTCGTAACAAGTAGGTTGTTGAATGCTTCCAACCCATTACAAAGGGCTCTGCCATAATTCTTCATCGTCATCAGGCACAGCATCAACAAAGTGCGCATAATGCCTTACATGCGTTTAGCAGGTACCACGGCTCTTCGTAGAATAACGAAAAGTAACGAATAGTATAAGAATAACGAAAAGAATAACGAGAAGTAGGGCCTGCTGCCCTACTTCTAAAAAATTACAATGATTTATAGCCTAGTGGGTTTCTCGCAAGTGCACTTGTATTGGTTGCCAATGAAGCCCATAAGCGCATGATACATTTCCCCGGGGTCTCAGTAAAGTTCTTCGCCCTCCCCCCCCCCCCCCCCGTCTCTTTCCCACGTCAACGTATGTTATACAGCATGACGGGAGAGGGAAATAGCGACCGGGCGTCACCCAATGCAAATTGCGTAACTGGTGGGCCGTGTAAACATTCCAACCCATTAGAAAGGGCTGCGCCATAATTCTTCATCGTCATCAGTCGTCGCGTGAACAAAGTGCACATAATGCCTTACAGACGTGTAGCTGGTGCCTCGCTTCTCCACAGAATGACGAATAATGGCTTAGTAGGTGCTTCCAAACTTCACAAAAATTGTGATTTATGGCGTAGTGGGTACCTTTCTAGTGTACTTGTATTGTAGCCCCAAGAGAGCTTAACGGGCTCTAGAAACGCCGCTCTTCCAGCTTTCGCTGTGACTGTGCTGCGGTTTTAGCGCAGGCCTGGCGTTTTTTTGGACAGCACGTGCGGAAATGTGACTTAAAAGTCGTTGTGCGCATGCTATGTTAAGGAGCAACAGCCATGAATTTTGTTTTCGTTTTTCTTCTGGAGCACAAGTCACGTGACTCGACTATTTCTTCTTGCATACTTTTTTTGTGCTTTCCAGAATAAAAATTCACTTGAGAGTCAGCTCTTGTCCTGTGTACTTCTTCTGTCCCTTTTGTGAGCACTGCACAGTCCTAAGTATGGCTCAGTGTCTCCTGCACTTGGTTAGCGAGTGGAGTGAGAAAGCGGCACCAGGCTCTAGTATGCCAGCGGAACCAACAAAGAAAACACATCGAACTGACCACCGTTGTTTTCTATGCGATAAAAGGAGGCATAGAGTACCTGAATGCTGTTCACATACGCAAGGACGTTCCCCAGCGCATGGACACAACAGTGACAGATATGGTGATGACAGAGTACAAGAGAGAAGGCTCTTGTATGATAGCAGGTGACCGAACGGCTGAACAACCTAGATAGAACGAAGGCTACCTTGTTCTCAAAGATGGAGAAAAGATTCCTGTCGTCAGCACCGCAGTCAGCAGAAGCGTTTTATCGGGAAAAAGTGAGAATATGCCAGTGGCTAAACAGATTTTGGATAAGCGGCGAGTTACCGTACTGCACGATACTGGCCACGATACGGTTTTAGTGCGACAGTCATTGGTGCCAAAAGAAAAACTGACTGGGACGTATCGGCTGGCCTTGCTCCTGAACTGCATGGTGCGTTACGTGCAGGGCACGAAGCTATGGTCTTACTGGACACACTCTTTTTTAAAGGAGCGGTACGCGCTCAGTACATGCGAGGCTTTCTATAACGTGTTTGTTGGGAAGCTCCCAGGAGCAGTGCCGTTAGACACCCCTAAAGCAAAGCGAAGCAAAACCAACATTGCAAGTAGCAGCAACGACATCGAGGAAATTACGCTCAAGACATCTGAAATTCATCGTGGGAGGCGATGACACCAGGACACCGTGGCGAAGCCACCTCCGGCCTATAGGTCCGAATCGAGTGACACTATTCCATCTGCAGCGGACAGCGATAACAGGACGGCATGCGCGAAGAGGCGACAAGCAAAGACAACCCCATCTGGAACTCGGCGGCTGCTGACCACGCCATGGCAGAATTCGCGGCGGGAATAGTCGCTTTTCGGTGGTACCCCTATCCCACGGCGCAATTACCTCTATTCACGCCGCCTAAGGTAACGCAGCGTCGGCGAAAGTGGCAACCCTTCAAATCGGAGCAACTCAACACAGTCCGTCATTTTCTTGCCACCCTGGAGTTTCCTTCGCAGCACTGCGATGCCACTGACAACCTCAGTACACAGACACATCAGTCGATACTTCAACCATCGCTTCCCCATGGTCGCTGTCGACGTCACAGGACCAAAATGTTCAAGCGACGGAACAACAAAGACATTAATTGATGATGACAAGCGGGAGCATGATGGGTGCCGTCACTGCGCAAAAGGGACCAAGAGAAGACAACGAGACATCCACCGCGTACAATATGCGTTGTGTTAAAACTCACATTGAATATTAAATGTTGACCTTCGCTGTCCCAGAGTAGCTTGCGGAGAGCGAGCACTTCGGTTGACATAACGGGTAGGTCATCATACATGTTCTGGAACATCTTGAAGTGCTTTCCTTGATGCTGCGCCACACGAGATGGATCGAGTCGAGTGCAAGTGCTGCTCGTTTTATAACCCGTGGGAGACGTTTCCAAAACTGCGAAGAAAACACACGTGGCATCATTGTGTCGGAATTGTGTTTCAGGTAGTTGTGTTCTCCTTTAAAAGGTAACTGCTGAAGTAAATATGAACTGTGCAGTTGCCTTAAGTTCAGATAAAGTAGTTAGTTTTATCGTATTTATATGCCTTCATACCTCAACAACTTATCAAATGCCATGTCAACATGCTCCTTCGCCCTATGACATTCATTGCCTTGGGCACACGTGAACGCATGCTTACGCTATCTCCAATCACACGTTATCATGTAATTTACGTAAAGCGACACTGTTATTTTCCCCACATTTCTGTCATGTTTCACAAACGTAGATTTAGGGCTAGTACGTTTAACAACTACATGGCCTCTATAGTCTGGACTCATTCAGTTTGGCATTTACAACGCAGATCTTGAGCGCGCGCTTAAAGGTGGACCAATTTAGTTGCGTTTATGCTCCGTTAAATACGTCCCGTAAAAAAATAAAGAAAAGGCACTGTCCTATCAACTGCTGCATTGCGCTTTATACGTAAAGCCAGGAGCGCGAACATGGAGCTGTAAAACGAGTGCAAGCTGGTCAGGCAACCCAGGAACACAACAAAGGCCAATGAATATTATAATATCAGGGGTTTTACGTCCCAAAACCACGATGTGATTATGAGAGACGCCGTAGTGGAGGGCTCCGGAAATTTCGACCATCTGGTGTTCTTTAACGTGCACCTAAATCTAAGTACACGGGCCTCTACCATTTCGCCTCCATCGAAATGCGACCGCCGCGGCCGGGATCGAACCCGCCACCTTCGGGTCAGCAGCCGAGCACCGTAACCGCTGTACCACCGCGGCGGACAACAAAGGCCAATGGAGCCCTGGTCTAATGACGCCACCTACTTTACGAGAAGCACCACGTACACACAGATATTCTTAACATCATATCTGAGGTTTCTCAACTAACGCAAACGCAATGTAGTTCTTCGTTTTACATCGTCCGCTAGTCATACATTAAAACATCAAATATAGTTATCCAGTAAAATACGTTCGTTGGTATTCTTTTCAGAGTCCTCTGCCGACATCACCACTCGGTCTACACGCCAAGATGGCACGTTTGAACGAATGTGGTAAGTCTTGGAAAATGTGAAAGCGGCCCTGAAGCGCTTTTTGCCGATCGGTAGTCGAGGCTCCTGAGAACGTGCGAGGCAAACATCTAGCGCAGCAAAAGGCCTGAAATTTCAATTAATTCTCAGTTAGCTAGAAATCGTTCCCTCTTTTTACTAGTAATGATGCCAAGTACCAAAGTGACCGCGCCATATATACAAGTGCACGGCCATTGGCTGAATTGAGCATCGTCAGCTGCATAGTTACCGAGGGTGCCGAGGGAAGCCGGTACGTGCGCGCGAGCGCGCTCGTGATCCCACTCGAAGTAAGCCGCCCGTTCGAAAACAAAAAAGGAAAGAGCGCTCATGGTCACGACGCGCGCGTGACGTAACTTCTTTCCCCGTGCCATCCCTCCCTGCTTAGCTTCCGGCGCGCTCGTCGGGGCGAAAGAAGAGAGAAATCAATTGCAGCATGCGAAAAATCTCTAACTCCACTCGTAGGATTATAAAAATATTTGCCGCGGTCGATTGTTGACGCACTAAACTCCTGCAATGAAGCCATTCGATGGTCACTTCGAGAAGCGTTGCAAGGCCTTTTTAAGGCACTTACGCACGCTCGCAGATGAATCTATTTTTAAATTCAAGCGTTCTCTTGAAGACCTCTTGACGTTTCCTCTGCATCGCCTCGGCTTCGCGAGAACGAAGTGAGTACGCATGTCGTGCACTTTGAGGCACGCTGTTATTAGTTTTAGGTGCGAAGCACGTTATGTGCTCGGGCTGTCGGCGTCTCCTGTCGTCGTAGCCCATCACGGTGTCTCCGGTCTTCGCCCTTCGCGGTATAGCAAGTGGCAAATAGACCGGCGCGCTCGCCCGCGAACAGCGGCGTAGCCAGAAACTTCTTTCGGTCGGGGGGGGGGGGGGGTGCACGTTCTTTATCTGATGGGGGCACCGGCCAAGCAAGTGTGGCTGAGTGTCCTTTTGTGCTCGGTGTCCAGAGAGAAACTTAGGGAGGGGCACGTTCCAGGTGTGCGAACCCCTGGCTACCCCACTGCCCGCGAGAGACAACGCCACGAGGGCTTCTCCAGGAGTCAGATAAGACGGTGCGTTGGCTGAGGGAAAGCTATCTTTCTGCGATGGACGTTGTCTGCGACAACGTTACTAGAACAAACTCAGTTTAAAAGCTCCGCCGGAGAGGCGGTCCGCGTGGCGGTCATGAGAACTAGTGGCGCTGCAGTCACGTCTAGCTCCCGCGGCTGGCGCTTGTTATGATCGGCGCCGCCGATGTACGAGCGCACGTGGGTTACAGCGTCGTCTGCGCTTTGTTAGCTCGTCATTTTTGCGACTGTTCTTGACCAGGCTTAGCGTCTCGTACGAAGACACGTGCATGATGTACGAAGCGTAACGAGGGCGAACAGATTCACGGTGCGGTATGCCGACTTGCTTTGCGCCGGGCTGCAACAGCGGCTACCGCAACGACGACTCCGCTTCACGACACTTCTTCGGACCTGCAAAAGACCCTACGCCATTCAAGCTTTGCATCGCAAAGATAGAAAGCTTACTGCGAAATGCAAGGTCTGTGACGTTCATTTTGAGAGTGACGACATTGTAAAGCACTATCGTCGTGTCGTTGCGGGACAAGAAGTTTTGATCCCATTTGGAAAGTGGGAACTCGCGCCATGTCCGTGCCGCGCTCGTTGCCAGCACTTCCACCCCACATTTCAAAGCCAAAATGTTCGGGGTTTAGGCGCAAATCCACCCTAAAACGCACGGCTTCCCGCGAAATTCCAGTGCCCAATTTCGAGAAGCCGCCAGAAATAGAACAGCAAAGCGAAAGGCAGGCGATTACCTACGCTACCGAAACTGAGAGTTGCATCACACTGACATTCGATCAGTTGTCAGCTGTCGCTATGCCTTCAAAGCAGTGGATTTTGGAGAGATTTTACGACGAGGTATTGAACAAGATGTGCGGAATATTTTACACTCGCCGGCTCGGGAACGGGCTGCTCAGCGCAAAAATTTGACACGGTACACATAGAAGAGACGAGGACCAGCGCTGGTCCTCGTCTTTTCTATGTGTACCGTGTCAAATTTTTTGCGCTGAGCAGTTTAATAATGGAATACCAACTAGCCCACTTCCGCACTTTGCTTAGCGAACGGAGACTTACTTGTGCAAAAGATAACTGTAGTTGACGAGCAGTTTAACTGCGTAGTGAACGGCTACAGCACGAAACGCAAACGGCTGTCGTACAGTGTAAGGAGTGCTGCGGGCATGGAACATCTGCTCGGTGAAGTTGAAAAACTGAAATTGAATACTGACAACTCTTCTAGCGACAGAGTACGCGCGAATAACTGCTCGGTGCTCACATCACGGCCGATCTGTTCGAATTGTTTAAGGCACCGTAGAAGGATGCGACGTAGAAAGATGAGACACCGAAAATACAACTATCCGCTGAAAAAATTGCTCAGAGACGACATCTATTCGATGTAATCGCACACTGAGATTTCATTTACCGAGTTCTCGTAAAATTTTCCGATTTTGGGTCAGTATCCCTTTAACCGTCGCGCAAACGTGTCTTCTAAACATTGCAAAGCATTGGTGATGTTTTCCGAGAAAGCTTTTTTTCAATAAATTGTAGAAACATGAGTACTGTTTTTCTAGAACGTCTTTGTATCTCGAGTAAGTACGCTTCTTTGCGCACTATAAAGGCTTTTACAAACTTGTTGGGTTGTTCTTGGTCTAGACAAGACGGTAGCGGCTAAAATTGTGGTGGTAGTTATAAAAATTACTCTGAAAACCCTCATTCGCTTAGAAACTCCTATGCTCGGAAGTTAAGCGCAATGTAGACAGCTCAAATATTGTCACAGGGTCGTGACGTCGACGAAGGCAGCAGTCAGCAGGTCCGAGATGAAACACTTTATTTGGCGGAACTTGTGGCCGGGAAACTGAAAGTAAATCTACAGCAATACACTGATAGCAGCGAACAGAGCGTCGACCGTCGATCAACTGACAAGCGGTCAAGCGCGTCGGCTTTTATACAGGCGCTATCGAACTTTCCAGCGATATCGCTGGTGGCGGCGTTATCTCTCGACAAAGCTGGAACATTCGCGTGCAGCGCCCAATCTTACCAAAACGATCTATTACAATCGCGAAGCTTCTCGAACACTGCTTCGCGGACAGCGTCGAGCGTTGATAACCGTCCTTGCTGGTCAAACCCGAATACATCACAATAAAACAAGTGGGCGTGGCAATATAGACCGAACATCGATTCTTAGCCAATCAATGAACAACGCACGCGGGCCAATGCATACAGACGACCTTATGCATATCCACCTAAGTATCCGCCTAACTAGTACAATAAGAAAGTTGCCGCGCAGTTGCCGCGAGCAACTGCGCGGCGCACCGCAGCGTTATGTCGTGGAAGCAGACGACGCGCCGATAGTGGCGCAAGACGGAACAGCAGCGCCGCTAGTTCTCGCGACCGCCGTTCGGACCACCCTCCTCCGCTGGCGGAGATACGGAGCTTTGAAACTCAGTTTGTTCTAGTAACGTTGGTCTGCGATGGGCGCTAGATGCTATCTGCGACGCTGTCTGTAGCAATGAGAGGACGCTGTCCTCTCATTGCTTTGACGTGCCCCTATGGGAAACACCCGTGCTTCGCACCTCCACAGTTTTCACGCTAGCGGAGCTTCTTTGTAGCGTTAGCTATACTTGCCCAGCCGGAGCCTGTTTCGCGTGGGTCATCATGAGCCGTGCTGCACATGCACGAGGATGAGTGCGGAGCCGGCATCTCACGCGCTCTCAGCCACCGCCGCTGCTGGTGGCGGAGAGCGAGAGGAGTGGCGTCAGCGGGGCAGACAGACTGGCGCCGGCGCGTGCGACTCGCCGCTGCTGCTCTGCGCATTCGCGAGGGGTGACGTCGTAGCCATGGCGCGCAGCTATTCGCCTTCGCTGTGCAGTCGCCGTCTGACAATGCGCTGGTGCCGCTTGATAGCGCCTCTCACTGGCGTTTTCAGGTGCGTAACGCCATGGAGAAGGAGAGCGCAAATGCTGCTCAACGGTGCAGAAGAGCCGAGAAGCTTATGTCATCGGATCCCGAAGTAGTTGCCTGGCAATTAGCGGTTCAGCGTACGAAGAATGAACAGAGGAAGGCTTAACGTGCTGCGGAGACACTGGAGGAAAGGGAGGAACGTCTAGCAAAGCGGCATCGCCAGGATGCTGAGCGACGTGCCCGACCATCTCTGCAGCAGCAACAACAAGACGCCGTCGATGACGTCAAGGCTCGCCGATCGACTGCCTATACTGTGAAACTTAGCGAAAGCGCCAGTGCGACTCGGACCTTCCATACGGACTTCGTAAACACTCCGTTTGGATACAGTGTGCGATATGTGTGAAAGAATATGGCACATGAAATACTTGACGCCACTAAGTAGTGCCATGCGTGAAACGTTGCGTTTAGTGGCGGCGCCTGAGTGGGGTGAAACCGTGGCCCGGGTTTGTACAACGTGCAAGAACTATCTCGTTAAGCAGAACATTCTGCTCTTTAGCGTTACCAATGAGTATCGTTACCCGGCCATGCCGCCAGGTCTACCGGTTCTGAACGATGTCGCCGAATGTGTGTCATTGGAGCAGCAGTAAGCATGACAATCAAGCTAATCCTAGACAATCTGGAAAGCTCAGAATAATCAGCTGAAGCTTTGCTAACGCTACGTATATCCTGGCATAGCCGAGCTAAGCCACTGCAATTTTTTTACCATCCCCGTTATGGCCAAATACGCCGGCTTTTTTACTCGGGAAACATATAAGGCTTTTCGGCCTTAATAAATAGTTCTCTTTTTCTGCTTCTTCTATTCGCAAAGTATTCGCTCACACATGTAGCATATACACATTAGAAAACTGAGGTAAAATGTAAGCATGGTTACACTTACGTGATTTGTCTATTACAGCGCAAAGAAGCTACGAGTATCCGACGTACACTGCAGTATAAATTGTTATCGTCCACCTAACCGAGGAGTACCTGGGAGAAAAATATTCAAGAAATTATGAGTTGGGAGTGGCATACATACATATCGAACAATTGAACCTCGTGAGGCCTCGACAGAGTGTTTATGATCTGCATGAAAGTGTTCGCTGCCACTTTAAATCAATGGCCCATTGTAATTGTTCCTTTCATGAGCAACATAGGAAAAGTTTGAATGCGTAGTCAGGCAAAAAATCGGGAAACCTTGAGCTAAGTAGCTAGAGGCTTTAAGACAGCAAAACTGGTCGATTCTGAAATTTTCAGAAGGATTTTTCTAGGTTTCCTAGGCATCCCTATAGGTTTGGCTAGGCAACACTGGGGTTTGCACGGACATGAGAGGCGTGCCTTAGTTACATGCTCAGAAACTCTCGATGAGACGAGAGTGCAGCCTACCTGCTGAAGCGGTGCTCTGGCGAAATCTGCGCTGGAAGTTCTCGACCACACGCTGGCCAAGCACGTGTTCACCGCGATTTTGCATGTATTTCCTTCACCGAGCGGCATACCCTGGCTCTTCCACTTGCCGGCGACGCCTGGCAGCAGCCTCTTCGGCTCGATGTCTCCGAGCATATTCCGGCTTGGCGGCTCACTGTGATTTTTTAGACACGGCTTGTTTTTCCGCAGTTCGTTTACGTCTGCTCATGACGATGC
Source organism: Rhipicephalus sanguineus (assembly GCF_013339695.2). Taxonomy (NCBI): domain Eukaryota; kingdom Metazoa; phylum Arthropoda; class Arachnida; order Ixodida; family Ixodidae; genus Rhipicephalus; species Rhipicephalus sanguineus. Next base: position 67,948,736 of record NC_051184.2, on the reverse strand, counting down.
AAAGGCGCAGCACACGTTTCCAACATCACAACTGCCCGTACAGCGCGGCGAGGACGAGTCGGCGCGCAGGCACAGTCGTTCGCAGTGTCGTTTCAGGCGGGCGGAGCATGGGGAAGGTCGCAGGCGATGTGCAGTTGCTCTGGTTGCTATGACAATATTATGTGACGTCATGGCTAGGCGATATTTCCGATCGACAAGCACGGTTTTACGGATAGCTTAAACAGCTTCGCTGTTAAAATAAAGCAGCGGCTTCTGAGTGGTAAAAAACACCTCTCTTCGCATTATGCGCACATTAATATTGCGCAGGTCCGTGTCATGTGTTGCGAATGATAGCCGGAAGCTAGCCGGTCCTATATTACGTACAACGTCAGCCGCAGGCGATTATTTTTGCACCAAGTGAGCTACCACTGCTTATGGAATGCGTCATCTTGGCTCTTCAGTGCCGGGGACTCATGCATTCAACAAAACACGAGTGGTTATTAAGGCTTTAACTGCGAAGCATTTCTTAGCGAACCTTTGGCACTTTGAGGTTTCAGCGTATCTATCCATCTATCCATCCATCCACCCGTCCACCCGTCCGTCCGTCCATCCGTTCCTATCTATCTATCTATCTATCTATCTATCTATCTATCTATCTATCTATCTATCTATCTATCTATCTATCTATCTATCTATCTATCTATCTATCTATCTATCTATCTATCTATCTATCTATATATCTATCTATCTATCTATCTATCTATCTATCTATCTATGCCCCGCCACGGTGGTCTAGTGGTTATGGCGATCGACTGCTGACCCGAAGGTCGCGGGATCGAATCCCGGCCGCGGCGGCTGCATTTCAATGGAGGCGAAAATGTTTGAGGCCCGTGTACTTAGATTTAGGTGCACGTTAAAGAACCCCAGGTGGTCGAAATTTCCGGAGCCCTCCACTACGGCGTCTCTCATAATCATATCGTGGTTTTGGGACGTTAAACCCCAGATATTATTATTATTATTATTATTATTATCTATCTATCTATCTAGCCGCCTACGTCAGGGTGCTCTCATGATCGCCTCCTTAACTTGGTGTAGACCAAAATTGGCATGTGAGGGTACTAGGATCTGACGACTATGACTGACGGGTCATGACATGAATAGCGTGAACACCCCGTCGCGTACGTCGTCAAACCCTTTCCTCCAGACGCGTGTAGCACATACCCGTTTACCACGGGTCGCGGTGTACGAGTAGGCGCCACAGGTGATTGACCGTTTTATCTACGCAGGAACGGCGAGTAAAGACATTGGTAATTTAAATGCGAGAACGTTAAGAAAAACCGACATCGGCAGCGTTGACCCGACGAATCCAAAGAATAAATATAAAATTAGAAGAAATTTGCTGGGAACAAACAGAGCTGTTGTGTTCTAAGGATATGGGGGCTATTGCGGATTAAGACAATTTTCTGGGTCATTCTGCGCATTTCTTCACATGCAACCCTTGAAACCGGCTTGTGCACATTGGCGTGCGACGAAGGACGTCATCCTTTGTAATTTCGTCTCCAGTAGCGATAAGCAGGAAGGCCAAAATTATAATACAATATATCCTTTCGCGCAAATTCTGTTGTCGGCGTCGGTGTTACGGTGACTAGCACAATAAATTAAGGCTGAGGAGAAATGCCAAATAATATAAAACTGACAATTTTGACCTACCTGTTTACCGCTAGTGGAGACGCAACCTATAAAGCATAGAGGTAGTACGCAGGACGCCATTGTGCACGTGTCCGGCTTCAAGGGTGGTATGTGAAGAAGTGCGCAGATGGACACAGAAAATCGTCTTACTCCGGAATAGCATCAAAATCCTCAGGACAAGAGAATACTCTTTATGCCGAGGAAATTGTTTGTGACTACTTACAGAACTGTGTCGTGATATAATTCCTTGCCTTTGATTTTAGCGCGATAAGTTAGGGCTGAGGAGAAACGCATATCATTGTTAAACTGATAATTTTGACCTACCTGCTTATCGCTAGTGGAGACTCAACCTAGAAAGCATCGACGTACTTTGTAGGATACCAATGTGCTCAAGTCCGTTTTTTAGGGTGGTATATGAAGAAGTGCGCAGAAGGATCCGGAAAATCGCCTTACTCCGTGATAGCATGAAAATCTGCAGAACACAACCGCGCTCTTTTTGCCGAGCAAGTTGTTTGCGACTGCTTTGACAACTATCTATCAAGCTAATTCATTGCCTTGGTTTGTAGCGCGATAAATTTGGGCTGAGAAGAAACGCGCAATACTGCAAAACTGATAATTTGGACCTTCCTGCTAATCGCTAGTAGAGACGCTGCCTACAGTCCATAGACGTAGTTCGTGGGTCGCCATGTGCTCAAGTCCGGCTTCAAGGATGGTAGGCGATGAAGGACTCAGACGAATCCAGAAAGTCGTCTTTATCCGCAATAGCACCAATATCCTCAGAACACAAAAGTTCTACTTGTGCCGAGCAAATCTTTCGCGACTTTCACAAAAATGTGTCGAGCGAATTCATTGTATTTAATTTTTCCGCAATAATAGGTCTTAGGAGAATCGAACAATACTGTACTATAATTTCGGCCTTCCTGCTTATCGCTACTGGAGAGGAACCCAGAAAGGATAGGCGTCGTTCGGCGGACGCCAATGTGCACAAGCCGGTTTCAAGGGCGGTATGTGAGGGAATGCGCAAAAGGGCCCAGAAAATTGTCTTAATCCGCAATAGTCCCAATATTCATAGCACACAACACCTCTGTTTGTGCCCAGCAAATTGCGTGCGACTGCTTTCATGAAAATGTATCGAGCGAATTCAGTGTCTTCGAGTTTAGCTCTATAAATTAATGTTCAGGAGAAAGTTATACTGTTGAAAAGTGACTATTTACTTACCTGCTGATCACTAGTGGAGATGCAACCTACAAAGCATAGACGTAGTTCGTAGTACGCCAAATTGCAAAACACCGGCTTCAAGAATGGTATGTGAAGAAGTACGCAGAAAGACCCAAAAAATCTTGTTTCTCCGCAACAGCATGAATGTCCTCGAAACACAACGAGCCTCTTTTTGTCCAGCAGGATGCTTGCGACTGCTTTCAGAAATAAGTATCAAGAGTATTCATTGTCTTCTATTTTAGCGCGATAAATTAGGGCTTCGAAGAAACGCATAAGGGGTAAAGCTGATAATTTTCATCTACCGGCTTATTGCTAGAGGAAACGCAACCCACAAGGCATAGAAGAATATCCGAAGAACACAACAATGATATTTGTTCAAATGACATTGTTGGCGACTGCTTTCAGAACTATGTGTGAAGCGAATTCATTGTCTTCAATTTTCGCTGACACATGATAGGTCAGGAGATACTCATAATATTGTAAAAATGATTATTTCAACCTACGTACTTGTACGTAGGTTGTGGAGACGCCACGTAAAAAGCATTGACGTAGTTCGTTGGACGCAAATGTGCAGAAGGCTGGCTTCGACGATGATGTGCGCAGATATATCCAGAAAATCGTGTTACTCTCAAATAGATTCAATATCCTCCGCATCCTTCGCGGCTTTCTTCGCCTTTGTTCCTCCTTTCAGCGCTTCATGCGGAATTTTGCGACCTTCGTGCGGAATTTCGCGGCCGCGGAATTTCGCTCTCTTGAATCACGTCCTACGGAGCGACTCGAAAAGTTATACTTGGTAGCCCACTAATGGGGACACCTTCCAAAAGTTGCGCAGTTTACGAAAACCACCGCCAATGCTTCGTAACATCGACCGTACTACTCCGACTGAGGTACACACAGACGCCAGCCGTGTTGGACTCGACGCCGTTCTCGCGTAGCTTGAATCTTGATTTGAACCACACACTCACTAAAGCAAATAATTATTCGGTTACGGAAAAGCCAATGTTTGGCCATAATTTGGAGTCTTGCTAAATTTAGACATTACCTATATGGCCTCCCTTTCGACGTAGTCACTGACCACCTTAGACTTTGTTGGCTGTCCACATTGAAGGACCCCTCCAACCAATTTGGTCGCTGGGCTTCGAGGTTCAGAGATTTCGACATGCGCGTTGGGTACAGGTCTGGCCGCCGTCACACCGATGACGACGCCTTGTCGCGCTCGCCTGTGTCAACGGCAAACGGTGCCAGCCTCTCCGCCATGGACAAAATACTTGCCCTCCCAGTAGGTCACGACATGGCGTTTGAGCATCGCAAGAATGCCTGCATTAGCACTCTTCTCCTAATCCTTTGCAACCCACCGACTTTCCCTTCAGCTTCTCGAGCAATGCGCCGTCAAGCTTCTAACTTTGAGATCCATGATGGCCTCCTCTGTCACCGGAACTACATGTCTGACGGCCGGAAGTGGTTGCTGGTCATAGCTGGCGATATTCGTGCTAAAATATATTCAGCCTTCCACGCTGACCCACAGTGTGCACATGCGGGCGTCTTCAATACATACACTGGCTTTCTTCCAGGTTTTATAAGCGAGGCATGCACACTTTAGTGTGCAAGTATATTCGGCCAGGCCCGCAGTATCAACGATGCAAAGCACCTTTTCAGCGCGTCTCTGGTCCGCTCCAGCCAATCCCGTGCCCGGCGAGGCCCTTCGACCACATTGGCATTGACTTGTATGGGCCTTTTCTATGCACGGCTTCTGAAAACCGGTGTGTAGTCGTCGCCGTCGACCACTTGACGCGGTACGCAAAAACAGCTGCTCTCTCCGCTGCCCGTGACATGGCATCTTTCCTCCAGCCGAGCTTCATTCTTCCTCGCGGCGCATTACGCGAACTTCTGAGCGACAGAGGACGTGTATTCCTTTCCCAAGTCGCAAGCGTTTTCCTTGCTAAATGTGGTGTCGCTCAACGCTCTAATACCACGTAACAACTAATATGGCTTGACGGAACTAATATGGCTTGACGGAAAGATTCAACCACACTCTTGGTGACATGATCTCTAGGTACGTTGCCTCAGGTCCAGTGGATTGAGACCTACTTTTGCCCTTCGTGTCATACTCCTGCAACACTGCTCCACAGGCGACTGAACGCTTTTCGCCATTCTTCTTATATGACCGAGAACCTTCGACCACACTCGACACTATTTTGCCGTACCGAGCCGATTCAGTCCGAATTTACGCCCGTCTCTGAAGCTGCCCGCCACGCCGAGGAATTCACAACCATCCACCAATGCAAACACAAATCTTGCCGTAACGATGACCACCAGTATTTCCACTTTCTTGCGGACACCCTTCTGTGGCTTCGGTTTCCACCTGTCCTTACTCGCCTCTCCTCCGAGCTTGTTTCCACATATCAGGGACCCTACTGTGTTGTTGTGCAGACGTCCGGTAACATCGCCTACAGACCAACGCTTTCGTGGTCTTGAAACCATCCACCTACAGCGTCTGAAACCCTATTACGATCCGCTCGTACAATGTTCGCCATGAGTCGCCAGGATGGTTCGTTTTCTGAAGGTGGACGATTATAGTGAAGAGGAATGCCCAGCTCTCCAGCCCCGTCGCCAGACGTGCGTGAGGCATGAGCCTCTGTTTTCTGCAACGCTGCCTGCACCCGTCTAGCTCTTGCGGCTATTATTCAGACCTAATCACCGCTCCCAGCCCAGTGTTCGCATTATAAATTCACTCCTGTTCTGTCTTTTATAATTGCTATGTATTCGCTAACGATCTAGTATACACGCATAAACAAGAATATAAGAACGTATTACTGGTTGTACTTACGTGGTTACTTCTATTTGAGCACAACTGCGAGTACTTGATGTACACAGTCCGACTGTATAAAACACCAACCTGGCTCGTGTGCGCCTTACCGAAGAGTGCCTGCGAGAAGCATCCAGAAAGCTAATTTTTCGGAGGGACATAAATATCCATCGAACCATTCGAACCTCGCCAGGCCTCAGCATAGAGTTTATGACCTGCCAGAAAAAATACGCTAGTGCTCTAAATCACTCGCACATTGTTATTTTTCCATTCATGAGCCATATACGCAAAGCTGGTATGAATAGCCTTGATGAAGTAAAGCTACGGACACGGAGTGATGATATGCACCTTTCATTTCATTATGCGCGCATATTTTGTGATATCCCGCATCAAAGGTTGCGAAGGTTAGCTGGAAACGGCGTGCTGTCATGTTGCGGAAAACAATAGCCGTAGTCTAATTGCTGTGCGCCTTGTGAGTTACCACTGCTTATGAACTCATCTTGGCTTTTTGGCAACGGCGACGCTTTCAATCGACAAAACGTGGGCGGGTGTTCAGCTTCATGTGCCTTCATTTTATGGAGACACTCGCTTTAGCAAAGCTGCTGCGTCATTCCATCAAGTACAATATTTGAAAGTAGTAAGAGTTGAGCGCGCTTCCTTTTCTCAAGCAACAGCGAAATTGTTTTATGTGTCACGACGCAGTATGCTGGGAAAAAAATGACGGCTGTGATAACGCACGCAAATGTCAAATTGCTTGTACGACTCCCATCGGCCTTTGCACATAAAAAAACAACGCAAGTGACTGATTGATCATGAAGCTTTAATTCGTGACTACATCTGCTGTACTGTATGCACTTTTAATTTTGTTTTTCAATTCGCTCTAAAAGTTATTCATTCTGCCTCTTTCCCAGCAATAAACCTTGTCACATCGATTTACCTAACTTTCCCAACCATACAGTTGCCTCCAAAGAGGCCACACACCTCAAAGGGCTCTCTGATACATTTAGACATAGCTTGCATCGCGTGCAGCGCGATTCTAGATATGTCAGAAACCCTTCCCATGCGTCTATGTCTATATATACCATGTCTACACCGTTAAGGGGAAACCGAAACACATACATCCTAAATATTTCATGTTGATTTGAAAACTGGCGGCGCATTACGATAGCGCATGTTCAAGCCCACGCTCAGCAATACCTTTCAAGCTACTCGGTGCGACCTCTCGCGCTTTAAAAGTGTAAATTTAATGTGCCCGAGCCTGGTGTCCAAGATACGTTTCATAGACGGCCGAACCTCAGGTATGTACTGTTTCAGGAGGAGGCGAAAATGCTCGAGGACCGTGTACCTAGATTGAGGTGCACGTTAGAGACACCCAGGAGGTCGAAATTTCCGGAGCCTTCCACTACGGCGTCTCGCATAATCATATCATTGTTTTTGGAGGTTAATCCCAATCAATTATTAGTAGTAGTGCTGTTTCAGCAGTGGCTTACACAGATTGGTGTACCGCTGCAAATACTACGCCGTATCAAGATAGGGGCCAGAGATGTAAGGCGAATTAATTTGCACATCTGCTGCTTGTCGGCAAATTCCAGCAGTGTCGCCTTAAGGCACTGCTGTGCAATACGCCGTTTACACCGGTTAGTTTTACTCTTGGATTTTTTAGAAAGTGCTATCTGTGATGGCGTGAGAAGAACAATGTGGTTTGACTGCCTAAAAATGGCGAAAGGCGGAAGATGGATGGATGGTGGAACTTTATTAAATATAGTCCTGAGAGACGCGACTAGCGCGCAGTGGGCTTCTCCCACGTTGGGACGGGCAGGCTTAGCCTGACCGCCGCATTGTGGGCTCTCTGGACGGCCCAAAGCTGATCCCCCTTGTTGGGGCTTCTGATGGCGGAGCTCCACTTGGCTGGGTCGGCTTGTTCACTGCCCAGTAACGAGGGGCATCGCCAGAGCATATGCTCTAAGTTAGCTATTTCCCCACAAAGGGGACACAAGCTGCTAGTGTAAGTATCCGGGTAAATTTTGTGAAATAAGGCCAGATTTGGATATGAATCAGTCTGCAGGAGTCTAAGCGTCATGGCCTGGGCTCTGTGTAGTTTTCTGTGAGGAGGGCGGTAGACCCTCCTGCCTAGGTAGAAGTGCTGCGTAATTTCATTGTATGTGGTGGGCTGATCTCTATTGTCCAACGTCGTGGGCTGGGGAGAACCTCTGTGGGCGCGGAACGTCATGCCTCGCGCCTTGGAGTGGGCCAGCTCGTTGAGGTTGGTGGGGCTTCCTTCAAAATGGCCCATGTGAGCAGGGAACCACGTTAAGATGTGGTTAGAGATGTCTTTTTCACCGAGAATACGGCGTGCTTCCTTGGCGATTGCGCCGACGGCGAAGGCACGGACGGCTGCCCGTGAGTCGCTGTATACGTTCGCGCGTTTCTCGTCGAGGAGAGCGACGGCGATGGCCACCTGCTCGGCAGCGCTCTAGGAGGAACATTCAATCGATGCGGCGTTGATGACCGAACCAGCTTGGTCGACCGAGACCACTGCGTATTTGTTGATGTTCCCGTACCTGGCCGCGTCGACAAAACAGCTCTCCCCAGGGACCTCTGCTACACTGCGGAGGATCGCCGCTGCCCTGGCCCGTCTTCTTCCCGTGTTTCGCAGCGGGTGCATATTGCGCGGAATGGGGGAAACGATGATTTGTTCACGTTGTCTTCTTGGCAATCCCTGGTAATTGTCGTCCACTGTGGCCGACGGGATACCCATGGCCATCAGGAGTCGCCTCCCAGCCTTCGTGCCCGAGAGTCTGATGACCTGTGCCCTCTCCTGTGCCTCCGCAATCTCCTCGAGCGTATTGTGCATTCCCAGCTGTAGGAGTCGTTCCGTCTGCGTGTAGTTCGAGATACCAAGAGCGCTCTGGATGCCTCTCCGGATCATGGCGTTTAATTTATCCCGCTCAGCCCTCCTCCAGACATGCATGGCCGCGACGTAGGTAAAGTGGCACAGTAAGAACGCGTGGATAAGCCTGACCAGGTTGTCTTCTGCAAGACCACTGCGTCTGTTGGCGACCCTCCTGATAAGGCCGATGGTGCTGTCAGTCTTTTTTGCGAGCCGGAGGATCGTTTGGCTATTGGTGCCCGACGACTCCACGATCATACCGAGGATGCGGATCGACGCGACCCTAGGGATTATGTCCCCACTCTTCGTATGCAGGTTGATGTCACTCTCTGCCAGGGGCTTCCAGTCTTTTGGCTTGCGTCCCCGCCTGCTGGGTCTATACAAAAGCAGCTCTGATTTACTCGGTGAGCACCTGAAGCCCGTGTCCTGCAGAAAGGACTCTGTGTAGTCATAAGCGGGCGCAGGGTTCCCCTTCAGGGGGGGCGAAGGTTCGTCGCAGCGCCCCCCTCCCTATTATGTCAATGTATGCGGCTGCCTTTGCGCCCCTCTTCTCGCCCCCCCCTACAATGTATAGGGCTGACTTTGCGCCCCCCCTTCTCGCCCCCTTGCCCCCCCCCCCTGCGCACGCCTATGTGTGTAGTCGATGGGGTCCTGGAGGGCAGATTCAATGTGCCCATCGCTGCCTCCAGCACACCAGATCGTTATGTCGTCCGCGTAAACAGTATGTCCGATGCCTTGAATCTTGCCCAGACCCTCCGATAGACCAACCATGGCGATATTGAACAATAGCGGTGAAATCGCGGACCCTTGCGGGGTGCCCCTATTGCTCAGTGCCATTTTGTCCGTTTCGATCTCGCCGACCTTGAGCAGGGCGCTGCGTCCCTCGAGGAAAGATCGAACGAAGGCATGGAAGGCCGCGCCAAGTCTTCCGCCTTTGTTCGACTCAATCTCGAACAAAGGCGGAAGAACAACACGATTTTATATATGTATGCACCATTAAATATGTATGTGTATGCAACGGCACGATTTTATATGTGTATGCTACATGGTTTTGGTTACCGAAAAAACGAATCAGACTAACGAAATTGAGTTTTTAATTTCTACGCATCTGCTTTGTGCAAGTGTGTAGAAATGAAAGCTTAGACATAAGTCGTGATAGGCGTAAGTGCAAAGATCTTTTTTAAAGAATTGTATGTGAAAAAGTACGCGGGAGAAGTATCCCGGCAATTGTCTCACTCCACGATGACATACACGCAAGTATTTGCAGAACACAAACATGGTCAACAATCAAGAATCATGTATCAACGCATAATATAGTGAAACTAGTAATTTCGACGTACCTGGTCTTCGCAAGTGCAGACAGAAGCTACGAGACTTAGACGCAGGTTAGTAAGACACGAAAGTGCTCAAGTCTGGCTTCCAGGGCACTCTCTGAAGTGGGCAGAAGAAGGATCCAAACAATCGTATTACAGCGGCATCACATAAATATCTGCAAAACACAACAATGCTCTTCGCGCCAAAAATGCTATATGGCTACTTTGAGAACTATGCACCTGGCCATTCCATGAAGTTCGATATTGTTAAGATAATGTAGAGATTATCGAAAATGCATAATATTGTAAAACCAGATCATTTAGACGCACGTGTTTTTTCGCTAGTGGAGGTAGAATGTGCAAGGCTTAAACTTACGTCGTAAGACACAGGGCACACAAGTCTGACATCTAGGCAAATCTCTGAAGTGCGCTGAAGGATTGCGAAAGTTGCCTGATTCGACAACGGCATTAATATCCGCACAACACAATAGTGCTATTTCTCCCAACAAATGCTTTACGACTGCTTTCAAAACTGTGGATGAGGGTTTTGCACCACTTTAGATATTGGCATGATGAAGACTCAGAAAAAAAAAAACGCATAATATTGTACAAAAACTCTTCATTTTTACTTACCTGGTTTTCGATGGTAACGTAGGCAGAAACTACAAGACTAAGACGTAGGTCGTGAGGCTCAAGTGTGCCCAAGTGTGGCTTCAATGGCTCTTTGTAAAGAAGTGCAGAGACAGATCTATTAAAGCATTTTACTCCACAATGGCATGAATCTCCGCAGAAAACAATATTTTTTTGTGTTCGAACAAATGCTTCACGGCTGCTTTCAGAACTCTGCATGAAGCATTTGCGCCATCTGAAGTTTTGCGTGATAAGGTAGCACTGATTTAAAAGCGCATAATGGTGTAAAACTGACCATTATACTTACATCGGTTTCGCAAGTGTAGATAGAAGCTGCATTTACAAGATAAACTTGGTTACGTCTCGAAATGGCTGATGTACGCTCACGGTTTAATGGGACAATAAATCTGCAGGCCAGCAACTTTAAATGTTGAGGCGCATAACGTAAAAATGTTTTCGAATTACGAGTATTTCGTTATCGATAGCAGCAGTTTTACTTACAGGTGCGCCTCGTGTTAGATCATGTGGCAAGGTTGGGTTGATATTGACCAGGGCTGGGCAGTATCGCGATGCAAGAGTATCGCGATAGTATTTCAGAGATACTTTTCAGTATCTGTATTTCTGTATCGACACACATTGGAAAAATATATTTGTATCTCAGTAGTGAAATACTTTTACGATGTATCGACTCTATCGCGATACTGTGCGGGACGCGGGTATCTCGTTACTTTTTATTTTGTCGTAAATGAGCCGAGGCGTGTTTCAAAGAAAGGGGATGAAGCTTTCTTTATTTTGTGTGCCAAGAATCGCGGCGATGGTTTCTCCTCATGCACAGAATGGCCTTCTGGTAAAGCGCGCGACGCCGCTGACGGCAGAATCGCGGAAACAGTGTTGTCGGCCTCTGCCGACAAAAGTGGCTGTCTCTCAAGGTCAGTGCAGCACGCGTAATTTTTTCTCGCGGTGGCAAGCCATTATTTCGGGACCACCCGCACAGATACCACCTTGAAACAGAGGCGCTGCAACGCTTCGCGCGCGTTAAAGTATCAAAGCGGTGGCACTTTCTAAAGCAGTTCTTGTAGTGGCGGTGGAAGGGCCTAGAAGATGCCTATCTTTGTCGCGCTTTCAGCCACCTCTCCAGCGTGTCAGGGTGCGTTCCTAATTGATTTACAAGCGTAAAACAGTCTTTTGTGGTACCAGGCTCCCCACCTCCGGAGCTGACGTCACCTGTACCGGCTGTTGAAATGGGTGCTAGTAGCGTCTGTGGTAACATCTTTTATTGAAAAGTGACCCTTTCGGGGCCCAGGCGACGAGTGCTTGCGGTAGTCTCTGATCAGGTGCTCTGACCACCTGTCCCTGTTTCCATCGTCTGTTTTGTAGGAGCTTGCATGAGCGACAGGGGAGGGCTTAAACCCTCTCACCCCCAAAGAACGTGATTTCAGGAAACCAATGTCTGAATAGGGATTTGACATATTGGGCTCCATTGCGCGTAGGCCATTATGGCCAGCCTATATAAGCAGGGGAATGCTCAGTCGTCTGGCCGGGGCACCGACAGGGCCAGGTGGCTGACGATTCCAAAGATGGCGACCTACTTCGGCTTCTCAACGATCAGAACAGACCCACGTGAGGGCGAAAGTGTTATCGCCATGCTGCAGGACTATGTGCCCATCAAGTCGTGTTCACTATAACACGAATTCGTGCTCGTCTGCAGTGGTAGAGAGATTTTAGGGGCGTAGCTCCTCTTAGTCTAACCTTGTCACGTCTCCGTTGTCCGGCGTAAACGGATCTCCCGTACAGTACGTGATGTGTATCGCCCTCTCCTCTCCTACGCTTCCCCCCACCTATCTTGCCTCGCGGCGCAGCGGCGCCGACGCAGGCAGCGTCTTGATTGAAAAAACCGACCGCTCGCGCTGCACAACCGTTCACTGACCACCCCGTATATACAGGCACTGGATTTTGACCTCCAAGGTAGTGCGTGTGTGCGATTTCTCCTGTGCGTGATTAAACAATGAAAATTCACAGCGTACATGTAAAATTAAAGTGAACTACAAGTCGTCATAACTCTCATCGAACCTTTAGTATAAACGCGCCCGATCTCACGTCGGTGATGATGTACTGGGCAGAATTCACGGAAGATTCACGGTTTACCGATGAACCTCCGCCGCTTCGCCCACTCATCATCATCATTCACTCCGTGGATATGCTGTGATTTTTTTTTCTTTCGCGAGTCTTGTGTTGAGGACGTCAACCGACAGAGCCGGTTTCTCAATTTACTGGTGTTCGTCATTGATTTGAGTGATTTGCTTGAACTATGCTATTTGTAGTACAGCTCCTTACGTTGTCACCAAGTATGTAGATTTCAGTGTCCAATACTTCTTACTCTAGCTCTTATATGGAGCACTTGTTATTGCAGTTGATAATCCATGGTGGTTTTGTAGGTTTGCGCAACAAACCAATGGATGCCAAGTTTCTTCTTTCATAGCGCATATGAATGGGCGCAGGATAATTGCCCCGAGCACCCCAAAAAATTGCTGCATGTATGAGCTTCGCCAATGGAGGCTGCTGGATAATCTTATCACATATGTCGATTTGAGACAAACTGACGCCAAGCGTATATTACACTGCGCTGCGTCTGGGAACAAGGCGTAGAGTGCGGTGCGCACCGAGCACTGTCACTACAAGTTACCTATTTTCGTCACGATATCGCTCGGTGCTTCCGCGCGGCAATTGTAAAAGTGGCATATTGCGCTGTCTCTGGCGTTCCGGCGCTCGCGCACTTGAAGCGAGAGAACGACCAGGCCGGCAAATAAACAAGGATGCGCAGATGCGCTTGCGCATTGCGCGTTCTCGAGCTTCGCAGCAGCCGTGATAAGGGTCCTCGGTGCTTTTTGCCACGCGCTCCCGTAGTCTCTAAAATTTTGACCGCCACTGTACCTACATTTGACAACTTCAGACAGTAGTTGCAAAAAATTGGCCGCGTATCTGCGTGCTTCGCTGCAAATGTTGTCGAAAGATGACAGTCTTCACCCCGGTCGTACTACATGAGTCCTGGTCTCATGCGCGGCCGCCCGTAATGCTGTTCTCGTACCATTTGGGGAGAGCCTAGTCGCTGCCAGATGGCAGTGGCGTCGGGAAACATGAGCTGGTGCAGAACCCAGGGCCACTGCTAGGTGGTAGCAGCATATCGGCGGCAGAGGGCTTTTTTGCGCATAGCGTCGCATTTTCAGTGCAGCCTAAGGGGTCTTTAGAATTATGTATTGAAAGACGCAGGAAGACTTCACCAGGCAGGGCCAGCAGCAGCGTTTATTCCCCGATGTCTGCCTCGGCTCAGAACAGCAACCAACCAACCCAATGGCGATGATGATGGTTATGTACAAGTGAGAACGATGAAGTACGATAAATGTGCTTACACTAATTTTCCCCGTCTTCGAAGCGGCCAGCCTGGCCGCAACTCAAAGATCAGCAGAACGAGTAATGAAAGGCTTCATGCGTGACACGTGAACAATTTCTGTGCTGCGACGACGGTGGTCAGTGACGGACTGAAGCGGGGTGACGAGATAGTTCACTGGGGAAGTTCGTCGTAGAACGGTGTATGGGCCAACGTACCGGTGAAGAAATTTCTCGCAGAGCCCTGACGCTCGAGTCGGGGTCCATAGTAAGACCTTATCTCTGGAATGAAATGTCACGTCGCGTCTTTTGCTATCGCAGCGACGTTTTCGTTCTTCTTGAGTGGCTTCCGTGTTGCGCCGAGCGATTTCACGGCATTGCGCGACTCGAGCTGCGAACTCTTCTGGTAGAGTACTGGACGGAGCTGGACCAAAGAAGAATGCCGTGTCGAAGACTGAGGATGCAGATCGTCCATACACAAGGAAGAAAGGGCTGTAGCCGGTAGATCTTTGTGTCGCGGTATTATATGCGAAGGTGACAAATGGCAAAATATTGTCCCAGTTTTTGTGATCCGGACGTAGGTACATGGAAATCATGTCAGAGAGCGTTCGGTGAAAGCGCTCAGTAAGACCGTTCGTCTGTGGGTGGTACGTAGAAGTGGTTTTATGCGTCGTTCTACAGGCCCGTAGGACTTCCTCGAGGACGTGCAAAATGAAGGCTTTGCCCCGGTCACTCAGAAGAACGCGAGGAGCTCCATGGCGCAAGACGATGGACTGCAAGAAAAAGTCGGCGACTTCTGTAGCAGTACCGGACCGAAGAGACGCAGTCTCGGCGTATCTTGTCAAATGATCGACTGCAGTGATGATCCAACGGTGACCGTTAGACGTCAACGGCAAGGGACCATACAAGTCAATTCCGACAAATTCAAAAGGTGTTGTCGGACAGGGAAGAGGCTGCAGGAAACCGGCGGGTGGGGACGTGGACCGCTTACGGTGCTGACATGACGCGCATGAGCCCACGTATTTGGCTACCGACGTGGACAAGCCGGGCCAGAAACAGCGGGTCCTGATGCGGTCGTAGGTCTTGCGAAAACCTAGATGACCAGCAGCAATGTCATCGTGAAATGCTTCTAAAACGGGAAGACGAAGGCAGCGGGGAAGGACCGGCACCCACTTGTTACCCGTGGGATGATAAATATAGCGTTCGAGCACACCGTCGTCGAGGCGGAATTGTCTAAGCTGGCGTCTCAAGCGGCTGTTAGGTGGTTTAGTGATGCCGCGAAGGTAGTCAAGGAAAGTTCGACAGTAGGAGTCGGCCCGCTGAAGTGAGCGGAAACCGGCTTGCGAAGAAGGTTGGATTGGGTCCAGTGAGGTCATCGACAGGTGTCCTGAGGCAGGCGGGATGTCGGAGCTCTCAGGAGGCGATGCGGAGGACGTATTGTGAAGAGAGAGTGAAAGTGGGCATCGGGACAGCGCGTCGGCATCATGATGACATTTGCGAGACTTATATGTGATGGTAAAGTCATACTCTTGCAAGCGCAGGACCCAGCGCCCTAGACGTCCTGACATATTCTTCATCGTGGACAACCAACACAGTGCGTGATGGTCTGTGACGATAGTGAAGTGCCGACCGTAGAGGTACGGGCGGAATTTCTGTACCGACCAGACAATAGCCAGGCATTCCTGCTCCGTGATCGTGTAGTTCCTCTCCGCTGTCGACAGAGTCCGGCTGGCGTATGCCACAACCTGCTCTTTAGAGGCGGCATCACGCTGCAAAAGTACTGCTCCAATACCTTGCGCGCTTGCGTCAGTATCGAGGATAGTAGGCGCTCTCTCGTCAAAGTGGCGAAGCACTGGTCCGGAAGTCAGGCGTTCTTTAAGGACTTCAAATGCGATCTCGCAGTCGTCGGACCAAGCGAAAGGAGCACCAGCGACTAATAGCTTATTTAGGGGAGCCGCTATAGTCGCGAAGATGCGTATAAAGCGGCGAAAGTATGACGCCAGGCCAAGAAAACTGCGCAACGACTTTTGGGTGGAAGGCCGAGGAAACTGCAATACAGCGGCTATCTTGTCAGGATCTGGCCGGACTCCGTCTTTGGAAACGACGTGACCGAGGACTTTTATACTTTTGCTGGAAAACATGCACTTCTTGGTATTTATCTGAAGGCCAGCGTTTGAAAGGCACTGAAGTACTTCGTCTAATCGTTGAAGATGTTGGGCAAAGGTAGATGAAAACACAACAATATCATCTAAATAACAGAGGCAGGTCTTCCATTTTAGGCCACGAAGAACAGTATCTATCATGCGCTCAAATGTTTCCGGAGCGTTGCACAGGCCAAATGGCATTACGTTAAATTCGTAGAGCCCATCCGGCGTAGCAAAGGCGGTTTTTTCTTTGTCAGCCTCATTCATAGGGATTTGCCAATACCCCGATCGTAGGTCAAGGCTGGAAAAATACTGCGCTCCTTGTAGTGTGTCCAAGGCGTCATCTATCCGAGGCATAGGATATACATCCTTGCGCGTGATCTTATTTAGCGCTCGATAATCAACGCAGAAACGAACGGAGCCATCTTTTTTCTTCACTAAGACGACCGGAGAAGCCCAGGAACTGGAAGATGGCCGTATTATCTTGCGTGATAGCATATCATCAACGTGTTCTTCAATGACTTTTCTTTCCAATTGTGAGACACGATAAGGCCGACGGCGTATAACACCAGAACCATCCGTTTCAATGCGGTGTCCGGCCACGGGAGTCTGACTCAGTGTCGTGGCACAGCTATCGAAGCAGGCCTTATGCTTAGCTAAAAACGCCAATAACGCTGTGGATTGTGCAGAGGTTACATCGGAGCCGATTACCGCTCGGAAAGGGGAAGAACTCGCACCTGACGTGGGTACTGACGATGAAGACGGGCAAAGTGCTGCAATGGAGGTCAGTGGAGATGCGTCTATCGTCGCTACAGTCATCCCCTTAAGCAACATCATAGATTCTGCAGTTGTGTTGCAAATGGGCAGAAGCGCGCGGCCATGGGACAACCGGAGGAGACAGGAGGCGACGAGAATTCCACGAGAGGTGCAGCGAGGAGCAGGGGCAACTAGAGCGTCACCATCGGCTACTTGGCTAGATGCAACAGCTACCACGTGTTCATGACCAGGGCGCAAAACACAGTCTTCGGCGACAGCCAAGTTGAAGGTCAATGAAGGCGGGGCTGACATAGCTGCATCCGATGTATCCGTGATGTGAACGACGTGTTCTTTACATGATATGACAGCGGAGGCAGAATGTAGGAAGTCCCAACCCAGGATAAGTTCATGAACGCACGTGCGTAGCACAATCATCTCGATGTGGTGACGTATGCCGTCGATGAAAACGCGAGCCGTACACTGTCCATCAGGTTGGATGAGTACGTTATTTGCGCCACGCAACACAGGTCCTACATAAGGTGTTCTGACTTTACGGAGCCGCGAGCACAAGTCACTACGTATAGCAGAAGTAGCGGCACCGGTATCAACAAGCGCTTGCACAGGAACACCTTCAATAGTCACTGACAACAGGTTAGCCGGGGAAACGGGAGGCATTTTTGATGATCGACGGGAGGCAGTTTTCCCTCCAAAAACTGCAATCCTTAGTTTTCCGAATGCTGTTCAAGAGTGCGGGAGAGGGGGCGAAGCGGCGATGCCGAGCGGCGGTAGGGTGATGGAGAGCGTCGTCTGGAGGAGCGGTAGTCCTGATGTTGACGCGGGGACGCGGGAGGAGACGGAGACCGGTACTGCGTGAATGGGTAGGAGTCTGGACCATAATGATCGGGTCTTCGAAACCGGTCCCGCTCGAACTCAGCATAGCCTCGTCGTTCATCCTGCTGGCGGCGACGGCAGTAACGAGATATGTGGCCTCGGATACCGCAGTAAAAACAAACAGGACGGGACGGACAGCACTGAGGAGACGAGGGTGGAACAGGTACCGCACCTCGCACAGAAGCCAAATGGCCACAATTAATGGCAGCAGGCCCAGATGTGACCGCAGCAGGCGGAATTGCAGCTATATCGGCATATGTGGGCAGTGTTTGAGCAACTGATGCTGTCGGTGTCATCAGGGAGGCCACATCAGCGAATGTGGGCAGCGGGCGTGCTGGTGGAGCGACCGGCGTTGTCGGTGTTGTCATGGCCGCCAACTCCTGCTTCACAAGATTCCGCAGGTCGAACGGTGCGGGTGGAGTTGAGACGGCAGTGGACCGCCTGCTGTTCCAGGTCTCGAAGTTCTTCACGGATGATGGCGCGGATAAGAGCTTTCAAATCAGAGGGAGGCATAAGGCGAGGATCGCTGTCTTGTTCAAGGCGGAGGGACTGCAATTGGTCAAGGCGTTGGCATGTGCAAATGATGTTTTCAACCGTAGTTGGATTGTTAACAGCCAAGGCGTTGAACGCAATCGTGCCAATTCCTTTAAGGATGTGGCGAACGCGCTCGGCTTCCGTCATATCGCTGTTCGCACGGCGACAGAAGGGCCAAAACATCCTCGATATATGAAGTGTATGTCTCGTGTGCAAGTTGAACCCGCGTAGCCAGCTTCTGTTTTGCGGTTTCGGAACGACCTCACGAGCATCCGAAGATTTGTCGCAGCTTGGTGGCAAAGGTCAACCAATCGACGAAGTCAGTTTCGTGGTTGAAATACCACGTTTTGGCTACGCCGGTCAGGTAGAATGGGAGATAGCTCAATTTCTCCGCTTCGGTCCACCGATTGGCTGAACCCACACGGTTGTAAAGGTCGAGCCAGTCCTCGACGTCGTCACCACGGAGACCAGCGAATACGGGTGGTTCGCGCTGAGGGCTGGTGACAGTGGACGAAGGGAGGGCAGCCGCAGGCATCGGCGCGGTAGCGTTAGGGCTAAGTGTTGGTTCCGTTGTCTGCATAGCTGTGGGAGTGGCCGGGCGCAAGCGGCGACCGGATCGTAGCTCCAGGTGGGACACGAACGTAGGAGGACGTCGGGATCTTGACCCACCTCCACCACTCTGAAAGACGCAGGAAGACTTCACCAGGCAGGGCCAGCAGCAGCGTTTATTCCCCGATGTCTGCCTCGGCTCAGAACAGCAACCAACCAACCCAATGGCGATGACGATGGTTATGTACAAGTGAGGACGATGAAGTACGATAAATGTGCTTACAGTATCTATGTTTTTTTCTAGTAAAGGAACTCACCACCTAATACTTACGTATTGATGTTGCGCCTCAGATATGCGTAATATTTGCTTTTTCATCCACAATGTTCGCAAGTATGAACGCAGCTACCAGTTCAAGATGACTCGGTGCTCTGCAAGTGCTTAAACTTCGCCCGGTTGGCTGAATCGTGTGACAGACAGACAGACAGACAGACAGACAGACAGACAGACAGACAGACAGACAGACAGACAGACAGAAATTTCTGCGTTCGAGTATCCCAAGAAGGACTATCGTCTTGAAAACTGACCACCAAGTGTGCGAACTGAGCAAATGCGCAACACGGCACCGAAACTAATCTCCGCAGGGCCCGTTAGTGCTTTCCATTCCTCATAGAATGTTTCACGACTGATTTCCGAACAACGCAAGCACCTTTGATAGATAAGTAATGTGCTGAATTCGCAGGCTTTACGTCTTACAGGCGCCATTACCACAGCTGGCGCCATCTTCATGTTTTCAGGCGGAGTAGACGAAGCCGTACGAATGAGTCACTCGCAAGAGCTCGCTTCTTAAGGCGACCTTGGGGCTTTAGCGCTGACGTTTGCCCATGCTTACTTAAGACTGAGCTTTAAAACTGCACGCGACTATCGACAGATACCGAAAAATTACATTATTTGTTCCTGGCCGCTCTGTCCTCGCAGCAACGAATCTTGATGGCACTTCATTACTGGGAATAATGGCAAGGATCCTGATATTTACCAATCCGTTCCCAGTAATTTGTGCTGCCACGTAGTTTCGATGACGAAGACGGCTGCACTTAGAGTGGTAAATGCGGCACTATCGGCCGCGGCGGCTGCATTTTCGATGGAGGCGAAAACGTTTGAGTCCCGTGTACTTAGGTTTAGGTGCACGTTAAATAATCCCCGGTTGTCGAAATTTGCGGAGCCATCCACTACGGCGTCTCTCATAATGATATCGTGGTTTTGGGACGTCAAACCCCAGATATTATTATTATTATTATGAAATGCGCCACTATCTAATGGCCAAACTTGTGCCCAGAAAATGAAAAATTGTGTTAAAGAAAAGTACCAGCAACGAACGCTGTGCACTGATGGTGGTAAGCGCAGTCTTCGGCCGTCGGTTTTCTCACGGTCGGCGGAGCGCCGTATTTTATATATGAATTATCTAAATTCCAGCGTTATTGTTATGGCGCGTATAGAACAAACTCGTCTACTCGTGTCGTGCGCGCGATCTTATCAGAATGTTCTAAAACGATAGAGAACGTTTCCAAACTGTTAGCGCCGAGCGATGCTAACAGCAAGGACCTTTGATAGATAAGTAATGTGCTGAATTCGCAGGCTTTACGTCTTACAGGCGCCATTACCACAGCTGGCGCCATCTTCATGTTGGTGGGTGATGCACGATGGCCTAAAAAAAAAGAAACTACTCCTGCGTGGCACTAATGCGCAATCTCTGCGACTCAGTACAAGGCCTTAACATTCCCGCTATCATGTCTGATTTACATTTTCAGTAACGCAAACCGCAAGCACTCGCCGTAACGGAGGCCGCGCGAAACGTTGAAGCGCTTTCCCCAACGACCGACTGCAATAATAATACCTTGGGTATTACATCCCAAAGCCACTGTATGTAAACTAGGGACGCCGTAGTGCTAGGCTCCGGAAATCTGACCATCTGGTGCGCTTTAACGCGCATTTACATCTAAGTACACGGTCCTCTAGCATTTCGCTTCCATCGCAATGCCGCCGCCGCGGTCAGAATTGCATCCCGTGACCTTCGGGTAAGCAGTCGGGCACCATAAGTACTAGACCACCGTGGCAGGTTAACTACCGCCTTCATCCGCTGCCTAATTTCACACGTGCTGCTACGCATGGCGGCGACAGACGTGTACGTATGCTCGCTTCGGCACAGTAAACTTGCAGATAAGAATAGTGGCTGTCATGCGTAGTCTAAGGGTTGGAGCCACTTTCATCCACACGTTGAAGTTGAAATATTTATCAAACCGCCTGCATTCACTGAAGTGGCGTATAGGAGGGATGCTGCTTTGAGGTACACGAACGGAACAGGTCTGCTTTATTTTGTAATTGTACGTTTTCGAAAGCAAGATATTTCGGGATAAGATACAAGCAGGCTTGTGGGTTTCAATGAAAGGTGGTTGTTTAGGTATTTAGTATCTTTACGCAGGCTAATCGAAGGCTGGCGGACGCATACGCTTTCGATACTTATCCAGGTGCCAAGCCTCGACTAATAGCCTAGTGGTCGAGCCTTCGCTAAATAAACCACCGGCAACATTGTCATGCCTTTGTGGAACGCATCGTTTTTGCAAAAGGTGCAAACGGCGCACACTAAGGACCACATAGTCCAGACAAAAGGTCTGCCCCTTTTCCTTGAGTCTTGTTTATGTGGTCGTTAGTTCGCGCAGTTTTATACCTTTTCTGACGATGCACCAACTCACCAAATAACAAGGCCTTCTGAGCCTTCGTGTTCCACCTGTCGGAAAGATGGCCACACAGATTTTGCTGGATGACTCGGCCAGGAATGCTCGCAGATTTAAAAATGAGCCCAATCTACGCTGAAGGCGGTTGGCCAGTGAAGTTGCGGCATGGCCCGATCATACATACCAATGTGACATATTGACGTACGAATGAGTAATGCACTGCATGAAATCATTGACAGCGAAAACTAGGCGCCGTGCCATCGCACATATGTTCAAGGTAGTTAAAGCTGTGTGTGGCCTTCCCGCAGAGCTATTGAGAAAAATGAAACCAGTTGCCGGGCTACGGTGGCATAACCAAGAATTTTTTTGGGCGGTGAGGGGGCTCAGCCTTACTTGACACATTCTCATGCGCGCGTTCGTATGGGTGCCTGTATAACACATGGATTTTGGGAGGGGGGGGGGGTGTTGAACACACCCAACACCCGCCCCCCTGGCTACAGCAGCGTGGGGCTGGTTCTTTTACAGAGGAAAGTGTACCGGCGTCACTCCCTGCTTAGTGTGCCAGATGCGCCTTCCCGGCAACTGCAGTTCGGGGAACCGCAACCTTCACCGGTAAACGGCATGCGCTCCTCATTATTCGAAGGCCGCTTGTCATCTATCATATGGTTTGGACACTTAATTGTGCCATGCTTTTCTTTGTTGAAACAAATACTGTGGTGTGTCTTGCATGCGTGATTCAAAGGGGGAATTTCACCGCAGGTGTTTCTCGATGCGGAGAAAGCCGTTTTCTACCTTCGTGGAATGGTTGTGTTCGGCTTCTGTCGGCGGACGATAAGAAATGCAGGGATCCGGGTCGCCATATCGCTTCTGAATGGCGCCATACTAAATGGTTCGGACGTCTTGTTCAAAATTTTTATTATCCACAAAGTACACTCCGCTGGGATAACTTCAGAGATAAAAATATTTCGCGAGACATGTGAAAATGGTGTAATGCTTTTTTTATTATCCACAAAGCACATTTCGCTGGGATAACTTCAGGGGTGAAAATATTTCGCGAGACACGTGGAAAATGTGTAATGATTCGGCCCTTTTTCACTAAGGAATGCCGACGTATGCGCGCGCATCGCGGGGTGACACATGGTAAAAGGAAATCACTTTTCTCTCAGACTTGCATTAACCGGATGGCAAAAGCTGAAGAAACATTTGGGGGGAAGGAATTTTCGGTCCGACAACAATCGCGCATGCTAGCGTCAATTTTGATGCGCGTTTGACGACAGGCGCGAGGAGTCCCTTGTTATCGGCGAATTTGCCCAATCGCAGGTAGCAAGAACACAGGTGGCTTGCTGCAATAATAGTAGATGTGCATCTGTAGGCACTCCCGGTTCCTGTAAAAGCAGCCGCAGAGCGGGCACATGAATATCGGCTGAGGTGCAGCCGCACAGGGATGCTCGAGGAATGCGGGCATGTCGAAATACGTCTCCAGGCACATTTTGCACACGCGGGGCTCGGCGGCTGTCACAGTCTGGCTGAAAGTATTGGTGGAGAATGGAGCGGTCTTAGAATCGTGATTTCAGTAGGCAAAAGCGTACAACAGTGAGCAGCGGTTGTTGCAATAGAAAACAATGACATGGTTCCTTTTAAAGCAGAGCTGTTGTGGTCGAAGTTTGTCGTGCGTTGTTGATTGAAAATTATCGTCACGAACCGGCACTCGCTCAATCGCGTCACTACGGTCCGAAGGTGAGCGTCGCAACCACACGGCTATCCAAGCACGCTGGGAGAGCATAGCCTCGCATAGTGCTGTATAGCAAGGCGGTGGGGAAAAGAAGTGAGGAGGACAAATGGCACACGTGATGAGGAGTAAAAAGAGGAAGAGAAAATGAGCACAGAGATGGAGAGAGAGAGAATGAACGAGAAAGAAAGAAAAATAGAGAGAAAGAAAGCGAAGAAACAGATATAGAAATAAATACACAGGGAAAGAAGCAGAAAATGAAGCAGAAAAATAGAGAAAGAAACAGACAAAAAAGGGAGCAAGCACAGCCACAGTTTACTGTAGCATAGTATTGTATAGCAAGGCGTAGAAAAATTAAAGAGGTGAGAGGGTGAAAGCCTAGCAAAGCCAGGATCACTTCAGCACCTCCCAGCTCTGCTGTGAACAAACCTTTGCTATAACGATTGGTTTAGTGCACTAAAACGCAGCGCAAGGCGGTATGCTCCGTACATACCTCAAAGAAAGTATTGAGAGTGCTAACGTGGGACAAAAAAAATCAAATACCCGGCCCCGCCTTTCGTCCCATCTTAACGCGGTGAATACCTTCTTTGAGATAATCAGGGGTGCTCCGCTAAGAGTGTCACTCCTATACTTGTGACACGTAAAACTGCAAAAACTTACACCATTCTGCGCTTATATGCATTCAGACGAACACTGTTTTATTATTGTGGGTGGGAAGCGCCTGTCCCTCTCTGTTTATCGAACTTTTCTCGTCCAAGTATGGACTACCAACTAGCCAATTCCGCCACCCTTCTAAGGTAAAGAGCGTATGAAGTTTGCTACGGCGGCTCTTGTCTCAAAACAAAGAGGCAGTGAAAACGTTCAGGCTGAACCTGAACTGAGAAGAAAACATTTCTGCTATAGAACAGTGAATGATGGCATATGGTGAAAAATTTCGCAAAGGTAATACTCACCAAGGGAGTTGTGCGAGTGAAGGTAAGTCGCCTTGACAGTTTGCACCATGGGCTGGAAAATGAACGCATTGTTAGAATAAAAGAAAAAAATATTCTTTGTTTTTACGGAAACGGTAGCAATCACAAAGGGCGTCGAGGCCTGACAGAGGCTTCTGCGCCTTCAAAAGTTCTTGGCAATAGCGAAAATAGTACATGTATTACAAAATTTGACACAGCAACGTTGTTTTGCGATATTACATAATGATTGAAAAAAACATGGAGAAATAACGTAATATAATAGTAAATAAATACTATAATTCAATTATCTGTGGCACGTGGTATATATTTTCTAGAATGCGCACACTATAATACATATATGTATGTTCTCAATATAATAATTCTCAATATAATAATAGTACCTGTAACACTCATTGCACAATGTTCCAAGCAGTTATGTTCAAAAGCATCTTAAATGCCGTATGCATCAAGCGACAAAAGGTATACACTGCATAGATAACGGCTCACATTGAATGTCACGTCGGGAATTATGACGTCATGATGACGTCATCAAGCCGTATTGTCTAATCATGACGACAAAAGAAGATCAATGTGTGAGCCACCGTTCTATTGCCCTATCACAGAAAGTACTCGTATTTGATTAACACGCTGGGTTGTCTTTTGGTTTTCACCCCTCCCCCCCCCCTATTTCTATTATTTTCCCCCTTTTTCCTTGTGACGCATGTGTCTTTCTAAATTTTTTGTCAAATGTAGAAAGTCAATGCGTTTTCAGGCGAGAGAAACTCCACCACGTGCTTAATGTTTAAGCTATACATGTGTGTTGCCTCTTCAATAAACTTCTAGTAGCGAGTGTGCGCCTCTGTCGTCGTTCTCTCCTTTTGTCCGTTTCCTACTGCGTCCACTTTTTTGCATTTAAGATGAATCGATGGCAGGCCTCGCACGCACGCGATGATTTTATCGCATGCGCCCGGCGTGCGAAAAAGATGGCCGGCATGTTTCATCCCTGCCTCGGTAGCATTGGTCGTCAGCGCTCGTGCGTTTTTAATCGCGGATGGAACATATGATGCACGGGGCAGCGATATCTAGTTGGCCGTATGCGAAACATAGGGGCGCCGGCGAAAACCCGTCGAGACTGTCGATACAATAGCAATCCCGGCAAAACACAGCGTAGAGTATTCACGGACTGATATGAGAGAGTGGAAGCGCGTTGCCACAAGGTTAGTGTTACCTGGTCGTGACGTTGTAGGCAGTAGTCGGCGGGATCAAGACGAAACTGTTTGGGCGAACTTGCGCCCGCAAAAAGACCGACACTCAAAGTGCTACGATATCGGCGCAGGTAGTAGACGGGCGTCTTATAAACACATCAGTGCTAATACGTGCCGCCATTTGTACAGTGCGGTCCACTGTTAGAGGGAACACGCGATCGCGTGGCCGGCGGCCCGCGTGGCGTAAACTGGCGGCGAGATTTGTAAACGCGGCGCACGCGCATAAATGCGTAAGGGCCGCGTCTGCCGCTGTTCGTCTGCTACAATTGCTGGCCCTGCGTTTGGCGAGCGCTGGACGGCGCTTCCATTTTAAATGCGAAGCAGTTCGTAGCGAACTTCTGCGACTTTGAGCGTATCTATCTATCTATCTATCTATCTATCTATCTATCTATCTACGACTGTGCTCTCCTGGCCGTTTCGTTAATCGGATGTATATCAAAATTGGTATGGCAGACCATGACCGTATTACGAACATAAATGACACGACATAACATGAAAATCATGACACGCATGTCATGAACAGCATGATTTACATTCCACGGCCTTGGGGTTCTTGCGGCTGTACCGTGAATTTCATATATACCAAAATTGGTATGGCGTGACAAGAGTTCATAATGAACATAATGACAGGTCCTAACGTGCAAATCATGACACGCGTGTCATGTGCAGCATGAGTTACATGACATGGTCTCGGGGTGCTAGCGGCCATTTAAATGAGTGGATATATAAGAAAGCTATACGAAAGTATGACAAACATAACTGACACGTGGTAACATGAAAATCATGACATGCATGTCATGTACGACATGATTTACATGCCACGCTCATGGCGCCCTCGCGGCCGTTGCGCTAGATTGATATGCACCCAAAATAGTATTGCGCGATGTGACTGTATGAAAAACATAACAGGTGGTAACATGAAAACCATGACATGCATGTCATGATTTAAATGCCTCGCTCATGGTGCATTCGCGGCCGTTTCGCAAACTTGATATACACCAAAATTGGTATTGCGCAATGCGACTGCACGACGAACGTAAATGAGAGGTAGTAACACGAAAATCACGGCACGTATGACATGTGCGACATGATTTACATGCCACGCTCATGGCACACTCGTGGCCGTTTCGCTAGATTGATATACACCAAAATTGGTATTGCACGATGTGACTGAAAAAAATGAATAACAGGTGGTAACATGAATACCATGATATGCATGTCATGTGTCACGATTTAAATGCCACGCTCATGATGCATTCGCGGCCGTTTCGCTACACTGATATACGCCAAAATTGGTACTGCGCGATGTGACTGTATGAAGAACCTGAATAACAGTTTACATGCCAAGATTTACATGCCACGCCCATGGTGCATTCGCGATCGTTTCGCTAGCTTGAGATACACCAAAACTGGTACTGCGCGACGCAACTGCACGATGTACGTGAGAGCCGGTAACATGAAAAATATGACATACATGACATGTACGGCAGGATTTACATGCCACACTCATGGCGCACGCGTGGCCGTTTCGCTAGGTTGATATACACCAAAATTTGTATTGATCGATGTGACTGTGTGAAGAACATGAATAACAGGTGGTAACATGAAAACCTTGACATGCATGTCATGATTTGCATGCTACGCTCCTGGTGCACTCGCGGCCTTTTCGCTCGCTTGATGTACACCAAAATTCGTATTGCGCGATGCGACTGTATGACGAACATAAGTGACAGGTGGAAACAATGAAAGCCATGATATGCACGTCATGTATGGCATGATTTACATGCCATACTCATGGTGCACTCACGGCCATTTCGCTCGTTTGATATACACCAAAATTGGTATTGCACGATGTGGCTGTATAAGGAACATAAATGACAGGTCCTAACATATGCGAATAATGTTATATGCATGCCATGTACGGTATGATTTACACGGCACTGTCATGGTGCGCTTCCGGCCACGAGTGCATGATGGGCACACGAGTGCATGATGAGCATAAATGACAGGTCATGCGTTGTATATACCAGAATATACGTTTTATAAGCATGGTATGTACCAGATTGTGCATGTATGCGTGTATGGCAAACATGCGATATATGGTGAACTAGATGCCATGGCATGAATGATTTCATTTGGCTCAAACACAAACAAGGCGATGTATGCAGCTCTTTGTTGGCTGCTTCGCGTTACATCGATGCCCACAGAGCGTGGGATCTGCCGGATTTTTTCAGCAGTGCGATTCATGTAGCCACCACTCTTTCTGCGCCTCGTCGCGTAATCAGCAGGTAGAAAAAAAAGGTGTTTGTTGTACTGCTTGCTCGACAGTTTTGATGCGATGCGATTCGCGGCCCCAGCGGCCAAATTTCGACTGGGGCCCCCAGCTGTGGAATTCTGCGATAATTCTGCCCCAGCTGTGGAATTCTGGAAGCCTGTCACTTGCGTAACCTAGTGTAAGTGCTCATTGTGAGAGAAACTGCGCAAAAAAAAAAAAACGTCGACAAAGGGCACAAGCACATGCGCTTGTGCTGTTCTCTTCTCCCTTTGTCGACGCTGTTTTTTTTGCACAGTTTCCCTCATAATGAATTAGCAAATAGCCCAAGTGCTCACCGATAAGTTACTCGTAAGCTTTCAAGATGCTGCTCGCACCAGCCGGCCGCTTTTTATAACAGACAAGGGAATTTATGCCCGATGCCGAGATAATAGCAAGCTTGTCCTTCCAACCGTAGAAATATAGAATTTCGCTAGCGCGCTACGAGCGCTGGAGCGAAGTAGCAGACGACGCGGGACACGAACCGCCCTTGTGATTCTACGCGCATGCTCCGCGTTTCCAAAGCCCTCCAGCAGCTAGCGCTCCGCGGACCGCCGGCCGCGCGCTCGCGTGCTCCCTCTAAGAGTTGACCGTACTGTACATGTGGCAATGAAGATTACAGGCTGATCGCTGGCGGCCGCGTTAGCTTCAGAATAGACTGCTCTTCGTGTTGCGCCTTCAAGCTGAGCGGCCGTCATCGTTGCGGCAGTCGTTGGACTTCCAGGTCTTATAGCGTACAGGGCCAGTACTCTGCTGAGAGACTTGCTTTCTGCGGCTAGCTCGGTGGTCATGGCTGGCTTCGATCTCTTCTGCGCCAGTTCGGCCGCGTTTACTGCTTGACGGGGGCTTTCGGAACATGAACGACCAGCCCCTGTACCTGACGCCGCGTGGTCGTGACTTTGGACGAACGCAGTTGCTGGCGTGTTCAAGACGAAACTTTATTTGGGCGAGCTTTGCTCGTAAAGAAAGGACGACACTCAAAGTCCAAGGATATCGGCGCATGCAGTCGACGGGCATCGAATAATCTCATTAGCGCTAAGTCGCATCGACCAGTCTACATGTGACATCGAAGAATCCAGGCTTATCATGGGTGGCCGCTTTAGTTCCAGATTAAACTATTCGCGTTGCGCGCTCAAGCTTATCAGAATAAGCTAAAACAACCGCAATGTGCGACACTCCGGCGCGGTGCGCACAAGACAGCGGTTACACGTGCAGCGGGTCCGGTCACATGAAGAATGGAAAAGAAGCGCGCGTGGCAGTATCCTGCAGGCACGCGCGAACGAGCGATCCTTGTGTGAGCGAGCTTTATGTTCTCGCTTGAGGAAAGTGTGTTCTTTAGGGACGAATACTCTTTTCGATAACCAGTGAGCTGCTCTGTTTGACTGCAGCGTGCAACCGAGTCCCTTTTGTCAGCATACAAAAGAGTGCTAGGATAGCAGCGCGCCGCTAGCGATACTGTGAATCCGAAAGCAACTCACTGGAGCACGGAAGCAGTATAGTTGTTTGAAGAACACACGCATGTAAAATACGCATTTATACCACAATGACACGTCTTTCTTTCACTGATGCCCACGAACGGCGCTGCTTGCACCAGCGGCCACGTACTTCCACGGTCGCGTTCCAATGCGCGAGTACTGTGCAACCATCGCAAAGCTGTAAGCAATTTGAACAGCAGAGCTGTTTAGTCGGGCAGAGAACACAAAGCCACCGTGTAATGCGATAACGCCTCGCCGAGCTGCGCCTAGCGCGTCCCCCAACAACGCGTTGGAATAAGGAAAGCAGGAGGAGCAGCGGAGAAGTGTAGAGGAGGAGGGTTAGAATTAAAGAAAATTAAATTTCCTGGCGAGGCGGAATTCGAACCCGGGTGCCCACGGCCCGAACACGAGCGTCGTAACCACTCGGCTATCCGGGTATAGTAGCAGAGCAAGCATTTATGGGAATTATGATTGCGTTGCTGTGGGCGAGAGAACCAGACACAGATTGAGGTTAAAAGATATAAACCAAGAAAGAAAGAAACAAAGAAAGAAAGAAAGCGCAGAATAGCCATGTACAGTAGAGCAAGTGAAGGTGAGGAGGAGTTACGTGACGAGGAGCAAAGAAGGAGGGGAAGGTCTCTAGCTCCGCTGTTTCCACTATCTTCAAATGAGTAGTGCGTAAGTCACGCCTTTTTTTCACCTGCAGGACGGCGCTGATGCCTCCTCAGATAGCGCAGCCGCTTGAACGCTGCGCCGCATGCGCATACGAAAGGCCTCTCGCCGGTTTGTATTAGGCGATGTCGTTTTAGCTTACGTGGATTTGGATCGCAGACGTTTGGACTTTGGTCCCGGACTTCTTCAGCATTGCACCTAAAAATAGGGAGGAAAGAATAACGGCGTTAGGACGTACGCGTAGTTTCAGAAGTATCGGAGCACATTTTTGTCGCAAAGAAGACGTCGTACGCCCTTCGGTTTCCAGTAGGCTACCTGATAAGCGAACACTGGGAGTTTCCGCACTTTGCGTGAGACAGATCGGCCACAAGACACGAAGACCGCCCTGGAAATCGTGAAGCGAATCCTATTGTCCCAAGCGGAACTGCGTAATGCGGACTTTGACGGCAAGCTATCTCCCTATACGCAACCTCCTGCGGACTGTGACGACGAATGGAATTCTGAGGTATTTTGTATCATATTTACACTTAAAACAGTGCTTACGCTCTTATTCGTGCATGCTGAACCAAACGAAGCCCCTATATAAGGAGAGTTTCGTTGAAAAGCTTTGCTCTGAAGTCACGTAATCGTACAAAGGCTTAATCTTTTAATGCGCGAAGTATTTAGGTGAACTAAAACAGACGTTTTCGGCGAGAAACTTCGTCACGTCGGTCGTTCAGCTTGCACTCGCAACGTGCTCGAAAATTAGACAATTATAGCTTATTCTTACGCTTTCGGGGTTAATATACAATTTCAACACACCCGGCGAATATCCTCCGGAGTTTTGTTGGAATCTAATTAAGAACAGCCGCCCTAACTGTCGCCCGTGGGTAGTAAGCGGAACATTTCTAAACCCCACACGCAGGCACAAGCCCATAGAAACACGTATCAGCTGTAACAGTCAGCTATTCTCATTCCCGGACGTCATTTTTCCAGACGCAACGAATTTCGCTGACACGGACTGCGAGACCTGGACGGCTACATTGCTAATAAAAAACCAACGAATGATTTGAACTGTAGGAACGCTTACCTCTCGTTGGCTGCCATCGCGGACGAGCGCTGTCGGATTCTAGCACGGAATCGGAGACAAGCTTTGCGTACGCGCTCGTGGTGCTTTCCGGGAACGGGTAGCTAGTGGTTCCTCCCCTCGTCTGTTAATGGATGCGGAAGCTAAGTTGCAGGAGTGTATTGCTTCTCTTGTACCCTGACGGCAGTGCACGACGCATGCGTGTTCTGCGCTACGAATCTGCGTGAACACGTCTTAAGGACGATTGGATTCTTCGTGAAGTTTATCGCTGCAGAGCGGGACGGGGGCAGAACTGCAGCGTGTGGAGATAAGAGAACGTGGTGTGCGTCATTAGTCAGGCTATAGGACAAACGCCTAGCTCATTTCAGGTCTTCACTAATACGAAAGGTACCGGCACTATCGACGTACCTCGTAGAAGATGCACGCTCAGAGCCGCAAGATAAGTTCGTACGCGTATCAAAATTTGTTATTTGTTTAGAAATCGTCGAGATTTCCGCCGGTATACGGTGCATCTAAAAATTCGGCAGATCCCACGCGTTGTGGGAATCGGTTTCATGCGAAGCAGTCAGCGAGTACTCTATGCTGTATTTTGTGGCTCTGAGCAAAGCCTTACGAGGTGGATCGACGTGTTTTTGTAAGTGTAGTAGCCGTGTGCACATCGTGGGCTTACCAGGGACGTCGGCAACGCTGGCGTTTAAATGGTAATCTATGGCGCGACGTAACGTCAGCCCTCACGTTAGAGTACTTACGTAGGTTCCGTTAATGTATTCCTCCGGGGTCGAGCATTGCTTCAATATAGCTTGCTGAATCATAGTCATGTTCAAATGTAATGTTCGTTTGACTGCTATAAAAGCTGAGCCAACGTTGTAACCACAGACGTTAACCTGTCATGATGCCTGTATCGTAGGAGTACTTATTTAGTGTCTATTTCTTTGTTATAAAATTAGATAGCCCGCAGCACAACTACAGTTGACGCTGAGATAACATTGCGCCTGCATGGGGTGTTTTTCCAAAGCGGGGTGATGTTATCGCATGCATCTTCCGAGCGACGGAAATGGGCCGGCTTGTTTGATCTCTGCTTCGGCCGCGTTCGTCGCCCCCGCTCGCGCTCTTTTACCCGCGGTAGAACATACAATGCGCGGGGGGATCTTATCAATTTGGACTTTACACGGGAGGGACATGACGGCAACGGCGACGGCAGAAACCCGTCGAGACTGTCCATATAATTGCTATCGCAATAAAAAGAAAGAAGCGACTTTTCACACGTCGCTTCTTCACACTTCGCCTTCGCGCCATATCACGGGTGACAGTGAACACGCCTCGGCCACGTTGAAGCACCTCACAGATGTGCGTAGCACAAACGGTAAATGGTGTACGTAAATGGCTCGCCGTTAGCATTGTTTGTGATGAATGCGTTTGTGGCTCAGTGGTTCAACGCGTGGCGCCGTGGAACGAGGGGTCGCAGGTTCGAATCCCCGGTAGCGCGCTTTCAAAAATATTCTCCTCGCCCACTTTTATTCGTGGATTCTCTCCCTATATATGTATATATATATATATATATATATATATATATATATATATATATACATACATACATACAAAGGGCATGGCACGGTGGCACCGACGGCGAAAACCCGCCGAGGGTGTCCACGTAATTCCTATCGCAATAAAAGCACCTTGATATGCTGTACCATATTTCAAAGGAAGAATGGGTATATGATTTCTGGTGTAATTTTAGCATTATTTTGGGGGAACTATGAGAATGTGCTTCTCATTCACATTGCTATTCCCTTGATTATGTTTTCTATGATATTTGATAATAAGTTTATGAGTGGGGCAACATATTTTTGAAGCTATTTCGTCTAATATCCCATGTCTTGTGTTGTTTAATTTATTGATACTTTTGTGGTTCGGCATACTCACGTCACTAGCCCAGTCATACAAGCAGCCTCTAGCCCTTTAGAAGCCTGTGGTTCATTACTACTCCTAATATGGCAATAAAAATTATCAGTGTTTTTACTAAGATTATTGATGCTGTCATTAATCACTGCATAGGTCCGAACATCCGAAGTGTTAGGCCCACCACTTCCAAGTGTCTAAATTTTCGCAGAACGACCTGCAAAGCGCCATTTACGCAGATAAGCATTGCATATGGGGGCAGCCCTAAAACAAGGGCAATTTTTGCGGTGTCAAATCGGCGTCAAATGAAACACGAGCAGCGGCAAGCACGAGAAAAGGTACATCGCGCCCCGTCCGGTCATCACCATTCGGAGGTTTTTAATGGAAGTAGCCCAAGAATTCCTACGCCTTGAAACAGCCAGTTACCATCATTGACTAACAAGACTGGGCGTCTAAACATCGTGTGCCTTTATGAAGCGTTTCTTTAGTGAGTCTGTAGCTGTTTCAATTAATGAAAAGTGTGGCAATAATAAACGTTGATGTGCTTTGACGTAAGTACTTGATAAAAATTCTTAACGTCTGATGCTTTCAGTTGTGAAGGCTGATCGCCATTCGCCGTAGCTCAGGCTCTGACAATATGAAAGAAATAATTTCTCTCTGGAAACCAGAGAACCTGCGGTCATCCTGTAACATGGTGAAGGGAAATAGAGCGAGATTCAACGAGATCGGCCCCAAGGGTAACAATCTAGTTCATCAGATTTCATTCAAGTTTGGAGCTGCGTTGATAATTAGCTCGAGACCGCTTACAACTTTCTTAATGTAGTGCGCATTACCATTCTGGAGTGGAAGCTCTCGCAACAGCTTGCCAGCGCAAGTGAAGCCAGCTTTTGCCCACCAAAGAGCTCGGAAACCAGCTCTTTTCTGGTGGTGCCTACTGAGAGATCAAATGGCTTTGATCTGTTAGTGTAAATACTACGTTAATTATAAAATAAAAGATCGTTGTGGCCCACAAAGGTAACCCGTCGAGAGGAGTATTGGCGATTGATCTCCAATAAAATTTGCCATGACTTTGAGGCTCGCTTACGAAAACTAGTAACATGAAGACACACTTGTAGCAGTATCTGACTCCTAAAAATTGCCATATTAAACTTGTCTGGCGTGCGTCAAAAACGCTCGCTTTCCTTCGCCAAACGCCGATGGTACATCGTGCCCCTACTAAGATGGCGGGCGCAGCCGCCATCTTTTGGTGGGCACGGCTTCACTATTGCGCAATGATCGCCACTCCAGCAATTTTTTTTAACCTCCTTGCGCATTACTCCGTTTGGATACATCAGGTGCCACGCTATGGGGGCAAGCGACAATTCTTGCAGTGGATGCCTTCACGCCGCGAAATACGTAGTACAGTGATTCTGAATAAATTGTGGGAATCAAGCGCCCTTCCCTTTGGCGCCTCGTTCCCCAGCTAGCGCGTGTGTTGGCCCCGCGCGGCTCGAGCGCCGGGGACCGCCGTTAATCGGCAGCGCCAGGCCTCTTTGTCTGGTGCGAGCCATGTGTCGGCTTCCCGGCCCGCGGGCACGCGTCCGGGCATGCCTCGACATGCTCACATGCTCACGCCACCAAGCTAGCTTACGTCACTGCGAAACGCCTGTTCTCATTGGCCGCCAGTGACAACCCCCTTCCCCCTTGAGCTCGCTTCTGTCTGGCGCGGGCTTGCCCGCGTCAGATGCTCCCAGGCTAGCACGAGAGGTTGACGCGCTGCTCCAGCAGGCGGCTTCTCGTTCGTGTGCTCGACTGCTGCCCTTTGTGTGAGAGTCGTAGCGCCGCTGGCAAGCGTACTCGATCGGTCTTGCGGAGTTCCCCTTACGGCCTGCAAGCCCGTGACTGTCGTACTGTGCTGCATCTTGGGTTAATAAACCCGTGTTGTTTGTTGACCTCCTGCCTCGAGTGCCTTTTCTGCGCCGTGCCGGAGAATCGACGAACCCGGCCGTAGCGTCTTTGTTCGCTGCGACAGTGGAGAACGTCGCGTCCCTTGCCGGTCGCCTCGTAGGGTAAGCGTTTCGCAAACCTATCTCCACAAAATGAAGAATAAATCAATATTAACAAATTACGAAGATTTTGGCCTCTGATGTACACAGATCCCGTTATGCGGTTGTCAATAAGTTTTTCTGCACCCATTAGTGTTTCTTGGTTTTCGCTTTGGGTTTTCGCTCGTGCTCAGCTCGCACGAGCGTTTGCAAGAAAGAAAGCCATGCGCGAGACGCGTGTACTCACACATCTTGATGCCCGAACTTATTGCGTAGCTTCCGCAGCGCTGCACCTGATGTGGAACGGAATATAATAATCAAGATTGCATATCTTCTAAAAAAAACGCACCCATGTGGTACGACATAACCACCGCGCTATCACTGCTACTACAATGTGATTAAGTAATGAGAGAAAAAACTAGACACCTAAGACATTGTAAAAAGAACGAAGCAGCACAGGGAAAGAGCGTCACTCGCAACTGATTTATTCTCAGAAGAAACGCAGAAAATATATATGCCGCTCCACACATGCGCACACCGCACTGCATCAGCAAGTCCCTACATATCAAAAATACACGAGGTCAATAGAAATCCATATCTAATCAAGCAACGACGAGCAAACACCACGCCCACCGAGCAATCCACATACTTCGAAGCGTGTTTTTTCCCACAAGTGGAGGGCCTCACTTGTAGTGTGACCAAGTGGAGGGCCTCAGTTGTGGAGTGACCTTAACCTTATTCGTTAAGGTGGTGCAGAGGGACCAAAAGTTGAACGTAGCCGTGCAAGTGTCCTTTGTCACACACGCTTTGCAGAACACGGTCTCTCCACTTGTTCTGCAGCATGGCGAGTCAAGTGTCCACTGTCTAATAAACACACACTTATGTGCATTTCTTTTCGGCATGACTGTGAAAGGTAGAGCAGGAGCAAACATTCAGATCACCAAAGGACCATAAGGAGGGGGTTCTTCCTATTGGCTGGGTCGAATCGCGAAGAACCAGTTTCTTCCTGACGGCGAACGCCTTAAAAAGTAAATTACAAACTGAATA
Organism: Rhipicephalus sanguineus; assembly: GCF_013339695.2. NCBI lineage: Eukaryota > Metazoa > Arthropoda > Arachnida > Ixodida > Ixodidae > Rhipicephalus > Rhipicephalus sanguineus. The sequence goes on along the minus strand of NC_051184.2, from coordinate 67,912,785 downwards.
AATGCCGCGTGCACATCAAATTTTTTTTCTTCTTTTGCTCATCACTCTCCATTAGAATTACGCACAGTCAATGTTGCGCGATGATATGAATAACGTGCTCAAGCTGCACTAAGGCATAAGGCATCGTTGCGAGATGCCGGTCCAAGATTGAAAGTTCGAAGCGCCACTGTTCCATTTGTAGAGAGATAATGCGGTGAGAAAAGACTGCGTCATGGATGATTCCGGTGCCGTGACAGTGACGGTGCGCCTCACGATTGCACGACTGGTCCTTTTCTCCTCGTTATCTGTGTCAATTTCCCATAGCGAAAACGCCGCGCGCCCTCGCGTTAATACGTCGCAGACTGACACAATATATTCGTTGGCTTCTTTAGGTGAGCTCGTGTGGCAAGGAGACCTTTCGCTGCGTGTTCAACTTCAGTGTGAGCGGCGGTTGGCAGTTCCCGCTCAGCTACGTAGCGAATGGATGTGTTTTCGTGCGCTACGTGATGCGCTTCGTTGACGGAAGGGTATAGAGATTCGCCCGCGACGTTTTTCGTCGACTCGTGTGCGTGTAGTGCACAGCGTGGACGTTCTACTCGCACAGTGCACACTGCGTAGTTTTCGCACCACACAGAGCAAACTAATGATAGCCTCGCACTGCGAGAGTTTTCGTTGGGTTTGGCGTGTTCCATGAACCCTCCCTGCAAGGACACACACACCGGAATTATGAGCAGTATACGTCATTTCCTGTTGCTTTATTCTTTTTTTAGGTCATGATTGTTCTTTTCCACCGATATGACGTGTTTAGTGGGGAGATATTGCTTCATTGCTACAGCACTGCCTATGTAGTTCTTTCAGAGGGATGGCTTGGAGTGACTTAACTGAAGGGTCATGTCGTAGTTCCAGCACAGTCGGAGGCTGGTTTCGTAATGTCACCTGAACTTTATCAGCTTAATAGAGAGAAAAGTTTGTCCCTAATCTGGCACGAAGGCCAATCACTTTTGGCGCCAAGTCTTTAGGACATTGTAGCAGCTTAACAACAGCAGTGATTATGCTGCGGTTACGTCGTCGCAGCCGCGACATTGCAGCACTAGTGCAGTCTTTATTACACTTTTCTAGAACGGTGAGTCAGCCTTCTAACCACCGTTTTTTTTTAGGGGGCGAAGCTCCTTAAAGCGGCACCCGTTTGGCCACGTCGTAGTGCGTAACCAGTCTTAACGCTACAACCAGATCTTGACCTCCAAGGTGGTGCCGGTGGGAGATTTCTCCTGTGCGTTGTTGAACAATAAAAAATTCGCAGCGTGCGCGTTAACTAAAAGCCGACTTCTTCTGTCTCTTATTCCCCATTAGCAGCCATTGGCATGTTCCAGTAGGAAACGTTAGTAGAAGTAGAAGTGTAACTGTTAGCTAAAAGCCGACTTCTTCTGTCTCTCATTCCCCATTAGCAGCCATTGTTATATCCAAGGTAGTGCCTGGTGAGATTTCTCCTGTGCGTGATTAAACAATAAAAATTCACAGCGTACATGTAAAATTAAAGTGAGCTGCAAGTCGCCATGACTCTCATCGACCCTTTAGTATAAACCGGCCCGATCTCACGTCGTTGATGATGTAGTGGGCGTGAAGCTGTGCGACGCCGCCGCCAAGATCCTGCCGTACGAGAGCTTAGCCTCACTCATCATCATTCACCCCGTGGATATGCTGTGGAATTTTTTGTTTTTTTGCAGGATATGCAGACCAACGCCGTAACTATACCAAACGTAGTCATACTGCATCCGATGTCATTGTGCTATAATTCAAACATGAACGGAAGCTTGTCGCTAATGCGACGTGGCAGCTACTGGCGGCGACAGAGTACACAGCCCCGCGCTCGACCGCTCTAGACAAATGGGAGTTCAGACCGTACGTTGAGAAGATGCGTCACGAATTCAAGTGCAAGCTATCGATTGTTTAATTTCTCTCGCTAGTTTAGGAACTGGATTGATATGCTTATAGCGTGTACTGATATTTTGTGCATTGATAGTCGCATGTTTAGAAGACTCGGTACGGTGGTCTAGTTGTTATGGTGCTCGACTGCTGACTCGAAGGTCGCGGGATCGAATCCTGGCTTGACGTCCGCATTGCGTTTCCATCGAAATGTTACAGGCCCGTTTACTTAGATTTAGCTGCATATAAAAGAACACGAGATGGTCATCATTTCGGGAGCCATCCACGACGGTGTTTCTCGTAATCATATCATGGTTTCGGGACGTAAAACCCCAACTATTATTGTTATACCTCCCTAGGCCCTTAGGAAATTTGTGCTGCAATCATCGCCTCCCACTCAATATAAGAGCTTGTAGAAATAGGTTATCACCTAATCACCAGCCGATTCGAAATCCATTGTGGACAAAGGCTTAGCCGGGGGGAGGGGTTGACCCCCCCCGAAAATTTTCAGTTTTGCTTGCGTGTATATATGCACGCACACATACAAACACACGCACGTACATGAAGTATGGTTGAACCCTCCCGCCCGCCCCCCTGAAAAAAATTTCTGGCGACGCCCCTGGTTATGGAGTTCTTGCAAAATACCCGGGAGCTCATCCTTTTCTATGCAGTAAGTGGCCGGAACTTCATAATCACGTTACCTGACCAGACAAACTTTCGTCGAGCTCGTGATGATATATTCAGGATTTTTAAAAATTTTTTATTGTAGCAGGGTACGCATTTGGTTTGGTTGGTTCATGATTACGAGTTAAAAACAGCGCTAAAAAGACGGGGCAAGAAAGGACACGAGACCACGGCGCTTTCTTGTCCTGTCTTTTTAGCGCTGTTTTTCACTCGAAATTTTATTGCTTGCATAGGGAACAGTATAGTACAGATGAAATGATCAGCAGTCGACACGGGCAAATGATATTTTTCTCTCCCTGACGTTTATAGACATTCATAGTAAAAAACAGCGCTAAAACACAAGGACGAGACAGATGAAACGGGACCGGCGCTGACTACCAACAAATTCGTTTATTTTTGCGGTGCAAATATATACGCTTTTTGAACAGGGAAAGGATGGAGGGAAATGAGAGGATATTCCTAGCACATGCGCACCTGCCGGGCTTGTCAACGATGCGTGGAGCGCTCAACTGCGAAGATAGTTAATCTCTTTGACAGTTAGTGCGATAGAAGGGGTGCTCATAAAAGAGTGACCTGCTCCATGGATGGCGAAGGCTTCATATATTTCGCGGGCGCGATTATCACTATACCGGCGCACGATGCACATCTGGTGAAAGTTTGGGGTTTATAGAGAGGACTCTTCTTTCAGCGGGCCACTCTCTTCGCCATTAATGGCGTGTTCCTGGGGTCGTTTCACGGACGCTGTCTTCGACGCAAGCGAGCCAGGTGCCTCGTTTGCTATATTGAGATTGTCGCTTTCTTCTGTGGTTGGCGTGGAGCACGACTCCGAGGTTCGATTATCGTCAACTGCAAAAGAGAAAAGGGGAGAACATCGCAGACTTGCGCGCTCGTGTACTTTCACAAGCATCAACACAAACGGCTATAGATAATAACAATTGTTGGCGATTTACGACCCAAAACAACGATATGATGATGAGAGAAACCGTAGTGCAAGGCTTCGACAATTTTGGCCACCTGGGGTTCTTCAACGAGCACCTAAACCTAAGCACACGGGTATCTAGCCCTTTATCATTGCTCCCATTGACAGAATATAAAAGTGGACCTAGTTTTGTTACCTAACACGTAGTACACACAACTGAATGTCAGTGAGAGCGATAGAATAGATACAAAGTAATGAGAAACGGAGCCATGTGTGACAGAGACTTAGGTTGATGAAATCTTACACACCATTTGGATGTGTATCATCCTCTTTGCCTTCTTTTTTTAATTATGCTACTGCTTGTTTTTATTCCGCTCCAGTGAACGATTATTTAGTGTGAATAAGTGGTTAATTGAATTTTTCTTTTTTTTTCCACAAGGAACGTCCTGTTTTACACCAGTGTTCTGCTCAAATTTAATTCTAATGAAAAATGGTTACTCACGCTCGGAAAGCCTCGATTGAAGCTCCTTCATGCATTGTATAGTAGAGCTTTTAGAGCTGTAAGCAGCCGCTTGCCGCCTCCTGCAATGGGACGAAGGACCATTTTGATAATGATGTTCGGCGAAGCAGTTAAGCAGGCAGAGATAATGCTCCTACAAAAACACACATTAATTTCCATATTTGTGTTCGATTCGCGTCTTTCTGAACAGAAAGGGGCTCTACTAATTGAGCTGCAAATAAGGTTTCGTCATGACTCGCAACGCCTGGGCATGTCTTGCTAAAATGAACGTACGAGCCAAAGGCTGCAAAATGACATGTCTTTGGGGAAGTAGCTTGTTCAAGTCTGTGACCGTACCTTAAGTGTCGTTTGCGAAATGGCAGAGTGATTAAGACTTGGAGGATGCCGCCCACCGGAATATGGGTAACCAGCCAAAGCGATGGCGTAATTGAACCTTCACTGTGGGAAATGCTGATGTCGCTGCAAATTATGTTAGATTCAGAAGAACCACTGAAGTGTGTCTGATTTCTTTCAAATCATTGTCTTCAATTTGTGCGCAGTATGACACAGATCAGGAGAGGACAAGTGCTCGAGACACCTAAACACAGAGGATAAGAAAAGCTAGATACCCATTTATAGGATCAAGAGCGAAAAACTTACCGATGAAAAATTATCCCGACGAAAGGGACCCAGAACTCACTGCCCGTCCTGTCAGTCCTGTGTCCCTTTCGTCGGGTACTTTTTCATCGACAGGTTTTTCACCCTTGAGGCTACGAATTTCACACGAACCAGCCCAACTGTTTACGCTTCTACGCTTCTAGACACCCAGCTCGCGTGCAAGACATGAAATTTATGCCACCAAATGCGTACACACTCACCGAATGCAGCAGAATGTCAGGCCAGCTGCTGTGACTAGGATAAGAAGAAGCAGGCCAGCTCCGATGACAACACCGACTTCGGTTACGCTGCTGCCGCCAGTGACTGCGTCAAAGGTCGACAACAGCAATATTGTGTTCACTAATACTCTGTATTTTATATCTTCTATTAAAGAGTTGAGCGGGTGCAATCGTGGAAAATCTTATTAAATACGAACAAGTTAGGGTGAACTAAAACACGTGTTTTCGTTTTTGTATTTACCGGTAAATGTGCGCTAAATGCTGGCACACTTATCGTTAGGCCCAAACAACCGTTCGCATACGCATAACTACAGATGCTAGATTGCGATCTCAGGTTATAGCTATGTGAAACCTGTTCCACTTTCTAATTTCTTGTTCATGTTTCATTTGGCCACGACTGCACATGCGTACTTATAACCTTCAAGAGTAATACACAGTGCTTACCAGTGACAGGAGCTGTGAGGCTGTAGCCATGCAGCACTTCCTGTAAAAATAATTGCAGAGTACTTGTAATAGTTCTTGCGCACGCAACAGCTTCCTTTTAAACAATAGTGCCCAATTTTGAGCTACTCGATCAACACACTTGGTGAATTATCTGTTCGTCCCATTTTGCTTTCCAAAAACTAAAAACTGTAGAGCTGCTGAGCTTGCAGACGTGGGTTCTATTTCCGGTCAAGGCTACCGCATTTCAATGGCAGCGAAATACGCTAATATCCGTGTACTTATGCATAGGTGCGCGGCGAACAACGCAACATGCATGGTTAAAGCTCTTCTGTAGTCCTCCACTGCGGCATGTGTCATAATGATGTCGGGGTTCTGACACGACAAAACACAAAATTTAATTTAAAAGCGCACAAGCGATTTGCCGATCTCTGCAGCTTTATACTTCCCGACCTTCTGGAGTTTAGGATGAATACGCAATTGCTGTACACTAATGCTGCATTGATTTTCCGCACGCAGCATAAACTTTGCTAGCGGTTTCTTTAAACGGAATTTAAGGGAACAGTAAAGACAATAAGTCAACCCGAAGTACTCTCAAACAGTGCCAGAAATCCTGCAGCACCGGTTGTGCGGAAGAAAGCCTTATGTTTAGGAGGGCATCGCGTTTCAAGAATTCGCATATCCGTAGAGTCATCCAAATCGCTCGCCGTCGAGCGAGGAGGATGACATAGCAAACGATATCTCAGGCCGAAGACGGCTCTACTGCTTCTTGCTTAACGGGAGCCACATGCAGTGGCTCTGTTGCTTAAAACGAGCCTATAACGGAAAAGCGTGGCGAAAAAGTAAAGCCGAAGTTCTACGGGCTACATTTTTATTTACTTGCCCTTCGCTTCACGATCACGTAAGTTCAACTACGCATGTCATGTTGACCACACTGCTGAAATGAGAGTACTCGGGTGACGAAGGAATTTTCAGCCCACCGGCGTCATTCGTGTGGTTATCAGGACATAATATCTGAAACATGGTTGTCGCGACGTGTTTGCCGCTCTCGCTATTGGATTCGGCGCTCGCAGTGCCCATAGGCATTACTATATCCTAACTGCTGCTACTTTAATTTAATATCTGTATTACTAGAGCACAATGTTCGGTAATATTGACGTTTCAAACGGTCTCGGATATAAATCTATCTGTTTTGCCTAAATTGTTACTTGCCTTTAGCTTAGAATAAGAGAAAGCTGAGCTAGTTGGTAAATATTCAAACTAAAAGAATGGGCGTGGAAACACGGACACAAGAAAGAAGTCAAGACACCACAAACGCCACTGCTTTTAGCGTTCCTTAAACGTTCATAACACTTCTCTCAGAATAAATTATTCTGGTAGTTGATGACAATCTTGTTGGACAAATTGTCATCTATGGCTAGCGCACAAATAGCAGTCAGGCACGTGAAAAAAGTAGATATTTTTATGGTCACCAGCCGAGATAATTAATCATAGTTCAGAAATTCGGCGTTCAGTGTTGTGGATATTACTTTTCTGGATTTGGCGATACCGATTTTTACTGACGTCAACGTGGCGTAATTTTACCTCAGTGTTTATTTACTGACTATATTTTTTAAAAATATTTACCTTCGATTATAGCTTGAAAAGAATAATGTCTGGACAAACTGATTGTTTTAAAGTCCCACCTATAAGCACAGACTTGCACAGCACCAACGCACTACCGTTTCTTTCGTTCCCGAATACAAATACTCACCCCGGAAAAGTTGCTCTCAACAAGCAGACCAAAGCGATACGTTGTGGCATCACTGAGCGGCGGATTTTCGAAACCGCCGACGACATTGCCACTGCCAACGACAAAGTCCATAGGTTTCTCCAATAGGTCGGGTGTCAGGTGAGCGGCGACGTAGTACCCGAGGCCCATGTCTTGTGAAGTGCTGTGATTTACGAGCTTCACAGGGCGAGGGATGGCTTCGCCTTCGCGAAGCACGATGACGTAGTAGCCTCTGCAAGACGCATTTAAAGGAAGCAAAAGCGATAGACAGTCACATTATTTGGTCGCATGTTACGACAGTTGAATGATAAAGCGCAAAGAAACCGATACACGTCCGAATAATTGAAAAAACGCACTCCTTTCTATAATAAAGCTGAGCACTAATCATAAGCGTTCGGATATTTCCTAACACTGACGCTCGTTGTCTCGTTTCTGTAAAAATATTAACGACTCAAAAACTGTTAAACAATTCACATAGCAAGCCACTCATTGTAACCACATTTGGACATAGGTTAAATAAAGTAGGGCTACAATTCATGACGGTCTTGTACCTGATTGATCAGCGTACCTGCGATAAAGCCTGATACGTTTGACCATTGTCGTGAGACAAGAACGGCTTAGCAAAGCACCACACCAATATATTGAAAGCGAGTAAACTAAATGAGATACATTTACGATGACAGCGCAGTTAATACGTTGCCATGATAGGCCAGCACATGCAGTCAATACAAGACGTCGTTTTGCGGCCCGATAAAGGTCCGTCAAAATATAAGACGAAACATAGTCTCGATGTAGGGTCAAAAGATTACCCCGTGTTTGTACCGAACGATATCGGTTCCTCGTGATACAATGCTTGGTGCCATGCATCGAAACACAATACGCTCTTTACATTTCAGCAGTGATATTCATTTGCCAGACTCACGTGATCGGTCCTTTCATAAAGTCCACGGGGTTCAGCATGATGCTAACTTTGTTGTGGACAATTGCTCCAACTTTGGGCTCAACTTGAACTTCTGGAACTGCAAAAAGACAATAAAATATCACTACTGGTAACTTAATACCTTGGGCAACAGGCTTTGTGGGCTGTTTTTTATAACGAAATGACCATTGGTACGTGTTGTTTTGTCTCATACATACCGATGGGTCGATAGTTGTCGGATTCCTCAGTAAAGTGTTAACAATAATTTAGGGGTTTTAATTTTCAAAATCGCGATATGATTATGAGGAACGCCACAGTGGAGGGCACCGGAACTTTTGACCATCTGGTGTTCTTTAACATGCACTTACATTTAAGCACACGGGCTTCCAGCATTTCGCCTCCATCAAAGAGCGGCTGCCGCAGTCGCGATTCGTTCCCGCGGTTTTAGGATCAGCAGTCGAGCCACTAAACTAACTACGGCGGGTCCTCAATGAAGAGTTATCTGAAAGGCGCAGTACACAAACATGCTGTCTCAAAGGAGGAGCGAATGTGCTGATCGGCTAAGCGTGAAATGCAAATGAAGGCCATGAATGCACAGTCAACTTTAAAGTGATAAATACAATCGACTGAGAAGGAAAGAAGATGGCTTTCGCCTTCTAGTCGTCTTATGCAAACGCATAAGAGATCGTGTGAGCTTCTTCATTTATTTTTTTTATAGTGGCGATCATCTTATGTGACAGACAGACGGACGGACGGACACTTTTCTCGTTGAATCGGCATAGAAAACTTACGCATTTAAAATATCCCCACAAGTTCTCGGTTTTCCTTGGGTCGCAAAAGATGTAGCGAGTAGTGGAGCCCACCAAGCTTTCAACTGCAATCAGAGGTCTGTCAACAATGAAGCCTTAGAGAAAGTTTGTTTATCTGGCGAACTCTCCTTTTTTCGGTTAAACGTATGTGAAATTCAGGAATGTGATCGTGAGAGAAACATTTGAGGGGCCCGAAAAAAAAATCATGACGAGACTTAGCACGTGGAGAACACGACACAGAGAAGAGGACACGGGATAGGCGCTGACTAAAAACTGAAATTTATTGAAAAGGAAACCCGCATCTTACAGTTGGCAAAAACGTCGACAAAACAGCCAAAGATATGCCCTCAAGTGAACATCCAAGAACAAAACAAAATCAAACAAAAAAAGTTAACTTGCGTGAAAGTCATAAATCAAAAGTTGTCACCACTAAAGCGAACACCACCAATGACTGCACACCGCAAGTTATCACACTGGTTGATCAGGAAGGTATGCACACTCAGCCTCCGACAAATGTAGCGAGGGCTGGCTAACACAAGTGCCAATATCCTTCTTACTCATGGCAGCTTCAACCAGTCCCCTTCTCTTTGTCCTGTTTTGCACACGCTAAGTTTCGCCATGAACCTATACCAGCTCGCCCAGTACACCACTTTACTGGGCGATGTTGAAGCTCTAACTGTTCAAATTCGACCACACATACGCATCAGAATGTTGATACCTGTGTTTGTTTTCTAATGAGATATTGATTAAACCAGTAACGTAAAAATGCAAAAGCGTTAGGTAGAATATCCGTAACGCGTTTCATAGCTCGGTGAGAAGTGTTAGTGTTAGTTATGAGAAGTCACTGAACCAGAAACGTAGCGAAAGCCGATGTTTTTACGAGCACTCTGGACTAGGTAAAGCCAGCAGGTGCTTTCCTAAGTATTCTTATAAGGCTTAAGCATTCCAGGCCAAGTTTCCGCCTTGATAGCCTTGTTGCTAGCCTTGTTATGACCTGCATTGAGCGCTTTGCTATGAGCGTGATCACGCCACATGAGATGTATGGATTAACGACAAGCCGTCCCCTAAAATGCGGAGCACTTAGGGGCCCGGTTAGGTGGGCGCAGATGACCTGGGAGTCAAACCCACTAACTCGCAGTCCGCGGGGATAGGTGTCGGGTGCGCCACCCACTGCGCGGCCAACACACAAATGTAGTCTACGAGCGTAGCGATGTGGGCTTGTTGGTGCATAATGGAAAGGCAGTTTCTTAGCGCTGGTGTAGACGAGGACACATAGGAAAAGACACTAGAAACTAGCGTCCATGTGTCTAGTGTCTCTTCTTATGTGTCCTCGTCTACACCAGCGCGAAGAAACTGCCTTTCCAATACACAAAGACGAGGCTTTACAAACGCGCCTTCTATCACTCACACCTCCGCGAGGGACATGCCAGCGGGAAGTGGAACGCCTTCGCGCGTTCAGGACTCAAGCTACGAACTGTGCCTCTCCTGTTCCTGATGCGTTGTGTTGAAGTGTGTGGCAGCACACTGCGCACAAACGGGCGCAGCCTCCGCCTCGTCACTATCTAGCCTGGCGTGACACGGCTGCATGCTACACCACGCCTCTGATAAGGGACAGCGCCACCGCAGCGTCACCGGAGGGTTACGTCACCGACGGTGGCTATAGGCACCGTACACTGACCAGAGGGAGCTGCGTTGCTCGCACTGGCCCGTCCCAAGTTCACTGGCGTTGGCCGTTAGGGGCACGCAGAAAACAGACGCGCGAACGCGTCCCCCGTGTATCCCGGCCGCAGTCCGCCCACTCATTCAGAGAGGGAGACGCGCACATCGCGTTCCATTTTGAGCAACCCCGTCTCATTATTGCGTTTTTTGTCCGCTAGGTTTTGCGTTCTGGCGCTGCAGTCGCACTGGAAAACTCGACTGTACGGTGCCTATAAAACCAAGCTGCCAAGCTCGGAAGTGTCCCCTCCTTCCTTCGCTACCCGACTGAGCGCAGCGTCGGTATGCTCACCCCGCTGCTGCTTCACTAATAAACAGTTGTTACGTTTATGTTGGGATGCGTCCTTCTATCGACACGGCATCCCACAAGTGTATGCATCAGCAGAGGCATTGCTAGGTTGCACTATTACTGAGGAGAGTACACCTTTCCGTTTCTCCCCTCAAATGATGGAGCTTTGAATCAGTGCTTATCGAGTAGGCGTGTTTATTGTGTGTTGTTGATGCCATTTTTGTGCGGGATTCACCATATATTTATTGCGCTCTCGTGTATGCTGTTGCAACTACCACAAAGGTTTAAATATGATCATGGACGTTAGTCTTGGTATAGAAATTCACCACCAGGTGTCAACGTCGGTGCATCGAGGTTAAGCGGTACTACAGCTGCCAAACACCAATAGTCACTGTGCGAGCAGTCATATAAATTTACACCATCTCCCGCTAAAGGGGACCATGAGGCGATGCGAAGCCGGAGCACTTGCACGATCGCGTTCCGTTGGCGTTCGTTGGGCATGCTACCGACCTCGCGTCGTGGAACGCGAAGAGGGACGCTACGCGCGTCGTATCTTCCATCTAGCCTGGCCGTTAATTCTCACAGGGCGAGCGGGGAACGCGGCCTACAGGCGGGCGAGAGGGGGGCAGCGTAGGAGAGGAGAGAGAAGGGGAGGGGACGCGCATGCGCTCGAGCTCATCGCGGCGATGAGCAGGGGAGAATTTCGGCATGTCTAGCCCGCGTTTCAGAGGAAGAGTGGAAAGGGGGAGGGGAGAAGGGGAGAGGGAAAGTGGAGAGGGGAAGGGGAGAGGGAAAGTGGAGAGGAGGTGTGGAGAGGGGAGAGGAGGTGTGTGGAGAGGGTATGCGCATGCGCAGTAAGGGTGGTCAGAACGCACACCACCACCACCACCACCACCACCACCACCGGATTGAGCTCCGCCTTAAGATACTTCGCATCTAATAAATGTACAATAAACAATGAACTACTTCTGTGAAGACACGTTTCATTTTTGTGTTAAACCAATTCCTACGACGAAGAGATCAACAATGTTTTGTTACAAGTCGTGGCTGCAATTATTCTTTAAACAAGCCCCAGACCCCACAACTACATAACGTTGAAACACCGAGAACCCAATAAATGTAAGAACAGCGCGACATACAAGGGCTGGCGAAGAGGACACACATAGCGCTGTGTGTGTGTTCTTCGCCAGCCCTTGACTGCCGCGCTGTTTTTGCACTAATTATATATGTGCTACCAACATGCCGAACTTTCCGCCGTTCATAACCGATAGCATACGAGCAGTCCTGTTCTTACCTGAAGTCTTGGTGCTGAAGTTGCCGCAAGTGGAATTTCCGAATCCGGCACTGGTTTCTGCCTCGACGCAGACCGAGTACGTTGAGCCCGGAAACAGATCTTGCAGATAAAACTCCAGCGAGTCCGAGCTGTTTACTAAGACGGACTTCGGAAGCCACGATTCGGCCAGAATGCCATTGAATGTGTGGGTTAGAGAAGTGTCCAACTGTACAGAAAAAAAGATATATTGTCGAGGAGGTAATTACTACAGAGATGAATGGTGGATAGTGAAGGGGAAAAGGGCAAGACACATTCCCTTGAAAAGTTAGTGACTTTTCGCTCTGTGAGCCCTGTGACCCGCGAGCAAATGGGTGCTATGACCTCGTGCCTCGCCCGTAGAATGTCTCTTCAGGTTAACCAGGTTTGTTTTATCTTCCTCAATGTTTCTAGGAGCCGCACGGAGCATCGTATCAGCTTGTACGGGCGCCTTTGCCACCGGTCCCTGAGTGCGGTATTGTCAGCCATCGCATAGAAGTCACTGAAGTTGCCTAAACAGTATCCGTGCGCACATCAGCCGCTCCTCAATAGAGTAGAGCTCGGGAAAATGGGTATGTATATCCATCCAAGTAATTGGGCGGACATACGTACCCATTGGTTGTTGAGAAAGGCCGTACCTGGCCTTTCTCAACCGAAACTTGGCAGGTGATGGAAAAGTTGAAAGTTGTTACCTCGGGCAATTCTTGCTTCAGGAAAAGGCCACGTCTCATTGGCTGAAGCAATATCAACGATGCGCTACAGACGATAAGACATGAAGCTATAACGCTACGACAGAATGCAAATGTGGGATTAGTCGGCTCCACTACTAACAGATAGTAAGAGGGGAAAGGTCCAGGTAGCCACAGGCGTTGCGTTGGCCTCCTCTGGTGGTTGCGACAGCAACCATTCGCTTGCGCGTTGCTCAAGTTCAGGCAGTGAAAGGTCACAGCATTTTTCGCTGGTAGTGGAAATGACCCGCAGCGCTTATACCCCAGCAATGTGAAAGTGAATATTCGGGGTCATCGTGTGAGGCCTCTTCGTGTTTTCCAGTGCGACTGGACATTATGCTATATATTTTATTTGTATGCGAATATTTTCTCCGCCTAGCCGCATTATCGTTCTTGACTCACACGATCCTTCTTCTAGACGCTCCATGTTCTTTATTCATCCCTGCTTCGCCTATAGATGTCATTGCTTTGTGTGGCCACACCTCACGACGTCAATGAGACAAAAGGGGCAACTCCACTTTACACGTGAACGCTACTTCAGGTATCATTTGGAACAGCCACTCCTGAAGGAGAGGCTAAACAGGCTTCGAAACCTTCAACTAATGTTGAACAAATTTCCAATGGAGTATTGTCGCTTACCATAAGATGTAGGGTTTGGGCAAACATGATATCGCACTAAGGCGCATAAATTTCAAACTCTAGAAAATTTTAAGTGCAGGCCGAACCACATTATGCTTAACTAACGCAGCAGGCACAGGCTCAACTGTACAACTTAGATACTCTTCGTTGCTAATGCGGGAACGAACCACTGAGGGCACTGGTGCTTTGCTTTTTTGAGATTTAAAAGCAACAGTTTACGCAGTACACTAACAACACGTAATGAAAATTTTCAATTTTATGTTGTGTAATTGTCTTCAACGACCATACCAACTTCTGAGAAAGGAGGCCTGCTCAGCGGATGAAAAATTCTTCGTCGACGATTCCAGCCAGGGCCCATTGTTTTTCCGTGGTACTCGCTTTTTCGGTGTTCTTGTGGCTTTCTTCTCGTGGAGAACCATTTCCTATACTGTAATTCTGTACCCCCCCCTCCTCCGAAGTAATTGACCAAAAATATTGTTAAATGGCCTTTACCACAGGCGTAATATTTTCGTAGACACTTAATGCACTTGACTATGTATACGATGATTTACGTCATCTGAATGCTCGAAATTCAGTCCCAACTAATTGTGGTTTGAAAAGAAGTGTTAATGTGCAAGTTACCTTGTAGCCTATCAGGGCACCGTTCTTGCGGGTAGGTGGGTTCCATTGTATCTTGAGACTGCTCTCGGTCTGCTCGGACGACCAAATGCTAGCCGGTGCTTCAGGCGCTATCAATAGATCAACAACAGTTTACATGTCATGCTACATCTGGACATCAATGATGCAACACTGGCATGCCCAGAAATTTTGTTCATTCCCTTTCAGCATTTTGTTGGACTTGGCGGCACCACATCAAGCAGATTGAACTTTTCTTTTATATTTAAAACCTACTGCAGGCGTTATGAAGATCCCAAGTAGGAGGGGCGTAGGGAGTATACAAAATGAAAAGGCACATATACGCAAAAGCGAGTGGAAAAGAAGATTAAACAAGTCCACAAGGATATGTTAGAGACAGTGCCCGAACGAACAATTAGACAAACAAGCAATATTTTGATTTTTGATAGGAGAAAATAATTTAATGGCAAAATTGCACAGTGTACAAAAGGTACAAATAATTTTGCAATACCACTAATAGTTGACGAATTTGCTTCAAACCAGTTGTTCGAGTCTATTATCGTACGGTGAAAAAACGAATACTTGAAAAAGTTAGTTGTTGTATGATAATGCGTTAACATTCGCCATGACAATGCTTCGTTCGGCATGCTTCGAGTGGCCTTGAAAAAAAGGTGTGGGCTAAGAAAGAAATGGGCATTTTTCAGCAAGAAAATGAATTTAGGCCTAGGTATTTTCCGGCTCATTGTAACTGTTGAATGTTATGAATTAGCATCAGGCTGCTTGGAAACAGTGGAACTGTATTTAGAGAAAAGGAATATTGCCGCTTTGCACTGCATCATTGCCAAGGCGCACGTGTTCACTTTGGCGAAAAGATCCCACACAATATGTGCATATTCCAGTTCGGAATGGATGGCCGATCCGAGTGTTATGGGTGTCTTTTAGGTTGGTGTACTAGCTAGCTCGAACCGTCGCGCTATGTTATGGGGAACCTATTTTAATTCATGCCTCTAAAAGTAATTTTTTTCTAAACGCCGACTGACAAATGTTAGAAACTTGAGTGTTCCAGTATTAATTGTTAGTTTCTGTACCCCATAGATCCTTATATCGAATAACTTTTGTGTGATGCATGGAAGAGATGTTGTAGGAAAAGAAGAAATTGCTCATTTTTTGGTAATCTTCAAGAAGACTGATTTCATTTATCAGCATTTACTTTTATATTCAAATACCACATACAATAGCGGGATGCTGTGTTTGGAAGTTTAGCATTGAATGCAAATTGGTCCTTACTGCAGCATATTTCATTATACAGCATACTTTGTCCAAGAAAAATTTCATATGCACGGGCATTTCAATGACATAAATGACGTCGTTAGTATATATAAGAAATTATAGGGGTCCTGGAACGCTGCCCTGTGGCCGCGTTTTCGGGTCGCCTGCTAAATTATTGCAGGTGAGCCTGCGAAAGGTGAACCTGCGAAATTATTGTCAATTTCAACAAACTCCTCACGGTTAGTTAAACTGGAAGTTATAAAACTACTAAGGTATGCTGGCTGGTTAGCCAGCTCTAATTTTTTCATATGTTGAGAATGCAAAACAATCACAAATGCTTTCCAAAAGTCTATGATAATCGCGTCTCTTTGCCCTGGCTTCTCATGAACATTCGAAAAGTTGCGAACGATAATAGTTTATTGGGAATACTATGAACGCCTTCATGGACAGCTTCTCTGGCAGAGAGATCTGCGAGTAAGAAACTTGTTAACCACTTTTGCGTTAGTATGTTCTAGTAGCTTTCAAGAACATGTCGTTAGTGATATTGGGCGTTAATTTTCTTAAACGTGTAAGATCCTCTCGTTTGATACAGGTTCAACACGTGCCTTCAACCAGTTGCTGAGGAAGACTGCAGGGAACAGTGATGCATGAAAAATAAATATATCTTACTAGCAAGACAGATTTCGTATACCATCAGGACCTGGTGACGATTTCGTTTTCATATTATGGAACATAGAAACCGATCACCAAATATTAAAAAAAAAGACATTGTGAGAATACTTGTCCACTTGTTTCGCAATCCTTAGTATGTCGTCAACTAAGCATCCCTGGTGTAAAGTTTAGTCAATTGTAATAGTTTTCGCCAAAAAACTCCACAACTGATCCTGTGCATTTTAAGTAAACTTTCGCAGTGTGCTGGAAGTACCTTTCGTTTGAACTTATCCCTAAGTAGTTCAATTTAGATTCCATGTTTTGCACAGCGTTACGAGGGGCAACTTATGATCTTAAACGTTTCTATTTTTTAATAAAATTTTTCGCGTTATCCAGGCAGTTTTCTTTGCTGCTTTCCTCCTTTTATTACATTGAAATTACCTAGACAATGCATGCGTATGTTATCTTCAACTTGTTCCAATGGCGTATGAAACTGCCGCCATAAAAAGTGCTGAATCAACGCAGTCCAAAATGCTCTTGTCTCTGCAGAGCGAGAAGTCTTTGGAAGTAACATTATTGCGTCGATTCTTTCTATATAACTGCATCGAACAAGAATGAACCATCCAATGATCGTAGGTACCTTGCTTAACGGACAGACAAAATCGCGAATGGTTTCTGTGACACATAGACGATGAAGTAATGCTGCTGAAGTGCCTTGAATGCCTATGAGCTGACTGACAATTTGATGAAAGCTGTGATACGAAATTGTCAGCTGTGTCATCTCTATATATTAGCCAAGGTTCAAGATCCTTGAAGTAATGATGACGAGATCATACTGTATTTTAACGACATGTGCAATAACGTAACTCTGTCGTGAATTTCTCAGCGAGTGATAGCGATGTTTTTTCAGAAACGAGCAATGAAATCGAACTGCACGGTATTATTAATACTAATACTACTACTAACAGTAATAATAAAATTACCAGTCTTTTACGTGCCAAAACGAGGATGAAGACGAGGAAACGTTCGCAGTTTTACAGCAGCATGACATGAAATCGGCGTCCCTGGTCAATTCAAGTGACCAGGACCTGGTTCAAGTCCGTCTGGCCAAACGTTAGCGAAAGATATCCGCTACTGCGTTTCATCTTTAGCCTCATCGCATTTTTGATATCCTCCAGTAGGCCTATGACCCGCTTGTCTTTTCTATCGTACTCGTGTGCACTGCGACCCACGCGAAAAGACTGTGGCTAGACATCAACACTGCGACATAGGTTCTCCTCCATATTTGTGAACGTCACCGCGCATACTACATGTTGCACATTGCAATTATGACTAGCCAGAAAACTTGATTATTCCTCATTACCTAGGCCCTCACAAACTTATCGTGTATTTTACGTGTACTTCTAAACTTTGAGAAAGTGCACTCTTCTACATCGCTTGTGATTGGCAAGGCTCTCAGTTCCACTTTTTTTTTCATTACGAGTCGCTGTTCCAATTATGCTTTGAACGGTCTCCGGTACCATATAGTGCCGAAACAAGAACAGCTCCTGCACGGTCGTATACTCACCTGAATCATTCGCCGTAAAGTTGTCGCAAATGGCATTTCCGAATCCGGCACTGGTTTCTGCCTCGACGCAGACCAAGTACGTTGAGCCCGGAACCAGATCTTGCAGGTGAAATTCCGGTGAGTTCAAGCTGTTCAGCAATACCGATTTTGGGAGCCACGATTCAGCAGGTATAACATCGAATGTGTGGGACAGAGAAGAGTTCAACTGTGCAGGAAAACAATTATTCAATGTAGTGGACTTCAACCTCAACCGCTGCGTTAGAAATAGCGACGAGAAAAGGCACAACGCACGATTGCTTAGAAAAGTGCGAAAGAGACATTCATGAAGGGGTGGTTGAATTTTTCCTGTAATGTTAGATTACCTTTGCAGAAATCTCGGTGAAAGTGTCGTATCTTACTTTAGAGGTCAACGGGATTACCATCGACAACTTCAAAAAATGGCATCTGAACTTTCCAACTCTGAAAACGCCTTCATTACACAGCGAGTCACATTATATGTAACTGATGCATCAGGGTCAAGTTAGAGTATCAATTTTAAATAATCCTATGTGCTAATGCTGCAACAAAAACGTGATGTCACTTATGGTTTGCTTCTTGGGGTCTTCCCAGGTAACGATTGATGCAGTGGTAACGACACGTAATAAGAAATATGTTTTTTGTCGTCTAAATGTTTTTTAAAAGTATTTACAAAAGGACAAATTTTCATCCAACTATCCTTACCACAAAGCTACAAAGAAGCCCGTACTGAAAAAACAACAGGGCCCGCATTTACGAAAACGTCTTACGAAAAATATGTTCCTAAGAGAACATTTCAGCCAATCACGATGCAGGACATATCATTAGCGAAGCCGGCTGACTAACGGGAACACGCACTTACAAGGGAATAGTTTTGTGAATTCAGACACGGCTTCTCATTTGACAACAAATTCTTATTAGTTTTCAATTTCAACCCCAGACCGTTTTTCTGCAGCGGTGGCTTTACCAATTGTCCTTTAACTTTTTGAAACAAATTCGAGGATGAGAACTCGAGTATGGTAATCTGTATATCGTTCAATAGCCTTTACGGCCGGTGTTATATATTCATAGCCTCTTAATACCCATTAACATGTAGAAGAAACGATTCGTCATCATAATGGTCGATATTTACTGCTACAAGGAGTCATGCTTTAAAAAGAAACCAATGTGCGAGTTACCTTGTAGCCTGCCAGGGCACCGTTCTTGCGGACAGGTGGGTCCCATTGTATCCTGAGACTGTGCTCGGTCTGTTCGGATGACCGCAGGCTTGCCGGAGCATCAGGCGCTATAAGTTGATAACACTGATGTTATATCTGACGTTAATTATGAACGTCAATGGTGAAATGCATAAGCAGAAATTTCGCACATTGCCCTTTCGGTAATTTGTAGAGCGCCACGGCAGTATATCGAATGAACTGCATCGATGACGTAATAAAAATATATCTAATTATAACAGCCGAGTTTCAAGAAGTTTCAAGTAACAACGACGTGTGAGTACTGTCTTCAAAAAACAGATGCGATAACGGAATTTCCTGGTAACTATGAAGCCGCGTTACAGTAATATTTCTTCAAATAATAGCATTGAAGCCCTACACCAGGATGTTCCATTTGGACATGTTTCCGGCAGAGGGTAAAGTGAATCAAGAGGCTTCAAGGTTAAAGTGCGAAGCGATTTGCTAGTCTTCGCGTTGGAATTATAAGGGCAGAATGCGTGTCGTCAGGGTTTCTTATTTACGCGTAGTTTTTTAAAGGCGTAAAATAGGGACAGGAAATCTATGTGCGCACATATTTTGCGTGCTTAACACAAAAGTTGCGTGCGCATGGACACATTCGCATTAGTGTACATCCTGATATTGGTGGCGTAACTGCCCAGTCTTGAGTAAAATTTATCCATACTCACTTTCATTCTCAGCCTCCTTCGATATCTCCAATTCCCGATATCGACAGCATCACGGTCCTGTCTTTTTCTGCGCTCGTATGCGGTACGGCCCAGTGGAAGTGGCCTTTGGTAGACATCAGCCCGAAGACGCAGCTTCTTCTTCTTGGCACTAGTTAACCTCTCACTGTCTTCCCCGATTTTAGCGCAGCCTGATGTGCGCAATGATTGATCTTCATGAACGTTAGACCCACTGCAGGGCAAAGTCATCTCCCATGTTTCTCCAATTAGCCCGGTCCTGTGCTTGCTGCTTCCTCGTTATTCTCGCAAACTTCTTAATACCAGGTACCCACTTAACTTCCTACCTCCCCTCGCTAGCTTGCCTTTTCTTGGAACACAGTCTATTACTCTTAACTACCTGCGGTTATCTTGCCTTCACAATACATTCCCTGCAAATGCCCATTTCATCTTCTTTATTTCGACTGAGATGCCCTTGAAGCCTGTTTTTCCAGACCCCCTCTGCCTTGTTCTTGTCGCTTAATTGTCCCTCACAGGAATGGTTTGTAGCTTTACGTAGGTCGTCTTTGGTTGTGTTTCACCTTTAAAAAAATTTCCAACCTTAGCGCTACTTCCAGCGATATTCCAAACGCCTAGCGCATACATCACTGATTACGAGTCTTGACTCTGAATGTTCTTCGAACTAACCCCCAGACTATACTACGCCGAAACACCGAGAGCCCACCCGCGGTCATATACTCACTCGAATCTTTGGTGCTAAAGTTGTCGCAAATGGCATTCCCAAATCCAGCACTCGTTTTAGCTTTGACGCAGACCAAGTACGTTGACCCCGGAACCAGGCCTTGAAGGTCAAACTCCGGCGAGTCCGAGCTGTTTAGCAAGACAGGCTTGGGGAGCCACGACGTGTCCGGGATGTCATCGAAGGTGTGGGACAAAGAACAGTTCAGCTGCGCAAGATAAAAATGATCAACTGTCGCTCATTTCCAAATCGATCGCGGCGGTGGAAATAGCGACGGCGAAAAGGGACAACGAACGATCGTGTAAATACGTTACCCGTGGTATTGTTCGGAACGGTCATTCGCAAAGTAGAGGCTGAATATTCCTCGAAATGTTGAATTAGCTTGAAACAAATCTTGGCAAAAGTGTCGTTTTTCACTTGAGAACTTGCGGGTTGAAGGGTAACGACTTTCCAAAATGGCGCATTAAAATGCGACCTCTCAACACGATTGACTTGCAGGATAAATCACAATACGTTTATTTGAAGCACTTGGCCGAGCTTTTAAAGCAAGTTTTAGGTATTCTTAGGGGCCGATGCAGAAACAAAGGCGTGAAATTACTGATGGTATGCTTGTATGAGTTTTTCAGGCAACACTAGTAACGACATGTAGTAATGAATCGGCCATGTATTGAGTAACATTTAAAAATTACTCGCTTGAAGTAACTCATTAAATTGATAGCATATCAGGACAAAAAATTATTTCATCACATTTATCAGAGAAAAAATATATAAAAATGCACCGATTTAATTACTGCAACTTTCTAATTGTAATTACATTACTACGAAGTCTAGCTCTGTGATAAAATTTTCAGGATAGCAATTTTTCTTTTTAAAGTCCGACTCAAATTTGTGGTATTCCGAAGAACTGTTGTGACAAATATATGGTTAAATGGTGTTTTCTGAAGACGTAACCTCTTCTTTTTCTCCTAATGTACTTCATTCTTATGATCCATATTTACTCTTGCAAGTCATGCTTACAAAACAAAACTTAATGTGTGAGTCACCTTGTAGCCTGTCAGAGCACCATTCTTGTGGACAGGTGGGTCCCATTGGATCTTCAGACTGCTCTCGGTCTGCTCAGACGACCAAATGCTCTCTGGAGTATCAGGCGCTATCAATGGATAAGAGTGACATTGTATCTTATTTTTACATACAGTGGCACCGGCGCGCCCAACTAGCTACTGGAATTCAGTTGCATCTCTTGTTATTTATGAACTCCAATTTGGCCTTCAATGCATACGAAGAAATTTAAAAGATTGACTTTTCAACATTTGTGCCGTTTTTTTAAAAGAGACAAAACCATAACTGGAAACTCGCCTAAATTTCACGAGGAGCGTAAAGCGCACCTAAACATCTTTCTCTTTTAATAGAATTGTAATCAATATGGGGCGATTCTTCATTACAACCTGAACCTAAAAATGTAGTAGGGAATAAAAAAATGGGCCAAATCATGCATCTCTTTGAGTTAAACTGAGCCACATCCATTAAACCGGCGCTTCGTCAACAATCGTGGCCTAAACAACCAACATGACGCCTACAAACTGTTTCATTTGTATCCTAGTTGCTTTCCTACCGTGCTTTCGTTCCCCAATTAGTTCTTGAGCGAGTTGGTACATACTGAAGGACATGATGTTGCAAGGAAAGACTCGAACGCAAAGAGTAAGAGGCCGTCTGTGCTACGTCTTTCTGCCTGTAGGGTTTCTTTTCAAGTTTTGCGCTACGGTGTCCTTCTTTGGTTCCCAGATGGTATATATGAAATAGAAGACAACTGAAATCAAGATATTGGGCACCGACCTATTCCTTATAGGAAAATGAGCGATCCGAAACTGCGTGGCATAAAATGAGCTAACAAGAAGCAGAAGAGCTGAAGCATTTTTGAAGGCCTTCAGTAGATGCCAAGAATAAGAAAGCAGCCTCAGAGGGGCTCATGTTGACACCCAGGAAGTCTTCGTTGAAAGGGTACATTGATGAGTTGCGCACGCTGCATACGAGAGAACACCAGT
The DNA here is from genome assembly GCF_013339695.2 of Rhipicephalus sanguineus. NCBI lineage: Eukaryota > Metazoa > Arthropoda > Arachnida > Ixodida > Ixodidae > Rhipicephalus > Rhipicephalus sanguineus. The sequence continues at coordinate 67,890,472 of NC_051184.2, read as the reverse complement.
CACGTTCGAAAAGTACACGCAGGATCTGCTTTGCGACAAATGAACCTAGTCGGGAGGGACATACTCCTTTGTCGCACGTCACCGCACATGAACGGCTTTCGGAAAGATGTCCCTTTACCTGAAGAACTTCAGAGTGCCTGTGTGTGAGGGCTAATAGCCGAGTTTGAAGTTTTGAATAACAACGACGCGAGGCTACTGTCTGGAACCAGTACAGTCAATAACGAAGCGTGGTAGCAATTATTCTACCGCTTTATGGCAATGTTTAGTCAGTTAGGAGTAGTAAAGCCCTACTCCACGATTTTACAACGGAACAATCATCCGGCGGTGCTGAAAATTAATCGAAGTGTTTCAAGATTAAAATGTCAAACGATTTAAAATTGTTCACTCTAGAATGGTAACGGCTTCATGTGTGTACTGGTTTTCTAAAGGCGCGATGTCCTAGACGGGATTATGGGAGAGAAACTGAATAGGGGCGCTAACGTTTTATGTGCTTGAAACGAAATATGTGCGTGCATAATACCTTTCGCAACAGTACAGTTGTACAGTATAAAACTCGCAGTGTAATGTCTGTGTTCAGCGTTGAGTCAGAATACGTAGGCGAAGGGGTTAGCCAGATTTATTCATTACTACATTTCATCAATGACCTCCTCCTATACCTCGAATTCTAGGTATCGGCCATTGTCACGCGCTTGTCTTCCGCCGTGCACTCGCGCACCAACTTGGGTCTGAAAGCAAGTTGTACCCGAAACCCTTGAAGCTGCCGCGTTTTATGTGTACTTGTATGACAAAAGACGTAGTGCTCATTGCTCAGAAGTGTTGTAGTTCGGGCGAGTTGGTCATCCATGAACTTAGCTTGTATTAGCGCGGTACATACGAGAAGCAGACACGACACACACAAAAAAGAGACAGGCAGGCGCTCACCTTCTCGTATGTACCGCTCTAATACAAGCTATGCTCATTGCTGTTGCTACCGTACTGACGTCGAAACAAGCAGAAGTGAGGTGAAGAATCGCTTCCACCTTGAATAATAAAAATAACGTCACCTCCATCACAGCACTTAGGCTATGGTTAACTAAGAGATAGGTGGGACGAAAGCGGACATTTTCCGGCTTCGCTACTGGCATTGCCTTTACGTATTCTCAGTTTCCCCATTGTGAGTGAACCTTGAGACACATCTGGTCAGCATGATATATTACCAAACGTTTAAATACTGGAAGAACAAAGACAGAATTTATAAAGTTCACAGGTGGATTAGACAACCAACAGAACTACCTACATTACCAAAGAATGAAGGAAGGGAATATTCAAGGGCTCGTTTGTTTGTCTCTCTGCTCGCTTCTCTGCTGGTTTTAATTAAGGTTATATCATACATTAGCAAAGGTGGTATAGCTATATAAGGATAGGAGAGCGTAACTATTCGTACCATGAATTCCTACCAATCAGCCCAAACAGGTGCCCTTCTAAGTTACATTACGAAACCCTAGGCGTTTCTTTTTGCAAAATTACCTCTTAACGCATTTGAATGTGTACTTGAACAGTCGTACAAAAGATGCTGCACAGAAAATTGAACTACTGCACCAGTAAAATATATGTTGTTATCATGCACAGCCGTTATTCAAATCTTGCAGAACAGGACATCGGTGAAGCAAGAGGTAAAGTGAATCTCTTAGAAGACTTGACACATCCTATCGGTTGTAAAGCAATAGAAGTTGCCAAAGTTTCTTATGAATGTCGCCGCTCATATTTCAACATTCACTTCTCGAGCCAGGTTAGCCAGGATACCTAGTTATCTCTGAAGACCTATGATCCTAATATTTTTATTCTGTCTTTGACGTGTCGTTAAAGCGTATTTGCCAAAGAAGTGTGCTAGTACCTTCGTTATTTTAGCAGTGCTATGTTCTGCACATTCCTTTATGAGTAGCGCCTGCGAATATTATTCGAATGACTCCCCACACTATATATTACCGAAACACAAATAATCTACGCATAGTGATATAGTATACTCACCCGAAGCCTTGGTGCTAAAATTATCGCAAATGGCATTTCCGAATCCGGCACTAGTTTGCGCCTCGACGCAGACCAAGTACGTTGACCCCGGAACCAGATCTCGCAGGTAAACCTCTGGCGAGCCCGAGCTATTTAGCAAGACCGACTTGGGCATCCACGACTCGGCCAGTACACCATTGAATGTGTCGGACAGAGAAAAGTTCAACTGCGGAAGGAAAAAAGCAGAGACAGACGGTCGAACACTTCCACAACGACCGCGGCGTTGTAAATAGACACAGCGGAATGGGCAACACGTGATCGCTTAAAAACGCCACTGCTGGTATCGTTCGAAACAGCATTCCGTGAAGTAGAGGTTTAATTGGCCTCAAAATATTGGATAAGCTTTATACCAACCTCGGCTGCAGTATCGTAGTTTACTTTAGGCGTTGGTGGCGAGTCCTCAAGTGGTAACTTCAAGGAATGGCGGATAAGCGTTCCAACTCTGAAATAATTTACCTAATACACAGGACTCAAATTTGAGCATCTAATTTGGACGTCACATGTTAGTTCGGAAACGAAGCAGCAAAGTTACTGATGGTTTGCTTTCTAAGGTTTCTCACGCAACAATTTCCACAACGATAACGAAATGTACTGAGCCATATAAATTTTACGTCGTCTGTCTTAACGAACCTCTTTAGGGACGGGAAAATATTCTTCCACCTGTTCTTAGAATCCGTACGGATTCTTGAGAAAGAATGGCTTCCTAATTGAAAGAAAAGTTCGTCTTCGTACGAGATTCCAACTGCGAACCAACGTCTTTCAGGTATGTGTGCTTTTCAGATTCCTTTGCACGAGTGAAGTCGTGAATGGAAATTTTAAATATTGTTTGATGGTTTTTACGTTGGATGTAATATTTACATAGCAGAAGCTTAATGCGCTCGCTCATAAAGAGGTTCGCGCATCAAGGGGTGGCTTGGAGATCAATGGGAGATGCTGTGGTTCAGCTGTGGACAAAAGACAGCCTGATGATATTGATGATGGGGATGGTGACGATGATGACAGTGCGCTTCAACATATATAAGAAGAGATATGTCATGGTAACGATCAGTAGTCGCTGTAACAAACAATCACACTTTAAAAAGAAGACAACATGCGAGTTACCTTGTAGCCTGTCAGGGCACCATTCTTGCGGACAGGTGGGTCCCACTGGACCTTCAGACTGCTCTGGGTCTGTTCGGACAACCATATGCCCGCCGGTGCATCAGGAGCTAGAAATGGATAACAGTCCCGTTATGTAGCATGTTAATTATTCACGACAACGCAGAAATACATGCATGCCCAAAGTTTCAGACATGGCCGTTCAGCGTTTTGTGGAATTTGATGGCTGAGTGAATGGAATAATAAACAAGAGTACATCGCAATGCAACAGCCGAGTTTCAAGAAGTTTCAGGTAACAACGACTAGGAAGTACTGGTTCATTTAACGTCAAGCGTCTCAGACATGGCGCTTGAAAATTTTGAATTGTTTTCTAAAAAAATGCGAGCTATCATTTTAGTTTTGGGGCTGGCGGTGCTCAAACATTGAAAGACGTGCTAAATGCCTGATGTTCAGGCACATGCAGATATGTCCAAGTGAAACTAGATGCTTGTATTTGGTGGAATATATCAATGGATTTGGTTATGAAAGTTTAATAGGAGTCATTTTTTCTATGAAGAGAAAAAATGTTTTATATCTAGCGTTCGGTGCGTCCTAGGCGCCGGCCTGTATGCCCGCTTCACTGGCCCGTCGCATTTCTTTCGGGCAGCGGAAGGCCGCCGTGGCCACCCGGCTGGTAAGACGGCATAATGCTGCTTGTTTTCTCTTTTCGGGACGCATTAGTCGGCTTTTCGCAGTGCCGACGATGAAGTGTCACAGAAAACGAGATTATTCGTTTAGAAATACATTGCTAAAAATAAAAGTTGGTATCGGCACAGGACATGTACGTTTGGTTTTTTTATTGCGATAACAGTTGTATAGACCCGCTAAGTGCATGTTGCCGACGGCGTCGCCGTGATGTTCCGTATGAAGTCCAAATAGATAATATCGCCCGCAGACGTCGTACCTTGTACGTGCGAGTGAAAACGTGTGAGCGCAAGCGATGAACGTTTATTTTGTGGAGACGCAGATCACCGGCCGTTTATTGTCGCCCCACAAAGCCGTAGGTCGGAGCTGCGGCAGCATGCCTTCGCACTTTGCTAAGCCGGGCGCGGTCCATGGTGTCTGGTTTCACAAGCTAACACAACATAACTCTCTCGACAAGCTGGAACATTTGATATTACATCGTTGGGGATCGCGAATAGTGAACCAGGCGTGTCTAGCGTGGTTCAGAACGCGTGAAGCTAGCATGGTGCTAGCGCGGTAACATAGAACCTCTCCTATGTGAACCACACGTTGCTAGCGAAACGTGTTGTTCACACAGGAGAGGTTCTTTGTTATGATAATTCACAAATTCGTATTCCTTTTCACATTACGACCTGCGGGAGTCGACGCTTAGACATCGACCACTGTGCACCTCTTAATGTAAAGAGATTCTATTAGTTCTTGAGTGATACGGATACGGATACGATATGGTTAGCGTTGAACATGAGCAAAACAAGGCATGCAAATCATCGCAATCACTGAATTACCTGAAGTATGGTTCAGTACTGGCTTCCTTGAACATAGAAAATACGACAAACACATATGGGTTTCTTCAATAGATAACCTTCTACCTAAAAATTGTCTCTTTCGGTACCTCGGCTTTGAATTTTAGCTCCCAGCAGTACTGCTTAACAGTTTCAAAAGATCAGTGACCCTTCGTTCCAAACAATCAGGCTTAACGAAACATCAAGTTCAACACATACCAAGTAGCCAATATGTCTGCCTTGCTTCTGCGGCTAATAATATTCTTCAAACTTCTTGCCAGATTATATATTACAGAAACACCAAGAACACATGCAGGGCCGTATACTCACCTGACGTCTTGGTGGTAACGTTGTCGCATATGGCATTTCCGAAACCAGCACTAGTTTTAGCCTCGACGCAGACCAAGTATGTTGACCCCGGAACCAAATCTTGCAGGTAAAATTTTGGCGAGTCCGAGTTGTTTAGCCACACCGAATAGGAGAACGATGATTTGACTTCGATACCATTGTATGTGTGGGACAGAGTAGAGTTCAGCTGCATAATAAAGAAAGGTGGACAGTAAAGGGATCGCACAGCGACCGCGGTTGTAAAATCAGCGACGGCGTGAAAGACAACTTATGGTCTCTTAAAACGCTACTGCTGATACTTTTATAACAGTCATCCATGAAGTAGAAGCTGAATTGGTCTCAAAATGTAGGATCAGCTTTAAAGAGATATCGTTGGGAGTGTCGTCTTTTACCATAGGATATGCGATTTGAAATTGTATGACTTCGCGCCGTGGCGGATAAAATATCCAACTCTTAAAACGTTTTCATTTCAGGCCTCATCACATTACGTTTATCAGACTCAACGGACTCAGATTAAATACTCATTTAAGACATCCTTAGGTGCTGATAAGGAAACAAAAGATTGACGTTATTCATCCTTTGCTTCATTTAGTCCGGCCCGGCAACAATTCTTATACTCATTGAGTCCTTCAAAAATCTAAGCATCTGTTTTTCTGCCACCATGTCAAGGAGGGGCGCGTTGATATTTTTTTTGTTGGAAAGCTTTCATGTACTGCTGAATTCTCGCAGCGGAAAAGTGCAACGTATGCGGTTGCCGTACACCTACTCCTTTATGACTAATTATTCTCTTCCACTTTGAACTATAGTTCTCTTGTGTCGGGTACAACAACAAATGTGCCTAATATTATGCCGCTGTTCTTAATGCAGATGCGAACTTGTATATCAACTTGTAGATCCCCTATTTTTCTCATGCAGCTAAATTTTCTGCAGAGATTTCAGGTAGTAAAGTTTTCCTACATTATCAGTACATGCTTTTTCGCAAATTTGAGTCACGTTTAAAAAACGCAAGACCAAGCATTCGAAAAACATTGTAGATCTTAGGATCAACGTAGTGGCATATGACACACCTAATCCGGCACATTGGGAGTAAGAGGATATCGTACAACTATGGAATGCACATGATCTGGCACCAGGAACCTTCGTTGTTAAACAGCTTAAAACTAAAAAATGGTGTTGACATTGCAAGCATATCATTGCAAGACCTTCCCGACATGTTTTATCAACATCAGTTATTATAACTTGATTTCGCAAGAGTTCGCTAGAGTTGTTCTCGACACTGCCTTCTCTTTGCCGTTGGTTATATATTTACTTCACATTCTTTTTCCCATCTTCATTAAACTGTTTTACACAAAGGTGTTTTTTCCTAATGTACTGTTCAAGAGCTTTGCACCAACATGTAGCATTTTTGTCTTGCGCGCTCTCCGTGCTGTTGCTCAAGGATGCAGTCCTCCACCACAGTAGTTTTTCTGGCTGCTACATTCTTTGATATAAAGATAACTAAACCATTCCATTAAATTCTATTAAACAACCGTTACGACATGTATTGAAGCTTTTTTATCTTGTGTAGTTTATTTCTAATAAATTACACTATTCGTGGAAATAAATATTGCATTCCACTCGTTTTTATTACAAAAATGCAAAATCCACGTTTTCTCAGAGATACAAGCTTCTTAGTTGACGAGAAATTCGTCTTCGTCCCGGATTGCAATCAGGGAGCGACGTCTTTCCGGAGCAGTGGTTTACCGATTTTCTTATAGCCTTGTGCTACGAACCCTTGGATGGCAATGTTATGTTTCGTAACTCTTACTCCACGACACAGGGTGAAAGGGCATACGACCAAGACAGAGAAAAGGCTTGACACACACGTATGTGGTAGCTTGTTTCTAAATAAAATACTGTTATAGGTCAGCGCTCGTGTGTGTCAGGCATCTTCCCTGTCTTCGTCCAATGCTTTTTCACCCTGTGTCATGTCACACCAACAAGCCCAGACTCCCACCTTAGAGATCTTACTGCACCTTGCGCAATTTCGTAGACCTGCTTTACCAAAAACATTGGTGAATGACTTTTACGGTGGACGTAACCTTCCGTAGCCTCTTAATGCTCTTGGGCATGTATGAGAAGAGATCTGGAATCTTAACAATCGACATTCACAATTACAACACGTCATGCTTTAGAAGTAAGACATAATGTGCGAGTTACCCTGTAGCCTATCAGTGCACCGTTCTTGCGTACAGGTGGGTCCCATTGTATCTTCATACTGCTCTCGGTCAGTTCGGACGACCATATGCTGGCGGGAGGATCAGGAGCTATAAATCAAGAACAGTCACGTTATATATCATGTTACTAATAAATTGCAATGCGGCAGTATGTTGCGTTCCAAGAAATGTCCGATATGGCATCCTCTGCACGTTAGAGAACTTCAAGGCAGAACAGCTACTTAACCAGATGAATGGTATCATAAAAAAAGTTAAATATGAATATATCAGTCGACTGTCAGGAAGTTTGTATTACCAACGACAAGAGACTACTGTCTCGAACCAACATACGCAATACCGGAACTTTGAGTTGTGAGTGAACTTTCATACACATGTAACGTACATAATATATTGCTGAACTTTTAAAGATTGAAAAAAAAAACATAGGCAGCAGTTCGAAAGCTCACAATTGGATGGCAATGAACTGATCTATCTACACAATGAAAGCCTACGCATTTTTAAGATATTTGTGATCGCATTTGACCGAGCGCCTGGTCAGTTCTTGACAAAAATGCTACGCAGAAAATGGAAAGTATGTAATTACGATGCACCGCCGTTATGAAAAGCATGCGGAGCAGAAGTTCTGCTGAAGAAGAGGCAAACTGCGCTTCTGCCGAGTTTCGACATATCGTATAACCTCTAACAGGTAATGATTCTGTTAAATCGTCTTATTATTAGCATCGGCGTACGTACATGTACGCGAGCTTTGTTGTTGAATACCTGGCCAGCCAGGTAACTCGATTATTCCTGAAAACTCGTGCAGCCCACAATTTGGTCTTTTCTTTTACGTTCGCTCTACAGTATGAGCCACTTGCTCTACAGTATCGAGCGGCCGTGATCAGACATAGAATACCACATACAAAGTTGAATTTGTGAGCCATTAAAAGCAGTATAACTACAATGCACCGCAAGTATGCGGATAAGGAGTTCTGCGAAATAAGGGTTAAGACGACTTTCCCTAAGCGTTCACATGTCGCATAATCTCTAATAGCAATAGGCGGCGCTAAAGCATATTATTCGAAAATTACCGCGTATACATCAGCTTTAGTGATGCATGCTGGCTGGCCAGGCAACTTGATTATTCCTCAGAAGCCGTCGTCCTCACAATATTCAGATGTCCTTTACGTGTTACATAAGAGTATGTGACGATGTAGTGTACTACTACGTTCATGATTTCATTATCTCTACTTTCTGTTTTTTTAACACGAGTTCGGGTGGCGAACATTCATTGAATGACTCCCGAGGGTATGCAACGTCCAAATATCGAGAACCAGGGACCTGTTATATACTAACCCGAATCCTTGGTGCTAAAGTTGTCGCAAATGACATTTCCGAATCCGGCAGTGGTTTTTGCCTCGATGCATACCAAGTACGTTGACCCTGGTACCAGGTCTTGCAGGTAAAACTCTGACGAGTCCGAGGCGTTTACCAAGACCGACTTGGGCAGCCACGATTCATCCATGCCACCATTGAATGTGCGGGTCAGAGAAGAGTTCAACTGTACAAGGAAAAAAAAAGACGTGTGATAGAGAACTTCTACATCCATTGCGTCGGCGGCAATAACGATCCAGCGAGAGGAGAGTATGCGATCGCTTAGAAGCGCTATTCCTGGAATTATTCAGAGCAGTGATCCATGAAGTAGAGCCTGAATTCCCCTCTATGTATGGGATTTGTGACATTTAGACCATTTGGCTAAAGATTTGTATGGCAAGATCCACAATGCACCAACTGCAATGTGTAATCCCGGAGGGCCAGCATCAACTTGGTTGAGCACAAAGCTGACTCCAGTAATCAGCAATAAATGGCGGCACAGTCGACCAATGAGCGGTCATTTAAAAAAACATTGCAGTAGCCTACAGCAACGTCAAGACGAACCTATTGCCTAAGCGCTCAATTTAACGATTTTCTTGAAGGTTCGTGCTACATGGCAATTTTAAATATTTTTTTATAGTTCTTACGGCGAACTAAGTCATTGCGCAATCTGTTAATGTGCTTGACCATTTATAAGAAGTGATCTGCCATCTTAATGGCTGGCATTCAGGGTTGCAAGTAACCATGCTTTCAAAGCAAGATTTAGTGTGCGAGTTACCTTGTAGCCTGTAAGGGCACCGTTCTTTTGAAGAGGTGGGTCCCATTGTATCGTCAGACTATTCTCGGTCTGTTCAGACGACCATATGGCCGCCGGAGGACCAGGGGCTATGAAGAAATAACAGTCAGGTTATGTCCAATGCTAATTATGGACGACAAGCCGGAAATATAGACATGTCCAGAAATTTGGGACATTGCCCCTTGAGCACCCTGTGCAGTTTCACTGCAGTGCGACAGATTCATTGAATAGATGACATACTAAAAAACTGCTATCAAGCAAGAAGTGAGTACTGTCTTCAAACAACATATTCAATAACTGAACTTGGTCGAAATTGGGCTACTGAGTTAGTGCAATGATTATTCAATTACATTGAGATTTTGAATTCTAGAAACATTATTTATTTCTAACATTCGGGATTCTCGGGAACGTGGTCAAAAATAATCTAGCGGGCTTTAACGCAACCGAGAGCCTTTACAAATGGACAGTATAGGCCACATGGTTACTACAAAAAAATACACAAATTGGGCAACATAAGCTTAGTGACAAAATATCTACAAAGCTGCAAGTATCAAAGCATAAAGAGTGCCAAATAAAAAAATGAAAAGTTCATACTGAGAGAAACAAGTTATCTTAATGACCCGCTCAATTCATACGAAAGAAAGCCTTAGGACAGCACAAGAACACAAAAATTACAAGATGAGCACTAAAACCACTGTGCATGTGTCTATACACATATCCGAATACAACCGAATATGAAAGAAAAAAATGCACTTGAGAAAGACAAAATTAGATCCGTGAACAAATTACAGCTATAGTAAATGACAGCAAACTGAATACAGACAAGCAGGAAATTACAATAACAAATTCGTGCAATTTCACTTGCGCGAGTAAGTGAAATGGCACTGAGGTTAAACGGCAGGAGAAAACGCAGGATTTCTTTACCGCAGATCGTACGCGTGTGCGCTAACTACGCTAAAGAGCAGTGAAGTGTTATGCATGTAAGAATACTTTACGAGAAGTAACGTCCCACTTGAACGTTGTAGTTCGAAATCCTGGACCGAATTACAAAGTCTCAGCGGCGCCGCAAACGACCTGAAGTCGTCCATGTTGTGTGCGTCAAGCCATTTTGTGCGGGTTAGCGAACATGGAGACTCCACTTCTCGCATTATTATTATTCGTCCTCTGTGTATGCATGTTGTTTAGCCATCTATGTTCACTTACAGGAATCGGGACGATGCTACTTCACAGGGGTGCAATGCCACGCTTTTTTTGTTTTTATGTAACTGGTTCGTTACACGTTTATTCACTGCCTTGAGCAAACCGCGTCCTAATGCTTGGGAGCCTTGCATATTACTTTAGAATCTTCATTTAAGATTGAGCGCATACCGCCAACTTTAGAGTTTATTCCAGAACTAACGGGATCACCAACGATAACGCTGGAACATTCCATGTTGGGTATCGGGTGTCTGAGCTTGCGGCTGCATCTGCGCAGAGCTGATAGACGGAGCGGACAAGGCGACAGTGAGTTAAGGCAAATATATATACATATAAACAGAGGCGTTACATATTCGGCACTGGGGCCGACAGCTTATGGGGCTCGCACTGAGGTGCGACGACGACCCAGGATTTCTTCGTTCGTTGTCCCTCTCCCCGCGCAGCTTGGTTCTTTTATAGCCCTGGCCGATTCCTTGCATCAGCCAGTAGTTGGAAGCCTCCAATTAGGAACAGCCGTTGGTCGCTGGCTGCAATCTGATCCGTGGATGAGAGGGCTTGCCGCACGTTGCGGGAGAGATTTCCGTCGCTTGCGTCAGACGCATCGCAGGAGTTGCCGGGGGTTGCATGAGACTCCCGCTTTAGTTGGCACCCGTTTGCATCAGGCACCTCGCTGGTGTTGACGTTGGTTGCATCAGAAACTTTGTCGATGGGGACACCACTTGCGTCAGACGTTTTACCAGCTTGAATGATTTGCCCAAGTAAGGAAGTTTGGGTTGGGAGCCCTGGCATAACGCCGCTACCAGTGTACAGCGTGTACTGCTTGTCCTTTGACTTTTCGTTTTCTTGGCACAAGGTCGCCCAATAAGCATTTTCGTCTTTAATAGCCCCCGTGCCGTCTTCTTCAGTGCCACGACCGCATGACAGTATGATTATGAGGCACGCAGTATGAGATGGCTCCGAAAGTTTCGGCCATCACGTGTTTTTTACCGCGCACTGAAATCCCACAGTGCATGGGCCTCAACCGTCTTGCCTCCATCAAAATGCGACCGCCGGGGCTGGGGTCGAACCCGCGACTTTAGAGTCAGCAGCCAATCACCCTGGTTCTCGCGAGGCTGCAGACACCTGCACTCAGCATAACGCATTACGAAACAATAAACGCTTGAAATAACACAGGCACAGTTTTGATATGTCTCAATGTGGGATTCCAACCACCTGAACTACGTATGTACATAATAAAATCTTGCGCTTCTTGTTATTTGTAAAGCTATCATACAGCGGGTTTGGCAAGATAATTAGTATAGGAATGCCACACTGGCAATTGAATTCATCAACCAGTTAACGCAATGTAATTATATTCCACCGCCATGATAAAAAGCTTGTGGAGCCGGGTTTGCGAAAGTCTGCGAAACAAACGACAAACTAAGTTTCCTCAAAGCCTTGGCATGTCATATAAAGCTCTAACAGCAATACACGCTGCTGATGTGTCCTATATTGAACATCACCGCGCATACAGCACATGTAATGTTGCTAGCCTACCTAGGCAGGAAACTTGCCTAATGCTCATGACCCGTGCTCCTCACAATAGGAAGGTGTCTCTTACGCGTCGCATAAGAATATGTGGCACTGTAGTGTACTCCTGCCTTCGTGACTTCAATTTATCTGCATTCTGCATTTCTGAACACATGTCGTCTCGGCGAACATTGTTCGAACGACCGCCGAGAGTATAGAATGCCACAACACCCAGAACCCACGCTCGGTAATAAACTTACCGGAAGCCTTGGTGCTAAAGTTGTCGCAAATTGGATTTCCAAATCCGGCACTGGTTTGTGCCTCCACGCAGACCAAGTACGTTGACCCCGGAACAAGATTTTCCAGGTAGAACTCAGGCGAGTCTGAGCTGTTTATCGAGACCCAGTTGGGGAGCCACGATTCCTCGAGGACACCATTGTAGGTGTGGGAGAGAGAAGAGCTCAACTGCGCAAGAAAAAACGATAGACTGTAGAGGACTTACACTTCGACCGCGGTGTTGGAAGTAGCGATGACGCAAAATGACTGCGATCGATCGCTTACGAACGCAAGCTCCGGTATCGTTCGCAACGGCCAACGATTAAGTAGAGATTGAATATTCCTGAAAATATTCCTCAAGCTTTAAATAAATATTGACCGAAGTGTTGTCTTTTACTCGAAAACTCCGGGTTGACCTGTTACGATTTCAAGAATGGCAGATAAAATGTTCCACACTGAACACGTTTTTATTACCGAATGATTCGCAATATGCTTATCTAACGGACCAGGCTGAGATGTTGCTACATTACGTTATAGTACATACGTTTAAAGAAGTGATGACCACGCCCGAATATTTTTTTCAGTCAGGAATTTCTAAAAATAGAGAAGGGGATTTCTCGCACCTTCGTTATCCTAAATTGTAACGCAGCGTTTCCAAAAGCTAGCACGGTCTAGTTCGGCATCCGACGCCTGCATGTGTGAAAAGTCCGCGACAGTGGCCTGGGCATAGGGAAAAGATGAGCTTGCGATGCAGGCCAGATAGGCGGTGATGTGAAGCTCTTCTAGGCTATGGTTGTGTGAGCAGGCCAAGCGAGAAAGTTGCGAGGAGATGGCCAGTGCCATCTGTCGCACAAACGATGAAATAACGAAAGCAGCCCACGGTGCCTCCAGCATTGTCCGGTACGCAAGAGCGCTGCCGAATGTCTAGTCCATTGTTGCGTGCATAGACGTGGCCTGCAGCCTGGTCACAGTAAATGTAGGGCCGTAACTAGGGTGCTTAGATGTTTTCACACAATAGCCTTAGAAGGCACGCTCAAAGAACAACCCTTCTCTGCCAAAATTAGAAAAAAATCACGCCTTCGTGCTGGGTTATTTCAAGAAAGACTTCGTTAAAAAGGGTTTTTGGCCACATTTGTACTTTATACGTCTTAATGGCGACGCTGTACCCGACAGGTATTTGCAGGGGAAGAAAATTTCTGCGTTAGACTAACTAGTCATTCTTCAATATACGCTTTTTCTCTCTCTCTCTCTCTCTATCGGAAACGTTGGAAAATCGGGGTTCCTTAGATCCAGCTTTAACAGTATTTTAGATATGTTTAGGTCGTGTTAAAGAAAGAAAGCAGTCACATTAATGATGGTATGCTTCAATTAGTTTTTCACAGGAACAATTTATACAGTGTAAATGACATAGAATGAAGATTTTCTGAAGAAATACAGCGCACAGAAAAAAAAAATCGTAGAGCAGAAAGAAAGGGAAGACACAATGCGCAGCGCACACAACTGGAAGTTTATTGGAAGGTCCCTTTCTTGTCTACGTTTTTTTGTGCGCAGTTTTTTTTATCAGGAAATGAATACGAACCAACTAGCTCAACTCACCATTTTCTTCTCTAGTGAACAGTTTTCATTTTGGGCTGCATGATTTTATGAAACACGGGTATTGATGAAAAAGAGAATTTCCGTAGACCCACTCCTAGAGCAAAGCTACAAGGAAATCGATAGCAATTTCGCTGAATGAGCAGGTTTCTGAGTCGACAAAAAGTCCGTCTCGGCCAGGGATTCTAAACCAGGATAAGGTGTACTGAAAAGGGACAGTGTGCCCTCTGCACTGTAAAACAATGGGGGAGGCGTGGTCACATTTGCAATGGCACCACCACGAAGGCGCTGCAATCCACTGGTGGGATGCAGGATGGTATCTCCTAATTTTACAGAATAAAACAGCAAAATTACGCAGTTAAGTCTTACATGTTATCCAATGCATAAAGATAGCGAAGCATTATCACGCATTATCACGCATACGCTGCTTCTGCGTGTTTTAGTTTGCACTTTTCATAACGACGACCAGCTTCCCGAACCTCCTCCAGGAGTGCTGTCTCGTTTTCAGAAGGGCAGTAAAATATTACCATTGCTGCTTCGTTAATTTTTATGCGTATGCATAATTTGGCATCACGGCATGTGTATCACAGTCGTTTGAACGTATCCAGCAAAACACACGAGGAAGTCCGGAACGATCAGCTTCACTGCGTCAGGTGAGCTGCACAAGCATTGAACGTGCATGCATCAGGGCGAAGAGCAGTCGCTGGGTTTTGATGAACAAAACAGCAACGCTCCATGACAGATGCTGTCATATTTTTTTCGGCACTGGGTTCTAAAAAGCCATCAAAGTGCAGGAATGCAGCTATAGAGAATACCCGCAGATTGAGGTGTCCATGCTCTACAACAGTTGTCACGCATGGGAAAGCGTAGTGCGCAAACATTGCGTCAACCATGCACACGCAGAACTTCTGTATTGCGCCATAATTATCACGGTGGATGTTTACAGCCTTCTAAGAATGCGAAAGAGAAAGCTAAGTTAGACAATAGCCATGTGAAATAAAGCACTGAATTCACGTGGCGACATATAGACGCCCTGCTATGGAGTTTTCGGAATGCATGAGCAGCGCAAAAACGCACACCCTAGGAAGCGGGAACAGCTAAACTCGGCCCTGCCCTGACTAGACACGAATGCGAATCACGCGTCCGCGCCCGTGTACACCATGCATGCTTGGAAGGACCATCGCCACAGTACCAGAGTGGAATACGCGTTTCAGCCTTCTTCAAATGCCTGCAGCGCTGGTGCACATGACACGCCACAAAGCCGACTCTGACGATGCAGACGCCCAGCTCGCGCTCTCACATTGTTTCTTTTTCATATTTGTTCGACCTCACATAACCCTGAAACGTAGGTAGTAAAGGCTCTTGCCTTAAAAGTATCAGAATTGGCAAGTTCCACAATGCAGCAACTGCAACGTTCAATCCTGGAGGCCCGGCATCAACAGGGTTTAGCATAAACTGACTCCAGCCTTCAGCAACAGTTGGCGCCACAGTGTACCGATGTGCCGCCATTACAAAAAAGGCAGGTTTTCGGCTCCAGACGGCACGTTTACCCATTACAGAAGATCACTGCCGGGACAAGCGTCTTTCTGGAGAGCACAATTTGCCGATTTTTTTTTTCATTGAAAAGCTGAAATAGGAGAGGTTAGTGCCATTATGGTGGCACCGGCTACTCCTTCTCGCTCAGCGGACAAAATATGTAGTAACAAAAATAATAAGGGCACAAAATTCAATACAGTAGAGCACAGGATGTGAAAATGCGCACAGCCGAACATCACATGGCTGTTCAGATACGTCCAATGGGTTCTTATGTACACAAGTGTTGTATCACAAGTTCAAATAGGAAAAGTCAGTTCACATGTAGACGTTCAAACTCAAATATTCTGCATTGCTTGACATACACAGGAAAACACACTGAAACAACTGATTACACATAAAATCTAACGCACTGTCACAAACATTACACATTTCCTTTAGTGTGAAGGGGAAGTCGACATCGTGTACAATAGGTCAATATTTTCATAAAATATTTGATTCTTCAAGAAGCTTCTTGAAGGCAACAAGCGCTCTTTTCTGAAGACTTGCCGTTGGCCATGGACCTAGTATTTTCTTCACTGGGAAAGGCCTTCTATCTTAAAGTAGTAGACTTGCTCGCAATACTTTTCGTTGGGATTCATATTTTTGCACTCGATAAGGAGATGGTGTACATCTTCGGCAGGGTGGCTGCAGGAACATTCTGTACAGGACGCACGTTTTATCTTGTCTAGGACGCGTCGCGTAAATGCTGTGCCAAGCCGTAGGCGATGGACTAATGTTTTAAATCTCCTATTTTCTCGAACTCTGATAGAATACATAGTTTTATGCAAGGGTCTATGAAATATAAGTCCAAACTTTTAGACTTTTCATCGAACCACTTGTTTTTGGTGAGGTTCCACGTTATCTGTCTCAGGATTAGGCGGATTTCATTGCGTCACATTTGAAAACTAATTCTCTATTAGTTATTGTGTGCCTGATTTGCCGCGGTGTCCGCTGCAGTGTTTCCTGGAATGTTGCAGTGACCTGGTATCTATTGGAATGAGATCGCGTGATTCGTTGCTTTTGCGTGTTCTTTCAGCTTTAGGTATGTGCTACATGCGTAACTATAGCATTTTAAATAATGTTCGCGGGGTTTTTTTACCGCAGGCCTAGTCCTTTAGTAGCCCCTTATAATGCTTGACTATATAAAAGAAGTGATCACCCATTTATTTGTTGGCGTTTATTGTTGCAAATAATCATGCTTTAAAAAAGAGTTAATGAGCGAGTTACCTTGTAACCTGTCAGGGCACCGTTCTTGCGGACAGGTGGGTCCCATTGTACCTTGATACTGCTTTCGGTGTCTTCGGACGACCATATGCTCGCCGGAGCATCAGGTGCTAAAAATGGACAACATTCACGTCACAAGTGTTAATAATTGTGAGGGACAATGTGGCAATACATGCGTGCGAGCGTAATTTCGCAAGGCACCTCTTCAGCATTCTATGGAAAATTACGACTGTGCACAATATTAACTGAACAGATGGCCAATTAAATAGAAAAACAAGTTTAAAATAAAAACGGCTAGTGAGCAATGTCTTAAGCAACATATGTACTAACTTCAAACAACCGTGGACGTAGCTCACTGGAGACTAAGCTAGTATCTCCACGGCCCATCGGCAAACCGGTTTTTACTTTTGAACTTACGTGAACACCTGATTAGTGATACAGATATGCCACACAGAAAATTGATCTTGCGAAGCAGCTTGAACAATGCAATTGCAAGTCACGGCTACGAGGAAAAATCATGCGAAGCAGGAGTTCTCCGAACAAAGGGCAAACTTCGTATCTTCGAGGCGTTGACGTGTCGTGCGAGCTCGAACACCAATCGACGGTGCTGAAGCGTCGTATTTTAAAGACCACACCCCACCGCTACACCACACCGCCATTTCTTGTTGCGATCATGCCTATATAGATAGGAAACTTGATTATTTTTCACGAGCCATGGTCCTGCCAATATTAAGATGTATTTTGCTTGCTCCATGATAGTATGTGGCACTGTAGCGTACTGCTACATACGTGACTCCAAGTTTTCCGCGTTCCACATCTTTGAATAGGTGTCGTCGCGGCGAACACTGCTCGAAATCCCCGAGACTCTAGAACGTTGGAGCACCGAGAATCCAAGGCCAGTCGTATACTCACTCGAATCCTTCGTGCTAAAGTTGTCGCAAATGGCATTTCCAAATCCGGCACTGGTTTTTGCCTCGACGCAGACCAAGTACGTTGACCCCGGAACAAGACTTTCCAGGTAAACCTCTGGCGAGTCCGAGCTGTTTATCGAGACCAAGTTGGAGAGCCACGGTTTCTCGAAGACGCCATTGTATGTATGGGACAGGGAATAGTTCAACTGCACAAGGAAAAATCATAGACTGTGGTGAATTTCCACGTCCACCGCGACTTTGGAAGTAGCGATGACGCAGATGCAGAGCAAATTATCGCTAAAGAATCTGCTCCTCACGTCGTCTAAAACAATCATTCCGGAAATAGAGGCCGAATAGGCCTCAGAAGGTTGGATTAGCTTTTAAAGAGGTGCTGACACCAATTTTAGATGCTGACTTACTCCACCATGCAAATATCCTGTATACAGAGATGGCTATGAGTTAGTCTGAGTAACATATTTTCTTTTGATACTGAAATCAGTTGTCGCGTGGTGCACCTACTGACATCTAAACTAGCGTAATGTCAGGCTCTAATTTCAATTCTTGTGATTTCACGCTCCGACTAATCATGCTTTAAAAAGAACACTTAACGTGCGAGTTACCTTGTACCCGGTCAGGGCACCGTTCTTGCAGACCGGTGGATCCCATTGCATCTTGAGGCTGGTCTCGGTCTGTTCGGACGACCAAATGCTGGCGGGAGCATCAGGCGCTGTCGAAAGATAACAGTGAAGTGAAATCTCAAAATCACAACCGTATGAAATCTCTCGTCACAGATGATACCGAATAACACCGACCTTTCTCCGACACGTACACTATTTTCGAGCATATTGCGCTTTCGTTGAACATTCCTGTCTGTACAATGTTATCATGGCTTCCACGTGTTTCTGAAGTGCATCTGCCACTGTATTGTACCACTTCGTGATTTCGAAGGCTCCGCCTTCTAAGATTTGAGATCACGAGCTGCTGTTGCGATATTCTTCGAGCAGACCTAGAACAGATGCAAGCTTGCATGCTCACCCGATGTCTTGGTGCTGAAGTTGTCGCAAATGGCATGTCCGAATCCGGCACTGGTTTTAGCCGCGACGCAGACCAAGTACGTGGATCCCGGAACTAGGCTTTCCAGGAGAAATTCCGGCGAGTCTGAGCTGTTTACGAAGGACACCTCGGGCCGCCACGACTTCTCCAGGATACAATTGAATGAGTGGGCCAGACTTGAGTTCAACTGCGCAAGAAATAAAGATAGAACGTGGAGGAGTTCTACAACGACCGCTATGTGTAAAAAGCGCTCCTGCGATAGGACACCATGCGATCGCGTAAAACCACTAATCCTGGTGTTTTTCGAAGCAGCTGTCTTTGAAGTAGAGGCTGAATGGTCCTCGAAATGAAGGATTAGCCTTAAACAAATCACTGCTGGAATTTTGTCTCTGGCTTTAGAATATACGGGTTGTACAGTAACAGTATCGAAAAATAGCTTATAAAAGTTCCTACCCTGAAATCGTTTTTGCTCCAGGTTCATTCACATTATCTTTAGCTAAAGTATCAGTCTCAAGATTGACTGTTGACTTTGCTATTCTTAGGCGCTGACGCTGAAAGAGAGCAGTGACATAACTTATGGGTTGCTTCTTTGAGTTTTCAAATGCAACGATGTATAAATAACAGCCTGTAACGAAGTTCTAATTTCTGTCGTTGAATTCTATTCAGAAAATGTATTCGATGAAAATAGCTATCTATCCCTTCTCAGCACAAAGCTACAAGGAAATCTGTATGGACTTTTCTGAAGCATAAATTAGACACATTTCTTAAACGACGAGAAATCCGCTTTTTTACGAGATTCCTAGTGGTTACCAAGGTCTTAGCGGAGCAGTCTCATTGCTGATTTTATCGTAGCATTTTGCTACAATCTCTTGGATGGCAATGCTAAGTGTTCTTCAACAGTTCTTCCAGTGGGCGTAATTTTTTAGTGCTTTCAACTATATATGAGAAGAGATCTGTCATCCCATTGGAGGCATTCACCACAACACCTGATCAAGCTTTTAATAGAATATTTGATCCATTTTCACCTTGTAGCCGGCCAGGGCTCCGTTCTTGCGGACAGGAGGGTCCCATTGTATCCTGAGGCTGCTATCGGTCTGTTTGGACGACCATATGCTGGCGGGAGCATCAGGCACTGTCAATTAATAACAGTCACACTATGTATCATGTTTATCATGAACGTCAACGCGGAACTACATAAACGCGAAGAAACTTCGGAGATAACCCTTTCAGCATTTGCTAGAACGTCGAGGCAGTACACAAACCTAACTGAATGAATGCGTTATTAAGAAAAACTGAATCTCAATATATCAGCTCAGCTACACGATGTTTCATGAATAATGGCTTGAGAGAAACGTTTTCAAACACTATACCCAAAAATAAACTTGGCCGTAATTGTGCTAACGAGTGGCAACAAACTTTATTGATGTACGAGCACTAAAACTGTAATGCAAGGGTTTATACAATATTTATCTGGCAAATAAGAGCACTCACAAATATCTATACACAGAACACGCAGAATAATACCATCATTTTCCTATGTGAAAAATACCTTCATGAATATTGCACTGCGGTCAAACAGTCCCCTCTGTGCCAAAACCCCCTCCTATTTAAAATACCCCTGGCTCTAAAATTTTATCACGCCTATCTCATCTCGCTCAAGAACATGCACCTCTGTATTGCTTTCTAGATCTTTTATTGCGAGTTGCGGCAGCGATATTTGTCGACGGGACCTAGAACGCACTGTTACTGAAAAAACACTCACCCGAAACTTTGGTGCTAAAGTTGTCGCAAGTAGCGTTTCCGAATCCCACACTAGTTTCAGCCTCTACGCATACCAAGTACGTTGATCCCGGAACTAGATCATGGAGGTAAAGCTCCGGCGTGTCCGAGGTGTTTATTAAGACCATCTTCGGGATCCACGATTTAGCCAGGACACCGTTGAATGTGTGGAACAGGGAAGAGTTCAACTGCGCAAGAAACAAAGATAGACGGTCGAGGACTTGCACATCAACCGCAGAGATGTAAATAGAGACGGAGAAATGTATATCTCAGAAACGATTGAAACTTTGCTTCTGATATCGCCAAAAACAGTAATCGGTGTTACAGAGGCAGAATCGTCCTCGAAATGGTTGATTGCCATAAAAAAAAACGTCGGCTAGAGTGTCGCCTTTTGCTGTTGAATATTCGGATGGAAAGGTCGTGCCTTGGCACGATGGAGGAAAGAAGTACCAACTTTATAAACGGTTTAACGTAGGGCCCAATCACATGATGCTTATTTAACGCGACAGGCTTAGATGGGAGTACGTATTTTAGTTATTGTCCGGTGTTGATTTGGGTACAAAGATGTGAAGTTACTGCAGCTTCGCATTCATATGCCGGCCTAGATAAGGATTTCTATAATGACGACATTAGTCAAACATTTTAATTTTGTGTAGCCTAATTATGCTAAAGTTCCTCATGACAGAATAGAAAGCCATCCACCCATTCCTAGAACAAAGGTACATGAAAATCCTCTTGAATTTGCCGGAACGAGTAGCTTCGTACCTGAGGAAAAATACGAGTTCCAAGGTTTTGGGAAACAGTCTGGGATTCCAGCTATGTGCAGATATGCAAAAATCATTCTAAATATACTACTAATGACTCTGGTACAATTACGTCCTGTAGTAAATTATACTGCAAATTGCACCTGGCCATAAGTAATGTCATTGCAATTAGTATTACAATAAGCAACAATATTACTATGAAATTGTTTTAGTAATAATAACCATTGACCCACAAACTCAGGGTTACTTCATGTACATACAACATATGTAAAACCATGTTTCAGTGATCGTTCCATCTCAGAAGTAGCCGCGACTCGAAGACCACGTTACAAAGGGAACCTCGTTTAGGCGACAGCTTGATGTTCTTTTGATGAGGCACCGTTAACTATCTACCTTGCTCTTGCTTGTCGAGAAAATACTTGGGTGGCAAGGTGACTAGAAACACACAACCTCTTGTTGTTTTCCCTAAAGGAAACCCCACTTTGCAAAGAAACACACGGTTACATGCTTGAAACATCTGCATCTTATCGCTGAGCAGTGCGACAGTCAGAAAACGTGGAGTTTTGCCTGCGCCTGTTGTCTCAGGTTTCGACGGCCATCGCCTTCAAGCAGTAGTTATTCAAGGGTTCGAGTTCGGCCTACCTTGTTCGCACGTTTGAGGTTTGGCAATGCACATTAACTTATCTTGCAACCTTCTTTCCTTTTGGGGTAATTTTTCTATAAAAGAAGATAGTAAACATGCCATATTTTAGAAATTAAGAGTGTGATGAGTAATTGCCTTGGTATTATTCTCTTGAGGAATTTTATTACCTGCAAGAATTACCAACCCTCTTACGTAATTCATTATTATACGCATTAGAGAAAACATAAATTGATTGACTGTTCTTCACTACTGCTAAATATGGTTTTGCGCAACGTTGGCTTCATTTGTCTTCTTGTAAAGCTCCTTACTCCACCTTCTAGAATTCGGTAGCACTGCTTTTGCCAAAATATTAGTCTAACTGTTTTTTCAGAAAATGTAACCTTCTCGCAGCCGGTTTATCTTCTTAACCATGGATAAGAAGCGATCCGGCATCTTAATGGTCAGCGCTCACAGTTACAAAAAAAATACTTTTCAAAGAACACTTGATGTGCGAGTTACCTTGTAGCCTGTCAGGGCACCGTTCTGTCGCACAGGTGGGTCCCATTGTATCTTGAGGCTGTTCTCGGTCTGTTCGGACGACCATATGCTGGCTGGAGCATCAGGCGCTGTCAATGGGAAACAGCTACGTTATATCTCCCGTTAAGTACTAAGAACAATGCAGCAGTACATAGAAGGCCAGAAAGGTCGTATACATGCCCTCATGCATGCTGTACAGCTTAAACGCACTGTAGAAGCTGAACCTAATGTATGGTCTATTCAGAAAAGCGGTGTCGCAGTATTTGAGCGATATTTCAAAATGTTTCAAATACAAGACGAGAGAGTAGTCCTCAAACAGCACATGCACTAACGGAAGTTGGTCGTGATCATTGTACCAATTACCAGCAATCTTTGTCGGTTACTAGCGGTAAAACAGCAAAATATGATGTAATAATACAACATTCATCTGAAAGTGTGCAAATCATATCAAAATATGACGATGTTAAATGTTAAAGTGATCGATAATTGCGCGTCAGAGTCGAAATGGCAGTGTATGGGATCGCTCTGTTTTGTAGTGACGCGCAAGTTGTAAGAGTTTAGAGGGAAGGAGAAAAAGTCATTATAGTGTAACATATTTTGTCCATGACAATATGTGGGCGCGCATAGCCACATTCCCTACTGCAGAGCTTATAGTTTGAAATCGGTTGAGCAACCTCAGTGCCTAGTATGCGGCCCGATTTTCCCTGCCCAGTTGTGAGAGAAATTTATCCATTACTTTCATTCATTTCTAGTCTCCTCCTACATCTCAGAGTCCTGATATCACGCAATGTCACGCGCTTGTATTCTCCTGTACTCGTGTGCGCTGCGGCCCCACTAAAGATGGCCGGCGACACAAGTCCTTATTTCATAAACTCCTTCACATCTCACTGTATTTCCTACTTTGGCAGCAGACTAACGTGCGCAACGGTTCCAAGATCGGCGTTCTACAATTTTGATCACGAGTCCCGACTCGAAGTACTCTTCGAAAGAACCACAAGAATTTAAAATGGCGAAAGGCGCACAACCCAAGCGCGGTCATATACAAACCCGAATCCTTTGTGATGAAGTTGCCACAAGTGGCATCTCCGAATCCGGCACTGGTTTCTGCCTCGACGCAGACCAAGTACGTTGAGCCAGGAACAAGATCTTGCAGGTAAAACTCGGGGGAGTCCGAGACGTTTAACAAGAACGACCTCAGTAGCCACGATTTGTCCAGTATACCATTGAAGGTGTGGGACAGAGAAGAGTTCAACTGCGGAAGAAAAAAGCAAAGATAGCACGTCGAAGACTTCCACATCGAACGCGTCGGTTGAAAAATGTATGCAGTTCGACTCAATGTGAAAGCTGTAGGAAGTGCGGAGCAGTGATTCGCCTGCCCTTCAGCCACGCTTGCGTTCACGGGGAACAAGCGCTGGTGTTCCAAACGTCCTGCCTGCTCGGTGGCAAGACAAAGAATGGGCGAGAGGAGGGCTGAAGAGCAGGGATGCTAACAGGAAAGGAAAGCGATGGTAAGAGGGAGAAGTAAGGAGAGTCAGGCATAAAAAAGCAATAGACTGTCAATGAAAGGAAGGAGTAATGGGCGGGAGAGGAGGGAGGTGAACACGAAAGGGAAGCGAGGCTGAGGTGGAAGGCAAGGACTAAAGCATATTAAAGCACTGAAGAGTCAAGGCATGAAATGAGTGAGGCAAGGGGGGACGAGGGAGGTGAACGGAAACATAGGCGAGACTCAGGGTGATGAGGAAGATGGGGAGTGAAGACTAGTAAAGGGGCATAGGACTTTCGTCGCCGAGACTTTCCTCTCAGCTCCACCCTCCACGGTGGTGTAGTGGTTATGGTGCTCGATTGCTGACCCGAAGGTCGCGGGATCGTATCTCGACCGCGGCGGCCGAATTTTCGATGGAGGCGAAAATGATCGAGGCCCGTGTACTTATTCAGCTTCACGTTAAAAATAACCGCAGGTTTTCGAAATTTCCTGAGCCCTCGACTAGGGTGTCCCTCATAATCATATCCTGGTTCTGTGACGTCCAACCTCAACAATTATTAGTTATTTTCTTCAACTCCGTTGTTCATTTATGTTTGTGTTAGTAAAGCCACGTCTAGAATTACTTATTCTTTCTCTTTATTTTTCTCTTTCCTCTTCAATCTTTTAATCGCATTCCAAATCCCTTTACAAAGTAGTATGCCAGCGGTTAAATATCCGCCAGCAAACATCTTTGTTTTTTTTTTTTTGAGCTAAAGAGCCTGTGTCTCCCTCGTGGCCTGTTAATGTTCTTGATCATGTATAAGACCCGATCCGTCAACTTATTCGTGAAATTCACAACGTCAACTAATCATGCTTTAAAATGCAGACTTAATGTGCGAGTTACCTTGTAGCCTGTCAGGGCACCGTTCTTGCGGACAGGAGGGTCCCACTGTATCGTGAGACTGCTCTCGGTCTGTTCGGACGACCAAATACTGGCCGGGACATCAGGCACTATCAATAGAAATCAGTCACGTTATATGTCAAGTTAATTAAGAACTTCAAGTGTGAAATATATGCATGTCCAGAAATTATAGATATTTCCCCTTCGACATTTAGTGGCACTTCAAGACACCAGCTTAACTGAATGTATGGCACGTTAAAAACTATATCTCGATATCTCAGCCGAGCTTCAACAAGTCTAAAAAAACAAGGACGAGATAGTACTGTCTCCAAACAACATAACCAGTGATGCAACATTACGGTATTTCTGCTACAGAGTTTTGGGCAAAAAGGCCCTACTGAAAGATGATATCGTTTAACATTCAAAGGAAATGGGCAAAATGAATGAAATGCTGACACGCTTAAACTGTACAAAAATTTAGAAGTGTTCGCGTGTTAATTGCAAAGGCGGGGTGCATGTCGGTGTTTGTACGCACGCGCAGGCTATTACGAGGCTTAAAGTAGGGAGGCAAAGTCATTGTGCGCATGCCTATTGTGTGTGCCTTATACACGGTGGACATAATCACATTCACTCTTGTGCAGCTATACAGCCTAACATCACTGAGTAACATGAGTGCCAAGCATAGGGTGCAAACCTTCCACGAAGAAGTGAGGGAACTTTATATTTAATCGCTTTCATTGTCCGCCTCCTCATGCACGGTATCCCTCCACATACCGGTGTCGTCCGAAATCATGCGCTAGTCTGTTGGCGTGCTACTATGAGCTGCGATCCACTGGAAGTGATTTACGCTATAACACAGCATGTGAGATAGGTTCTTTTTTCTGGTACTCGTTAACATCTCATCTTATTCCCCGATTTGCGCACGCACTAACTTATACAATGATTCATAGGTTTATTTATGTACGTGCAATATCATTCATACCTTTAGATATCTATAATAACCTCCATAGAAAATATCACACATTTCCCTACAATTTTTGTATCACCAGCAAACACGTTTACAATGTTATGCATCGCCTCCACGTGTGGAGTGTGACATTGTGCCCTAGTCCAACCTGAGAACTCATCTTCATAGCTACATCTCACTTAACGAATAAAGATATACAGCCGTGCTTCTCCTTTCACCGATTCGTTTACGGTGGGTGTGTTAGTAAAATCACAATGATTTCGCACTTTCACAATAGCATAATAAAGGTCTGCGCAAACCCTTGTACTTGACTGATTGACTCCCACGTCACCAGGAATTGCGTGATGAGCCTTTATGTTCGCTTCACTTTACCGCTGAAGAATTTATATCTCTTTCTTCTCCCAGACACTCTGAACCTTAACTGTTATTTGATTCAATCGGGTTCGCCCTCTACTCAAATTGTTTCATGCGAACCACGCATACCTGCAGTAAAATGCGAAGTGGGACTCGGAAGCATTCAAACTAGTGTCTAAAACGACCACACCATCGATCCAACCATATTCATGACGTTTGTCTTCAATCAGACCGCTCACAAATCTCTGTACACAGAAGACATAGAATAATAACCCACTTTTTCTCTATACGAAAACTACAATTACCAGTACTGCGCACTGATTAAACAACTTCCTGTGTAAAGAGACTTCACTCTACCAAATTTTATCATGCCTTTTACGTGTCGGTAAACATCAGGTGTCACTTAGTGTACCACGTTTGTCGCGATTTCGAAGGCACTGCCTTATTCGTTTTATTGCGATAGCAATTATATGGACACTCTCCGCGTGTTTTTGCCATCGCCGTTGCCGTGATCGCCCGCATATGTATATATATATGAATATATGATGTAAGGAAGACAGAGCGGCGCTCGGGCACTGGCGCGAGATCGCCTGGTACGAAGAAAACGACGAAGCAGAGCAATAGGATAGCCAGCCAGCGATCAGGCGTCGTGTCTATTTCTCTGATTACAATTCAGAACAACAATTTTCCGAAGCGCGTGAACGGGGCTCCAAACCTGCAGCCCCTCGCTCCGCATACCCCGGAGTTAGAAAATTCCGCCGCGCGCCATACGTCTGCAAAATATTAACGGCGAGCTATTTATACACGCCATTTACTGCTGACGGTACGCAGAGCTCGGAGGGCTTCAGCGTGTTTACTACCATCTGCGAGATGCCGCGAAGGACGCGGTTTAAAGGCCGTTGCGCCGCTAGTAGCTGCTGTAGGTAGACTACTCTTGTGTTCGGAGGAGCAGCAGCGTTTGAGGCTTGGATCAAACGCGGGCGGCGTACGGTCAAACGCACGGGATACCTAACGTCGGAACGTTAAAATTATGCCAGACGCGGGTCATGCTGCCTCCTTGCCCGTGCTCCGTTTGCGTCGTAACGCTGGCGAGCTCCGCTAGTTTTCGATTTTTGGTGCTTGGGACAACGCGAGCGAAGAGCCCAAGAGGAGCTTGGGTTCTGCGCATGTCTAGCAAATTGCTTGCGCCCCCAAGGTACTTGGGTAGCCAATTCTAAAACCCTCTAGTGCTTCACCGAAGTTGGGATTTGCGCCTCCGACTTGTACTTTGACGTACAGGGCGTGGTCGCCCGTGCTCGCGCGCTTATCTCTAGAGGGGGGGGGGGGGTTGTACGACTTGTGCTTTCACTGCAAAGATGGAGCTGAAGCTATTCGCGCGTTTCGCAGATCGACGCGCCCTCATGCGGCTCGAAGCGGAAGCACTCTTTCGATTATCGACGGCAGCGGACGGGTGCGGAGTTTTTTGAGCGTGGTCGCTGTTCTCGTCATTATGTGGCGCCGTTTCATAATTGTGAATCGGTTTAAGTGGCGCGTAAATAATTACTTCGAATAATTTCGAATCGAGTATTGAGCAAAGCTTCTCATTCTTTTACGCGCCGCTTTCTGCTGCTGGCATATGAGTAGACAGCCACGATAGATAAGAGGTTCAGTGCTGTCACCTTGTCGCGAAGTGGTAGCTACTGATTTGAAGAAACGCACCAGCAGCAGTCAGTTCTCAGCTTACAACAGAAGCGGGTGTAGAAGAAGAAGCTAGTTAAAGCAACAACTGTGGCAGTTGTTAGTTAGCGCTCGTCCTCTGTATACCTGTGCGTTCTTTTCATGCGTCCTGTTTTGTGCTAGACCAGCGCGCTAGAGCGCTACAAATGCCGAGCTGTGAAAATTTGTTAGTTCGTGCTCGTTATGTGTGTGTTATTTTCGCGCGTGCTGTGTGTTTGAGCAGCGCGATGCAAGTTTCAAGCTGCTTGCCGCGCTTCATGTGATATTACAATTTGTTACTATCGCATTCATTGCTTCGTCATTACGGCGAAACAGGGACATTTTTATTACGAGTCGCGGCCACATACTCATCAAGAAGACCGAGAATCCACACACGGTCATATACTCACCCGACGCCTTGGTGCTGAAGTTGTCGCAAATGGCAATTCCGAATCCTGCACTGGTTCTCGCCTCGACGCAGACCAAGTACGTTGACCCCGGTACGAGATTTTCCAGGAAAAGTTCTGGCGCGTCCGAGCTGTTTAGCAGAACCGAATTGTGGGGCCACGATTTGGCCAGGACGCCATTGAATGTGTGGGATAGAGAAAAGTTCAACTGCGCGAGAAAAGAAAGATACGCGATTGATGACTTAAACATTGACCATGTTCCTTCTGTAACTTTGGCGAGGAAAGGATTTACACGATGTTAACGATATGTAATGAACGGCTGCATTTTCTGCCTTTGAAATGTAATAAACAAATGTAATCACGGATGATTGCTACATGTTCATACCACACAAGTACAAGGAAATCTATATGTTTTTTTAAAAGGTATGCATATTTGACGGAAACGTCTTCTTACAATTTTTTCTCGTAGAGTGCGAGATTAATGCCGGGACCAACGCGTTTCCAGCCGCCTGCAGGTGGCATTGCCCATTTTGTATAGCGATGTGTGGATATCCCAAACTTATTCTTAAACCTTAATGAAATTTTAATGCTAATCACTTTCGTAGAAATACTTTATCTGACAAATTATACTTCAAATTACAGCTGGCCGAAAGTGATGTGACTGCATTAATATTACTTCTGAAAGAAATTACTTTAAAGTTCCTTTAGTGAAATTCATTGTTCATGCATAAATTCAGGCTTACATTGCGTACAGCACATATAAATTCAATTTTCAGTGATCGTAGTTCCATCGCACAAGTAGCTGGGACTCGAAGACAGCACCAAAAGAGGTGATCTCCTTGAGGGGACTGCTTGAACCTGTTGCCATGACGCCTCGCTCTAACCTGTCTCGAATCTACCTTGACCTTTCATGACTGTAGAATATTTGGGTGGCGATATAAGACCTAGAAACACAAGACCAATTGTCGTTTTGTCTGAAGAAAAGTCCTCTCTCAAAAAGGGACATGGTTACACGTTTGAAACCTCTGCGTCACATTGCTGAACAGTGCAGCATTCAGCGGCGTCTTCGTCGACCCTCCGTTACCTCAGCTTTGAAAGGTCATGGCTTTCCAGCTGCGTATTTCAAGCCTTCGAATTCGACCTGCCTCGTCCGCACATTCGATGTCTCCCAATGATATTGACTTGTCTACGTTACATTATTTCCCTTTGAAGTCGGTTTTACTATGAAACAAGAGAAGTGAACATACAATAATTTAGCCTGTGTAATTGGCGAAGTAATTAGTAATTTGTTTGATATAAAAATTCGGCAGATCCCACGTACGGTGGGAATCGATGTTATGCGAAGCATGCGCGTGATGGTGACTGGCGTAATTTTTCACATTGAGTGAAACGTTAGGGACTGATGCTAGACAAATGTGGAAGTGGTATACGCACACTCATATGTATTATATAACCAGTTGTTTATTGTGGCGTAACGATGCCAACATGGGTGTTACCAACACCGGACGCGGTAAGCTGATATGTAGTGCTTATAATCTTCAATACTGGAAAGTGCGAATCCGAACAGGACATAAAAGGAACAGAGATGCACAGGACAGCCCTTACTCTCAACTAAGCTTTATTCAGGAATGTTTCCCTCGATATACACACAGCCGAGTGGCACGCGCAGATGCACTGCACATACGTTACAGTCGCAGTTACAGTTGTTATGCTTATACTTGTCCGTTATGACGGACACGCACGTACGTTTCACAAACCCGTGTGCATGCGTAGAAGGGATTCTTGACAGTTTTTGAACAAGGTCATCATCACCGTGATCAGTAAGCACCAGCAGCTGGACCGGACTTGTTAATCGGATCCGTTAGTGATCGCGGCTACGATGGGTCTAAGTGTAGTGAAGTGCGAGGTGTAGCACAGCTGGCGAAAATCCTGGGTGCCTCTTACGATAATATGATCTATGATGCCTCCTGTCCTGGACGTGGCAGCGAGGTATCTCGATGCCCTGTCTACATTCAAGCCGTCTTTAATGCAGTATAAAGACCAGGCGTTGTTGGGTCTTGATAAATCAATGTTCAAGTCACTGGCAATGACAGAGGCTTGGTTCTCTCGGCAGATTTATTGCAGGAAGCATTGACGCCGGTTTTTGAGTAATCAACGTGGTCCGCGTTGCAAACCACGTGAACGAGTGCATGGTAGTTGAGCATCTTCCAGGGGTGGTATGTCTTCAGCTTCCTCACTTTGCTTGCGTCCGCCGCGGTGGTGTAGCTCGGCTGCTGACCCGAACGTCGTGGGTTCGATCCCGGCCGCGGCGGTCGCATTTCAATGGAGGCAAAATCCTAGATGCCCGTGTACTGTGCTATCTCGGGGCACGTTAAAGAATACCAGATGGTCAAAATTTCCGGAGCCCTTTGCTATGGCGTCTCTCATAATCATATCGTGGTTTTGGGACACAAAACCCCAACAATTATATTATTATCACTTTCCTTGCGTATCAATGTGTGTGTTCGCGGTTACTGTGTTGGTTGAGACTTTGTATCACCTGTGGCACACACCCGCATAACATGAACTCTGGTATGCGGGTATGTGCCACACATGACAGAGAGAAAGGGTTTCATGACGTACGCCACAGGCATTTTGCGTTATTGATGTCATGACCAGTGAATGGTGTTTGTCATACACTGATCCCCTGCTGTGCCAATTTTTGTAGATTGCAATGTATGGAGACGACCAGGAGAGCGCCCAGACGTAGGCGGCTAGATAGATAGATAGATAGATAGATAGATAGATAGATAGATAGATAGATAGATAGATAGATAGATAGATAGATAGATAGATAGATAGATAGATAGATAGATAGATAGATAGATAGATAGATAGATAGATAGATAGATAGATAGATAGATAGATAGATAGATAGATAGATAGATAGATAGATAGATAGATAGATAGATAGATAGATAGATAGATAGATAGATAGATAGATAGATAGATAGATAGATAGATAGATAGATAGATAGATAGATAGATAGATAGATAGAAAGAAACGCCCAAAGTGCCTGAGGGTCGCTAAGAAATGCTTCGCATTTAAAACTTTCGAGGAATCTCATTAACTACCAAACTGCCAGCCCGCATAGTGGAGCTGATAATTTAATTTAGCAATGTGATGAAATAAGTAATTCATTACTGTCCTTATACAGAAAAAGTCAGTTTATTTACTGTTCTTCATTACTGCCAAATGTGATTTTTGTGCTACTTAGATGGCTATTTTCTCTTCTGAAACTCTCACACTTCCTTGAGGGATTCGGTAGAACAACTTTACCCAAAATGTTGTTCAACCTCTTTTTACTGCGAATGTAATCTTTTGACAGTGGGTTACTCTACTTGACTAAGTATAAGAAGAGATCCGGCATCTCAATGGTCCGCATTCGCAGTTACAACAAATCATACTTTAAAAACACGTCAAGTAGGAGTTACCTTGTAGCCTGTCAGGGCACCGTTCTTGCGCACAGGTGGGTCCCATTGTATCCTGAGACTGTTCTCGGTCTGTTCGGACGACCATATGCTGGCTGGAGCATCCGGCACTATCAATGGATAACAGCCACGTTATATCTCATGTCAATTATAAAGCATGACGCAGAAATACATTTATGGTAACAAAGTTCACTTACAGCTCCTTCAGCATTTAGTAGAACTTAAAGCTAGTGCGGAAACTCGACCGAAGGGATGGTTTACTCCAAAAAAACGACGTCTCGATATGTTAGCCAAATTTCAAAGTCTTTCAAGTACACAATGAGAGAGTACTGTCTTCAAATAGCGTATGTAATAACCGAACTTGGTCATAATCGTGCTACCGATTACCATCAATATTTGTCAGGTACGGGCTGGGAAACAGTACTGCAGGATGTCATAATTTAACATCCATCTGACAATGAGACATGAAAATATGGTGTTACAAAGTAAAGTGATTGATAATTTCTCGCGTCGGATTCGAAATGACAGTGTATGTGATCGTTCTGCTTTCGCAATGACGCGCTAGTTTTAAGAGGTTGGAGGGAAGAAGAGGTAGTCATTACACGCTGACACATTTTCTCCATCACAGAATATATACGCGCGCATAGCCACATTCGCTACTGTGGAGCTGTACAGCATGAAATCCGTGGGGCAAACGCTGTGCTTAGCATCGGTTTGAATCTGTCTGCACAGTAGTGAGATAAATTTACCCATTACTTCTTTTCATTTCAAGCCTCCTATTCCTCACATTCCCGATATCCGCTAGTGTCGCGCGCTTGTATGCTACCGTGTTCGTATACGCTGAGGCCCAGTAGAAATTGCCGGCGACAGAGGTCCTTACTTATTGAACTCGGTGTTTAGCGCAATGTACCCCAAGGACGAGAATGGAGGGCACAACACGAGCGCTAACTTTCAACAAGCTCATTTTGTTGAAAGCTAGCGCTCGCGTTGTGTCCTGTCTAGTCCTTGTGGTACTTTGCGCTAAATATCGCCTTACTGTCTTACCAACACGGACGAACTTCTCTTTTCCCATTGCTTATTCAACTCGTTAGCATCTCACTACATTTCTCGCTGTGCTGGAAGACTGACGTACGCTATGGTTCATTCATCGGCGTTCTAAATTTCTGACCGTGAGTCCCGATTCTGAATATTCTTCTAACGTACCACCAGAT
The DNA here is from genome assembly GCF_013339695.2 of Rhipicephalus sanguineus. Classification (NCBI taxonomy): domain Eukaryota; kingdom Metazoa; phylum Arthropoda; class Arachnida; order Ixodida; family Ixodidae; genus Rhipicephalus; species Rhipicephalus sanguineus. The sequence goes on along the minus strand of NC_051184.2, from coordinate 67,857,605 downwards.
TTTATAACTGCGAAAACAGACAACCCACGCCCCCTCGTATACAAACCCGAATCCTTGGTGCTGAACTTCTCGCAAGCGGCACTTCCGAATCCAGCACTGGTTTCTGCCTCGACGCAGACCGAGTACGTTGACCCCGGAACCAGACCTTGCAGGTAAAACTCCGGCGAGTCGGAGTTGTTTGCCGAAACCCAGTTGGAGAGCCACGATGTGTCCAGAATACCATTGAATGTGTTAGACAAAGAAGAGTTCAACTGCGCAAGGAAAAAAAGGTAGATCACACAGAACTTCCACATCGACCACGTCGGTGGAAAAAGTGGCGCCGCAAAAGGACACCGAAAAACGGTCATTTGTGTTGTAGAGGCTGAACTAGCCTCGTAATGCTGGATTAGGCTTTACTTTAGAATCCAGTGAGTCAACAAGCATGCTTTCACAAAATGGCGCACAAATGTTCCAACTCTGGAAGCCTCTTAATGGGAGGATGACTCTCATTGCTTTTAGCAAATGCACCAGGCTGAAATTTTAGTCGATATATTAGGTATTGTTCTGTGCCTGTGCGGAAACGAAGCAGTGACAATTTTGATGGTATGCATGCATGGCTTTTTCAAGGCAACCACTTAAACAGGATAACGATATGTAATCAACAGTTCTCATATGATGTCAACTATTTGTCCTAAATGAACCTATTCACGATAGAAAAACAAGCGCTGTTCACTCGATCTTGTCACAAAGCTACAAAGAAGTCCGTACAAATTTTTCATGTAAAAGAGCTCCTGAGTTTACAAAAAGTTCGTGTTGATCCGGGATTCGAACCGAGATATGGTCTACTTATATAGGGCAATGCACCTTCCGCATAGCAAAACAATGGGATAACCTTGGTCACTTTTGCGATGACGTCACCCGAAGACAGCTGCTATCGGCTAGCGTGTCTAGCGTGAATTCGACCCGCAGGATATAAACACCACGAACTATCAGTATTCATTATGGCAATAAATCAAACTACTTCTGCTTCATTTGAGGTCACAGAATTCTCGTAGCAGATTAGCGTCCCAAGTAACCTGCAGCCGTACAGATTGCAGAAGGAAAAAAAATTCGGCAGATCGCAAGCGTTGTGAGAACCGGTTTCGTGCGAAGCAGTCAGCGACTACTTCTATGCTATACTTTCTGGCTTTGAGCCAAGCATTACGAGGTGGATCGACGTGTTTTTGTAAGTGTAGTAGCTATGTGCACATTGTGGGCTTACCACGCACGTCGACAACACTAGCGTTTAAAGGGTAAATTAAGGTGCGACGTAACATCAGCCCTCACGTTGGAGTATATACGTCAGTATTATCGAAACTAAGTGCACTTTATGGTGCAATCATGTGAATATCACGTGTAACTTTCGTAATTGTATTCCACCGGGGTCAAGCAATGCTTCAATAAATTTTGCTGAGTCATAGGAATACGGAGGTATAGTTTATAAAACTGATATAAAAGCGGGGCCAACACTGGAAGCGCAGAAGACGTTAATCTGATATGACGCCTGTATCATAAGAGTTCATAAGTAGCGTTTATTGCTTTCTTCTAAAATTAGATAGCCAGCGCCACAAACACAATTGACGTTACAGACGACATTTTTTAGCACAAGAGTGCTAAGGAAAGAAATCATAAGAGAACACAGTGCACAAGGCGATTTCTTTCCTCATCTCCAAGATTTCTTTCTATTCCACGCTTGGCCTATAAATGTCGTATGCGATACAACACCAAGTCGTCCAACATGAACTTTTATTGAGCAATTGACGTTGCACTGACACAACGCCTGCATAGGCTGTTTTTCCAAAGCAGTTTATAAACCTTGCGTGGCTCTGTGGTAGAATACCTGATTGCCACGCATCATTCTTGGGTTCGATTCCTCCTGGCACCCTAATGTTTATTCTTTCCATTCGTCGGGGCAACGCTGCCGATGTCGGTCTTTGGTAACGCTCCCATTTATGTGACCAATGTCTATTCTCGCCGTTCCTGACTAGATATATACTATCAGTCACCTGTGGCGCATACCAGTACACCGAGGCCGGTGGTAAACGGGTTTGTGCCACACATGTCTGGAGGAAAGGGTTTGACGACGTACGCGACAGGATTTTCACGTCATTCATGTCATGACCCGACAGTCATATTCTCCAAATCCCCTTACCCTTCCATGCCAATTTTAGTCTACACCAAGTTAAGGAGGCAAAAATGAGAGCACCCAGACGTAGGCGGTTAGATAGATAGATAGATAGATAGATAGATAGATAGATAGATAGATAGATAGATAGATAGATAGATAGATAGATAGATAGATAGATAGATAGATAGATAGATAGATAGATAGATAGATAGATAGAAACGCTCAAAGTGCCAAAGGTTCGCTAAGGAATGCTTCGAACTTGAAAGGAATGAAACGCTACTCCGTTGATTTTATCCCTATGCAAAACTTTTCACGCATGTCGTGCTTATCGCAGTAATTTCAAGGTGTGCATCGACACACGCGAGGAAATCCAAAAGTGGGTTGTACAGGCATTACACCTACATAAGGCGGAAATACGGTTCGCAAGTGTAGCTTAAGAAAAAAGTAGCGCATAAAGAGGAATGATGCCCTGTTTCTTTGAAAAGCGCAGGAAAACAGCTAATGCTTCGGGCTATTTTCGTTATCATGGCAACAATAGTAAATGATTTATTATTCTGCAAACTCCACAATGTACAAAAAGCAATCTTTTGCAAATATACGTCAGCTATACACGCGCGAATGTTCTCGAGTGCGGCATTAAAACAGCACAATCAGCAAGTTCCACAACTGAGCAAAATCAACCTCGAGTGTCCGAGTCCCTGCATCATGAAGTTTTAGCAAAAAGCTGAGTCTAAACTGCAGCAAAATATGGCATCAGATTAGACCAGAGTGCTTTCATCACACAGAGAGCGACCTTTGTGGCTCCACACTAACCACTGTCCCAATTCAGTTCACCATAGGCGGGACCACCGTTTTTTGCAGCGCTCGATTTTTCGCTTTTCTTCTACGTTTATGCTACCGCCTCTTCGATGAAACTTTTACATGTTCTCGAATGGTTCTTATAGCCGACATATTCATTTGCCAGCTTCTTGATGTATTTCATTACCATCTTAATGGTCTATATCCACTCTCACAAATATTCATGTTTAAGAAAAGAAGAGACGTAATATACCAGTTACCTTGTAGCCTGTAAGGGCACCGTTCTGGCGAATTGGTGGGTCCCATTTTATCTTGAGACTGCTCTCGGTCTCCTCAGACGACCAAATGCTGCCAGGAGCATCAGGCTCTATGAGTGGAAGACAGTCACATTATCTCTCATTAACGTCAATGCGGTAATACATGCATGTCTTGAAATATCGGTCATTCCCCAAACTCTTCACGTGTTGTATGACTATACCTGCAGTAGACGCTGCTGAAACGTCTTATTCTAAAAATCACAGCCATACAACAGCATTAATGTTGCCAGCCTGGATAAACTGGATAGATCCGTGAAATATATGGTCTGCTTAATTTAATGGCTTCTCTTACGTGCCGTTAAACCGGGTGTGCCACATAAGTGTACATCTTCCTTCGTGATCCTTCCTTCGGTCACGAGTCGTGATTCTGAGTCTCGCTGTTGTATACTAACCTGAATCCTTGGTGCTGAATTTCTCGCAAGTCGCATTTCCGAATCCGACACTGGTTTCTGCCTCGACGCAGACCAAGTATGTTGAACCAGGAACAAGGTCTTCCAGGTAGTACTCTGGTGAGTCTGAGCTGTTTAGCAAGACCGACGTCGGTAGCCATAATTTGTCCAACATACCATTGAATGTGTGGGTCAGAGAAGACCTCAACTGCACAAGCAAAAACGGTAGATGACAGAGGGCTGACACGTCGACCAGGCTGATGTAAAATGCTACGCCGCAAAGAGGTCATTCATGGTGTAGAGGCTGAGCTGGCCTCGAAATGTTGGATTAGCATTTAGCTTTAAATGTACGAGTTTAACAGGCATAATTTCGCCAAATTGCGGACACCTGTTCCAACTGTAGAAACATCTTAATGGCAGGTTGAATCACATTATGTTCAGCAAGCTCCCAAGGCTGACATTTTTGTATATATTTTAGGTACTGTCACGCGCTCGCGCGGAAACAAAGCAGGGACATTTTCAATAGTATACTTGTATGAGTTTTTCAGGCAAAGATAAAGACAAGATAATGAGGTGTAGTGAACAGTTTTCATTTGATGTCATCTATTCATAATAAATACTAATTCGCTAGATTCGCTAAATAAAAATCGCTATCCAGCTGATGTCATCCCAAACCTACAAGGAAGATCGTACGGATTTCTCATATGAAAGAGCTTCTCAGTTGACCAAAAGTTCGTCTTGGTCCAGAATTCAAAAACGGCGTAGGTTGCACTGAACTATGCCAGTGCGTCGTTAGCACAGCGACACAATGGGGGAACATTGGCCACTTTTGCGCCAGAAGGACGCTTCAATCGACTGGTGTGCCTAACGAGAAATTTGACAAGCAGGACCAAGAGTTCTGCTTTTACAAAATAAACGGCTGCATCCTACAGTGAAACCGAACATAGCATCGAAAACATAAACACTGCGTACCATTAGGATTAATCGCTGCAATAGGGGATATATAAAATGTACAGCGCCATCTGTCGACAAGCCCGTAAACGCGATCCGCCATCTTTTTCTGGGCGCAAAAACGAAACCAGTGGCATCTCCCAGCCTCTCAAGTATTAGCTGTTGGGGTTTGTGTTCGTTCAGCGATGACTTCCCAATTTCGTGCACTGTTCAATGAAGAAAAAGAAAGTACCGACGCGAACATGCTTCATCAACAAGCTCGTCACTGCGCGTTGGTTCGGAAATGACTGGTGCGCGCAAATGCGTCTTCAACCTCAGATCTTATTTGCTTGTACCATTTATTTCCACGCCTGTAATATAAGCTAGAGTTGTTGAACACAATTTTAATGTAAGCATTTTTAACCACACGGGTGTCGTACACGCGGGACAGAGCATGATTGATCAGCATTTACTTGTCGGTGTTGCAGATCGACGAAAGTGGCTATTTGGGCTTGTAAACGTGTGTAAGGCTCCGTCGGGAGCTTTGGCTGAGAAGCACGTGCATTAAAAACATTAAAAATTAGTGACAAAGATGCTCTTGCACGCGTCCGCGAAAAAAAGCGCCGCCACACGAGAGTTGATTGGCGCAAAGGCCCTAACAGGCCTTTCTATGAAAGCTTCGCAAGGCAGTGTGTGCCGAAGTTCACAGGCGGCGTGCCGCATCTGCCCTTCGCATTGCACCCCCCTTATCTCTCCCCTTTTATTTTTATTTTGCTTTCTTCAGTGCCCGTGCGCTCTGAGCACGTTAGATAGACTTACGGAGATCATACAAAGAATGGAGCTTTCTGTTCTGTATATTACTCGTCATTCTGCTGACCGCCGGCTCTCGTATGCTGCGCAATAGCGCACGGTAATGAAACGCCGCCGTTGGATGCGAAATCAAAGAGCGCAGGAATGTAAAAAGACATTTAAAGGAACTCACGCGCATAGCGCTCGAGAAAACCAGGACGACGATACCTAATCTCCGCGATAGATGACGTCCACAACGCATTAGAGACAGCCAGTGTGCAGTAAAAACGCTTATCTACTCGGGGCGCTCTCTTAGTATACAGTTCAAACACGCGATTTTATTTGTTTTGCGGCGCTCTGCTAATACACGTCCATGCCTTGCTTATTAAAAAAAATACTCTGAAAGACGGCATTAATAAGACTATCTGAGAACATATGTCCCAAAACCATGCTATGCCGTAGTGGAGGGCTCCGGAAAATTTAACCGTCTGGTGTACTTTAAAGGGACAATAAAGCAAAATAGAACTCGGCGTGAACCTTTGAAATACCATTCCAGAAACCTCGAAGTGAGTGTTTCGTGCCCAGGACATGCTTAGTTTCAAAACAAATCACGTTTTTGTGGTCCGCACATTGCCAGCTCAATTCAAACCGCCCGCCTCTCAAGGACTCGTGACGTAAGCATTTTCCAACGCCGGCTTCAGCGGGCGCTCCGCCAGCATCCTCCGTTATCTGGCAACATTGCGCTTCCACCGGGAACGCACTGCTGTGTGGAGTCGGGAAGCTGAATGCGATGCAGCCGTCAGTGCGGAAATGCGGCTGCTCCATGTGCGTGCGTGTATTTGTGCTGGCGCCGTACGGTGAGCCTCTGCTTATGTTCTGGTGCGCAGTGCCGTGGGAATGCGACACGATCAACCCATGTATACCGTAAAATCTATGTGCGCAGCATTCACTTGTGTGATAAACGTCGGACCAATGTTCATCCCCTCCTAGGTGTCGTGCAGAAGACGCCTGACGACCCATTTCGGTTTGAGGCGCGCAGAGGGACGGTACACAACAACAGCCCCGAGAATGATATGTAGCCCTTGCTTTTATTAAACTTTTGTTTTTTTTTTAAACCTTGAAACAATTTCTTTATTTTTCCATTTCCCTTACCTGGGCATTCAGCATCCTGACAAGACGGAAAAGGCAGGGCCGCGGGGAAGCAGTACTTTGAAGGACGGATTACACGATTTTCTTACGTTAGGGTTGATTTCGTAATCCACTGCACGAAAATGCAGTGAACAGACTAGTCGATCTAGTTGTTGTGCATCCCACTGTCGCAGAAGTGCGGCACTTAGACACTTAACGCGTAGGTGTTCCCTCGGTGGCGCCCACTGAAAAGTCGTTCCTTTCTTTGCTGCTGGAGACATTACAAGGACGCGGCATTTTCTCTAAATTGCAGTTAGAGCTAGTTTCGCGAGCCAGAAAAGCCCGCGCAGCAATATGCGATTGTTAAACTATCCTTGAGATGTGACTACATAAGCGAAAACTGCCACTGAGACGCGAATGTGTGAGCGGAGCGCAGCCCGGCGAAAACGAAGCTTTTGAACCACCCGCGCCGTTCGAGAAACGCACAAGCATCATTTATTACCTCTTGTAATGCACCCAATGTTATTTTTTATTATGAATAGTTTGAGTACTAGTGAATGATTTTACTCGGGACTCTTGGCGTTCACATTTCTATTCCAATTATTACAAATAACATCTCCTATAGTTTCCTTGGAATTATTGTCTCTTCGTTCTCGTTATTATCGTAATCTTTTGGTACCGTCTTAATGTATTTCACCGTGAAGAAGAAGATATCTGTTATCGGAATGGTCCGCGTACACCGTTACAAATAATTATGCCGAAGAAATAAGAGACGCAACATACGAGTTACCTTGTAGCCTGTCAGGGCCCCGTTTTTGCGTACAGGTGGGTCCCATTGTATCTTGAGGCTGCTCTCGGTCTTTTCGGACGACCAAATGCTGGCAGGAGCATCAGGCGCTATAAATAGGTAGCATTCACGTTATTTCTCCCGTTAATTATCACCGACAATGCAGCAATACATGCAGGCCTAGAAATTTCGCACATTCCCCGCTTAATCGTCGTATACACTATAACTTCAGTAGACGCTGAGGGAACATCTCATTTTTTATATTGCGAACTTCGCTACCAACTAAACTAGATAGTTCCAAAAACATTATGGTCCACGCAATTTTATGACGTCTCTTACGTATCGCTCAAGAGGGGTGTGCCGCAATAGGTAACTCTTCCTCGCCTTTCCAAAGACTCAACGTTCAACATTTTTCGTCACGAGTCTTCACTCCAAGTCGCGCTTTCGTGTGCTCACCCGAAGCCTTGGTGGTAAAGTTGTCGCAAATGGCCTTTCCAAATCCGGCGCTGGTTTCTGCCGCGACGCAGACCATGTACGTCGAGCCCGGAACAAGACCTTCCAGGTAAAACTCCGGTGAGTCCGAGCTGTTTAGCAAGTCCAACTTGGGGAACCACGATTTCTCCAGGATACCATTAAATGTGTGGGACAGAGAAGAGTTCAACTGAGCAATGAAAAAAAGACGGTCGAGAACTGCTATATTGACCATGGCATTGGAAATAGCGATCTCGCAACAAGACACTATACGATCGCTGAACACGGTACTTTTGGTATTGTTCGAAGCAGTCATTTGTACGGAACAGGCTGAGCTGGTCTTAAAATATTGGATTAGCTTAAAGGAAATCTCGACGAGGGTGTCCTCTATTACTTCACAGTGTACGGATTGAGCAGGCATCTTTTTCGCAAAATGATTGAAGAATGTTGAAACCCTCAAACTTGAGGGCCAAATAACATGACACTAACCTCAGGCACCAGGCCCAGATCAGAGTATACGTATATGTATGTATGTATGTATGTATGTATGTATGTATGTATGTATGTATGTATGTATGTAAGTTTCCATATATATATATATATATATATATATATATATATATATATATATATATATATATATATATATATACATATATATATATATATATGTTAGATGCTCTTACGTGCTCACGCGGAAACGAAGCAGTGACATTACTATAGGTTTGAATCTGTTAGTTTTACCAAGCAACAATTGATGGAATCTTGTGAACAGCTTTAATATGATAGCGTGTAATTGCATTAAACACTCCTGTTCACGAAAGGTGCAACTGCAATCTGCCCGTACTTAGCAAAAAGTTATTAGGAAAGCCATACGCATTTCAGAGAACGAAGTGATTCGTAGTTGAGGGAAAATTCGTCTTTTTCAGGGATTCCGACCAGCTGCCAACCGCCTTGCGCAGCGGTCACATTACCAATTTTCTTGCAGATTTGTGCAGAGATACCAAGATACCCAAAACGTAATTAAGGGACACTATCAATCGCTTTTCTGCAATCTTTCACTGTAATTAATTACACGACAACTTACAGGTGACCGAGATGATGACATTACAACTACTGCTCTTAAAAATCTATAAAATAATTTGAAAGCACTATCACAAGAGTTCATCTTTTATGCACTAACTCCGCCACACATCATTTTGAATCATATATGCATTTAAATTACACAAATATTTGTTACATCAGAGACGCTGCTGGGACTCCAAGTAATCATTACAAATGATTCCTCGTTGTGGCGCCAACATCACGCTGTTTTGATGAATGATATCTTTAGCCTGTATCCAAGCCACGTGGACCTTGTTGAACAAAGAATACTTAGGTGGCGGGAGAACCTGGTAACACCAAACTAATCGTCCTTTTCTCCAAAGAATAGTTCTCTATCGCAAGGCCCACTGTTTCCCGGTTCAAACCTTTGCATCCCATTTCAGAGGTCTGGAACCGAAAGTAAAGCATGTAGCCGTCGTCGACCCCTTGTGTCCGGTGTTTCGACGGCATTGACCTTCGAGCAGCGCTACTCTAGTCTTCGTGTTCTGTCTTGCTTTTTCCCGTGCTTAAGGTTTCACACTTGCATTGGGTTCTTTTAGTCACATTTCTTTACCTTTAGCGTCAATTTTGCTATGCCGTAGTCGCCGCGGACACTACATTTTCATCAAATGTAATTGAGAATTTGACTAGTAATTTTCTTGATAGTACATGATTGAGGTATTTCATTAGAATTGTTAACTATGAACCCACGCGAGTAATTTCTTACATTACTCAATAAACAAGAAATGAAATTTTTACAGTAATTTTACTACGGTAATTTCATTACAACGAAGTCTGGCTTTGTACGTGCACTCTCGTAAATATCGATCTTCTCTTGTTCAACTCCTGCTGCACTCTGCGGATTCGGCAGAACTGTTTATAAAATATCGTGCAATTGTTTTTACGGTGCACCTAATCTCTTCGTAGCGTTTTATTGCACTTCATATATATGAACTGCTTAGTGATCACAATAGTCGACGTGAACAACTAATCATGCTTTAAAAAGAATACTTAATGTGCTGGTTACCTTGTAACCTCTCAAGGCACCGTTCTTGCAGACAGGTGGGTCCCATTCTATCTTGAGGCTGTTCTCAGTCTGTTCGGACGACCAAATGCTGGCCGGAGCATCAGGCTCTACAATGGATAACGGTCAGGTTATCTCTCATGTTAATTATCAACGTTAATGAGGTCATACATGACTGTCCCAAATTTGTGGCATTCCACGCATCCTTGACATGTCATAGACACTCTTAACTGCAGTAGACGCTGCTGAAACTTCGTACTATAAAAATCACCGCGCACACAAAACCTTTAATTTTACGAGCCTGTGGCTAGCCACAAAACTGGATAGTTTCCTAAAAATCTATGGTCCTCGTAATTTAAGAGCGCCTCTTTCGTGTCGCTCAATAGGGTGTGCCAGATTAGCGTGCCTCATCGTTAACGATTTCAAAGGCTCGGCGTTCTGCATTTTTGGTCACGAGGCGTGATTCCGAGTCGCGCAGTCATATACTAACCCGCATCCTTTGTGCTGAAGTTGTCGCAAATGGCATTTCCAAATCCGGCACTGGTTTCTGCCTCTACGCAGACCAAGTACTTTGAGCCCGGTACAAGATCTTCCAGGTCAAACTCCGGTAAGTCCGAGATGTTTAGCAAGACCAACTTCGGTAGCCATGATTCGTCCAGCATACCATTGAATGTGTGGGACAGGGAAGAGTTCAACTGCACAAGAAAGGAAGACACATTATGAAGGACTTCCACATGGACAGCGCCAGTGAAAGAAGAGACGCCGCAAATGATCAGCACTCGATCGCTTACATACTCTACTCCAGGTATTGTTCGGAGATAGTCATTCGTGATGTTGAAGCTGCACTGACTTTCGAATGTTGAATAAGCAAAAACAAACGTCGGATACAGTGTCATCTTTTTCTTTAAGCTTACGGGTAGACCAGTAACTTCTTTGCAAAATGGCGCATAAACGTTAACACCCTGGAAATCTTTTAGTTCAAGGCAAATTCGCGTAAACATTAACATGCAGGGCAGTCGCAGGTTTGAGTTTCAATTTTAGACTTTCGTATTTGCTGACCCTTAATAAAAGCGGCTATAATATTTACGGCTAGCTGTTTGTCTTTTCCGAGGCAGAGATTTATGCAACAAGGACGTATAATAAACACTTTTATCTTTCCTCGTTCAGTTCTACTAAACAAATTAATCGCGGAAGTAGAAAATGCCATCCGCCCATTTTTATAAGAAGGCTCAAATATATTCATACGAATTTCTCTTATGTAGAGATTCTTATTTAACGAAGAGTTTGCCGCCCAAATTTTTCTCAGAACCTCCGCGATTCCAACGCGGGAAAAACGCCTTTCCGGACCGTTCGCTCTACAGATTTTTGGTAGGCATGTGGAAAAAAAATGTGGAAAAATTACCGCTAAAAATTAGCTATATTACATCAATAATCGTTTATATAAATTTTTACGTAGTAAATTGGAATTCAAATTACGGCTGGGCGAAATTAATGGCTCCGCATTACTCTTCCTTTCAAATTATTCTTACAAAGGTTTATCAATTATACACAAACTCCAGTGCACTTTAAACACAACAGGTATGCACTAGAATCTCAGTGGTCTGCTTTGCATCGCTGAAGCAGCTGGGACTCGAAGTAGGCATCAGAAAGGCGACTTCCTTGTGGCGAACTCTTAACGCTGTTTTGATGCCTCTCTTTGAACTGTTTCAGAGGTAGCTTGACCTTGCTTGACTACAAGGGGGCCGAAAGCACAGAACCTATTGTCGTTTTCTTCCAAACAAAAGCGTTCTCTCCCTGAGGATCACGGTTTCGCGTCTTAACACTTTGTATTATATTGCTGAACAGTCCAATTAACTTTAAGGAATTTGTCAAGCCATTGTCCGCCACTCTTGTCTCTGGTTTCAAGGGCCACTGGTTTCAGCAGCATTAGTCGAGGTTTTGCGTTCGGACAGCCATGTTTGCAGGCTTTCGGAATGGCGTATTGAGCAGTCTTTGTCATGTTTCTGCAGAGTGTCAGAACGAAATGTTTTTCGTTTCGGTTTTAGTTTCGTTCCACATCAAAAAGCTGCGTTCGCTTCTGTTCCCGAACAAAAAAATGTTCTGTAACGGTGCGTAACGGTTCTTATTTGTATGCAAAAATTTGAAGTTAAAGTTGCAAGGCGGACTTGTTGGTACGACATTCTTGAATAAATATGGTAGCACAAGGTAACGAGACACAAAAAGACGAAGACCATGTGTGTGTCTCCGTGTTCTTGTTGTGTCCCGTTACCTTGTGTTGCCATATTTATTCTTGTAGTTAAAACAACGATAAAAACATAACGATCGTGGTATACTTACTTGCACTTCTCCTACGAACGTGAGACAGGGGTAAAACACGTTCTTCCCACGTTCTTAAGAGTTAGGAGCACAAGTAACTGTACCACAAATACCTACCAACTAGCGTGAACCAGTACCCTTCTAAGTAATAATATTTATTTCTCTCCAAAGTGAATTAGGAATTTTCTAAGCAGGTTCCATGCTTTGTGCCAAAGGAGAGAATACGATCACAGAGGAAGACCGTCATCGATGTGCTCTCTTATGCGAGACCGCTGTTCTGATAAAAGAAACTTCAGCGCTGAGAATGCCCTTTCTACGATGGGCTTTGTGGCAGGCACACGAAAGTCCACTTGCGTTATTATAAACAGCTCTGATTGGAATTCTTCGTTTTTCGGGAAATTTCAGCACATCTTTACTTTGTAATTCCTGCCTGAGATACCCGCTAATTCTGTACCCTGAGATATGCATTATTGCTGACGTTGCATGAGTCTGGTTCTTCCGAATCGCAAAGTTAACCCGTGAACTAAAACAAACTATAAAAACATTTCGGTTCCACTCGGGAAAGAAATATTATGTAGCGTTTTTTTCGGTGACGATTTCATTTCGTTCAAAATTATTGCATTTTCTCATTTTTCGTTTTCGTTACGTTCCGACACACTGCTTTTCTGCCCCTTTCGGGTGAATTTTTTTATGCCAGAAGTGAAGTGGGCATGCTACATCTTAATCAATAGAATTGAAGGTCTAAGGAATTATTTTCTTGATATTACACATCTGAGGTATTGAAGGAGCTACTTAATCACCAGCCTTTAAAATTAACTCATTATATTTCTCGTTACAGAAAAAGTATATATATGGACTGTTTTTCGTTAAGCCAAATCTGCGTTCGCACAGCAACCTCGTGAATGGCAATTTTCCCTTGTCAACTCTTACTTAACCGGGTGGGACTCTGTATAACTATTTTACGAGAAGTATCGTTCAGTGCTTTTTACGGTGAATGTAATAATTCAGCCTGACATCCCATTTGCGAATATCAGTATCAAGCTCAAGTGCGCAATTTAGGTTCACTGAGATTTTTTTCTTTTTACTTGTATTTTTCCCGCTCCTCTAAAATTTTACAATCTCATTCCCCATCAGTGAAGCAGCATGCCAGCGGTTATATACTTGCCAGCGGAAATATCAGGCCTTCCAATAAGGAGCCTCTGTGTGTCTCTCTTTCGCAGCCTGTTGGTGTGCTCGATCATGTATGCAAACAGATACGTCATTTTAATCGTTGGCATTCACTGTTACAACAAATCATGCTTTAAAAAGCAGTCTTAATGTGCGAGTTACCTTGTAGCTTGTCAGGGCACCATTCTTGCGGACAGGCGGGCGCCATTGTATCTTCAGACTGTGCTCAGTCTGTTCGGACGACCATATGCTGGTGGGAGCATCTGGTACTATCAATGGATAAACAGTCACGTTATGTCTCATGTTAATTATGAGCGTCAACGTCAAAATACACACATACCCAGAAATTTCGGATATTGCACCTGCTCCATTTTATATACCTTAAAGACACTAGCTTCGCTGAATGGAAGCCATATTAAAAAAAAGACGATATGACAATACCTCAGCCAAGCTTGAAGAAGCTTCAATTAACAATGACGAGAGAGTACTGCAACATACCAAATAACAGAACTTGCCCGTATTTATGCTACCGAGTTACAGCAAACTTCATTCAGGTTCTAACACTGATGGTATCGTTCAGCATTCATCGGCCAATGGCAACGTTATTCTGATGGGCACAAGTTTAAACTGAGCAAAGATGTATACGTGTGCTTGTTGGAATTGTGATGTCGTGTACGTGCCGTTCTGGTGTTGTATGCATGCGTAGGTCTTTAAAAGTGAGGAATGAGACTATTTTGTGTGCCTAATAAAATGCGCGAGTGGATAACCATATCCGCTGTTTTACAGTTATGCTCCTTAACATCGGTGGAGTAATCCGAGTGTCCAGCATCGGGTTTGAATCCGTCAACCAAGGGGTGAGCGAACTTTATCCAATACTACTTTTGATCGTTGGCCTTCTCATATACTTGGCATTGTCATTATCGCGCATTATCACGCGCTATTCTTCTTGTGCACTCGTATGCAATGCGGGCCACTGGAAGTCATTGTCGCTAGACGTCAGCATAGCCAGAATCCTATTATTCCCTCCTACTCATTGAACTTGTCAACACCCCCTTGTATTCCCCGCATTGCACTCCACTATACGTATGCAATGATTCGTATCTTTACACATTTCATCTTTGCAAAATGTACTGCAAGAAGGATATGTTCCGCTTTTGAAGAAATTTGCACGAAAACTTTCATATAAATTTTTACATTTGTCTATAAGACTTTTATGTCTGACAGTACACAAACTTATAGCATATAGAGATATGCACTCCCTCCAAAAGTTCATTTTCATACAGTGACCCGTTAAAACCGCAAGCGTTGTCTTCATCACCACATCGCATTTTGCAAGGGACGACCAATATCCGGGCTTCTCCGGTGTATGATTCCTTAACGATGAACATCTTACAATTCTTAGGATCAGAGCAATTACACACAATGGCGCTTTTCACGTTACTATTAAAAGATCATGCACCCATATCGGCTGGAACCACTATCGCCTGGAACCACACCCATATCGCCTGGAACCACTTCGCCAACCGTTATATTCCCTTCATCCACCCGTACTCTTCACTCTGTCTATTTTTATATTTATATTGACTGATCATATTAACTGTTAAGCGAACAAATCACTCTCGCATGCCCCCCCCCCTCCCCTCCCCCGAAATAATTGTTTCATGCGGAACCCGTACACTTCCCGCAAAATACACAGTGTGGTTTGGAAAATTTTACGCTAGTGTTCAAATTGAGCACACCATAGTCTTTCAAAAACAGAACACCCACCAATCTTTATGCACACAAGGCGAAGAATAACACCCACCTTTATCGGATAAGATCACTACCTTAGCGAATTTTTCTGTCTGGTCAAACACCTCTCTCTCCACAATTTTATTATGCCATTTGCGCGTCGCTGGAGAGCCCGTGCCAATGTAGTCCCCTACCTTCATCGGGATTTCGGAAACTCTGCCTTTTAGATTGTTCTTGAGGGGTTCAGCCTGCAGTATCCCACGAGAATGCCAAGAACCACGCGTGGTCGTATACTCACCCGAAGTCTTGGTGCTAAAGTTGTCGCAAATGGGGTTTCCGAATCCGGCACTGGTCTGAGCCTCGACACAGACCAAGTACGTTGACCCCGGAACGAGATCTGACAGGTAGTACTCTGTTGAGTCCGAGCTGTTTAAGAAGTCCGATTTAGGTACCCATGATTTAGCCAGGATACCATTGAATGTATGGGACAGAGAAGAGTTAGCTGCGCAACAAGAAAAGAAATACAGTCGAGAACTCTACATCAACCACGTTGGTGGAAATGGCGACCCTACAACAGGACGCTATTGCTTAAGAACGCTACTCCCAGTATTGCTCAGAGCAGTCATCCGTGAAGAAGAAGCTCAACTTACCTCAAGTTTTAAGATTAGCTTTAAACTAATCTGGGCTTCAGTTTCGTGTTTTACCTAAAATATATGGGTTTAAATGGAACGACTTCGCAAATTTGTGGTTAAAACTTGTCAGTCTCAAAACCTCCAGGCTGATTCACATGAGCTTGGTCTAAACAACCAGCCTGATATTTCTGCGTCGATTTTGGGCACTGACGTTCTAAAAATGGAACAAAAACTGACATTACTGATGCGTTGCTTAATTGATCTTTCCGAGAGACAACAATGTATAGAATATTAACGACATGTAAAAAATAGCTCTATTTCTTGTTTAATTATAATTTCAAAATGCATTCGCAAAAATATTCCTCCATCCGCTCTTAGGTAAAGCTACAAGAAAACTCATACGAATTTCTAAGAAATAACTTCCTAATTGACGAGGAACTAGTCTTCATCAGGGAGTGTCACCCGCGACCAAGGCCTATCTGGAGAAGTCCCATTAACGATTTTCAAGTAGCTTTCTGCTGCAAGCTCGCGCATAGCAATTTTAAATAATTTTCAGTGGTTGCTACGGGCGACGTAGTCTTTGAATACGCTTGACCATGCATATTAGGAGTTCATTCACCTTAATAATCGACATTCGCTGTTACATCTATATATATTTTACGAAGAAAATAAGCGAGTTACCTTGTATCCTCTCAAGGCACCGTTCTTGAGGACAGGTGGGTCCCATTGTATCTTGAGGCTGTCCGCTGTCTGTTCGGGCGACCATAGGCTGGCCGGAGCTTCAGGCGCTATTAAAAAAAGTTACTTTATATGTCGTGTTACTTCAGCACGTCAGTGCGTCAATACTTCCTTGCCCAGAAGTTTAGGTCATAGCCATTAAGCGTGTTCAGGAACACAAGCTTAACCGAATGGTTGGTTTATTAAGAAAGAAACATATCTGAATATAATAACCAAATATCAAGATGTTAGCAAGTGACGAGTGACATACCTCTCGAAACAAATATATATGAAATACTGGAATTAGTCGTAACTGTGCTATCGGTTACCAGCAATGTTTTCCAGGTACGAGCGCAATGCCGTAATGGAGGATGTTGTAATTCAACATTCATTTGACAGTGTGCAAATGGCATCGAAATGCGGCAATGTTAAAATGTCAGGCAATTTGTAAGTTGTGTCCGAATCGAAATGGCAGTTTGTGTTATCGCTCTGCTGTTCGGTTTTAAGAGCTTGGAGGGACGGCGGGAAGGTCAATATGCGCTGAGATATCTTGTGCCTGGCTGAGTATATGCGGGCGCATAGTTACATCCGCCGCTGTACAGCTGGACAATATAATCGGTGGTACAACCTAAGTGCCTAGCATCAGGTCCGTATCTGTCTGCCCCATAGCGAGAGAAATGTATCCATTACTTCTTTTCATTGATAGCCTCCTTCTATACCTCGCATTACCGATATGCGCCACGGCCACGCACTTGTATTCACCCGTGCTATGCCCTGCGGCACTCTGAAAGTGGAAGTTGCTAGACACCAACATGGCGACGCCGGCCCTCATTCCTTGGACTCCGTCACGACTCACTGTATTTCCCGCTTTGCGCCCAGACTGATGTACGAAACGATTTATAATCGGCGTTCTACATTTCTGATCACAAGTCTCGACTCCCAATACTCTTCGAACGGACCACTCGATCTTACAATAGCGAAAGGTGCAGAACCGACGTGTGGTCGTATACTAACCCGACTCATCTGTGCTGAAGTCGTCACAAATGGCATTTCCGAATCCGGCACTGGTTTCTGCCTCGACGCAGACCAAGTACGTTGAGCCAGGAACAAGATCTTGCAGGTGGTACTCGGGCGAGTCCGAGCTGTTTAGCAAGATGTGCTTCGGTAGCCACAATTTGTCCAGGACACTATTAAATGTGTGCGAGAGAGATGTGTTCAACTGCGGAAGAAAAAGACAAAAGTAAAGAGTCGTAGTATTCCGCATCGACCGCGTCGAAGAAAATAACAACGCCGCAAACAGACAGCACACGATTGCTTAAGTGCGCCACTCCGAGTGTATTTCAGAGTGGGCCATTCGTGAAGTTGAGGTTCTATTGACATCGAAACAAATGTCGCATAAAACAAAGTGAAGCATCAAACAAATTTCAGCGGAAATGTCGTCTTTTTCTTATATCGTAGGTTTTGAACAGTAACGACTTCGCAAAATAGCGGATAAACGTTCGTACCCTGTAAACCTTTCATTTCGAGGCACATTCACATTAGCTTATCTTTCACAGCAGTCTCAGGTTTAAGTCTCGCTTTTAGGCATTCGTATGTGCTGACGCTGAGGCAAAGCGGTTACATCATGGCTTGCTTCTTTGAGTCTTTAGATTCAGCGAGGTATATGATAATACCCGCAATGCAAAGTTTTATGTTATGTCGTTCAATTGTGCTCAACAAGAGTAATCGCGAAATGCGAAATTGCCATCCACCCATTTTTAGCGCGATGCTTAAAGGCACACCACAGTAATTTATGTTTAAGAAGAGCTTCTTTGACAAAAAAGTTGTCTTCCAAATTTTTGAAAAGAAGTCCGAGATTCTAATGCAGAAAGAACGTCTTTCCGGACCGTTCGCTTTCCGCAATTTTGGTAGGGATGTGCAACCATGGCAGCTACTATTGAAACTAAGCTAAAACAATTACTACACACTTTTGTAAATATTAATCAATAAGTTACGCTGCAAATTACACCTGGCCAAAAGTAAAGTAACTATATTACACATTTATTATTTCGGAAATGCTAGAAAATTACTTGAAGATTACTTTAGCAAAAATGTTCACCAGGGCACACACTCACGTGCACTTCATGCACAGCACTTTCACTTTGCAATCTCAGTACACTTTGCGTCGGTGAAATAGGTCGCAGTCGAGGTCAGCGCCAAAAAGGTGACCTCTTTGTGGCGACAGCTTGAAGCTGTTTTCATAACGCGTCTCTCTAACTGTCTCGGAGCTAACTTGACCTCACTTTACTATAGAATAGTTTGGCGGCTGGGAGACCTGGTAACACAGAGCCTATCATTGTTTTTGTTTTAAAAAAGCCATCTCTCTCACAGCGACACAGTTACGCGTTTGAAAGCTGTGCATCGTATTCCTGAGTAGTGCAATTAACGGTCGGCAATGTGTGAAGCCGTTGTCTACCAGCGTTGTGTGACGTTTCGAGGGTCATGGCCGTCCAGTAACATTATTTGAGGCATCGCGTTTGAACAGCCTCGTTCGCACGTTTGAAGTATCGCGTATGAGGTTTTCTAAGAAACAAGGAAAGCAAACATGCTATATATCAGCCAAAAGTAATTTGGAAAGTAATGAGTAACTCCCTTCATAATACTCTCTCGTGGAATTTCATTACAGTCTTATGACCAGCCGAGGTAGCCAACTCATCACCCGTCATGATATTATAGTGGTTATGGTGCTGACCCGAAAGTCGCGGGATCGAATATTGCTCGTGGCGGTGACACTTTTGATGGAGGCAAAAATATTTTGAGGCCATTGTACTTAAACTTAGCTTAACGTTAAAGAACCCCAGGAGGTCGAAATTTCCGCAACCTTCCACTCGCGTGTCCCTCATAATCATAGCCTGCAGGCCTGATCGTTAAATAGATCAGGTGCTAGGTGACGCCAGCTGGCAAAGAAAAGAGTTCCACCTTCGCAATCACGGCTCCGAGCCGCGCTGACTAACACTCCCAGTGTTTGCAGGCACATAAGTACCCCATAAAGTAGACGAGGGGACGTTCACCACCGTAGCTAGTTCAATTGGTAGGAACATCAGGTGCGTAATCCGAAGGTTTCACGTTGGGATCCTGCCAACGGCAAGTTGCCTTTTCGTTCACTTTGCTTTCTTCACATATTTCTCACAATAACTGCAATGCACATAAAACAGTACAATTAACGTCCCCTACATCTTCCTTGGCTTCACTGTCTCCTGATTTTCAATAACGTTTTGTCAAAGAAAGAAAGTGAGCCATCAAAATTTTCTTCCTTCATTCTACTCCATGTGAGATTTGGTAGAACTCATATACGAAAAATATTGCGCGATTATTTTCACAGCGAATGTAATCTTCTCGCATCTGATTAATCGGCTTGACCAAGTATAAGAAGAGATCTGGCATTTTAATGCTCGACATTAACTGTTACAAAACAATTAGGCTTTAAAAAGAACCCTTGCAGCGCAAGTTACCTTGTAGCCTTTCAGGGCCCCATTCTTGCGGACAGGTGGTTCCCATTGTATCTTGAGAGTGCTGTCGCTCTGTTCGGATGACCATATGCTGGCTGGAGCATCAGGCACTATCAATCAAAAAGAGTCACGATATATCCCATGTTAATATTAAGGTCGGTGGGGCAGTAGATACATACGCATAAGGCTCAGATACTCGCCCTTCGGTATTTTGTAGAACCTAAAGACACGATAAAAGCTTAACCCAATAGATGGTTTATTTTGAAAACGATATTTATATATATATATATCAGCCAAATTTCAAGATGTTTCAAGTAAATGACGAGATAGTGCTGCCTTCAACATACGCAATAGCGACACTTGGTCGTAATCGTGCTACCGGTAACCAGCAATGTATGTGAGGCGCAAGCAGTAGAACCACAATACAGAATGTTATAATTGACTATTCATCGGAAAATGCGCAAATGCAACCGATATATCGTAATGTTGCAAAGTAATGTGGATTATAAGGGGAGGAGTCGTGACATCGAGACAGGACATCGTGAGGGATCGTGCTATTGCATTGACATGCAGCTTTTAGGAGGATGAAGGGGAGTAAAGAAAGTGATTATGCGCTGAAATATTTTGTGTCTAACAGAATATATGTGTAATAGAATATATGCGATCGCATAGTCACATTGCTGCTGTACAGCTGTACACAATAAAAAGGGCGGTGCAACCTTAATGCATAGCATGGGGTTCGAATGTGTCTCTCCAGTAGTGAGAGAAATTTACCCAGTACTTCCTTTCATTTCGAGCCTCCTCCAATACCTGATATTCCCGATATCCGCCAGTGTCACGCGATTTTCTTTTCCCCTGCTCATATACATTGAGGCTCCACTCGAAATGACATTGCTAGACATCAGCACAGCGACACAGTCTATTCTTAGAACTCCTTGACCTATCACTGCATTTCCCGCTTTGTTAGAAGACTGGCGAGCACAGCGGTTCATATATCGGCATTCACATTTTTATGACAATTCGTGGCTCCGAATGCTCTTCGAACGAACTACCAGACTTTATAATGGCAAAAGGCGGAGGCCGCACGCCCGGTCACATACTAACCTGAATCCTTGGTGCTGAAGTTGTCGCAAATGGCATTTCCGAATCCGGCGCTGGTTTCTGCCTCGACGCAGACCGAGTACGTTGACCCCGGAACTAGACTTTGCAGGTAAAATTCCGGCGAGTCCGAGCTGTTTAGCGAAACCCAGTTCGAGAGCCACGATCTGTCCATGATACTATTGTATGTGTGGTACAGCGAACAGTTTAACTGCAGAAGAAGGAAAGCCGATGAAGGAGGTCGAAAAAGCAACACCGCGAAAGAAGACTGCAAAACAGGCATTCTTAGTGTCAAGTCTCAACTTGGCTTGAAATTTTGGTTTACCTAATATTTTAGAATGTACTGGATTCAACATGTTGACTTCGCAAATTGGTGGACAATAGTTCCAACTCTGGAAACGTCTTGAATGGGAGGTTGTCAGATTATGTTTATGTTGACTTAGTAGACAATTTTGGCATTCTTACCTGCTCGCGCGGAATCCAAGCAATGACATTTTTGATTGTATGCTTGCACGGCTTTTATTCAGGGAGCAATTTAGCCAGGATAACGATGTGTAATCAACAGCTTTAATTCTGTCATCTATTTGTCGTAAGTGCACCTATACGCGAAAGAATAGCTATCCACCAGATATTGTCACAAAGCCACACGGAAGTCCGCGCAGATTTCTCACGTAAAAGAGCTTCATAGTTCACAACATTTTCCTCTTAATCTGGAATTTGAACCGGGATATAGTTTTACTGATAAAGGGCTGTGCACCTTCTGGGGAGCGAAATAATGCGGGATCCTTGGTCACTTTTGTGCGAAGCCATCTGAAGGCATTTCCAATCGGCTGGCGTGCTTAGCACGACTTTGAACCCGCAGAATATAGACACCACGGACTATTAGGATTCATTATAGCAATAAATCAAGGTTCTTCTGCGCCATTTCAGCTCACACGCTTCTCACAGTAAATGAGCGTCACAAGTCACCTGCTAGCTTACAGTTTGGTTTGCATAAAGGAAAAAAAAGAATATAACGCCACTCCGCTCGCTTCATCCGTATGCAAGATTGTGCAGGCATGCCATGCGTATCGCAGTAATTCGAAGGTGTGCAACGGTACGCACGAGGAAGTTCAGAAGGACCAGCTTCACTGAATCAGGTGGGCTGCACAGGCATTGCACCTATATCGGGCGGATGTATGCTTCCGAAGTTAAGCTAAATGAAAAAAAAAAACTAATGCATTAGGACGAAGGATGTCATGTTTCTTTGTAGACTTGGCTTCAGAAATGGGCAGGAAAATACAGGAACGCAGCTGAAGGTTTCCGCGATTTCCGAAGTAATTACACCAGAAGGTTACGGTGTAATCTTCTACAAAAGCCACTATCTATAAAAACATATTTTGCAAACACTGAGTCTGCTATGCACGCAAAAAAATTCTCGAATGCGGCATAAAAACAACAGAGGAACTGCACCTCCCATACCCGAGATCTTGCATCCAGGCTGCAACAACAGATGGCGCCACATAAGGCCGGTGTGCCGTCATAGCACACAGAGCGACATCTTTGTTTCCAGAGTCTAGACTGCACGCTGTCCCACTTCAGTACACCACAGCCGGGACCCAGATCGTTTTGGAGCATCGCTTTACTGATTTTTATGCATGTTTGTGCTGCAACCACTTCGATAAAAATTCTCGATATTCTTCAATGTTTTTTATTACTGACGCAATCTTACAACAGCCTCTGAATGCATTTCGCCATCTTGAAGAAGGGATTCATCATCTTAATGGTTGGCCTTACAAATATTCATACCTTAAGAAAAAAAACAAGACGCAAAATTCGAGTTACCTTGTAGCCTGTCAGTGCACCGTTCGGCCGGACAGGTGGGTCCCATTGTATCTTGAGACTACTCTCGGTCTGTTCGGGCGACCAAATGCTGGCAGGAGCATCAGGTGCTAAAAATCGGTAACGTTCATGTTGTATCACATGCTAATTATCGACGTCAATTCAGCAACACATGAATGCCTGGAAATCTCGGACATTTCCCGAAGGCTTGACATGTAAACTTTAGAACTGCAGTAGACGCTGCGGAAACGCGTTATTCCAAATATGACAGCGCATGCAACAGCCTGAATGTTGCGAGCTTTTTACTCACTATACTGAATAGTTCCGTAAAAGCGAAGCTAAAACCGATGTTATAGCGTTTATGATGCTTGGATGCTGACCCGAAGGTCGCGCGTTCGTTCCCGGCCACGGTGATAGTATTTCCATGGAGGCGAAATGCAGTGGCCCATGTTGTGTGCGATGTCAGTGCACGCTAAAGAACACCAGATGATTACGAGTGAAAAGACGGAGCAAAGACGGAACAAGAAAGGACACGAGACCACGGCTCGTAATCACTTATAATCTTGAACCAACCAGTCCCTACAACACCAGATGGCCAAAATTTCCGGAGCCCTCCACTACGGCGTTTCTCATAATATTGTTGCAGTTTTGGCACGTAAAACCCCTAATATTATTATTAATTTTTCGACATCTCTCACGTGTCGCTCAAGAAGATCAGCCGCATTAACGTACCCTTCGTTCGTGATTTCAAACGCTTGGCGTCCTACATTTACGATAACGAATCGTGCTTCGGCATACTCTTCTAACGAACAACCAGATTTTATATTGGCGCACGCACAGTCGCATACTAACCTGAATCCTTGGTGATGAAGTTGTCGCAAATGGCATTTCCGAATCCGGCACTAGTTTCTGCCTCGACGCAGACCAAGTACGTTGACCCAGGGACTAGCCCTCGCAGGTAAAACACTGTCGAGTCCGAGATGTTCAGCAAATCCGACATCGGGAGCCACGATTTCGTCGGGAGACCGTTGAATGTGTGAGACAGAGAAGATTTCAACTGTGCAAGGAGAAATGACAGAGCGTCGTGGACTTCCATGTCTACTCCATTGGCGGAAATAGGGACTCCGCAACAGTACACCATGCGATCGCTTTAAAACACTACTCCTGGTAATATTCAGAAGGCATCCATGAAGCAGGGAAACTATAGCTCTCGAATTGAATTATTAGGTTAATTGAAATCTCGGCTGGAGTGTCGCCAATATATTAGAATGTACGGGTTGAGCAATACAGGCTTCGCAAAATCTGGAACAAATGTTCCTACCCTGGAAGTGTTTTAATTTCGGGATTAGTCACATCAGTTTTGAATAAAGCATCAGCCTCCGGTTTGAGTCTGCATTAAAGTAGTTTTAGCTGGTCATGCAGAACAGCGTAGTAACATTACTGATTCGCTGCTTCTTTGAGTTTTTCAAGGCAACAATTTATACAAGGAAAACTCACAGTGTCTCTTATACATTCGTCAAAACGACTCTAAAATAAAAAGGCAAAGCCATCTTGTATTTTTTCACACCCCAAGTATCAATGTTTGCCGACAAGTGTTTCCTATCATTATGTACAGTATGAAATAAATTTTTTTGATTTTGATTTGATTTGAATCCTCTCCCGCCCGCTCCAAAACCTTTCTGCACCTAACGTAGATTTGCACTGCCTCCAGGATCGCAGGCACTGCAAGCTTTCTGCCTATCACCTGGTTTGGCACTGTCTCCATGATCGGCCCACCTATTACAAAGCGACGGCGTCATGTGATAATTTCATCATGTGACGTCACCTAACATGACGTCACATGATGGCGTTATCACATGACATCGTCACTTCGTCAGAGATGGTCCGCTCAAGTATAATGCCATGTGACATCATTAATTTTGGAAAGATGTGGCATCATATGGTGACGTCATCACATAATTTTTTTGCCTCACTCGTGCTGATCCTGCCACCGCCAACGGTCAACTTTCGCGGTTGACGAGGCGTCCAAGGCTTTCACCTTAATAACGCCTTAGCTGTAATGACCAGTACTGTTTTGTCCTGTTTAATTCTATTAAAAAGTTATTTATGGGTAATTCCCATCAGCCCACTGTTAACACAACGCCACAAGAAATCCATACAGATTTCTCTGAAACAAGCTTCTGAGATTGCTAGAAATTCATTTGCATTCGGAACTCCTAGCCTTCACCAAGCACTACTTGCATTACTGATTTTCCTGTGGCATTGTGCTACATACTAGTGGATAGCAATTTTAAATATTGGTCAACAGTTTTCTATGGTCGGCAGAATATTTTAATGTGCTTAAACATGTGTAATACCAGATCCTTCATCTTATTGTCGGTGTTCATCGCGACAAATCAAGCTTTAAGTAGCATATTTAATGTATCATTCACCTTGTAGCCTGTCAGGGCACCGTTTTTGCGGAGAGGTGGCTCCCAATGTATCTTGAGACTGCTCTCGGTCTGCTCGGACGACCATATACTGGCCGGAGCATCTGGCGCTATCAATCGAAAACATTGACGTTACACAGAGTGAGAATTATAAATGACACTTCGACAATGCATGCATGCTTAGAACTTTCGGACATTGCCCGTTCACAATATTGTGGAATATGAAGGTCCTACAGAGGCTTAACAGCATGAATAGCGGATTTAAAAAAAAAGAAGTATCAAGTTTTAACGCCTAGAGGGTGCTGTCTTCAACACATGCATAACGGGAGGGACATGGTCGTATTTGTGCTACCTCGTTACAGGAATGCTTCTTCGGACGCGTAACGTCGCACTACACGGGGTTACAGTTCAGCATTCCTGTGGAAATGAATAAATTGCATCGAAAGGTGCAAAGGTTGTACTCGAAAGGGATTTCTCAGGTTCATTTTCTACAAACAGCGCAGGGGTAGACTACGGACAAACAACGGAACAAAGACAAGCGCTGTTCCTTTCTTTGTCCGTTGTCTGCTTATCCGATGTTTGTTGAAGATGAATTATCGGCTAGCCCAACCTCGAACTAAGTTTAAATATATTTCTCGCAGTGGCAGGGGGGAGCGGGAGGGGGGCGTTTGTATTATAATGGCAGAGTATGTGTTCCTCGGTCTTTTGCATGTACACGCAGGTTTTTAAGAGGTTGAAGAGAGGCAGAAAAATTGACTAGGCGCGAGAAATCAGTTTCGCATTCTTACAGCATGAAATCCGTGGTATAATCTCTGCGCGCAGTATCGAGCTTGGACCTCTTTTCGCAGCAGTCAGGAAAATTAACCCATTACTTCTTTGCATCATTGGCATACCCTTGCATCTAAACTTCCAGGTGTCCACCACTACCGTCTGCTTGTTTCCTGCAACGTTTGTATGCACTGCGGCCAGTTATAAGTGGCCGTCACAAAACAACAGCATGGCTACAAAGCTTCTTTTTCCTGCCATTCCCCTTTTCCATTCCCCCGGCGTAGGGTAGCCAACCGGGCATGTGCCTGGTTAACCTCCCTGCCTTCCCTCTTGTTTCAACGCGGTAGTGTTAAAGAGCTCGTTCCGCAGAAATTCCTGTGTCGGCGTCGGCGTCGGTGTCGGCGTCGCTAGTTGTGAACGACAAATCATCATCTTCTCCGTAACCAAGAAATCAAGAAAGATGCAAATACAATAAATAATAAAAAATCTTAAGTTCCAGTTAAAATCGAACCCAGGCCGTTTGCCTGGCAAGCAGGTGTCCTACCACAGAGCCACTCCATTGCTTGGAACTGCACTGAAATTACCTTAAATGCATCACAAACATACGCGTCTTGTGCACAGGTGTCACAGTACGAGATGCAATGTCTCAATAAAACGGGGTGCAAGCGTGTATTGCCATCGGGCGTCACACCATGTGAACTGCTTGACGAGTTGGTGGTTTATAGCCGGCCACCCATTACAGAAGGCACACATATTACTGCGCGTATTCCCTTACGAACACATAGTAGGGGCATCGCAACTTCGAAAAAGTATCACGCGCGTAATTGCTGCTGGTTTAATACATGCCACCCACTGAAAGGGCATACACATTAGTGCGCGCATTCTCTTCCACACATACTGGGTACGCTGTTGCCATATGAAGAGGGCGGAAACCTTTACCTTTGCTATAGGTATCTCGAGTGTGTGTGTGTGTGTGTGTGTGTGTGTGTGCGTGTGTGTGCGTGCGTGTGCGTTTGGTGTGTGTGTGTGTGTGTGTGTGTGTGTGTGTGTGTGTGTGTGTGTGTTGTGTGTGTGTGTGTGTGTGTGTGTGTGTGTGTGTGTGTGTGTGTGTGTGTGTGTGTGTGTGTGTGTGTGTGTGTGTGTGTGTGTGTGTGTGTGTGTGTGTGTGTGTGTGTGTGTGTGTGTGTGTGTGTGTGTGTGTGTGTGAGAGAGAGAGAGACCGGGCGACTGAACATAATGACAAGTGAAATAGAGCACGATGAGGATGGGGCCGGATATCGCTATCACGTTCAACTCTTAAAGGCAGAGCTTAAGCGTCCCCCAATTTTTTTCTTCCTTCCGTATGCTTTCTACATTTTGATCACAGGTTGCGGCGACGATACCCTTCGGGAAGACTGGGAACGCACGCGTAATCATATACTCACCCGAAGTCCTTGTGCTGAAGTTGTCGCAAATGGCATTTCCGGATCCGGCACTAGTTTTAGCTTCCACGCAGACCAAGTACGTTGACCCCGGAACCAGATCTTGCAGGTAAAACTCCAGCGAGTTCGAGCTGTTTATCAAGACCGACTTGGGTAGCCACAATTTGGCGAGGATATCGTTGTATGTATGGGACAGAGAAGAGTTCAACTGCGAATGAAAGAAATATTAGAATTTAGGAGGCTTCAACCTCAACCGCAGTGTTGCAAATACCGATTGACTGAAAAAACAAGGCACCATCGCTAAAGTAATGATAATAATATATTGGGTTTTACCACAATAGAGAATTCCGCGTATTCGAACTATCTGGTGATCTTTAATGTGCACTGACACAGCGCAGTGCACGGGCCTCAGGCATTTAGTCTCCATCGAAAATCAGCTCTCCGCGGCCGGTATCAAACCCGTCTCTATCCGATAATCATTCGTGCCCCGTAACCGGTGCACCACCGAGGCGGACGCGATCTCTTGAACAATCTACTCCTGGTATTTTTTACAGCAGCATTTCCTGAAATGCCGGCTCAGCTGGCCTTAAACGTTAAATTTGCTTTTAACTAATCTGCTCGAGTGTCTTCTTCTACTTTCAAATACACGGGTTGAACAGGCATGACTTTGCAATATGACAGTTAAGTGTTCCAACTTTTTTTTAAATGCTTTATTTCCAGTCAAGCGCACTCAACTCACGCACCAGGCTTAGCATGGGGCATATATTTTCAATATGCTTCGGTGCTGATGCGGAAACAAAGAAGTGACATTACTGCAGGTTTCATTCTATGAGTTTTCCCAAGCAACATTTAGTACACTAGTAACCAAATGTACTGAACAGTTTTAATTCGAGAATATCCAATTGCATTAAATGCGCGCGTTCAGTGAAGGGAGAATTGCCATCTGCCTGTTGTTAGCACACAGTTACAAGGAACTCCATACGCATTTCTCGGAAAGGCAAGCTTCTTAGAAAATTCGTCTTTGTCCGGCATCCCACCGTAAGACCAATGTCCTTGTGGAGCGGTAGCTTTTCCGAATTTCTTGCTGCTTTTGGTAGAGGCGCTGAAGCTACTCCTGACACTTAATTAAGAAACACTAATGATCATTTTTCTATAATTTTTAATGGAATAAATTTTCTACAAGTTACACCTCGTCGAGATTAATGACTATACATTAGTACTTATAACTCAGCTGCACTTCACTCTACAGCTCATATACGTTGAAATTTCAGATATTCCTTGCATCACAGACGTAGACGGGGCTCTAAATAAGCGTTAGAAATGATTCCTCGTTGGGGCGACAATTTGGTACTGCTTTTCCGACACATCTCTTGCATCTCTCCAAAGCTACGTTTACCTTGCTTGAACCAAGAATAGTTAATTGGCGGGAAAACCTGGGAACACCGAACCCATTACCCTTTTGTCTAAAGAGAAGCCCTCCCTGCTAGAGGGCCACGGTTACGTGTTTGAAACCTCTGCGTCCTATTTCTCAGCTGCGGGACAAAGAGAAAAGGATGGAGCCGTCGTAGGCACCTTTAGTCTGGGGTTCCGAGGGCCTTGGTCGTCCAGCAAAATTATTCTAGGCTTCGAATTCGGCCTTCCTAGTTCGTGCGCTTGAGGTTTGACACTTTAAAGGAGTACTGACACAATATTGAGGCACCTCAAAAGGGACATTTTTCGTTTCTACGGTGCGCACTATCAACGCTCTCCACACACCGGAGCAAGACAATGCGCATCAAATATTTTACTTTGATTTTAAAGTTTTCGTCACCCAGCATCTGCAAGCCAGTCCCACCGCAATGGAAATTATTAAGACCAGTCAACACTGTTCATTGTGTTAGCAAAATCTGCGTACTACATGCTGCCTAAATCGCAGAAATCACTGTCAAAGTATCTGGACGACAATTCACACGTCGTTGTTTACGTGAACCACGTGCGACTGACAGCAAACTGACAACTGTTGCTGGTATGTGGCTAGTTGCATTCTTCCCGTGACGCCAGACTTGTGTTCACACCTCATTGCGAGGCCGCCCCCCGGGATGCCGAAACCGAAATTACTATTTTATGGTAGCAGTAATTAAAATATATTCAATGCATTCCCAAGCACTAGGACACTCTTTTTAGGGTTCTCGACACCCGTGTTCTTGTATATAGCAACAACCCGAAAACATGAAAAATTCGCGTCAGTACTCCTTTAAATTCTCTTAGTCACTTCTTTTTCCCTTTATTGTATATTTTGCTATGCCATATTTGACAAGGACACGCTATATTTTCCTCTAATTGTTTTCAGAACATGATGGCTTATTCATTCTTTTGATATTTCTCGATCGAGGCTTTCCTTTACATTACTAGATTACCAGCCCACATGCAATGTGTTACACCACCCACTTCGGGACACGCCACGCTACTCTATTGGTCATGGTGTTCGTCTGCTTACCCGAAGACCGCGGGATCGAATCCCGGCCGCGGCGGCCGCATTTTCGGTGGAGGTGAACATGCTTGAGACCCATGTACTTTAAATTAGGTGCACGTTAAAGAACCCCAGGGGGTCGAAATTTCCGGAACCCTCCACTACGCCATCCCTCATAATGATGTCTTGGTTTTTGGACGTTAAACCCCAACAGTTATTATAATTACTCACAACGGAGAAAAAAGAAATTTGTGTGCCATAATTTCATTACTGTATTTATTCATTACAGCCTAAGTGTGGTTTTGTGCTGCAGTCTCGCAGATGCAAATTTCCTTTTGTGTAACTCCTTCTCTACCCAGCGCGATTCGGTAGAACTGTTTTAAAGACAATATCGTGCGATGGTTTTGACGGCGCACCTAATCTGTTCGTAGCCTTCTAATGTGTTTCATCATATTTAAGAAGAGGAGCGTCTTTTGAATTGTCGACATTCGCACAGAAAACTAATCATGCTTGAAAAGAAAGGCTTAAAGTGCGATTTACCTTGTAGCCTTTCAGGGCACCGTTCTTGCGTATAGGTGGATCCCATTGTATCCTCATACTACTCTCGGTCTCTTCGGATGACCAGATGCTCGCCGGAGCGTCAGGCACTAGCAATGGATAACAGTCATGTTATATGTCGCGTTAATTATGAACATCAAAGCGGAAGCGCGTACATGCTAAGAAATTTCGGATATTGCATCTTCGGCATTTAGTGAAACTTGAAGGTATTAGACTACCTCAAGACAATAAATGCACCTATGCAGTCTTGCTACCGAGTTACAGCAATGTATATTCAGGAGCAGCTGTAATTCTATGCTTCAGTATGTCAGGGGTCAAAATTTATAAGGAGTGGTCAAAGTATATGGAAAGGAAACAAGGTTAAACTGTAAAGCAATTGATCACTGCTGGCGTTGGGATTGTAATGGCAGAGTGCGTGTTGTTCTGGTTTTGTATGTACGTGCAAGTTTTTTAAGGGTCGGAGCGCGGGAGAAAAGTAATTACGAGAGCGACTATTTTGTGTGCCATACCTAATATATGCGCGTCGTTATTTTCTTCCGCAGCGGTACAGCTATGGATCGTGAAATCGGTCGAGTGAATCGAGAGCCCAGCATCGGGTCCGAGTGCGACTATCAAGGGGTGAGCTAGATTTATCCACTAATTCCCTGCATTTTCGCATCCGCCTCTATCTCGCATTCTGGATATAGGCCATTACAACTAACTTGTCTTCATTCTAAAAAGACAGGGCTTGCAAACACGGACACAAGAAAGAAGTCAATACACCACAAACGTGTTTGTGGTGTCCTGACTTCTTTCTTGTGTGCGTGTTTGCACGCCCTGTCTTTTTAGAATAAATACTTACCAACTAGCTCAGGTCTCTGTTATTCTAACTTGCCTTCTCCGGCGCTCGTATGGGCTGCGGCCCAGAGGAACTGGCCGTCGCTTGACATATGCACGGGGACATAGGGTCTTATTCCTTGGACTCGTCATCGTCCCGCTGTATTCCCTGTTTGCCCGGCACGTGACGTACCCAGTAATTTGTAGCATTACGCATATCGTCCTTGCTAAGGGTCCTGCATGGAGCTTACGTTTTACATTTGAATAATTTTCTACTAAGACTTGCATAGAAAATATTACACTTCTCTATACGAGTTTTCTGCCAAAAAGACTCGAATTTCTAGGATTAAGAGCAATGCGTTTATGCAAGCGTGGAGTTGACGCTGTGCCTTATCCAACCGTAAACTTGGTCTCCATCATCCCATTGCACTTCAGAAGTGAAGACATATAGCCGGGCTTCTCGGTTCAATGATTATTTAGCGATGAACATCTTACAGTGATTAGGATCAGAACGTATACACACCGTTCGTTTCACTGTTAAAAGTTCCTGCACGAATCCTGGCAAATTAGGCTCACACCACCTTGTCTTTTAACGAACCTTTCCATTCACTTCGTTCTCCCGTTCTATTCTCTCTATCTCTCTTTCTCCTTACACAGACTCACTTACCCTAATTGTTACGCGATTCAATCAGGCTTGCCATCAACTCAGTGCATTTCGTGCGAACCATGTACACCTGCCATAAAATCTGAAATGCGACTCGGAAACTATCACAATAGTGTATACAACGACCATACTATCGCCTATCAAACATGACATCTTTAACATTTCGCTTAAACCAGACCACTCAGAAATCTCTACAGGTCAACCCCCCCCCCCCCCTGGTCAAACACCACACTCTGCACAATTTGATCGTATCTTTTACGTGTTATTCAAGGGCATGTGGCCCTGTAGTGTATATATTTCTCGTGAATTCAAAGGCTGTGCCTGCAAGATTTTTTATTACGTGTAGCGACTGCGACGTTCTTCGAGAAGATCAAGAACGCACGCAGGGCCGCATACTCACCCGAAGCCTTCGTTGTAAAGTTGTCGCAAATGTCATTTCCGAATCCGGCACTGGTTTTTGCTTCGACGCAGACCAAGTACGTCGACCCCGGAATCAGATCACGCAGGTAAAACTCTGGTGATGCCGAGATGTTCAGCAAGTCGGACTTCGGTAGCCACGAGTTCGCCGGGATACCATTGAACGTGTGAGACAACGAAGAGTTCAACTGCGCAAGGAGAAATGATAGCCGGTCGAAGACTTCCGTATCGACTACGTTGGGGGAAATAGCGACCCTACAAGAGGACACCACGCGATCGCTTAATTGAGAACGTTACTCCTGATATTTTTCGGAGGAGTCATCCGTGAAGTAGACGACGAGGGTTGCAATGTGGGCTTTTTGGTGAATCATTTCAACAGCTTTGATATAGCGCGAAACGACACATAGACATGGAAAGACACATAAGTGCGCCCTTCAACTAGAGGCTGAGCCGGCCTCGAAATGTAGAATTAGCTTTTAAAAAACCTGGGCTGGAGTTTCGTCGTTTGCTTTAAACGACGGGTTGGAGAGTAACGGCCTCGCAAATTGGCGTATCAGAGTTCTTATCGTGAAAACGTTCTAGCTCCAGTCATATTCACATTAGCTTTGGCTAAATGATCAGCCTCATGTTTGATTGTCAATTTTAGATATTTTGGGTACTGACGCTGCAGAACTGCAGTAACGTTGGTGATGGGTTGCTTCTTTGATTTATCCCAGTCAACGATCTATAGTATAGTAACAACCTGTAATGAACAGTCCAAATTTTTTCGTCTAATTATGTTAAAGAAACTCATTCATGAAAAATTGCCATCTGCTAGTCCTAAGCAAAAAACAACAAGAAAATCCATACTGACTTCTTTGAAAGAAGAGCATCTTAGAGAATGACGGATTCGTCTTCATCCGGGATTCCTAGCTGGGACCAAGGTTTTCCGGAGTAGTGGCCTTACCGATGTTCTTGTAGCTTTGTGATACAAATTCATGGATAGCAATCTTAAATAATTTGCAATAGTTTTTACACAAGACGTAATATGTTCATGTTATTGGCCATTTATAAAAAGAAACACGTCATCTTAGTGATTGACTTCCGCAGTAATAAATAACGCATACTTGAAACAGAACACAGCAGGCGAGTTACCTTGTAGCCTGTCAGAGCACCGTTCTTGCGGACAGGTGGGTCCCATTGTACCTTGATACTGCGCTCGGTCTGTTCGGATGACCATATGCGGGCGGGGGAATCGGGCGCTATCAATGGATAACAATAACGGTATCTGTCATGTTAATCATGCACGTCAGTGGGACACACATGCTTGCCAAGAAATTTCGGACTTGTCCGTTCATCATATTGTAGAACCTAAAGGCACTACACAAGCTTAACTGAATGGATCGATTATCCAGGTGAACTAAATTTCAATATATCACCAGAATTTCACGATGCTTCAAGCAAACGACGAAAGTACGCTCTCTTCAAACAATATATGCAGTGACGGAACTTGCTCGCAACTGTGCTACCATACTGCAATATTTCCAAGGTACGAGCGCTAAAGCCGTACATGAGAAGGTTGCAATGCGGCATTCTTCTCACGGTGCCAAATGAAATCAAAATGTGGCAAGGTAAAACTGAAACAAGTTTATGTGTGTTCACCTTGCAATAGAAATGCGTGTGAGTCCTAGTTTTACACTAACGTGCCGGTTTTTAAAAGGTGGCAGTGAAGGAGAAAAAGCGAATATGCTCGCAAATATTTTACGTGCTCTTCAACAAACATGTTCGCGCATAATCACCTTCAAAGTTGTACATTATGAAATCGGTGGTGTTATGTCAGTTCCCAGCACCTGGTCCGGATCTGCCTGCCCACTAGTATGCCAAATTTAACTAATTGTTCCTTTTAGCGTTTGCTTCCTCTTATACCTCGCATTCACAATATCAATCAGTATTACGCGATTGTATTCTGCTCTAATTATTCAAAGCTTGGGATATGTCACCTTTACTAGCTGTCCTACATGGAGGTTTCATTAACCTTTGAAAATAATACACAATAACCCCCATTTAAGATATTTTACTTCCCTATACGACCTTCACATTACAAGCAGACACATGCATATGATTTAGAGTTCTACACCGCCTGCGAGCGTGTAGTTCGGCTCTGTGCCGTGGTCCAGCCTTGAACCACGTCTTCATCGCCACGTCACACTTCAAGAGACTCCGTACGGTTGCGCTGTATTCTATTCAATGTGCTTCAGCCTTCGCAAAATTTGAGTCATGCTGAACCACGTGCACCTGTCGTAAAATACGAAGCACAACATGGAAACTTTCACCCCAGTGTCTAAAACTACCACACCAACACCTGACATGACATGCCTGACATTTACCTTACGCTTCAAGACCACTACTTAAGCTCGCATGCATAATAAGGAATAGTATAATTTGTAAATACATACAGTCTTACTCGACTTCTTGGAAACCATATGTCATTTTAATCAAGCCACTTCAGGAGTGCTTCCAGTTGCATCAGGAGCACCTCAAGGATCAGTGTTGTGGTCGTAATTACTTCTACTTTACACAAGAGGCCTTGTTAATGCATGTAAAAAAAGGCTGTATGCGAACTACTGTGTCATCCCTGTTGTTGAATCTACCAATGGTCACATGCAGCTCAAGAAGGGACTTCATGAACTTGTCATTCTCGCTATACATGATAAAGTCAGCAAACATTAGGCAAAATAGTGTGATGTCTATAACAACAGCATAAAAATTATTTCACTAGACAGTTAACTGATGTTAACATCCTATCATGCAACGCCCGCTAAAAACATCTTGATTTTCACATTCGCCGCGAAGTGCGCGAAAGTATTAAGCTGTGTGGTCAAACAGCCCAAATTGCTAACAAAGCAATGTCTGGACTGTGTCGCTTAAAACGCTCTCTTCGTAATTCATCACATGACATGAAATTCTTGACATACAAAGCTATCGTGTTACCTGCTCTTGAGTGCGATATTAATATTCGGTGACCCTTTGGTTGGGTTAATATTATTAAGTTGGAGATCAAAACAAATCGGTGCTTTTTTGTTTTTAATTCTTATGACAAGGTGTCGGACTCGAGATTGGTGGCAGATGCTAAACTAAAACAAACATCGCAGACAAATCAAAATCGAAATTACGTTTCATGTTTTAATTAGGTAAAGAACACCTCAACGATAATATATCTGTAGTTATGTGTATATTTGAACCTGTTACAATACTTGAGGACGCCATAGCCTTTCAATCGCTCCATTTCGTAAGGGGGCTGAAGATTTAAGCGTTCTCTGCTTCTGCTAACGATTATTAAAATGAATGCCTCATATACAGATGCTGTTGAAGCATGCAATAAAGAAACGTTCCCGTCATAGCTACCCATTTATTATGTAAATTTCATTGTCTTCATTTTAAGTGTATTTAATAGTATTTAATTTAAGCCAGTTATATTGATGCTTCCTTCGTCTGAAAAAGTTGATACCACTCTTTCTGTACAACATCATTTTATGCTTACCGAATCATTGTTTCCCACTCAGCAATGACTCGCGTGGAGTCAGCAGCATTAGTCTAAGTAAATTAAATAAATAAATCAGAACGCTCAGAAACATCTATACACAGAAGCAACAGAGCAATGCCGCACATTCTCGAATATGAAAACTTCTATCGCGGAAATAAAGCTCTGGTCTAACACCATCCTGTGCAAAATTTTCGCATGCTTTTCCGGCTCAAAGGTGTGTGCCACTGCAGTGTATTATCTTTCTCGTCGTTTCAGACGATGTACCTTCTATATTTTTAATTACGAGTCGTGAATGCGATATTCCTCGACAAGATCGAGAACCATCGCGTGGTTGTACACTCACCCGAAACTTTCGTGGTAAAGTTATCGCAGATAGCATTTCCGAATCCGGCACTGGTTTTGGCCTGGACGCAGACCAAGTATGTTGACCCCGGAACCAGACCTCGCAGGTAAAACTCTGGCGAGCCCGAGATATTTAGCAGCTCGGACTTCGGCAGCCGTGATTCGGCCCGGATATCGTTGAATGTGTGGGACAGGGAAGAATTCAACTGCGCAAGAAAAGGTAGACTCTCGTGCACTTACACATCGACCGCGGTGGTGGGAATTGTAACGGTGCAGAGTACAGTAAACGATCACCTAAATACGCTACGCCTAGTATTCTTCAAAGCAATCATGTGTGAAATAGATAGCGTATTGGCCTGAAAAGGGTGGATTTGATTTTAAAGAAATTTTGGTTATGGTGTCGTATTTATCTTTACGATGTACGGGTTGAAGTGTTACGGCTTCACAAACTGGTCGATAAAAGTTGCTACGCTGCAAACGTTCTAATTACGAACCGTTTCACATCACCTTTCACTTACGCATCAATCTCAGGTTTTATTGTCAATTTTTGATACTCGTGTGGGCTCACGTTGAAACAAAGCGATGGCATTACTGACGGGTTGTTTGAGTTTTCCGAGGCAGTGATTTGTACTATGTAAGGACCTGAAATGAGCATTTGTTTATTGTCGTTCGATTGCACTAAACACTAATAATTGCGAAAGGGAAACTTTCCATGAAACCATTTTTAGCACGAAGCTGAAAAAAAATTACACCGATTTCTCTTTCAGAAATGCTTCTTATGTAAAGAAAAAATCGTCTTTCAAGATTTGGCCAATGAAGTCCTGTGTTCTAACGCGGAATGAACGGTTTACCGGACCGGTTTCTTTACCAACTTTTTCTAGCCATATGCAGATGTCATAATAATAATAATAATAATAATACCTGGGGTTTAACGTCCCAAAACCACGATATGATTATGAGAGACGCCGTAGTGGAGGGCTCCGGAAATTTCGACCACCTGGGGTTCTTTAACGTGCACCTAAATCTAAGTACACGGGCCTCAAACATTTTCGCCTCCATCGAAAATGCAGCCGCCGCGGCCGGGATTCGATCCCGCGACCTGCGGGTCAGCAGTCGAGCGCCATAACCACTAGACCACCGTGGCGGCAGCCATATGCAGATGTCATAAAATTTCTTTGTAAAATATACAGTGAACTCTCAATTGAGTGAACTTCAAGGGACCCAAGGAAATAGTTCACTTAACTGAAAGTTCACTAAACTGAATATTCACTAAAATATGGAACAGCATTGGGCACAGCAGACATTAGAGTCAAAAGTGTGAAATGCAATTTATTTTGAAAAGAAATCTGTAATTTTCATTTGGACTGGTGCCCTTAAAGCGCAAGAAGAGACAAAGCTTTCCAGAGAGTCTACGTTTCTGTGCACTGCCTCTGGCACAGCTTGTTGCCGAGACACGAAGTCTCGCAACTTTCTAACATACGCTACCGCCTCGGCTAGAGTTACAGGATTTGAACCTGCCTCAGCCGTTACGACTTCCATGTCGCACTCTTCTTCTTCTGGTTGATGTTACAAGGGCGCACGGTGCGTGGAATGCGCTGTTGTTTCACGAAATGAAGATGGCCGCACAGTACCGATGATGCCGATGAGACAGACAAAAAAAAAGAAAGGGCGAACTGATGCGCACGTGGCTCGTTTTCGTCACCCGCACGGCCGCTTTGCCTTGGCGGCGCTGCATGCACAAGCGATGTCGCGCCACCGCCGATGGATGGGCGATTTAGTGGCGGCTCGCATCGGCTATGCCAGTGCTGCAGTGCACAAAACTTCATTGAATTGATTTAAAAAATGAGCCTGGGTCCGCGGATCAAGTTCGTTCAACTGAAAAATTCACTATTCTGAAATTCGCTTAACTGAAAGATTTTTGCATAGAATGCATAGGAAAATTGCCGGTGATTTTCTACAAGTTCCTTATTCTGAAATATTCGTTAAACCGACGTTCGTACAAGTGAGAGTTTACTGTAATTGAATTCGATTATTAAACACATTAGTATATTCTTGTGTTATAAATTGCACTTCAAGTTACGGCTGGCCGAAAGTAATTTATTGCATTACTGTTAGTTTTGAAACGCAGTAAACTTACCTTGAAATTACATTCACATAGCTTTGATGCTGACAAATTTTTAAACAGGGATGTGTGCTGGAGCCTACTTTTCCACAAGCGGACTTGCCTTCTTTAAGGCTGCAATTGATCAGTTGCAGCCTTGGACAAGGCAAGTCCGTTTTGCAGCCGAATGGGGCTTGTACAACAATATCGTGGATGGCACTTTTCTATCGTCAAACTCTCACTATACATCGTGGGATTCGGTAGAACAGTTTTACCGAAAATATGCTGCAGATATTTTTACACCGTGTATAATCTTTTCACTGCTTGTTAAATAGATTTACCATGTACAAAAAGAAATCTGTTATCTTATACTCGGCATTCACAGTGACAACTAATCATGCTTTAAGAAGAAGACTCCACGTGTGAGTTACCTTGTAGCCTGTCAGAGCGCCGTTCTTGCGCACAGGTGGGTCCCATTGTATCTTGAGACTGCTCTCGGTCTGTTCGGACGACCATGTGCTGGCCGGAGCATCAGGCACTATCAACGGATAACATTCACATTATATCTCGTGTTAATTATGAACGCCAGCTCCGAATTACACGCATGTCTCGAAATTTTGTGT
The DNA here is from genome assembly GCF_013339695.2 of Rhipicephalus sanguineus. Lineage (NCBI taxonomy): Eukaryota > Metazoa > Arthropoda > Arachnida > Ixodida > Ixodidae > Rhipicephalus > Rhipicephalus sanguineus. The sequence goes on along the minus strand of NC_051184.2, from coordinate 67,818,662 downwards.
ACTTCATCTTTTTCATTTTATAGAACTTTTAGAGACACCACCTATAGAAAATTTTGCAGACATAGCTATTAAGAAATCTATGACAATATCTAGGCCGACCTTCCAGAAGTTTCAATTAACAACGACGAGAGAAAACTGCCTTCAAGCAACAGACCTAACGAAGAAACTTGGTCGTATTTTTGCTACCAAGTTACAGCAATCTTTATTCAAGTCTAGAGTGGTGATCGGAAGGTGTCGTCCGACATTCATCGGCAAAGGGCAGAGTGAATAATATGGGTGAGGCCAACGACCGGACCCAACGTCACAGAAAAAGGCTGTGCAAGCGCTACTGCGCTTTCTGCGTTCAACCGGTCTCTCAGAACGGCTCTGACTGGAACGTCTTGCGTGTGTGTGCATGTTTTTAAAGATGATAGTCTTTCTTGGGATACTTAAACGGAGAAATTTTGGTCTGTCTTTCTGTTTGTCGGCACGTCACTCCATTCAGCCACTTGGCTAAAGTTGAACCACTTGCCCAAGGGCCAGCCATCTTGAACGGCTGACCAGGTTCATACTTGTGTACATTCTCGATCAAAAAGCAAACATTACGCATATCTGAGGCGCACCATGACTAGGTAAGTATCAGGTGGTGTGTTCCTTTAATAGAAAATGCATACATACGTAATTCTAAAGACCCTAGTTTCTAAGCTGCGCTGAAAATGCGACTGCGCTGAAACTTGTCTTCCTCCGTGCCCTATGCACGAGGTAATTGCTGTGTTTCGGTTTCGGTTCTGTATTGCACTGTACAAATGCCATGGGGCGCCGCTCTGGCATTCCTGTTTTACCCAAGCGACGTGTAAATAAAAGAGTGTGTGGAGAGTACTCGAGTGCGGACGTTTCTTCTGCTTCGGGGCTTCGCACCAAACCGCGTGTTCGGGCTGGCTGGCGTCCCCGCCGGTCGCGTTGGTCACCGCCGGTCTTCGCCTGCTGCTGCGCCGGGACTACCAGCCCGCAACACAGCACTCATGTTTTCCGACGTATTGCCATATGGCGTCCATATCTCACGCAGCGCCTTTTCTATCGTCTTTAGACGACATTTGCAGCGAAGCACGCAGAAACACGGCCATTTTTTTTCGTTTTCATGTTATCTCTCTCTCTCTCTGTCCTCTTTCTTACCCCTATTTCCCCACCCCTGTGCAGGGTAGCAAACCGGTCACTCGAGCCAGGTTAGCCTTGCTGCGTTTTCTTTCCATCTCTTTCTCTTTCTCTTTTGGTGAGAAGGTTATACTGTAACAAATTTATGTCTGTTCTTCAGAATTGTGATGGCAGAGTACGCGTCGTTCTGATTTTGTATGCACCCGTAATTTTTTAGGAGCTAAGAAAGGCGGCGAAGGTGAGTATTTTGTGGGCCTAATACAAAATGAGCCATTGCATAATCCAATTAGCTGTTTTACTGTTATACAGCTGAACATTGGCGGAGTTACCTGAGTGCCCAGCGTCGTACTTGAACCCCTCTACCAAGAGATGAGGTAAATTTATCCGTTAACTCATTTCATCATTATCCTCCTCATATGTTTGTCATTGCCCATGTCGGCCATTACCATGCACTGGTGTTCTCCCGCGGTCGTGAGAGCTGCGCCCCACGGGAAGGTGCCGACGCTAGACATCAACACGTCGACATAGGTTCCTATTTTTCCCTTCGTTAACATCGCACCCTATTACCCGCATTGCGCACCGGTCACTCTACACAATAACTCATACCCTTCCCTATATTTACCTTCTAGAAACTATCCTAGAGGGAGTTAATCTTTCGTCTTTCAAGAAATTTGCACAATAATTATCATAGCAAATTTTTCACTACGCTAAAAAGTTCCATGTCAAAAACACTTTTATAGGACATAAAGATATCCACCCCCTCCAAGCGTGGAGTTTCACAAAGCACCGTGTTTCAAGCCTAAACTTCCTCTACATCGATCTATCTCGCTTCACAAGAGAAGACATGCAGCCTTCCATCTCTGTTCAGCGATTCCCTACGGATGAACATTTTAAAATGACTATTATCACAGCGATTATGCACCAGTCAAATTGCTGTTAAAAAGATCCTGCACAAATCCTTGCAATTAAATTCTATATCACCAGAAATCGCGTCGCTAACTTTTATATTCGCTTATTTCTCCAAGTCTAACGTCTCTTCTTTTTCCACTCAAATAGGCTCTGTACCTTAACTGTTTCTCGATTTAATCGAGTGCGGCCTACAATCAAATCGTTTCACTCTGAACTGCGTACACCTGCCGTAAAATACGACGTACGACACGGAAAGTTTCACAGTGATGTCCAAAAATGAGCATACCATCGGCTGAAAAGCATAAGAACCTTAACATTTACCCAAAATCACACGAGTCCATAACCTCCGTACATAGAGACAACTTACTCATACCGCACTTTCTTTTATAAAATAGAACTTCCATTGCAAGTATTGCGTTCTGGTGTAACAACCCGCTCTGCAAAGTTATAGGATACTTTTTTCTTGTCGCTCAAGAGAAGTGCATCTGTATTGTGTTAACTATCTCGTGATTTCAAAAGTTGTGCCTACCACATAATTATTTGCGAGTCGCGGCTGCGATATTCTGCCACAAGATCGCGAACCAGGGCATTGTCGCGTACTCACCCGAAGCCTTTGTGCTGAAGTTGTCGCAAATGGCATTTCCGAATCCTGCACTGGTTTTAGCTTCTATGCAGACCAAGTACGCTGACCCCGGAACCAGACCTTGTAGGGTAAACTCTAGCGAGTCCGAGGTGTTTAGCAATGCCGACTTCGGGAGCCAGGAATTCGCAGAAATGCCATTGAATGTGCGGGCCAGAGTAGAGTTCAACTGCGCAAGGAGAAATGATAGACGGTCGAGGACTTCCACATCAATCTCGTTGGTTGTAATAGCAATCCCGCAAATAAAGGCTGAACTGACCTCAAAATGTGTGGATTAGCTTTTAAGAAACATCGGTTGGTGTTTTACCGCTTGCTTTAGATTGTACAGGTTGGAGAGTAACGGCTTCACAAAATGACGTATCACAGTTGCTACCGTGAAAAAGCTCTAGCTCCTGGCACAATCACATTAGCTTTGACTGAAGGATCAGTCTCAGGTTTGACTATCGATTTTAGACATTCCTAGATGCTGATGTTGGGCAAAGCAGTTATATTTGCGATGGGTTACTTCTTTGCTTTATCCGAGGCAACTATTTATACAATGATAACAACATGTAATGAGCAGTACTAATTTCTGTCCTTCAAATATATTAAACAGATGTGTTCACGGAAAGTTGTCACCAACCCGTCTTATCAGTCTTAGCAAAAAGCTTCAAGGAAATCCATACTGATTTCTCCGAAAAAAAGAGTTCCTTAGATGACAAGGAATTCGCTTCATCCGGGACTCGTAGCCGGGACGAAGGTCTTTCCGGAGCAGGGGCATTACCGATTTTCTTTGTAGTGTTCTGATACAAACTCTTCGATAGCAGTCTGATATATTCTTTCATGCTTTTTTACGCCATACGTGATATGTCAATGCTCTTAGTCATTTCAAAAAAGAGACACGTCCTCTTAATGTTCCACATTCACTCAACAATTAATAGTGCTTGAAAAAGTAGAAAACATGCGAGGTACCTTGTAGCCTGTCAGAGCACCGTTCTTGCGGACAGGTGGGTCCCATTGTACCTTGATACTGCTTTCAGTCGGTTCCGACGACCAAATGCTTGCGGGGGCATCGGGCACTATCAGTGGATAACAATAACGTTATCTCTCATGATAATCAAGCACGTCAGTGGGCAATACTTCCATGCCGGGAAGTTTCGGACATGCCCGTTCATCATCTTTATAAAAATTAAAGGCACTATACAAGCTTAACTGAATAGATCGGTTATTCAGATAAACTATGCCTCACTATATCAGCCGAATTTCATGATGCTTCAAGTAAACGACGAGCGAGTACTGTCTTCAACTTGGTTGCAACACTGGTTCCGATTACCAGGAATGTTTGTCTCGTACAAGCGATAAAGCCGTGCATGAGGAGGTTACTAATCAACATTCTTCTCACAGTGCCCAACAAAAAGAAAATGTGGCAAATAAACTGAAAGCGATTTATGTGTGTTAGCCTTCCAATGGAAATGCAAAGTGCGTGTGTTGGAAAGCGGAGAGAAGAGCAGGCGCGAGAAAACCAAAAAGACACGCACTTTGCATTTCCATTGGAAGGCTAACACGCATAAATCGTATTGTTTCTTCCCTCCTGTGGCATAAGCCTACAAGAGCGAAAGCGTTGCCACTAGCTCGCGCCACCACGATCCACAGAACGCTGTTCTTTTTCCCTGGACAACTGTCCACGAGTGGCGCGGTGCTACAATCCCAAAATTAAAAACAAGCCTAGGTTGCGCGGATAAGATGCAAACGCAGAGCGCGCAACGGTGCAGCATAGCCCGCATCTCGCATAATTTTAATTTCGCCCCTTTCGCCGTCCCGTGCGGTTCACCCAGTGTCGCGTGCGTTTGTATTCTGCAGCTAGTTTTGTGGAGAATTAATGCTGCATGGCGTAATCGTCTAAGGCAGCGCAAGTTCGCATCCCTGATCGCGCTCTTCGGATTTTTTATTCTGAAATATTTTTATTTGCGGCTTTTATGTACATATATATACATATACATATCCGGAACCTGACTGCGACGGCAAAAATCTGCCCAGAGTGTCCATATAATTGCTATCGCAATAATAACAGAAAGTGTCTTCACGTTTGTGTAAGCTCAGAGGTAGGTATTGATGGTCTACTTTTTCTACACTGAAGATCTGGAACTCATAAGAAGCTTCGCTTGAAAAACGAGCCTGTGTAGTGCTCGAACTTTGACGAACGAAGTGTAATTTAAAGCTGAGCCCCCTGTCACCAGTATATCAATTTTGTACAGTTGCCTGGCAACAATGATATTACTCTAGAAAATAATTGTGTGACAGAAGAACTTACCAGCAGAAGGCGTAGTGAAGTTCAAGAAGGCAAAGAATGGCGATCGACCAGCACCGTTACACGCGTACACCTCGGCTTGGTAGTGAGTGTAAGGCATCAGGTCACGGTAGGCCACCGACGTCCCAGAAACTGTGTTGTTGGTTCGCAGCTTGGTCTCCCAAGGGTCATCGCTGTACACTTCCACGGCGTAGGATGTAATCGGCCCGTTGCGTCGTTCACAAGGTACCTCGGCCCACGTTAACGTGTCGGTGTCCTGTGAAAATCTTGTGTACCGCAGCTGAGTTGGCACTCCCTCAGGAACTGCAGTAAAATCAGCATTTGTACGTTTTCCTCGGCGTTTTGTCGTGGCAGCAAATGGAGTAATTGAACGCGTATATCACGATCAAAAATAATGCAGCTGATTGTTTGTTTGTCCTTGTAAAAGGGATATGATTGAATGTTTGCCTTACCACATGTCGACACAGTGGGCTGTACGCTCAACACCATGACAGTTATCACTTTACCCGATGATATTTAGAGATTAAAAATGCCCTGGAGAATTTTACATAACCAGTTGGTGTTGGTGACAGCTCACTCGGGGTATTTATAAACCACTTGTTTAAACAAACACAACAAGAAACGAGCACCGCAACTAAAGCATATGTTTTGTTCTTGCTGTATGCATCCAGCCTTTCATGTCTTCGCTATTGCGAGTATCATAATCACGCAGTTGTTTTATATAGTTACAAGATGTTACAAATTAACTTGCAAAAGGAGATACTGCCGCACAGTGCTGCACAGGGACCTCTGTTAATTAGGGCAAGAAACAGAAGCAGTCTCAACACTATCAGACGCCTGTATCGTCATCGCCCGATGCTAAACGTGCACGTCAGGCATGTAACACCAAAATGACCTCACCTGCTTGGTCAGTTTCGAACGTCGTATTCTTCTCCGGGCCGTACTTGCTGGTGAGGGCGGTTATGGAGAGACGGTACTTGGTGTAGGGGTGCAGTGGCGTCAGGTTCACGCTGTGATGGGTCGGTGACACCATCACTGTCGTGTCTGGTTCGTTGAGCGCTTGACAGGGCTGTATAAGAAACGCCAGCGGCGTGTAGACGACGCGATAATTCCGAATAACGCCGTTCTTTTGTTCCGGTGGACCCCAAGAGATAGTAGCATTGCGAGAGCCACTCCGAAGAAGCTTAACGTTCGTCACCGCTCCAGGAGCTGCGTCGAGAGAATCAAGAACGCCACCATTAGCCCGAACCACACGAAGCACGCTATATGCGTACAGCTACGCGTTTGCGTTAGCGTACGCGACTCCGAGCCCTCGCGCAATGCATTGCGCGTAGCACGGTGTTGCTACCCCACACTCAGCAGAAGCAATCGTGTTTGCGCTTGCGCAGAGCATACTCTAAACTTCAATAGGGAACATGTTTGTATTAAATTTATCTGTATTAGAAGGCACTGTGATAAAATTGAGAAGCACACACACATTTAACGCACGAATTAGGGCGTTTTAGCAGTGACGCCCCACTTCCCAGCCCTACTCCTACAAGGTTTTCAAAGGCTTTCAATTTCAGCTCAATGGCTCTGTGGTTGACATATCTGAAACATACCGGTTAAGTTAATGATAATCATACTTGGGGTTCTACGTCCCAAAACCGCGATATTATCATGAGGGACGCCGTAGTGGAGGGCTCTGGAAATTTTGACCATCTGGTGTTCCTTAACGTGCTCTGACCTCGCACAGTACACGCGCATCTGGCATTTCGCCTCCATCGAAATGCGACCACCGCGGCCGGGATCGAACCCGCCACCTTCGGGTCAGCAGCCGAGCATCGTAACCGCTACGCCACAGCGGTGTACCTACCGGTTGTGAAAAGTAATAGAAAGCCGGGGGTGGGACACTTCTGAGGAAATAATTGTGAGAGAAGCATTTTCGGCAAGCTGGTAATTTTACTCATTGCGAACCTGCGTGAATGATAAAGGACTCCAGGTTGCGATGACATTTCGTGCCAAGGCATGCATAGCTTTGTGACCAGCGGACCAGCGGTTTGTGGATATGATATATTTCTGATCGTCTACCCAGAAACTGACTTACAATAAATTATTGAGAGCCCCCGTGGGAGACCTCAGGCCCGGTTGGTGAACGTTCTGCAGGACTATCAATAAATCAGTTAATAACCAACTCTGGAGGAAATTTTTCAAATAGCTTTGGAAATTACAATAATAAAATGATAGCGTTCCATGCAAAGCGTAACGAACAATCGTACTTGCTAATGGATCGACCTGACGAAACATTCGTCTAGGTGAAACAATCAAAAGGAACGTAAGTCGTAATGAATATAAACAAACATCGAGTTACTGTCGCAACCATAGAGAATAGGGAGGCCTACAGAAAAGTTGAGTGCGCATTCCAACGCTTCCAACTGTTTTTGTTGTGATCGCGTTGGAAACGATGTAATTCTTAAGCAATCTGCATATAATCCGTAAAGTTATGCTAAAGTCATACAGATCTAATAAAATGGCGTGCGGCACGTTTTAACAGTGAAGAGGCTAAGCATTCAAGCGTGCGAGTCGGCATTGCATTATATACGAGGATTACGAAACCTGCATTTGTAGGATGCAATAAATTACGCGCGTAATGCGCTATGTAACTCTATAGCGTTAAAAGCATTCTTCAGTACTCACCATCCTCGGCTGATGTCACATTCCATCTCTTGGTCCATGAACTGTACTTGTTGTCCGGTGTTCTTAGTCCGCAGTCGGATTGTCACTGCCATGAACGGAGTCGTCGGTATCCTATACATATCACCGGGCCTCGCGTTAGACTCGGTCAAGTTGAACTCCAGTGTCGTATCATTGATTTCGAGTACAACATTCACGCTCCAGCACTGCCAATACTCCATGCCAGGGTTCTGTGTTGAATGAACAGGCGAAAAAGTGGAAGAACAAGGTAGGGATTTCAATGGTAGAATTGCGGTTGAATAAAACCAGTGTTTTTGTTACAAAAGGATATCTTCAACATAAGCCGAAATTAGCGTACATTATCCAGGACTTACCGACACTAGCCAGTATTAGACAATAGTTTGCAAACACTATACACTCTATAAAAATGTTGGAAAACACTAGTAACTACAAGCAAATCGGTAGCAACAGCGGTTGTTACAGCATTTATTTGACCATTACTTACGTCTTCCTGCCTGTTTGCTTTAGTAGACAGTTAAAATTTGCACCAGTTGCTACCTTTTGCGTACCGTTACTAACGTTTTGCTATGCACCTCTTTACCATGAACGAAATTGTCATCACTGCCTAGTGTGCTAAGTTTGTTACTCGATTCATCTCGAAATATTACTTTTTAGCGGAACCGAACAAACAACACATCTACTGGATCAAGCGGAAAACCACATTTTCTTTTGCTCAAGTTAAGCAGTCGCAGCGTGTAAGCATCATTTCTGCTATTGCAAAAGCGGAGGACTAAAATGTGTAACGAAACATAGGGCAAGTGCTGTACGCTTTTGAATACATAATGTAAATGCCAAGAAATTGACAAAAAATGGGCTAAATTGCATGTCACTTTAGCAATAAGACTATATTGCAAGTGGCAGGTGCGTATAGCGTTCGCATATTCCTAGGTAGGGGTAAGTTTGTGATTTTCACGCAATTCACTGTTCCTGTGAATACTCATTTACACAAATGAGCAGTTGATGGCAATTCAGAGCCGACAGTGTATATTAGTGGGATGTGAATTTGTTTTTCAGCATGTTCTTGCACTTCCACAAGCCTTGTTGGAACTAAGTTTTCTCGATGTAGGTGTTGCTTATAATAATGGCATGCCCGAGACCCAACAGGAATCCTACTCTGCAGAAATTTTACAGCAGTGTTTATGCCTAAAAAAGTGATAGCGGTAGTTGGTTCCTCCTAATATTCGTGACCTCCGGATGGGAGGGAAAGGGTTAAAGACAGCTCTGATCGAGACAATGAAAAATGAGGAATTCTTGTAATAATTCAGTCACGTATTATTTCTGCATTTCGTAATAATGAAACATTTATACAAGACTAACAGCACTTCCACAATAAAAACGAAAGTGGAAGCTTGGTCTGAAACACTGTAGATCAGGCAGCACACTATTATGTCATGGATTGTAAGAGCAAATAACGGGCCTGAAGCAGCACCAGTTGCACCTGGACGTAGCTTTACTAGCTTTTTCCTGGTTAATGCATGAATTACAATCCTCACGGAGAGCCAATGCCACTTGCAGGGACCGAACCTGCAAATTTCGAATAACGCGTCCTATGTTCTACCAACTGGGCTACGGCGGCGGTCATCTCCACATCCACTTCATTGAGTATATCTGCGCATTTAAACCTGGCCGTTTTTGTCAGCGCCGATCGAGGCCATGGCGGCGAGTGTGAAGCACTCTTCTTCTGCCTGCTGGCGTCTGCGAAGTATGTTTTCGTCCACTTTGCGTTTTTTTTTTTTGAAATTTATATAATAATTTCTACAAATAACATCCCCTATACTTTCATTGGCATTTTTGTCTTTTAGTTCTCACTAATGTTGTGCCGAACAAACAAAAACGAGCGCTTAAAAATTCCCCTTCTTTCGTTCATTCATAGCGAGGGTCTCGTTCTGGCAGACTTGATGCCTTCAGGTAGTATGCGAGGGAATATTGGTCAGCTGCCAACACTTAAGACGATCACGTGCTACGTGACGCCAGGAGGCAGAAAAAGAGGGTTCCACACTCGGTGCCATGGCTACGATCGACCCTGACTAACACTCCGTGGTTGACATGCACAGATATACCCAATGAAGTGGTCGGGGGTGACAATCACCGTAGCTCAATTGGTAAAGCATCGGACGCGCTATTCGAAGGTTGCAGGTTCGTATCCTGCCGGCGACATGCTCTCTTTTCATCCACTTTACTTTCTTCACATTTATATCATAATTAATAGAAATAACAACCCATATACATTCCTTGGCATTAATGCATGTTAGTTCTCAATAATATGGTGTCTAACAAAAGACGAACGCTTAAAAATATTGCGTGAATAGCCTGCCTGTCAGCCCCGCCGACTTCGCGATTCCTACGAAAGAACACCACATAAAACCACTCAAAGAATGCATCGCGCATACGCTGCCTGGAGGACACTTTGCAACTTTCAGTTCTGTCATTAGCCTACATACCTGGCGGTGGCCGAACAGGAGCCCAAGAAATGTATATGTATTTTGTTTATATCGATACTTTTTTTATGTAGTCGCATGCTTCAAATGTGACAGAACTCATTATACACTGAGTATTTTTTTCCAAAACTCAAAACGCACTCCTTATAGGAGCAATAAAGTGGTTTACCGTCCACCTCACGATGATTTCGCTCGTGCTGCTGTTGCTTATGTCCACATTTTGAGGAGGCCGCAACGGTTCTGAAAAATAAAACAGTAGCTTTAAAAAGTTACATATGTTACAAATAATGCATTCACTCACCCCCACAAGCGGTTCTGAAACGCGTGACTTTTGCGCCACGTTCCCTGTACATGCCGTCTTGATCGATGACCAAGACACGCAGGTCGTAGTAGGTATCACTTCGTAGTCCCTTTACCGTTGTGGCATACACCATCTGCGTTGCTTCGACGACTGCGGTGCTCCAAGTTTCACTTTGCGCCTGTTTAATATTCAGCTACAATAAGACCTCAGTAAGGTAACAGTCTGGGCTTTTTGGTGTGATACTACTACACAAGTTAAATGCACAGAATACGAGGAAAGATAGAGGCTTGACCCACACGAGCGCAGTGCTCGTCTTCTGCGCATTTAGCCTGTGCCATAAGAAATGTCTCTACGGCTTAAAACTGCCTAAAACTACACACTCAGTAGTTAGGCGGCTGCCATTACATCGCGATTCGCCATGGTAGCTTACCAGGTAAGGTGTCGGTCTTAGAAGGTCGAGGAAGTGGGTTTGAATCCCGTGCTCGGAGGCCGCATTTGATGGGGGCGAAATGGATGAATACCCTCGTATACGTGCATTTGGCTGCATAGTAAAGAAGCCCAGTCAGCCAAAATTCGTGCAGAGGCCTCCACTACGGTGTGCCTTGTGGGGGTTTTGGCACGTAAAATTCTATCAGGTATAGCCATTTGCCTACAGTGAGAAAAATGAAAATTGTACCAAATTTGCCCGAACTTTTTTTCTCTGAACTTGTAGAGCTTTTTTTCTGAATAAAATGACACCATTCCACGGCTCTTTTTTTTTCCACTAATTGCGTAAAGAAAGATAACTCGAAGGTCGCTTCACCGCATGGCAATACATCGAGAAATGCCCAAAGCAATGAAAGCCAAGGCACATATGGCACAACATGGACAAGCGTGGTCACCTCGCGTCATGAAAGACAACCATGACGAGTATAGTCGTCATTGGTTTCATGTGTGACAAGTTTTTGTTAATGACGAGTAAAGTCATCATCGGTCATTTTGGTGTAAAATCTCATGAGGACTATACTCGTCCCCGGGGAGAAAGGGTTATTACCATTACTTTGAACCTTGTAAATATTGTATCTAAATATGTATTGCGTATTTCTGTGAAAATGCATTGCAAGTCCAGTTGCATTGAAGGGCGTTCTGAGAGCCTTTTACAAAGTGATGTTTGTAGACCCATTTCCGAAGGATAAGAAACAGGACATATTGAAATACGTAGGCCTACAATATATTTATAGCGAATTAATAGTTATATCGAAGTAAGGCATGGGATAAAACTTTGCCATCTAAGTTTTTGTGATTCTCGGGTTGCCAGAAGTTATCAGATCTCGCCACATTTTCGCTCCTTTTGTCTGTTTATCCATATAGAACTAATGCTACAATTATGGAGTTTGAACGCTTTCAAGCACAAATAACTCTTTGATTTCGCAGAACCTGAAAACCCGCTGCTCGAAAACTGGGTCGACACGATTGATCGAATAAAGCCTGACAGCTGATCCTTTCTCTTTAGAAATCATGCATAACAGGAAAGCGAGACGTGTCTTAGCAGAGACAGTTGCAGCTCTGCTCGATAATGGAGTCTTTTAGCAAGTTACGCAAATGCGGTACGCAAATACGGTAAGGCAGTACGGTACCGCTCCTCCTTTCCCTGTCGTTGAGCTGCCAAAGCACAACCAGCGGGAAAGGAGGAACGCTACCGTACTGCCTTACCGTATTTACGTACTGTATTTCCGTAACTTGCTAAGACTCCAATATCAAATCGAGGTGCGTCGAAAGAAGCACATGATTAAGGCGCTGATGCCCTGAAGAAATGTCGGCGTGAACTCATCGGCGAGAACCTTGCGCCATCTCGCGGGCAATGTGTAAAACAATTTCCCGAGGCGTTGACACAGCTCAGGGACGGTTGCATAAACTTGGCTGACCTTGAAGGTGAGAGGCGCGGAACCAGGTATTCTCAGTGTTTGTACCTGGAGGGGTGCAGCTATCTCTCTCATCGAACTTTCATTTTCATGATGTTAAAAACAAGAAAGCAATGATGTTATTAGTCTGCTTCATGTTTCACTTACGAAGTGCTTCAGTAATTGTTGTAAAAACGGGTTTAAATCAACGAAGTACGAGGACCTGTGCTTCCACTACACAGGCACGCACAAACACACAGTCCAGCTGCGTTCGTTGTGCTCCATTCTAGGTTTATTACAGTGACCATTTGTCACTGCTACATAAATGTCATATGCTTTGACGGCTTTGTGTAAATGTCACGCAACTGCTAATTAACAATGTTTTCAGTGTTTATGCTCGTATATCAAAGTGGGCATATAAATGCACAAGGAACAGAGCAGGCATTTGCCTGAAATTCGGTCACGACAAGTCACATCCTCACTGTAGAGGCGTGTTAAAAAAAACAGAAATGCTAACTTACCTTGTACTGAATCCAATACCTCACAGGATTTCCTTCGCCTGTATCTATGCCGTGGCGCCATGCACCAAATCGTACTGTTGCTTCTTTATTCGTTACATCACTCACAGTAGGCGCAGCGATGAGAAGGGGATAGCCTGAAATTTAAGCACGAAGAGATCCACAGTTTTACCACAGCTAGCGCTGTGGGAAACCTTTGCTCTTTCTAATGGAGAAGCCTGCGCATAAATATGGGACATCACCAAGTACCACGGGGGGTCAGAATCCAAGCCTAGTCTCCCGCTACAGCTTTCCACAAAATCATATTGCGATTTTGATACGTAAAACCACAAAAATGAGTGAATTGGCGGCAGCCTAATTTTTGTCTTCAGAAAAGTATAACTCACGAAGAGGTTCACCTATGTAAAACCTATGTTTTCCGAAGAGAAGATCCTCGGATCGTGGCCCTACGCATCGCAGGCCAGCAAAGCGACGCGAGCATTACTGCTGTTTTTAAAATCAACCGGCTTAAACGACCGCTTGTAGGCATTCAATGGACAGGTGCATATGTACCCTGACATTGCCTTCTTCCCTCTTCTTTCTTTCTTTTAATCCCTTCATCCCTTCCCCCCAGCGTAGGGTAGCAAACCGGACGCGCGTCTGGTTAACCTCCCTGCCTTTCCTTCATTTCCTTCCTCCTCCTAATATGTGGCATGGAAGCAAAGCAAAGAATACACTTTCTTCGAAACGTGCACGCATTCAATACATGAAGCAGCGCAGTAGAGCTGGCTTGTAAGGTGGCAATTGTGAATCCAGTGACACTTGATAAGAAACTGCTTAATGCACTACATATTTTTCTGTTTCTGCAATAAGCTCTTGAAGACACTTTCGAATTTCCTGCGACACTCTAATATATTTTAAATACGAAGCACATCTTAGTGAACCAAGGGCCTTTTAAGCGTTTCTATCTATCTATCTATCTATCTATCTATCTATCTATCTATCTATCTATCTATCTATCTATCTATCTATCTATCTATCTATCTATCTATCTATCTATCTATCTATCTATCTATCTATCTATCTATCTATCTATCTATCCAGCCGCCTACGTCTAGGCGCTCTTGTGGTTGTCTCCTTGACCTGGTATACACTAAAATTGGCATAGGAGCACGTGAGCGTACGGCGAACATGACTGTCTGGTCATGTGACAAATTAGGAGAAAGTCTGTAGTGTAGGTCATGGAACCCTTTCTTCCAGTCACGCGTTGCAGATGCCGGTATACGGCGGGCAAAGGTATGCGGGCATGCACCACATGTTGTTCACAGTTTCACATGTGTTTCACTACTTGGGAACGGCGAGAAATTTCGTTGGTAACTGGAACGCGAAAACGTTAAGTAAATCCGGCACGGCCGTCATTAACCCAATGAATCCAATAAATAATAGACAGGATCCCAGCAGGAATCAAATCCATGAATTCTGCGTGGCATTCGGGTATTCTTCCGCAGAACCACGCCAGGTCTTCATACTGTTTTGGAAAAAATGCTATGCAGGCGTCATGTCGGCGCAACGTCAATGGTGGTTGCAGTGTTGGCTATCTATGTTTATCACAGGACAATAAACATTACTTATGTACTCCGATGATACAGGCGTGATGTCGGCTTAACATCACTTGTGGTTCCAGTGTAGTCTAATAAACATTTCATTTGTATTCCTATGACTCAGCAAATCTACATTCAAGCGTTGCTCGAGCCCGCAGGAGTATGCTAACGAATGCTGCGTAGGCTATTCACATCATCTCACCATACGTCAGACCATAAGTTACTTTTTAAACACCGTTGTAGGGAACGTGCCTGGTAAGCCTAGGATCTGTACACAACTATTTCATTTACAAAAATGTGTCGATTCACCTCGTAACGCTTGGATCAAAGGAAAAAAAATGCAGCATGTAGACAGCTACACACTGATTGCTTCGCATGGAACCGATAACCACAATGCGTGGGATCTGCCGAATTTTCTTGTTTCCAAAGTTTTCGTTTCCTCCCTGTTTTAATGTTATAACGACATTACGTAAGGATATATACATTTATCACAGCTGCATAGTATGCTCCCGACTTTCCGTTTATTCATTCATACATTTGTGGCTGCGTCTACACGTGGCCAACAATATTTTGCCCTACCATTGCTTGTGTTTCTATGAAAAAATCTGCTGGTCTATGCATCTCCCTCATGTAAAGACACAGGCTCGCTCTCCCTAATTAGGAAAACATGTAAGCATCGGATGCGTACGCGCAAAGAAAATTGGTTGGAGATTACACTAACAACAATTTTGAGCATGTTCGCAAGGCCAAACCGCACCAAACTACACAACACTACACTGTGCACTCCTTCATGTGGACTTCATTGTTTGTTGTCACTGTGCGAGATAAATCTTGGGCTTTGCTTAGCGTCTCCGGCCGATGCACCACGACACGTCAGCAGGCTGGTGCGCTCCAGGCATCTGCGAGCCTGGAGCGCGAGAATACGGCAGCCAGCGCCACTGATGCGGCAGGCTGCTTTCTCTGGCAGCACGCCGTTTACCTGCCCACCGCTAGCGGTCAAAAGAACACTGGCTTGCCACTGGTGTGTTGAATGAGCAAGTGTATGGGGCTCTATCTGCCTTGGGGTCGTCTCTATTGTAAATGGTAAGTACGATATAAGCGTACCAGAAGCCACAGCTTCAGTAGCAGTGTGAACAAACACTAAGAACTCTGAAAAAATCAATTTCGTAATTTGCTTGGACCGCTGGAAGGTTGCGTAATGCGGTCCTGTACGTAGAGTTGGCTGCCAAAGGCCGCACTTTTTTTTAATTTTTCGGCTCATTGCCCGTAGGTATCCTTGACGCTACCGAGATCTCGTCTGAATGCCCGCATGCTCTTGTTGGGAATCCGGGATATCTCGTTTGAAGTGCCCGGTTAACGACGCTGGCATTTGGCTCAAGATCACTGGAGGCCACCGACTACATGAGCTAAAATCATTTTATGCTTAACATACGTAAATGCAGCTCTCTGTGCTCCTAAACTTTCTCTTAATAATGGGACTGTGCCCTGCCCAAACGTCAACCAAATAGCACTTATCGTCCTTTATCTGCGGCGACATTTACTACATCTTGATGGGGTTTTTATAAATAGCTCTTAATTAAGTCGGCGTTCCAATTGGAGTCAAGCCTGTGTCACATTTCTCGAGAAGGCCCTTTCATGTATGATGTTGCGTAATGTAGCGAAATCAGGGTGGTTTAATACACTTCAATTGCTTGAAACGACTAAACTTCGAATATCCGCAGCTTCTCTGTACACTGCTGTATAAGGTAAATTACATGATGGCAATATTCGTGATCAAATATGCAAAAAAATGTTCGTAAGCACAGCTCATGTGTCTTACTTTGATCGCAGTATGGTGAGTTTTTCCAGCCTCTGCGACACCTGCCATTGTCCTCTCGACACGTGCCTGTGTAGATGTCGCAGTGCGCCTTCGTCTCACA
This sequence comes from Rhipicephalus sanguineus, assembly GCF_013339695.2. Taxonomy (NCBI): domain Eukaryota; kingdom Metazoa; phylum Arthropoda; class Arachnida; order Ixodida; family Ixodidae; genus Rhipicephalus; species Rhipicephalus sanguineus. Next base: position 67,802,326 of record NC_051184.2, on the reverse strand, counting down.
GAAGCATACTCGATGTTGTTTGCAGTCAGCTCCATAGTTGTTAGGCGGACACGCTGCGAAAAAATGTGTAGCATCTAATGCGACAGTGCCTATAGACATCGTCGAGCCTCCTGCGCGAAATAATCGGAAATATTGGAAAAAGAAGCGCATACATAGAGGGCGCTTTTTTTTACTTCAGCACAGATTTTTCTAAATGTACTATGACCACAAGACGCCCGTTGACATCGCGCACGAACTCTACATAGACGTGGACCTACCTTGCCAGTAGCAGTGTTGCTTTGATAGGATTGGTTAACGAAACTCGATAATTATCTCTACTATCAACTTGCGGGTACTCGTTTACATGGAAGTGTTGTAAGGCAGAACTATTCCGAGCACACCAATTATTTTAACACGAAAGTGTTTTATGCCGGGGTCCACCACGGCTCCACTGACGCATTTCCGTCACGGATATGACGTTGTAAAATATAACGACTAACATATGGCAAAGAAAAAACTATAAGAAAAAGTTCCGTCACCGGGAGTCGAACTTACGACCTCTCGATCGCCAGCGCGCAGCGCGAAACAACTCCGCCACAGACGGCATGTTCTCTCCTGTGCTAACGGCGAGCTATTTATGTACACCATTCGCCGGTGGCGGTACTCAGAGATCGGCGGTACAGCGTGTTTTCGTTATCACTAGCGAGATGGCGCGAAGGGCTCGAAGAGCGTAAAGTCACTGTAACGGGAAAAGTACCGCGTTCCTTTTCTCTTCGCCGCCGCGCCCTTTCGGCGGCTTCGCCACATAAATGGTCCAGCTCGCTCGCCTCGCTAGTGTCTCCCGGCCGCAGACGCACGGCGCTTTGGAGGGCGATTGTTTTTATACACCAGAGCACGCCTGTCTCGCACCCAGGCTGCTGGCGAGCCGAGCGGATACTCTCGCACCCAGACGCCGGGCTGACCGGGCTGCCGAGGCGCGCGCCGGCTGCACTAAGTAAACAGGGCAAGCTGCAGTTCTGAAGCTTTAAAGTGCAAAAAAGTACCCGTTCACGCCGCTTCAGCGTATAAGAGCTCGTCTGGGCACTACTGCGTCGTCTTTGGATGCCAAAACAAGCAGCGCAACAAGAGGATAATAGCGTTGTCTGCGACGATTATACGACGCGCCACGGAAATAGTGCCGGTGCGGTATTTTCAGCTTCGCCGCGAGTGGATAACTGTGATTCAAGCAAAAAAACTAGGAGCCGAGTGAAAATGCTCGAGTAAGTACACTAAATGCGTGTATTCTGCAGTGTGGTGCCCACCTATTTCGTTTTGCGAACCTAATTTGCGTGACACGCAGCTGGGTTGAAGGCAGGCGCGAGCTTTGTGTGGGGGTGCACTTCATACCTTCGAGCGTTTCCTTTGACGAAAATGTAGTGCAAGGTAGTGCTTTCAAGCACAAGAAATCAGCATGCTTTGCCACTTTCAACGTAGTATTAAGCTTTAGTGCTTTTGATGGCATCCACGCCTTCGAGATTTCGTCTTCGAAAGGTAATAAATGGCACGGTGCTCCTCAACAGCTGGCCAGAATTTCGTGCTTTCACTGCAGTGTTCGATGTCCCCAAATTTATTTGGACACGACGCATCCAGCTGCACATAATACATATATTGGCACGTAAGTAAAGAGTACTCGCGCCAGTGTCCTTTACGTCGCAGACGTAGCTAACCGGCTTAACTAATAGTAGCACAGTTTCGCTTGTAAAACACCATCGTTACAAGAATAAAATCGCGCAGATAGCTTCCAAAAGGGATCGATGAACGTCACTGCAGGTGATACTCTCTGATAGCACGCTTTTGTGAGCAAGACGCATTATTGTAAGAGCGCTCGTGAAACAAAAATTACGTTCCGCGAAACTACCCGTAAAGCGTACTCTAATTATTACGCGATGAATGCTGAAATGATGAGCTTTCACAAAACTTTGTGCACAACTTGTAATATGGGGCAACAAAACATCGTTTCACTCTTTCGCGAGCTGCACTGCGATTACGATTCACGCGTACTACAGCGAGAACGTTTTTTTACAAATGTAACAGCGTACGTATCCGACGAGGTTGCTTCCGCAGCCCACTCAGCACGTACTGTATACATTGTGGACTTGCATGAGCAAGATGTTCTTGATGTTCCAATAAAATCAGCGAAAATGTCCAGGCCAGAAAAGACGCGAAACACGCTCTCCGACGGGCTGAGTTTCGGGAGTTTCACGTTTGCTCTGTGCGGCGTCTGCTAGCGTGGCAGCCCGCGCACGTTGTTTCCTCGCGTGTGCGATAGATGGCGCGGCGCGCGATGCAAATATGGCGATGCGCATGGAATTCGCTGTGTTCTGGTCTATAGGTCCAGGAAAGCGTACAGGAACATTACGACATCCCGTATCGTTTTGAGACTTCATCGAAAGCCTATCGAGGCATCGAAGAATGCCCAGGTAAGGCCCTCTTTGCCATTCCCAGCGGAAAAAAGGATGCCAAACGACGGGCTGTGTGGCTGCACAGAATTAGGCGGGAAAAATATGTTCCCACGACTGATACCCGCATTGTTAGGTAAGCGCTTCATTGAGAATTCGCGAATGTTTCGGGGAATGTTGGCGCCTACCCTGCACTAGTGCAGCTTGTTTCGCGTGGTTGTCGCAGGAGGTTCATGCACAATAACATTTTATTATGTTTGGCGTAAAATTGACGCCTTTGGGCTCACATATAATGATCAGCGCGCCATGAAAACTGACTGCTACAGATTGGTACTGCCTGACGTGACTGTATGACGAACACAAATAACAGATGGTAGCATGAACATAATGGCTGACGCTGTCGCGGCCGGTTCGCTTGCTTGATATGCCCCGAAATCGGTATTGCGTGACGTGAGTGTATGACGAACATAAATACCGTGCGGTAACATGAAAATATTGGTACGCATGTCATGTAAGGCATGATTTAGATGCCATGCTGATGATGCACTCGCGGCCGGTTCGCTTGTTTGATATGCACCAAAATCGGTATTGCGTGACGTGACTGTATGACCAACATATATACCGTGCGGTAACATGAAAATAATGGTACGCATGTCATGTAAAGCATGATTTACATGCCATGCTCATGATGCTCTCGCGGCCGGTTAGTTTGTTTGATATGCACCAAAATCGGTATTCCGTGACGTGACTGTATGACCAACATATATACCGTGCGGTAACATGAAAATAATGGTACGCATGTCATGTAAAGCATGATTTACATGCCATGCTCATGATGCTCTCGCGGCCGGTTAGTTTGTTTGATATGCACCAAAATCGTATTCCGTGACGTGACTGTATGACCAACATATATACCGTGCGGTAACATGAAAATAATGGTACGCATGTCATGTAAAGCATGATTTACATGCCATGCTCATGATGCTCTCGCGGCCGGTTAGTTTGTTTGATATGCACCAAAATCGGTATTCCGTGACGTGACTGTATGACCAACATATATACCTGCGGTAACATGAAAATAATGGTACGCATGTCATGTAAAGCATGATTTACATGCCATGCTCATGATGCTGTCGCGGCCGGTTAGTTTGTTTGATATGCACCAAAATCGGTATTCCGTGACGTGACTGTATGACCAACATAAATACCGTGCGGTAACATGAAAATAATGGTACGCATGTCATGTAAGGCATGATTTACATGCCATGCTCATGATGCTCTCGCGGCCGGTTAGTTTGTTTGATATGCACCAAAATCGGTATTCCGTGACGTGACTGTATGACCAACATATATACCGTGCGGTAACATGAAAATAATGGTACGCATGTCATGTAAAGCATGATTTACATGCCATGCTCATGATGCTCTCGCGGCCGGTTAGTTTGTTTGATATGCACCAAAATCGGTATTCCGTGACGTGACTGTATGACCAACATAAATACCGTGCGGTAACATGAAAATAATGGTACGCATGTCATGTAAGGCATGATTTACATGCCATGCTCATGATGCTCTCGCGGCCGGTTAGTTTGTTTGATATGCACCAAAATCGGTATTCCGTGACGTGACTGTATGACCAACATATATACCGTGCGGTAACATGAAAATAATGGTACGCATGTCATGTAAAGCATGATTTACATGCCATGCTCATGATGCTCTCGCGGCCGGTTAGTTTGTTTGATATGCACCAAAATCGGTATTCCGTGACGTGACTGTATGACCAACATATATACCGTGCGGTAACATGAAAATAATGGTACGCATGTCATGTAAAGCATGATTTACATGCCATGCTCATGATGCTCTCGCGGCCGGTTAGTTTGTTTGATATGCACCAAAATCGGTATTCCGTGACGTGACTGTATGACCAACATAAATACCGTGCGGTAACATGAAAATAATGGTACGCATGTCATGTAAGGCAGGATCTACATGCCATGCTCATGATGCTCTCGCGGCCGGTTTGCTTGCTTGATATGCACCAAAATCGGTATTGCGTGACGTGACTGTAATGCGAACGTTAATAACAGGTGGTAACATGAAAATAATGGCACGCATGTCATGTATGGCATGATTTACATGCCATGCCCATGATGCTCTCGCGGCCGGTTCGCTTGTTTGTTATGCACCAAAATCGGTATTGCGTGACGCGACTGTATGACCAACATAAATACCGTCATGATTTTCACGTTACCACTTGTCATTCGTGTTCGTCATACAGTCACCTCACGCTATCCAATTTGGGTGCATTTCAAGCTAGCGAACCACCCGCCATCGCAGCATGAACGTGGCAAGTAAGTCATGCCGTACATGACATGGAAGTCATGATTTTCATGTTACCACCTATCACTAACGTTAGTCATACAGAAATAGCTCGTCATAAAAATTTTGGTATATATGCATTCCATTAAACGACCGCGAGTGCCCCGAAACCATGTCATGTAAGTCATGTTTTACATGGCATGTCTGTCATGATTTGCACGTGTACACCAGTCAGTTATGTTCGTCATACACTTTTGTCACGCCATACTAATTTTGTTGTGTGTCAAGCTATCGAAGCGGTCGCGAGCGCACCATGAGCGTGGCATGTAAATCATGCCGTACATGGCATACATGTCATTATTTTCATCTTATCACCTTAATTTAAATTTGTCATACAGTCATGTTATGTCATACCAAATTTGGTGTACTTCCCATTAACGAAGCGGCCAGGACAGCACAAAGTCGGGGGCAGATAGATAGATAGATAGATAGATAGATAGATAGATAGATAGATAGATAGATAGATAGATAGATAGATAGATAGATAGATAGATAGATAGATAGATAGATAGATAGATAGATAGATACGTACATAGTCACAGAAATTCGCTAAGAAATGCTTCGCATTTAATAAATGCAGACAGCCGAGCGCGTAAATGCCGCGCAGTTCGCATTTCTTTATCGCGTTAGTACGCGTGCGTGCGCATGTAGGCAAGTGAAAATTGCCGCTATTTCTTTCCTAATCAGTCAGAGAACAACGGTATGCTTCATTCGGGGCTGCAAAAGCGCACGCAATGCGTAAAACATGCGTTACTCCACGTGAAATCAACACCGCACCGCCGCAGCTTCGGCGGCGCTGGACCAAATATGGCGGCGCGCACGACGGTCGCGGTACTTTTCCCGTTCCAGTGACTTTAGAAGAGCGTAAAAGAAGAGCGCGCTTTAAAAGTCGTCCCCCACACGGATTAGCGCGCGCCTCGACAGGGCGTGGTCACTCGTGCGGGCGCTTATCTCGTGATCTCGGTGGTTTGTACGTCTTGCGCTCTACCTGCAAGTTTCCGTTGAGAGCACGAAGGTTACCTCGCTCACTGCAGCGGCCGCCTTTGCGAAAGGAGCGCGCTGCTCACACAGAAATAAGTTAAAACTGTGACAGTTCGCGCTCATCCTGTGTATGTTTGTTCCGCGCGTCATTTCTGCTTGAGCAGCGCATTGCAAGTTTCGAGCGGCTTGCCGTTCTTCGCATAACATTACAATTTGATGCTGTAGCATTCATTCCTTCGCGCTTGGGGCGAAAGAATGCACAACAAACGCTCAACTACGTCTGTGAAGACACGTTTCACTTTCGTGTTATACCGATTCCTATGACAGAGGGATCAGCCATGTTTTTTAGGAATATAAAGGATAGCTCCTCATTTAATACAGGCCCAGCTGAACCTGCACTGAAGGCTTCCCTACTTCTGTGCCGCTGCACAGCCAGGACGCTACTCGCGCTCGTCCCCCGAAATCGCTCTACCTGTACGTGCGTCGTTGAGTACTCACAAGTTGCAAAGTTATAGCGCTATGGTGTCACTCCATTTACCGCTCACCAAAGTACTATTAGTGCTCGATGCCGCCTTCGCATGGCCTCCACATATTAACACATCAACGCGATGGACACCACACGGATTGAGTTTTTTCTCAACACACCAGCCGCACTGTTAAAGAAAACACAGCATTATCCGAGCCCACAGGTGTGTCCCACTTGGTCTCCACTTTGAAGCCGCACTTTCCCCGACGTGGCAAGTTGCAAGAGCCTGCCATACGGCTGCACAAAACTGACACGGTTCTTCATACACTCGTCTGAGAAGACTCGAAGATGAACGTGAAATTATATTTTTTTTTTCTCAGTCGACTATATCGAATACCTCCCACGAAAATTTCTGCACCTAACGCGGTTTCACACTGCCGCAGCGATCGGAGGCATTTCAAGCATTCCGCACCTCACGTGTTCTTGCAGTACCTCCGGGACTGGCCCACCTTTGACCAACTGACGATGGCATGTAATGACGCCATCATGTGACGTCATAAAAGCGCCACACTTTTTGGCGGTCTATGGCGTCATGATGACGTGATGTGGTGATTTCATCGCATGATTGTTTTCGCATCACTCGTGTTGACGACCACTTTTCGCCTTTGGTGAGGCACCTGAGGCTTCCACTTCAATAACTCGCCCCCACTTCAGAGGTACCCTTGCCGAGTGCAAAGAACCAGTGTCTCATACTGTTACCGTGTTCCTGGTGGCTTTTCTTGTAGCCAAACCAGTGCGTGTACGAGCGAACGTGTGTCGAACCCTCCAGCGAGTCTTGCTTGCTTCCAAGACGCTCAACCGTCGTTTTCTTAACGCTGCAGCACGCCGACGCTGAAGACGACGTTGAATCACCTAGTCGTTGCTGAGGACACATTCCTTCACTATGCTATGCTATATTATTCTCATGCATCATAATGCCCTGACCTTAAGGCGTTATCTTCTGTTATTATTATTATTATTATTATTATTATTATTATTATTATTATTATTATTATTATTATTATTATTATTATTATTATTATTATTATTATTATGTGATTTTCAGGCACGAACACGCAAGGATACAGAGGAAACACGGAGAAGCAGGCTTATAAACGCCGCCTGGTGAGGCACAGTGCCTATCTACTCCTTCGGGAACGGGTAATAAAGAGCTAAGGACAGTAGAAAGAAAGAAAACAGGAAAGAAAACGAAAAACGTAGACGGTGACAAAATTAGGTAGTAGCATGAAAAATGTCTATAAACGCGAGGCCAATTGGCTACTGTTTAAGAAAGTTAGCAGGACTCGATGAACCTGGTCACGCCGACGAGCAGCGCATCCTTCCAGAAACAAGCAATTATCAGGAGCCGCACACTTAACTCCAGTAAGCACATACTCCTTGATTAGCAGTGCCCGCTGCATGACGAATGCGGATCACTTTAAAATAAGGTGTTCGAGAGTCTCACAAGAGCGACAAGACGTACATTACGGACTGTCCAGACGTCCTTGACGATCTCATCGTTCGAGCACTAACACAGAGTCAACCCTCAGGTTATATAAGATGGCTTTGTCACGATGACGCAATCCACAACCACTAACATGCGGGGAAACGATCCTGTTGTGACACGCTGATCTGGGGGACGAAATAGGCTGCATGTACACTGCTCCAAGCTAGGGACACAGGGGCAAGTTAGATCATTTATTTATTGTATGAATACTCACTTTGGTTGCAGAAAGGGCCGTGGAAGCCTGTCCCACATGAGCAACCGTAAGGGTCCGGCAGGCACATGAGTATTCCTTTGCAAGTCTTGTCGTTCTTGTCTCGATTCGTGTCCGAACAACGACGTGTGCAATGGCGACCGAAATAGTCGTCACCGCAGCCTGAAAATAATGGTGGAGACAAGAGTCATCATTACTGCAGCAGAAGGAATAATTCATCCCGAGCGACTAACTCGAGCCTCGTGTCCCGGCGTTTCTGCGAGGGACAGCTGCTGTGCCCTTAAATCTCCTCGCAGCCCTTGATGGCCTGAAACCCATTGTATATGTACTACGTGTAAAGGACGTCAGAATGCCCGCACACCCTCCAGCAAACGATTAGGGGACGCGAAATTTTCTTGAAAACGATATTCTCATTTGGTATGAAAACACAGACTTGAAATAAGTGCTCCCGCTTGTAGTAGTTATTGGGACCTATACGGTGACCTGCTCAATTACAAGGGTCATGAAACAAAGCAGAAATTCGCATTTGCAGTGGAGCCCACTTCCTGCAAACTTTTCCTGGAGGGTGTGCATCCGAAGCTTTGTGCATATTTGTCAAGACCGCTCAGTGCCTTGAACGTCTCTGCAAGTGCCTTGAACGTCTGTTCGAACTGTATATGTGTGGCGTTTATGTTCTATTTCCGTTATGGCAAGCATTAATTACCACCATAGCCGCGTCCCCTCTACCAACTTTTCACGAGCGTCGAGTCATTGCCCACGAAATAAATTCTCTAGCCTTATTTGAATGGCCATGTGAAGAGTCACGTGTAGTACCGAAGCATCCGTAGTTCGCTTAGCATTATCAGCGCAGCCCTCGCTTATTTTGCTTAGAAAAGGGCAAAATCAGCGACATTATCAGGGTATTTAGCGAGCCTGTTATTGCATAATACATGGGAAGAAAATGTTCCATTTCGTGGTAACTGTCTTCCAGTACATTACTTTTCTTGCGTAGGGTGTATCTGTTCACTTGCAGAACATCAATTTTCTTGCTACGCCGCCTATATGTGTAGGGACAGGAATAACGGCACGCAAACCCGAAGTTGCTTAAAACTGCCAGATAGGCAGGAAACATTCAAGCGTCCTAATAAGTGTCTCCACGCCTGGGGTTTTATGCGCGTGGTGGAATATCAGTAACTCGAGGGTGTGATATCCACGCGAACGCTTTCCATTCTCATATTCATTTCAGGCATTGTTGAACATGTCGCGGTTATTGAACTAGAAAAAATAAATCAGGCCTCATGCCTCAAGCAATTTCAGCAAACAGAAAGCGCACTGGCCGTGACCTCTCCTGGTATCGATCTACCAGCTTCCCAATCGCCGACCGAATCGCCGACCATGGCCTGTACACAAATAACTGTAATTTCCAACTTACTTCTTAAAAGTGAAACTGTACTCGTGATAAACAGGATTTCTGCATCTGCATGCGTTCCCTTCACCGCCTAAATGTGAGCTTTTACAAAGCGAGCATTGCATTGTTTCAATATTCTATAATTAAGACAAGCTTTTAAGAAAGTTTAAGGTCTGAAGTTATGACATGTGGTATAATAAGGAATTTTGCTATAGCAAACATTTCGACAGGACGAGTAGTCTTCGTCAAGTCAGTAACTTCAAAATCTCTCGCTGCTTTTACGACGGCAAGTCCTTTAGTCGAAAGGTTCGCTTCAGCTACATTCCTTTCTACAACTGTGCTAGGTATCCACAGTAAATGTGGACAGCAAGAGAGAATGTTCCTTTAGTTGGTTTCTCAGTTAAACGCAATGAAGTTCCTTTACTCACCATGCTGGCAAAACTCTCCTTGAAAGCCAGGTGGGCAGATGCACTGTCCGGTGATGTCATGGCACATGCCGCCATTAAAGCATTTTGGACACCGGAATTCACAACTCGGACCGTATATGCCATCAGCGCATGCTGTAAACCAAAATGAGTTTAGGCTATTCTCTTTCTTTCGAAACGTCGCTCGTATCTGCTTACGCTGAGTTCCAGTTTACTGCGAAAAGCAACACACACAACTATCTGTGGTGGTCATCTCGTTTAAGCCTCTTGAACGAGCAGCGGCAAGAACCTTCCTCCCGCATTAAAGTAGTTATCTCATTCTTCCGTCTGATTACTTCACTCTTGACGTTTGTTTCTTTGCGGAAGCAAGCACCCGAGACTGGTTGTGCACACGTGGACTTCCACAAGCTCTGGCGACGTAACCAAAGCAATTTGGTGACAGCCTTCGTGGAGGCGTAATTACTGCTAGCTTCATGTATTAACTATTGTTCAACCAAACTGATATACGAAAGGTTGAAGGAAAACATATGAACGCGCCGCTTATTGGAAAAAGAATTGTGTCAGCAATACATTGGGCTCCCGAAAAAAAAACAGTGTTCCAGAATCGCTTCAAGACGAGATTAATCTCGCTTGCCATAAATAGGAATAATGTAATAGATATAACACCACGTATTCGGAAATAAGGTGTCATTGAAATGCGCTTGTAAAGATTAAACCGGTCATATAACACAGTGAAAGTGAGAGATTTTAATAATGAGCACGCAGTCGTTGACTACATCCCCGAGTTGTGATTCTCGGAATAAGGCTTGTACGGGTTGAACCAAACTTTGCTTTCTATGGCCTCTTGCACCTCATGGTATCACTCAATCCTGCTGCATGTATGTGAACACAAGGATACTGCCTGTTTAACTGCGCAAGTATTCTTTTATTAACACGGATGTCAGCAAGCCCAACAGTCACGTTCAAGGTATAGCTCCTTGACCACAAAGCTGAGGGTTTTCTTGATATTTGTCCTGGGAAACTGTGACGATATTAGTATCCGCAACATGAATGCAGACGACAAAATCTAAGCTAAATGAAAGGTCATTGTTTCCTCTTCATATCGACAAATATATTCGTTGCATCTCTTTTATGCGTATGCTGTGGCTAAGCAAACGCTATGAAAGAGAGCTGGCGGGCATCCTCACGAAAAAACGCCTTCATTTCGTTTATTGGTCAGCTGCCAACTGCCAAGAGTGTTCCACACTCGCCGTAATGCCTACGTGCAGCGCTGCCTTGCACTTCCAGGTTCACATTCACAGGATTACGCGATAAAGTGGATGGGGCGACGCCTGACACTGTAGCTAGATTGATAGAGCGCCGGGCGCGTTATTTGAAGTTCGCACATTCGGTCCCTGCCGGACGGCAAGTTGTATTTCTTCCGTTTTGTTTCTTCACATTTATATAGTAATTACTACAATAAAGTTAAGACTACAAATAACGTCCCCTATGCCTTATTTGGCTTCATTGTCTGCTGGTTTTCATTAGGGTAATGTCTAACAAATAAATACGAGCCCTTCTTTCGTTCATTCTGCAAGTAGCAGTGACTTGTCGGAAAGGGCACCGAAAACCAGACAGGAGTTTACCGCGCGTTGAAGGCGAGGAGTCAACTATCGCTGCCTGCGTAGCTCTTCATAACGTTGGCACAGCCTAACAGTTTCTATAAATGAGCGAGAATTGTTGGTGAGCAGCATATTAAAGGCACCACTCTCTATTCTCTCAATCCCATTCTGGGTTCTGCCTGACTACGGCAATGGTACCTTTACTGTCTTGTATAAATCGAATGTCTTCAATGCGGCCAGTGATTGATTGAACCTGCTTCTGAGCTCGTTCCCGCGGCCTTTACTGTTTAGCCTGATCATGCGCAGTAGGGGGGAGCATGAGCCGCCCTACTGCCAAATAGGCCTTGAACGCAGACCAAGTCTGAAAATCTCTCTAGTGGCTGTTGTGCACTGGCCCTACCGGCCGGATAGAATTTCAGGTTGCTCATTTTTACGGCACCGTCTGATTTGTGGTGCCCACGTACCCTGTTGTACTTCCAGAGCCAGTTCTCCACGTCGTTGTTGTCCGTGCCGCTGACATAGCGCCGTCACAATGCCGAGGCAAACTATGGCACACTACCGATGGAGGAGGAGAGACTTGTTGGGATGCGTAAGGAGGCATCGCCTGGGGTGCGTCTTTAGGCATGACTGACGGTATAATCTGGGACGACCAAAGTTCCAGGATGAATGTTTGAAGGGCACAGCTACGCTTGACAAATATTAAAGCTGTTTATTTGCTGTAACTTGGAGCAGCGCTAGGGCCGCCTGTTGGAGCAGGACCACGAGTAATGGTGGCACACCAGCGTTAGCCTTCATTACTACAATATAAACTCAATTAACTCTACTGAAGTACTAAACGTTCAACCATAGTACATAAGAATATATGCCCTTCAGTCGCCGCTGTAGCCCACCCTGCTCGGCTTACAACATAGCTAACACGCAACTCTAATCATTGTCTGCTCTTAAATTTTTTGGTGTTAGAATTTTATTATGATGTTCTGGAGTAATCTTGTTAATTACCTTAGCTTACAAAATATCGGGTTTCGTGAGACGTCATGGGTGCCTCGCACCACAAAATAATATAGCACTTGCTTAGAACTCAGTACGACAAAAAAATCACAGCATATCCACGGAGTGAATGATGATGAGTGGGTGAAGCTGCGGAGGTTCATCGGTAAACCGTGAATCTTCCGTGAATTCTGCCCAGTACATCATCACCGACGTGAGATCGGGCGCGTTTATACTAAAGGTTCGATGAGAGTTATGACGACTTGCAGCTCACTTTAATTTTACATGTACGCTGTGAATTTTCATTGTTTAGAAAACCATTGCTTTAGAAAACATCTGGCGTCTTTCGTTAAGCAGCTGACGTCTTTTCGTTTTGCTTTAGAAACATCTGGCGTCTTTTCGTTTTCCTTTGAGAAAACATCTGGCGTCTTTCGTTGGTTTATTACATCAATCAACGGCGTTTTGTACAAAATTTTTATTGTTTAATCACGCACAGGAGAAATCTCACCGGGCACTACCTTGGAGGTAAACAATGGCTGCTAATGGGAATGAGAGACAGAAGAATTCGGCTTTTAGCTAAAGCGCACGCTGCGAATTTTTTATTGTTCAACAACGCACAGGAGAAATCTCCCACCGGCACCCCCTTGGAGGTCAAGATCTGGTGCTAGCGTTAAGACTGGTTACGCACTACGACGGGGACGAACGGGTGCCGCTTTAAGGAGCTTCGCCCCTAAAAGTTGGATGTGCTTCTCACATCTGGACTCGTAACGAAGCTGGTCTCGCTCGCGACGTGTTCAAAACCGCGCCTTAAGGTTCATTCTTTCTTTATGTACGTATACCACATGTGCTTCACCTTAAAAGCATGATCCGATTTGTTTATCCGACGCCGTGTAGTCGCCGTTCCCACTTTTAATGTATCCTCTTATTCTTTGCTTAATCGTAAATCGTCGATCACTCCTGTTACTTACATAACTCATCGATCCGGCCACGTATCACAGGTTTCATCTCGTGCATGTTCGCGCACTCAAACCATTCGCGGTATCCTTGTATCATAAAGCATTCAGAGCAGGAGTGGCTGTTCCTCGTTCTTTTCACCTACCCTCAGGCATTCAATATAAATGTATGTGAACTTCTTGGCGCTGTTTGGCAATACGTGGCCCTAACGCCACTAAAATTCATATGTCATCAACACATGTGAATTATCATCTTTCCCAGTGAAAGTGGGACGATTTTTTTTAAATTGAACCATCCCCTTGCGTAACACCCCATGTTGTGTACTTAAAGAGAATGAAATTAAATTGACTGAATGAACAAATAATACTGCCGCCGCTCAGTGGCAGCTTCATTAAAGCTACCGTACATTCTGTCGTTACTTCGGTCGATCAAAACAAATTTATTATGGAGCACGTAGAATAGATGAAACATGTTGGATCACTCTATCTTATTAGCGGTTAGTAATCGAAACTATGTATTCTGCAGTGTTTTAATGAGGGTCGCATGAGACTATGTCGGACTGAATTTTTGAGAACCAGAAAATTTGCATACGTAAATATTAGCTCTGTCATTGCCCATGGTTGCTATTCCTCCAGGAGACAACTGAGGCGCGGCGCATCCAGAACATTCCTCACGGCCTTCGTGCACATCACTTCACCTGTGACCACTGAAAAACCCAGCGGCGTAGCAATGGCCTGTATACTTACAGCGTATAATTACTCTGAAGACGGCTCGGTTCTTGCCAGGTGCCGTGGGGTTGAAGCCGTTCGCCACATACACTCCGTTTTGTTGCAAGTCGGCAGACCGCTGCGTCCAGAGGTAGCCTAGGGGAATACCACCAAGTTGATCATTTGCGTGCCCGTTCTCATTAACTTTAGTCCAAGAAGACACTCGACCACCTTCCGTCATCATCGTGCATGCTCTTGACTTGAAGGGTCACGGTTTCGCCTATGCTTGCCGTTACAGTGAAGTTCACCGGCAAAAAATGTGGTCCCACTGCGCAAGCAAGCAGAAAAGGCGATTACCAATATATAAATAAATAAAAAAATGTTTAAATCTCAAGTGACCATGACTTGTAGTCTTCCCAAAATTCTAGGCACCCGATATGCTGGCGTCAGTAATTATACAGGTTCAATTTGAAATAAAAAGGAGGCTTTCTCTAGCGATGTTCGGCCCCTGATAATGAGCACCTTCATTATACCTACCACCCCAATCATCTTTACGCGGTCATTTAAGTACACTCGATGCATTAGGCGAGACCTTTGTTAAACTCTTTCAGCCCAAAAAGCAACCAACTATCATGTAATGTCTGATATCTTTATGGGCATGGAACCGGCGACATGGCAGTGGCCTTTATCTCTTTCTTGCTGCTCACGCAGGGTGCTTTGTCGCAGCATATTTGTGGTTGGTGTCATTTTGTTGCGCCGGTACCGCCCCAGTGTTCGGTTTTTTTGCCTTTGAAGTGCTCGCATTGTGAGATGTCGCGCAGAGTAATTCGCAGACGGCAGTTCTTGATATTCCGGAGCGCTGCGTTTTACTTGTTAATTTGTTATTGTACGGGGGTCACGTTGAGCGAAACGCAGGGCCTTTTAATGCACAGATGGAGTGCTTACTCGAAGGACAGTCTGCAATTATTTCCAAATTGTCGGCAATTGAGGAAAAACAAAAACAAACCAGTGCTTATATAACTAAATTGAAAACGCGCCTGACTTCGTTAGAAAAGAATGTCCCGAACCTAGAGGAATTGCGAATAGCAATAGGTAACATAAAGGAAAAAACAGAAAGAAGACCAAGGTACGATGTCCCTTGTTCTCCTGAAATTGGTCTTCTACGGGTTAGAGGACCCAGTGGCAGGCGAGACTAATGCTCAGGCTGAGGAGCTAATCCTGAATCTCTGCCGCACGAAACTGGGGCTCACTTCTGTGAACATAGAGCGTGCCCATAGAATCGGGTCATACAGTGCCAAAAAAAGCACGGCCAGTAATCGTCAGATTTGCCTCATTTAAAACGCGTGAGCATCTCTTGACGAAAGTGTATAACCTAAAGGGGACTGCATACGGCATATATGAAGATTGTTCACGTACAGTTCGAGCCGTCCCGCTAACACGACGCAAAAGGCAAAGCAGGTGCTGCGTAGTTACCGAATCGAATCATCCCGTACGGTACACTGCGCCAACCCTCGAGTTTCCTACAAAAATGCACCAAGAATGAGTTCCACTGAAACTACCGAAGCGCTCCCTGTCGGCACTCGTTAGTGTGATGATGCTGTACTTTACCACTTCAAGACGGCGACACCGCCCCGCCAGCGAAGATCGCTGCGAAAGGAAGGTGTGATAGATGTCAGGTTTGTGTGAGAAGTTTCGTGCATGTGCGTCGGTAGCGCAGTGGGGTGAGCGCCCGGCAGGTGTCATCGCGGGCCAAGAGGTTGTGGGTCATTCACAACCACTTGGGTCATTCAAACTCTCAGGTCATTCAAATAAAGTAAACTTCTTATTCTGGTTTTTCTTTGTCATCTGTTCGTGTACATTTTATCAACGTCACTTCCGTGACGGTAAAGATGTCAGGCAAGTCTATGTGGCCCCTGGCATAAACCACTTTCGTGTTAAAAAAGATTGGCTACCTGCTTTGCTTACGTACTGTTGCCTGAAACGCATTAACTTGGATTTGTTGGTGTTAGAGGAATTACGGTGGTGCAACGCCGCTTTAACGTTCCAAGTATTCCTGGGAAACCAGCTTTCTCTTCATTCGTGTAATATTGTTCACTGTTTACGTACAAATATAAGACCTTAGGCTGATCCATTTCGGAACCAAGCTTTCTGACAGGCATAATTAAACTTAAGGATAACGAAAAGCTTCCTTCAATGAAGCGTAAACACACACACACGCACACACACAGACACACACACGAACACAAACACGCAAACGCGCGCGCGTATGCTTCTATTCCGCTTTATTCTATCCGGCCACCTTTCACCAGACTTGTACACGTTATTGAAAAAAGTAACCGACAATTGTTACAGTTACTTCACTGTAAAATGTTAACGATTACAATGGCAATATTAATTACAGCGTCAAAAAGTATTAAAAAATTGCTCGACAGTAATAGATTGCTTCCCAGGTTACTTTTCATACCCCTTTTTTATTAAGGTAGCAAGACGTATATACGAATATACCCTGGTATGAATAGCGAGGCCGCTGGTAAACCAAGTTGGACAAATTGGCACCTGCACATACGTAACTACAAATTTTTGTCAAAGATTATTCTAGTGGTGCATGCTGCTGTGGGAAATCGCAAAGGGCAGCCTGGAATTTGACACGACACTTTGAGATACGTACGTGTCGGCTCCAATTTTTACGAAGTGTATCATACATGATACACTCTGTAATTTTATAATCGATTACAGCAAAAAAGTAATTGCAATAAAGGATGGTTACGTCAAGGAAGTAATGGGGGCATAACATATTTACAGCGGAATTTTGCAGATTGTAATTCGCTAGTTGCAACGTGTTCTGTCCGATACTGCCTTTTACCGCCAAGAAAAGTCATCAGTGCGAACTGTATCTCTGAACAAGCACTTACCTTGCCTGTCGTAGTACATAGCTGGAGAACCGACGTATGACAGTGTCCTCCCGTCCACTCGGCACCAAAACATGTTTGTTCTTGTGTGGGGGTAGGAATCTCTCGGGATGTTTAATCTAAAAACACCTAATAATGTAAAATAAGCAAAAGCGTGAAGCGTTGTAACAATGTTCTTACATATCAAGCCGCACTAAATGTTATGAAGCATTCGATTTTGCAGGTACTTTTTTAGAGACACGAGCAACATTGCGCTTCCAAGCATATTCGTTCGAGCACTTACTTTCAGCTTTCCTAATATTCAGAAAACGTGCGTGAAAAAATAAAAACTAGTAGGACATTGATGGTTCGGCGTCAAGTTAGGACTTTATTGGTTAAATGTAGGGCATCAGTCAATCATTTTTTATTCCACAGTTGCCCACGAATGTCATGAATAGCTGGTGCACTGATTGACGAACTGCTTCGACGTGTGCCGTGCTGCCCGACGTATTCACTCGTCTCCGTAGACCTCGGATGTATTCTCCATGCGGTGCCCAGCACCATGCCAATAATAGAGACCTCAAGCTCAGTAACTGACTTCTGCAAACCTCAGTGGGAAATTGTGGTGTCGACAAGCATTCTCGCATGAAGTTCCACTCTACGCTCGATCTTGTCCTTCTTTGTATGCCCCATTCCAATCGGCCTCCATTTCTCATGCGTTCGTGTACTCGCGGTATCCGCGTCGTGCAGACGCTAGCCCTGACAACGAAACTAATTTTCTGCCGCGTTCCGGTGCTCATTAGGCTCATTTAGCCTCCCGCGCAGTGCTGGGCGGTATCGAAGATACATGTATCTTAGATACTGTCTTAGATACTCCTTGGGTATCTTATATCTGTATCGCGATACGTATCGCAAAACGAGTATCTGCATCTGTATTTCCGGTACATCTTAACATACAAGATACTGCTTTAGAATCAACACCGTGTCAAAGAATAAATGTTCGCTGAACTCCGCTTCTCAAGCTGCTACTGCTTCCACTAGGGCTGCCTCAGTAATACTGAGGGACAGTGACATTATTATATATTTCCGCCAGAGTCCTCCAGCAAGGGCAGGCAATGAGTTCTGCACGTCCCTGTTGGGGGAGCAGAGTCACGTGGTGGCACTCAGGCCATCTCGACAAAAAGATGCGCGCGAACGCCTGCGCGCAGCCGACTTTTCGCTTTCACGGTATGGTGGAACCCCTCTCCCCCGAAAAAAAAATTTCTGGCTATGCTATTGTTGATGTGCTACTATCAGCTGATTCGTGCTTCAGCGAAACAGCCGGAGCGTGGACCGCGGCGAAATGAACGGACGTGGCTCTAGGCATCGGCTTCCCAGTGCCTCAGCATTTTTGACGGCCGCACATCACAATGAAACGCCATCGCCCCTGAGGAGCGACAGGCTGACGGTCCACACCCCGGAAGAACCCCAGGTGTTCGAAATTTCTTGAGTCTTCCACTACGGCCTCTCTAATAATTATATCCTGGTTTTGGGACGCTAAACCCCAGAGATTGTTATTATCCACACCCCGGTTGTTTCGCTCGAAGCACGTTTGAGAGCGCTGCAGTACGGTAGCATGAGCGCAGTCACGTGGTTTTATTTCATGTTTCGCAGGCTTTCTCTAAAAGCCGGAAAAATCACACGAAGCATGTACGCCGTCGAAACATTTGGATCGGACGTTTTGGAGTGCCCTCTACGACGTGACGAAGCGTACTTGGCCTTAAAGTGAATATTCCAAATTTTACATAATAGACTTTAGTTTTTTAACCAATTAAGTGCAATATAAAAATAACATAAAGAGCGCCGCATGGCGGTAAACCACGTGTAACTGGGGTCATTCATTCGCTGTTAACCACCCTTTTTTAATATTTGGGTCTAGTTACGTGGAACCCTGTATACTTAGGCACTGTGGTTCTTTGTTACGCGGAACTGCCTTGCTATATTGCTTAAATATATTCGTTTTCTTAGTTTGTTCACCATAAAATTTATTTGCTATTACAAATCACCAGGTAATCGGAACTATAAGTGGCAATAGCATGAATACCAGTAGTATCCTGCCACGCTTTGTGTCTCTCGAAAAAGAAATGGGTTTCTCGGAGATGTTCTCTCAGAGAAGAAATGTTAAAAGATTGCACGTTACTGAATATATTGCTAACGAACGCTTTACGCCAGCAGATAAGTAGAACGTGAATAGTCATTGCAATTTTATGCCTTGTATGTATGCACAATAGGGCACAAGAAATATCGCTACCGGCGTTGTTGCTGCTCTGCACGTGTCGGGTGATTCAGCAATGTGAAAACAGTGATACGTTGATCGAAAGGGAAGACTGCACAGCAGTATATGTATCATCGTGCGAAGGGTTCTCATTGACGTACTTGTAAGCACATGGCAACCCACATGCTGGTTGGCAAGGAGAGCAGCGACATTCATCAATCACAAAACGTGACAAACAAAACCCACTGGCGGCGCAGCGCATGAAGAGCTGTCATGTTAAGCAGGAAATCCATCCCAATAGGTTGTTTTGAGATAAAACTAATATACTCTTAGGAAGAAAGACAGGACTTTCGCGATACTAAATGATGGTTTATTACAGTTAAACGAAGTTGTTAGAAGTTAAGAAATTTTAAAGCAAACATTTTTGCCCATAGGCGTTTACTGCTTCATTATATATATCTATAATAACGAATCAGCAAATGTATCGAATATATAAGATACAATGAGCAAGTATCGTATCGGATACAAGAATTCCGGAAGTATCTTGTATCTGTATCACAAATACTTCTTTACCGAGTATCTTGTATCGCGATACAATTTCAAATATCTTTGCCCAGCCCTGCTCCCGCATCTTACTATATCTTCATGCAGCACTGGCTCATGATACGGCTAGTCTCGCGGCCGTACAAGTGTCGCAGGTTTTATGCTCTGTAATAGGTGCAAGCCCGCAGAAACAAGCAGTACATCACAGAGAACGCCGGCACAACCCAACACCGCTGGCGTTCTCGGGGACTCGGGCACGTCATGCGCATGTGGCCTTGCATGCGTATGACGTGTTCATGCGTATGCGTCTGATCCTCCGGCTCGGATACCGAGGAGCCCAGGGAAGAGATTTAGCTTGCGAAGGCTGCATTGGCTGAATGGCAAGGGTTTCAATCTCGCCTGCTCGCATCATGGTTTCGCGCTGCTTCAAAAGATTGGTTTTCTGAGCTCGTAATGAACCAATTTGAAAAATTCTTGTGGCATAATGCTCTTCACTGGGCACGCAATAGCTTCCAGTATATAACTACAATTTCTTATGTGACCTGTTGAAGGGCCTTTTACCCTACGTGCGCCATGCGTGCTACAATGGCAAGTGCAGCCTAATCCCCACGAAGTGAACTACATTGATGTTCGATATAAGGACGCTCACTCATTCTAAACATTAATGAAGATACGTTCAGCCGGGGTAAAAAAAGTGAAAAGAAATCATAAATAAAGAAGATTACCCCTCCCAGTACCATAAGGTGCAACGGGAAATGTTTTAAACGAGTAATAAGTTGCGCTCTGCGCCATTTCAGGGTTTCGGTTTCATTGTGGAGTTCAATCGCAATTCATCCCTTCACAATAATCATAAGCGGCCGTTTTTTTTAGATCTCAAATCGGCAATGGGCTCTTCGCAGAACGGACTTCCATGATCCCACTTGGCCGGGCCAGCTGTTTACACTAATTAAAAAGCTAATTCATTAAACGCCTCTAATTCGCTCCGTATATAATGTTTTTAGCGGCCATAAGATGTCCGCCGAACAGAAGAGCTAACGCGGAAGGCAGCAACCAAATATCGCACCTCTCTTGCTTTAAAAATTTTCGCGCATATTTCTTGAACCACCCGGTATACTACGCTTCAAGAATAAAACAAGCGGAAGATCCGAAGGACGGTCACGAACTCGCCAAAAAGGGCGTCCTTCTTGTTGACCTTTCCTTCATGTTTAAAGCAAAATCTTTTTTAAGCGCACGTGAAACGAGGACAGAAGAACTAAGAATTTGACCTTTTCTTGATCTGAGATTTTATGTTGGTGGTTCTTTCGATATAGCATATAGTATACCTATCTCATTGCATTGCCAAGTCGTTACTGCATGTTAATGTCCATTGCGATAAAATTATTTTTTAGATTAATCATTTGCTATAAGTGTGTGGATACCGTCGGCGAACATCACAATCTCTGCCACTCTGAGTCCTACTTCCTCCGCGGCCAGTAAGCTGGCTGCACTGCGAGAGCGCTTCTGTGCATCAAAGATAAATGCCCCATTCTTGGGTGATATTCTCTGACTCCCGAGCCGCATTTAAGTCCCTAAAGTCATCGCGCGCTCAAGATGAACTAGTCCTGGGCATCCGGCGCCTAGTCAATCTTATTCATGAAATACACCATGATGTTTTAATGCAGTATACAAGCGAATATTCGTGCTGACTCCACTGCTCAGTGTAGACCCGTCGTGTAGCTTTGATATGCCAGAGCGATTAAATCAGGCAAGATTTAACATGCATTCATCGGCTCAGACTCGACGTCGCCTATACAAAATGCAAGATTAAACAGTCGGACTCTCCTATGTAACACATGCAACACTGCAGAGGAAAACTTCTGTGTCACTTCTGTGTCATTTTCGCCCTATGACGCAGAACGACATATTCTGAAGGCAGCACTATAATTGCAAAGTGGCTGCACCTTTGGGCTACGGCGTCTCCTCGGCCCGTTGCAAAGCAGTGCTTTTGCGATGCGCAATACAAAAGCGCTCTTGTTGTTTTTTTTTTCGGGGACAACATGCCTTAAAAGAAAGCTGAAGCACTTAAAAAATATTGCTCTGGAGTATGCGATGACAGTTCGATCCCTGCTGAATCGGAAATCCGATGTGAGAATTCTCTAAAATGAACACAAGCAACATTTTTTCGGCAAAAACAGTAGCTGCCGCCGCAAGGCTTCTCGAGATGCTGAGCGAACGCAGTGACGTCATCTTCGGTATGCCGCCGTCACCTGCAACTGCAGCATTGTTGAAGCGTGGCCTCCGCGATCATCTCCGGCAATGCTGACCAGCCGGAGCAAGTCACTGAGGTCATGGTTGAAGATACGTGATACGCTTGTTCACATTAGTTACGCTCGTCTGTTTGTCGTTGCTGTGGATATTGTAATTCAGCTGCAGAACTTTCAGCTTCTGTATGCATACTTGAGTATCCGGTGCATGAGCAGTGCTCTCACAGTTAGTACGGATCAGTGAGTGGTGGGACCCTCTCGTCGGAGTGCAGCGCGGCTTCGCCAAAGGAAATGAAGATGAAGTATTTTCGCGTAGTTCATTTCCCCGCCCACACTTTCAGTGTGATCGTGTGGGTGGAGCATGACTAACATATTTTCATGTACTATTATAAAGCGCCTGCTGCAACAACCACGGGAAAAATTACGACATCGTCGACAGTAATGTCTGCCCTCGTTAACCATGAAATTTTGCTGAATTCCCAAAGAATTTCATCTTCCCTTTAACGAAACATTATGTTTAACTCCCTTGTACACATGTGTGTGCGTGACTGTATCTATTATTTGTGTGTATATGTCATCATTCCACATAGGATAGTCAACACCCGACACCTAGAGTAGCAAACCAGGCGATGAACCAAGCTAACATCTCCGGGGTAATCATAACAAATTGTTATCCATTTTCAGATTCCTGCGACGGGAACCCGAAGCTTCCTTATAACCTCTCAATGCCTGTTGATAGAACAAATATTTGCACTGATTGTGGGCATGGGGGGGGGGGCGCACTTTTGTATTGGCACCGGGTAACGCCAGTCAAACTACTTCATACACGAACCTTTGGATGGTTTTGGCCGAACGGTCAGGCTCTTGAAAGGGATTTCTTTGATCGCGTAGTCAAAGTATATGGTGTGATCCTTTGGTCCATGGCATTCTAGCTCAGACACGCTTCCTTCTCCGTAGATGAAATTCCTGTGAAGTGCCGTGAGGTCCAGTACGTCCTCTAGAAAACAATAAGATGCACACATACGCACATTAGACGAATACGACGGTGATTTGCGGGGAAAATAGGCATTGCTACGGCGCTTAGTGAGCAAGCAGTGATTGCGGCGCCGTCCTGTAGTTTATTCGAGATATACTTATTCAATACCAAGAATGTCTTGGCATTGAACGTAACTGACGCGTGGAACTTAATGACACGAACGTAAATGACAAGTGGTAACATAAAAGTAATCACATGTGTGTCATGTACAGTAAGACATGATTTACACGCCACGCTCATGATGCGCTCGCGGCAGGTTGACTAGCTTGATATACATTAAAATTAATGTTCCGTGAGGTGACCGTATGAGAACCTGAATGACAGGTGGTAAAATAAAAAATAAAATCATGACTACATTTAATGTGCAGCTTGATTTACATGCCACGCTCATGGTGCGCTCGTGGCCTGTTCATTGACTCTATATACACCAAAATCGGTAGTGTGCGACGTGACCGTATGAAGAACATAAATGGCACATATGGTAACAAGAAAGTAATGCCATGCGTGTCAATATTTTCATGCTACCACCTGTCACATATGTTCGCCACACAGTCACATCGTGCAGTACCAATTTTGGTGTGTATCAAGCTAACGAAACAGCCGCGAGTGCACCATGAGTCTGGTATGTAAATCATGCTGTACATGACATGCACATCATGATTTTCATGCCACCGCCTGTCATTGACGTTCGTCATACAATCGCCCGGCACAATTTAAATTTTGGTGTATATCAAGCTAGGGAAATGGCCGCCAGCCCACCATGAGCGCGGCATGCAAATCATGCCGTACATGACATGCGAGTCATGATTTTCATGTTATCACCCGTCATTTACGTTCGTCGTACAGAAATGTCTCGTCATAGCAGTTTTCGTATATACTAATTTAAATAAACGGCCGCATGGGCCCAAGACTATGCCATGTAAATCATGTTGTACATGACATGCGTATCATGATTTGCACGCTACGACTTGTTAAACTGTACCACTTGTGGTATATATAAAGTAAACGAAGCGGCCGCAAGAGCACCAAGATTGGGCGTGTAAATCATGCCGTTCATGACATGAGTAATATGATTTTCATGTTATGACCTGTCATTTATATTCGGCATACAATCATGTTATGCCATCAGTTTGGTATACATCCCATTAACGAAAAGGACAGGAGAGCACAAAGTCGTACGCGTCTAGACAGACAGACACAGCCAGCCAGCCAGCCAGACAGACAGACACGCAGATAGATAGATAGATAGATAGATAGATAGATAGATAGATAGATAGATAGATAGATAGATAGATAGATAGATAGATAGATAGATAGATAGATAGATAGATAGATAGATAGATAGATAGATAGATAGATAGATAGATAGATAGATAGATAGATAGATAGATAGATAGATAGATAGATAGATAGATAGATAGATAGATAGATAGATAGATAGATAGATAGATAGATAGATAGATAGATAGATAGATAGATAGATAGATAGATAGATAGATAGATAGATAGATAGATAGATAGATAGATAGATGCGTTTGAAGTCGCAGAAGTTCGCTAAGAAAAGATTCGCATTTAATAAATGCCGACAGCTGAGCGCGTAAATGCCGCGCAGTTCCCATTACTTTAAGGCTTCAGCACGCGCGCGTGCGCCTCTAGGCAATTGAAAATTGCCGCTATTTCTTCCCTAATGACTTAGAGAGTCACGGTATGCTTCATTCGGGGCTGCAAAAGCGCACGCTCGGCGTAAAACATGCGTTACTCCGCGTAATATCAACACCGTGCCGCCGCATCTGCAGCTGCGCTGAACCAATTATGGCCGCGGGCCGGACGGCCGCGGTACTTTTCCCCTTCTAGTGATTTTTGTGGGACATCCTCTCAAGCGCTATGTGGTGGGCCTGTCGCTACCGCGCATTTCTCGTGAACGCCGCTCGTGCACGGAGTCTATGTGTTGGGTCATTGGTTGAGCTACCGGTAGACCCTTACGCCAGCGTGCAATACACGCCTTTACAATTTACATATTTATGTCTCAGTGCTTTCATCGTTTATTCAATAATTTGGTATATGCCGAAATTGGCCCGGTGTAATATTAGTCTGTGGCGAACTTGAATGACCTGTCGTGACTTCAACAGCATGATATACATGTCCCCCACAGTCGGATCGCACTTGTCTAGAGAGGTCGAGCGCGTGTTTGTGCCCGCTGGTGTGGTGCGCAGCTGCTACCTGACGCTATTTACAAGATTCTGTTCGTGCTTTAATTCTAGCACAAGAACCTATCATGCGGCATGACAATTTTTTAGATCATAACGGCGTCGGTCTCTGCGCATTTCTGCAATAAACGGCAGCTGAAGCAGCCGACTGGGCGCTCTGGACAAGTTTGATTTCGACTGTACAACACGTTATTCGTGGCAGGGCATCACATGACGTGCATGTATGACAGGAATTATTGACGGGATACAACACGATGAGAAATCGTTGAACTGGAAATGGCGACGCAGCCAACGTCAATGCTCGTCTTCCTAAAGTCAGTTTCCGCCTTTACTAAGTGCAGTCCGCTTCTCCAAGTGATGGCACAAGTGACTTACCCTGTTCTACGATTTCGCATCAATTGAAGCCTCCGTCTCCTGAACTTCTGTCTTGTGAGGATACAACAGTAATGTTCATGGCATGCATCATGACAGGAATGAAAACAAATGATATTATGCATATGTCG
This sequence comes from Rhipicephalus sanguineus, assembly GCF_013339695.2. NCBI lineage: Eukaryota > Metazoa > Arthropoda > Arachnida > Ixodida > Ixodidae > Rhipicephalus > Rhipicephalus sanguineus. The sequence continues at coordinate 67,776,585 of NC_051184.2, read as the reverse complement.
TGAAGACATTGTGGTTGTTGTTGTTTTATTAACATGGTATACTCCAGAGTATGCGTGCATATAGAGTGAACATGCGGCAATGATTACCTGTCATGGCATAAAGCTATGACATCTCAGCTAGCTTGATGGGAATATTTTGTATAGTATGACATTAATAGCGGAATTTAGGTGTCATTGCAATAGTTTTTAAATGCGAACTTCTGCGACTTTGAGCGTATCTATCTATCTATCTATCTATCTATCTATCTATCTATCTATCTATCTATCTATCTATCTATCTATCTATCTATCTATCTATCTATCTATCTATCGAGCAGAATACGACTTTCTGCTCTCCTGGCCGTTTCGTTAATTGGATGTATACCAAAATAAGTATGGCATAACATGACCGTATTACGAACATAAATGACAGGTCGTAACGCGAAAATCATGACACGCATGTCATGAACAGCATGATTAACATTCCACGGCCTTGGGGCTCTTGCGGCCGTTCCGTTAATTTCGTATATACCAAAATTTCTATGTCGTAACAAGAGTTCGTGACGAACATAATGACAGGTCCTAACGTGCAAATCATGACACGCATATCATGTGCAGCATGATTTACATGACATGGTCTCGGGGCGCTAGCAGCCATATTAATGAATAGATATATAAGAAAACTGGTGACGAGACATTTCTGTATGACGAACATAACTGACACGTGGTAACATAAAAATCATGACATACATGTCATGTACCACATGATTTACATGACATGCTCATGGCGCACTCGCGACCGTTTCGCTAGATTCATACACCAAAATAGGCATTGCGCGATGTGACTGTATGAAGAACATGCGCCATCGACCGGACCAAACGTCACAGAAAAAGGCTGTGCAAGCGCTACAGCGCTTTCTGCGTTCAACCGGTCTCTCAGAACGGCTCTGATTGGAACGTCTTGCGCGTGTGTGCATGTGTGCGTGTGTGTTTCTTTCGTTTTCATTTTATCTCTCTCGCTGTCCTCTTTCTTACCCCTATTTCCCCACCCCTGTGCAGGGTCGCAAACCAGTCACTCGCGCCAGCTTAACCTCTCTCCGTTTCCTTTTCATCTATTTCTCTCTTCTTGGAATACCAGTTGGTAACATTAAAACCATGGCATGCATGTCTTGATTTACATGCCACGCTCATGGTGCATTCGCGGCTGTTTCGCTAGACTGATATACACCAAAATTGGTATTGCATGACGCGACTGTACGACGAACGTAAATGAGAGGAGGTAACATGAAGATCATGACATGTATGACATGTACGACATGATTTACATGCCACGCTATGGCGCACTCGTGGCCGTTTCGCAAGATTGATATACACCTGAAGTGGTGTTGCGTGCCGTGACTATATGACAAACATAAGTGACAGGTGGTGACTTGGAAATCATGATATGCATACCATTTACGCCATGATTTACATGCCACGCTCATGGTGCACTCGCGGCTGTTTTTCTCACTTGATATACACCAAAATTGGTATTGCGCGATGTGACTGTATGAAGAACATGAATAACAGCTGGAAACATGAAAGTCGTGACATGGATTTCATGATTTACATGCCAAGCTCATGGTGCGTTCGCGGCCGTTTCGCTAGCTTGATATGCACCAAAATTGGCATTGCGGGACTCGACTGTACGACGAACGTAAATGAGAGGTGGTAGCATGAAAATCGTGATATGCATGGCATGTACGACATGATTTACATGCCACGCTCATGGCGCACTCGCAACCGTTTTGCTAGATTGATATACATCAAAATTGATATTGCGCGATCTGACTGTATGAAAAACATGAGTAACAGTTGGTAACATGAAAATCATGACATGTATGTAATGATTTACATGCCACGCTCATGGCGCCCTCGTGGCCGTTTCGCAAGATTGATATACACCAAAATTGGTGTTGCGTGCCTTGACTGCATGACAAACATAAATGACAGGTGGTAACTTGAAAATCATGATATGCATACCATTTACGGCATGATTTACATGCCACGCTCATGTTGCACTCGCGGCCGTTTCGCTCGCTTGATATACACTAAAAATGGTATTGCGCGATGTTGCTGTATGAAGAACATAACAGTTCGTAACATGAAAATCATGACACGGATGTCATGATTTACACGCCACGCTCATGGTGCGTTCGCAGCCGTTTCGCTAGCCTTGTACACACCAAAATTGATATTGCGTAAGGCGACTGTACGACGAACGCAAATGAGACGTGGCAACATGAAAACCATTACATACATGTCATGTATGTTACGATTTACATGCCACGCTCATGGTACGCTCGCGGCTGTTTCGCTAGCTTGATATACACCAAAATTGGTATCGCGTGACCCGACTGTATGACGAATATAAGTGACAGATGGTAACATGAAAACCATAACATGGATGTCATCGATGGCATGATTTACATGCCATGCTCCTGGTGAACTCGCGGCCTTTTCGCTCGCTTAATGTACACCAAGATTCGCATTGCGCGATGTTGCTGTATGATGAACATATGTGCCCGGTGGAAACATGAAAACCTTGACATGCATGTCATGTATGGCGTGGTTTACATGCCATACTCATGGTGCACTCGCGGTCATTTCGCTTGTTTGATATACACCAAATTGGTATTGCGCGATGTGACTGTATGACGAACATAACTGGCAGGTCACAACATGCGAATCGTTATATGCATGTCAGGTACGGTTTGAGTCACATGACACTGTCATGGTGCGGTTCCGGCCGTTCTGTTAATTGGATATATACCAAAAACGTGTATGGCATACCTGGGGTGCGTGATGGACATAAATGACAGGTCATGCGTTGTATATACCTAAATATACGTTTCATAAGCATGGTATATACCAGATTGTGCATGCACGCGTGCATGGCAAACATGCGATATATGGTGAACCAGATGTCATAGCATGAATGATTTCATTCGGCTCAAAGACAAAGGAGCCGATGTGTTCAGCTCTTTGCTGGCTGCTTCGCATTACATCGAGTCCCACAGTGCGTGGGATCTGCCGAATTTTCTCGAATGAATATCCCAGTATGCATTACACAACATATGGCATGATATGACGTATGTACGTACGTACACACCATGAAAGTGGTTATGTCTGCACACACAGAACCAACAGTAGTTGTCCAAATGTTGACAAATGTTTTGTAAGCACACAGGACTCAGCATACGTGCATGATAAACATGAGGTGATGCATGGCATGTCATGACATAAATAGCAAGCGTCATCAATGGCATGACTCGCTTGTCATACATGTTAGGACAGGAATGGCACTCATGAGGTGTCGTTGCGGTCACTTTTTCTTCATCTGCGATACTTCGATATGCACGACATTATGTCACTGACATAACACCACAAATATCCAACGCCATGTACCATATTCACTGGAATAAAACCGACGCGGGTTGGCTAATTGAGGGCTATGGTTCTGCAATGTTGCCCAGTCTTGGCTGACTGTTTAATAGCGCTCCTAACGTAGGCTAAGAGCTGGTGGTATAGGCTGTTGTTAATTGGCGCTTTGTGCTTGACTGTGAATAAGAGCATACTCAAAGGTCTTGTCAGATTGTTGACGTCAGCCTCAAGGTGATCAAGTCCGGAACAGCCTCACCATACCTTTGACTCGTGGGGATGAAAACATGAAGAATGGACCTGGCCTTGGAATGCTGTAAATAAATAAAATGAAAAAATGACCACCAAGATTGGTTTCTTCGTTGTTGTTTTTTTCATATGATTACATTTCGCAGGATGTAAACACAATTTTTTTTAATATCGCTCAACCGACTCTCCAACCAGTCTTATGCTAGCTAATAACATCCAAACCCTGAAAATAAGAAGGAAAATTCATCGACCTCAATTCATGTGGTTTTTGTTTGTAAAACAATCATTTTTCCATTACTCCACATCCATCCTTGAAGCCACTTGTAGCACGCCGAACGAGGCATCGCCATGCAGAATCCTTAACGCCTTATCTCACGAAAGCTAACCTTTTAAAATACTCTTTCTTTCCCCGTACCATAACTGACTGGAACGATTCATCCGTAGCTAATTTATGCAGTACTTATGCCATTGATCCAATTAGTTCTAGAATATGTCGTTGCTCTTTGTGCATTTTTGTTACTCTGCTAATATATCACTTGGGCCTGTAATATTGTCGTGCATTTAGAATATTCTTTGTTATTTTCGGTTTCAAATTGTTCATTATGCACTATGTTTTACATTTTTAATGAATTGTGTTATTATTTAAACTTAGTGTGTTCATTATGCACTATGTTTTACATTTTTAATGAATTGTGTTATTATTTAAACTTAGTGTTTGTTTCCTTTTCTTTTTTTATATCTGTTTACATTGTATTCTTCTGTCTCTCCTGCTTGGACCCTTACTGGGTCTGCAGTATGTTGTACATAAAATAATAAATAATACTTTCTCCTAACCCACACTGGAAGGCATTGCGAAATGACGCTAAAAATTTGTATAAATTTCATACGCACCCATATATGTTGAAGAGCCGCGTATGTGTTATATAACCAGTTGTTTACAGTTGTGTAACGCTGACAACGTCAACGTGGGTATTACCAACACCAGAAGCGGTAAACTGATATGTAGTGCTTATACTTGTCTCTTATGATGGAGAATGCACGCACTTTTCACGAACCCGTGTGCCTGTGTGGAAGAAGTTCTTGACAGTTCTTGAACAAGGTCATCATCATCATGATCAGTGAGCACCACTAGCTGGTCATGGCTTATCGGATCCGGTCGGAATCGCGGTGACGAGGGGTCCTTGTGTAGTGACGTATGACGTATAGTACAGCTGTTAGAATTTGTGGATGCCTGGGTCATTTCGTCGACAAATTGTCTGTCGATAGAGCCGGCGACATGTCGGAACCTGAAGCCACCCTTCGAGTTGGTGAGCTATAGGTCGTCGAGGCTGGTAGGCCTGGAACGTGCTACGGAGACCAACATCAGTGGATGGCGCTTGTCGTATTCGTAGACTACCTGGGTGTATGCGGCCTACGTATCCTAGTCTACAAAGCGGCTGTCAATCAATATGGCATCATCCTCGATCATCATGAGGGCATCGCCCAGCCTCGTAAGAAATTAAGAGGACACTGCATCGTTCTGGCGGACTAAGCGCACTTTACGGTGCGGCGACGTGAATATCATACATAACTTTCGTTAATGTATTCCTCCGGGGTCGAGCAATGCTACAATATAGCTTGCTCAATAATAGAAATACAAATGTAATGTTTATTAGATTGCTATAAAAAGCGTAGCCAACGCTGGAACCACAGACATTCATCTGATATGACGCCTGTATCGTTGGAGCACATATCGTAGGAGTATCATGTAGCGTTTATTGCTTTCTTGCAAAATTAGATAGCAAGCTCTGCAATTAAAATTGACGTTGTACCGGTATTACGCCTGCATAGGCCGTTTTTCGAAGCCAGTTTATAGACCTGGTGTGGCTCTGTGGTAGAATACCTGATTGCCACGCAGAATGCTTGTGTTCGATTCCTGCTGGGATCCTAATTTTCATTCTTTCCATTCGTCGGGTCAACGCTGCCGATGTTGGTTTTTCTTAACGCTCTCGCATTTATATATATATATATCAAAACGTTTATTGAGGGGGAAAAAAAGAAAAAAAAAGTGTTTAGGGAGCGGGTGGGTGGGGCCCCTATTCCAGGGCTCCACTGGCTTGAGCGGCCCGCCGCGCCTGGTCGAGGAGTGCTAGTTGCACCACCCGATCCTCACTGGCGAGCAAAGTCTCCCACTGCTCCCTTCCGGCCTGCCTCCGCACCACGGACAGCTATCGCTGTACATTGTGGGGTGAATGGCATGTTTCAAAGAAAGGTTCGGATATGTATGTGTTTGTATACGGCGCCAGTCGTAAGAGTCCCGCCCGGATAGATCAGGGTGGGGTGGACTGTACTGTCGTCGCTCAAGCCGTTGGTGCTCAAGGATGTCTCGCATTTAACTTACCAATGTCTGGTCTCACCGTTCCTGGGTAGATATAAACTGTCAATCACCTGCGGCTCATACCCGTACACCGCGGCCCGTGGTAAACGGAAATGTGCCACACGTGTCTGGAGGAAAGGGTTTCACGACGTACGCGTCGGGCTTTCCATGTTATTCATGTCATGACCCGACATTCATATGCGTCAAATCTTTTTACCCTCCCATGCCAATTTCGGTCTATACCAAGTTAAGGATGCGATCATGGGAGCACCCAGACGTAGGCGGCTAGATAGATAGATACGTAGATAGAAACGCCCTAAGTGTCAAAGGTTCGCTAAGAAACGCTTCGCATTTAAAATATTTCACAAGGAAATTTTCGCGAAGCGCGCGAGCCTTCGGCCCCTAGAGCCTGCGACCCCTCGCTTCGCAGCGCGACGGGTTAAACGACTCAGCCACGAAGGCATACATCCCCCGGCGCACTAACGGCGAGCTATTAGTACCGTGTGTCCCAGCTATCTTTAGAAAAGGGTTAAAAATAGAATATTAGAGGCAGGCGAGTGAAATCAGTTGCAAATTGCCGACAGCCACCTGGCGCACTACTGACAATTTTTTTTCTAATAATTATTTGGTAATTAGGTTTATTTAACTAAATTGCTAAATATTGGCAAGAAATGCGACTTGCAAATTTCGAGAGCGTCTTCACAAACCATCATTGCATTATCTGCGGTAAAGGAAGTTTCACATACACCATTTTTTCCAAGCTGCAAAGAAAGCCTGCGAAAAATGGTATAGAGGACACTCCCTTTATCGCAAATAATGGAATGGAAGCTTCTGAAGACGCTCTCGAACTTTCCCAATCGCACCTCTGGCCTAAAGTCAATATTTAGCAAGTTAGTGAAATATACCTAATTAGCAAATTAATTAATTACAAAACAAACAAAAAATGGTCTGTAAGCGCAAGGTGGCTGTCAGCAACCTGCAACTAATTTCACTCGCCTACCTCTAATATTTTATTTTATTGCGATAGCAATTATATGGACAGTCTCGGCGGGTTTTCGCCGTCGCTGTCGCCGTCATGTACTTCCGGTATGAAGTCCAAATTGATAAGATCCCCCGCGTATTGTATATTGTACCGCGGGTAAATGCGCGCGAGCGGGGGCGACGAACGCGGCCGAAGCAGAGATCAAACGAGCCGAGCCATTTCCGTCGCTCGGAGGCTGCATGCGATAATATACCGCTCGGGAGGCCTGCTGTCGACGCAGAAAGGAAACGTCCCGCCCGTCTTTAACGACCATGAAAAGACACGAGGTGGGGGCGGGAGGGGGGGGGGTTGTCGCGCGAGCGGCCACATTGAACTTGGAGTCTAAGGGCGCGGTCGCAATCGCTGGCGCGCGCGCTATCTCGAAAGCCATCACAGCGGGCGCCTCGTATACCCTTCTACGTGCTGCGCTCTCAACGCGAAGTGACTATGCGGAGAGCACCTCTCCCTTCTCTTACACCAGCGTTTTGTAGTTACGCGAGATCGGATACAAAACAGTTAGCTGCCAGCATAGGTCGGCAAACTCACTCATGAGCCGATTCACTCAGACTCACTCGGACTCGGATTGAGCCGTGAGTCTGAGTATCAGTGAGTTCGGATAAGTAATATATTGATGAGCTTGAGTCGGAGTGAGTCCGGTTGAGAAAAATCCTAGTGAGTCTGAGTCCGAGTGAGTCCGGTAGAGGGAAATTTTGGTGAGTCTGAGTCCGAGCGAGCCCTAAGTGCAAAAAATATTTCTTGAGTCAGCCTGAGCGAGCACCCCACTTTTTTGCCGATCTGTGGTTCTATCTACACAAATTCAGCATTACTATCAGCCTTATGTCGGCTCACGTTTATACTCCCGTTGACTCACACATACTTCAAAGCACTAGCGTTCATACACCCGTTCAATATTTATTAACAAGGGCGAGAGTTATGGAGAGTGCCAGGGGGCAGATTGACCTCCCCCCCCCGCCAACTCTTTCACAGGAAGTTCTCGATAAAAGTATCTCGTGTGAGACACACCTTGCAATAAAAAATGTCCTTATACTGGATTGCAACCACTCATATTTAAAAATACCAGATCAAAAGATGTCAAGTAGAGCTCCAATTATGCAAGATATTGGTGTTAAAGAGCATTGACATCACGGTCGAAAAAACGGACTCATGAATCGACTCACTCAGACTCACTCAGGTTCAGATAGAGCCGTGAGTCTGAGTCTAAGCGAGTCCGGGTGAGTGATATTTTGGTGAGTTTGAGTCCGAGCGAGTCCGGCTGAGAAAAATTTCAGTGAAGCTGAGTCCGAGTGAGCCCGGTTGTGGAACATTTTGGTTAGTCTGAGTCCGAGTAAGCTCTAAGGACAAAATATATTTCATGAATGAGTCTCAGTGAGCTCCGCATTTTTTTGCCGACCTATGGCTGCCAGCCTCACTTCGTGTAACGCTACAATTTGTTGCTATCACATTCATTGATTTACCCTTGCGGTGGAACTGACTTTTTTGACCCTTGGCTAAAGATAGCTGGGACACCCAGTATACACCATTTACCTTTGGCGGCGCGCACACTCCTGAGGTGCTTCAGCGTGGCTGAGGTTTGTGCACTGTCACCCGGGAGGTGGCGCGAAGGGCCAAAGTTCGCGCTTTAAAGGGCGTCGCCCCACTCGTCTTTCGCCGAAGTTGGGCTGCACACCTCTGGTCCTTTACTTTGACCTACAGGGCGTGGTCTCCCGTGCTTGCGCACTTATCTCTTGAGAGGGGTTCAACAGATGACTCCCAGTTTTTTACGCGTTGTGCTTTCATCGTAAAGTTTGCGTTGAAGCCGTAAACCGCACCAAAGTTACTTAGCATGTTGCTGCTGCCATGTTTGCTAAAGGAGTGAGCTGCTATCCTTTTTTATTGCGATAGCAATTATATGGACACTCTCGGCTGGTTTTTGCCGTCACCGTCCGTCGACGCCGTCAGGGCCCGTATATGTATATGTATGTATGTATATATAAAAGCCACAAAGAAAAATTATTCAGAAAAATACTTTCTGATGCTCGGAATCGAATGGGCAACCTCTCGCTCCGCAGTGCGCGGCGTTAGACGGCTAGGCCACGAAGAGTAGGTCTTTCAGCATGCTAACGGCGAGCTATTTATATCCACCATTTACTTCACCGTGTTTTCTTGGTCACCAGCGAGATGGCGCGAAGTCCGCGAGGGGCATGCTTTAAAGGTCAGCGCTCCGCTCGTTGCGCTTCCTGTTAAGCGAGAGGCACGAGGTGCACTTTGTCCTGCAGGGCCTGATCGACGGCGGGCGCATTTATCTCGTGACTAGGGTGGTTTGTGTGTCTTGTGCTTCCAGCGTGACGTCCGCGCCAAAGTTACAGAGCGTACAAAGGTCACTCCGCTCGCTGCAGCGGCCGCGTTTGCGAAAGGAGCGCGCTGTCCAGGCAACAGTGAAAATGGGGCACGGCTCGCACTTCACTGTGATTAATAAGGTGTGTTCAGGTGACGTAAAGTTAGTTACCTTTTCGAAGTAACTCCATATCGCGTCGAGCCTTCGAAATGCGCGTGCACCAGTTCATACACCATGAAGGAAACCCTTTGCGGCATACTATCCTCCGCCAATATTCGCAAATCATGCAGAGCACTCTTGCACAGGGAAGATGACTGTAAAGGAAATAAAAAGAACATGGTTGCTTCTTTCATCATGGCAATCGGTACAACACGAAAGTGAGACGTGTCTTCGCAGGAGCAGTTGATTATTTATTGAAGCTTCGGTAATTCTTGTATTCTTTTTTTTTTTTTGGCACCGCAGTAATTTTCATTTTATGGATGCCGGGGCAAGCTGCAGGGGCTCCCGTAGCATGCCGTAGCCTGCGCACGGTGTCTATTGTGCGTCCGTCCTTAGGATATGTGCACAACTTTAGTACCTTCGTTAAACCAGCCTAAAACGTCATCTATAAGTGGCTGTTAAAGCGGCCTGAAAACGTTCTAATAGAGAAAATTTTGCAAAATTCGGAAGAATCATTTTGTGTACAAATAAAGTACGCTTCTCAAAAGCCGGATGTACGAGCTGCTTATATTGGGAGGTTTTGCCTTACATAAGTGATGACATATGACTCAGAAATTAGGGTTTAGTAGTTTGAATAGATAATTCGCGTCTTGCTCAAAACATTGCGTTTCGTTTGGGAAAATCGAGCTGCTGGGTGTTTGCTGTCTTTTTTCGTGGTACCTGGGAGACTGCCATCACTCGACGGCGATGACTGCGCGTAAAACAGCTTGAACGTAATTGACATAGGATGCGCCACCTACCGTTGAGTAGCGGACGGTTCCATAAACGTGTGCGCTGCCGTCTCTCATACATGTTGACTTGCAGTGCACACTGAAAAAGCAGATGAAAGAAGCCGCCAATTTCGTGTAAATAACCAGTCGCTCGAGCATTCTAAGAAAAGTCACACGGCCCCGTATGCCTTTGCCTAACACGGCTCAAAGGCGAATACCCTCTTCTTATATTTCTTCTCAGTCGATCGCATTGATCCCCTCTCGGGCATCGGGAGTGCAATCGAACCCGCTCCCTCGAGCTTAATAGCGTGACCCTTTAACTGCAAATCTATTATGGCGCACGTATCGAGTGTTCCATGGTACAGATCTCCTGGACTAAATTGACAAAGCATGGAAAAGTTGATTTCGTGACGAGCTTTCACTTCGAGGATGTCTCGTAACGAAGCGCGCACTTTTCGAACATCTACAAAACAAAATCTATGCGCATAGCTGCTATTCAATGGAGTAGGCTCAAAAGACGCAATGACAACTTCATCGAAATTGGCTGAGAACAAAATAAGAAAAGGTACAAGAACATGGCTTTCGCCTTCGAGTTGTCTTTGGTGAATGCAATAAGGGACAGCGCGACTTTTTGACAACGTTTCATCGACTACACCTGTGACTCGTGTTATCGTGAAGCGCACGTGTCGCCCAAATTTATCAGAATATTTTTGAATGCATGAAACTCTATTTAGACTACTTTCACGGCGCGAACAGTATAGTACGAGGTCGACCATTTGTTATGAATCGAACGTGCTTGCGACGATTTCGTATGAGCGTTGACCACGAAATTGACCTCGACTGGAGTTGACCTCAACTTACTACAATCATTGTTCACATCTCTTGTCCCGTGACCTGGCGTCGTAGCCATGTAATGGCCCTTGCGCCATAAAACACCACATATCATCAAATGGAGCTGTAGGAGTAACGATATAATATCAGCGCGTTAAAGCGAGACCAGAGCTTGACTGACTCTCTAATTCAAGACAAGCAGCAATGAGAGTTAGTTACAATCTGGGGGTAATGAATTCTCAAATTATAAATTCTTATTGAACTCAGAACGTGTTTTTTCGGTACTGGCGATGAAACATTTTATAAGCAGCTGCGTCAATTTCTCAATTAAAGAAAGTATGTCACTGTGGTTGGTCACGACTTAAGAATAGAGTCTCCGCCTCCAGAACCGTGGTGCACCTGCCATTGATCTCTGCCATTAATTTGTACATCTGAGTGGCTTCTATTGCAACCATAAATACTTCTTCGCTGCTAATGTAAATGCTACGCACAATAGTAATTAAAGGTTCGTGATCCCTACTAGAAGTATTACGTTTCCCCGGACAGTGATGACGCAATCTCAACTTAAAGTTGCCAGGCAGTTGAAGCCTTTTTTGTCAAAAAAGTAGCGGCACAAACATGTGCATCTATGGAAAAATTACCTACCTGAAATACGCGAAAGGTGACTGACGTCACGGTAATCACGAAGTACAATTGCATGGGGAATTTGTGCAAGTTTTTACTGGGTGGCACAGCGACGGCTGTGGGCGGAGCTTTCATTTACCCTTAGGTTGTGAGACTATAGGTGGTCGCGGTAAATATTTTCAAAAAAAAAAGCAGGGCGAGGCAAACAGTGCACAGGACTCCAGATTACAAGAACGCTCACTCACAAGTAAACGCTGTTTTGGCGAGCGTATTCATCAGCTGTACTGCCTGATGTACATAACCGACCCTGACCTATTAGGGGGAATGGTTTAAACGTTAATCAACCTAATTCCAACTACCCCAACTGTCCGCTTTAAATACGGCTCATTAAAACATAATCTACATAAACAGAAGGCCGGGCGCGCGGTTATAAGAGGTCTTATATGCTTACGTGCACTCCACTTCCTCTTCTCTGGAGATGCAAGAACGCCTCATGTGCCACATGACGTCTGCAGCCGTCTCGGCGCAGCCGATATTGACGCACCTCACTCCTGCAAGAACGTGTACAGTGGCGTACGAAAGTTCATCGCGCGTAGGGGCTCAAGCCTCCCTCACTCCGTCCGCTATATATATATATATATATTATATATATATATATATATATATATATATATATATATATATATATATATATATATATATATATATATATATATATATATATATATATATATATATATATATAGAGAGAGAGAGAGAGAGAGAGAGAGAGAGAGAGAAGAGAACTTCATTTCCGCTCAAGCTGATATGCTTCTTTATACACAGAGATAGAATTTGGTTAGCAATGTTTAATAACATTATGCAAAAAGTACAGTGATTTCTACGTAGCATGCACTGGAACAACCATACATATACGTGTTATGCATGTAATAGTATTGCAAGCCACACGTTTTATACATTGCCCACATAACTTTATGCATGAATACAATTATGTCAATGATTGCCTGCCCAGTGGTATAGACTTGTATCATTCAAATAAATTTCGGTAAAGGGAAACTAAAGAGAAACAATGAATTGGTTTAGATCGATCAATTGTGCTCTGAGAACTCTAACGTCGTTAATTTAGCCATCATAGGTTTATTAATAGAGGAGAAAATAAACTTCAAAGTTTCGTTTTTAAATTTCGCGCCGAAATCTTTCCCCCGTGAGGTCACGGATTTCAAGGTGTATTCGTCGTATTTTGGCGCCATTGGCTCAACAAAATTACCCCAAACTTGGTATGTTAAGTCTATGGCCCCCTCAGAGGACAATGTACTTCATTTTTCCGATTAGGAACTACATAGTTCCTAGTAGGCGCCGTCAAAACATGTGACGTCACGGTGAATGTTGCGGAAACTTCTAAGTGGCGTCGCCACCCACATTTTGTTTTAGCGCGTTTTCTCGCTTACTAAGCGCCTTCTCGCAGTAGGCGTGGTGTTCTTAGCATCCATGAAAGAGTAGTTTACTAATGCAGAAAAATCGCTTTTCTCTTTAGTGTCCCTTTAACGTCTAGAATCTGGTCACTAATAGTTGCGTTTTTTTAGTCTGTTCCGTAATTATCACTACACTTTCTTGCAGATATTCACGTTTGCACATCTTATATTTTGTCTTGTTTGCTAGTAGTCGAAATAGTGTTTCTAACGCATTGTTATTATTATTGCTATCATTATATCAGTATTATTGCTAACAAGCCAACCACAAGTTCTCTTTAAGTGAGAATTCGTGGTATTGGGGGCGTAGTGCCTACATCATACTCATCGTATTTGTAATTGCAACCTTGCTTGGAGCGTGCGAACTGCATAATAGCAAACAGCGCAATACTCCGAAGACAACAAAGAGCTGTTTGGTCTTTCTTGTCTACGTTGTATCGCGCTGTTTTCTACTTTGCTTGGAACGCCCTCCGGCGTCTCCAAGTAAGTACGCCTATGCAAACGGTGCAAGCACAATTTTTTTTTTGAAACATTGTGGGTGAATATAACGTTGAACTACCCCGCATTGTTTGCTTCCGCATTGGTCTTTAGCTTAAGATTGGTCCAAATTTTCTGGGTCATGCACACAATACCTGCTCGTAAGACAATGTAAAATATGACCCCAAAACGACCCATGGCGTAATGACCACTCACGCACGACTACATAAAAAATAAGAGAATACACTGTTTTCAATACGGCATATTTCTGGTCATTGGTTCTTCGCCATTCGTCAAAATCTTTTTGGTGCGCTTTCAAATCGCGCGCTTTACGCGACGTCACAAATTTGTGAAAGCTCGAGCTGTTAAAATGACGTGCGCACTCTAAACAGCGCATTACTATGCTGAACAATACCTAAACATTTTTTGGAACAACAGGACAGTTTCTCATTCTGAGTGTAATTCAAGAAGGATGCGCGCCGATCACATTGGCAGCTCGCACTTGTAGCAGCTGGCGAGATGAATTCGTATGCGCATGATAAATGTTTTCAGTTGTAGTACAACGATGCTGAGCAATTTCTGCGTGTGTAATACTCTGTGAGCTCATCCTTGTTCAGAGAGAGGGACGGAAGCAGAGAAATAAACAGCGCTGCTCGCCTGTGCTTCTTTGCCCTCCATGTTCTTTGCCCTCCATGTCCCCTGTACAAGTCAATTCGAGATCACTCAAGACCATCTAGCCTAGCTGTCAATGCAGTCTCCTTAGTCCAGAAAACCCTGGTCACGGGATTGAATCCCAGCCGCGGCGGCCGCACTTTCAATGGAGGCAAAAATGCTTGAGGCCCATCTGCTTAGAATTATATGCACGTTAACGAACCACAGGTGGTCGAAATTTCCAGAGCCCTCCACTACGGCGTCTCTCATAATCATATTGTTGTTTTGAGACGTTAAACTCAACAAATATTAGTCCAGAAAAGCGTGCACCTTGACCATTTCCCTGGACAGAGAGATCAATTTGCAGGACAAGCTTGAAAGCTGGGCTTCCAATGTACTCGAGTCCATTGCCTTATTCCTCGCCTTGTTACAAGCCGCCGCGGTCGCTGCAAGCTACCATAAGAAAAAAAGGGGTACACATAACCAAGCAAAGCCAAAATTGGAACGAAAACAAATTTAGCAGCTTCTCTAAGAGGCGAGCTTCATCTTTTTGAACGTAATTCCTCCCTCAGCCGCAGTTTCGTATGGAGGCGCCTCAAATTACCGGCGTAATTTAAATCGTGCGTGTTAACTTATGTCCTCTTCCAGCGATTTGTGAAAAGTTAGCCTCTGTAGTCAGAAGTTTGCTCGTAATACGAGAATGTATTTATGTCCAGTACACTGGACACAAGGATTCAATTGTTGCGCGTCGAGCTAAACGTGGAGGGAAAAACAGAAGCAGGCGGGAGCATCCGGTTGCAATATTGAAGCCCAAACAATAAAAAATGAAACAGGGGCATCGTGGGAATTCTACCAAGAGCATGGAGCACTAGGAGAAAGCAGTGTCGGAGATGGTTGGCTTGTGAACGCTAGGCGAGCTTCCTCTTAAGTTTCTTTTCTTCCATAGTGCCAAACGCCGTGTGCGACAGTCCTCCATGCTAGAGTGTACCAAAAGCGTTCTAGTACACTCTGTTCATGCGAAACTTTTTTCTCGTGTGAAAACAAACCCCTCTTCTGTTTTCTAGGGCAATAAACCTTCTGACGCGATCAAAGCAACATTATTGCAGGAAGTCGCGGGGTCGAATCCCGGCCGCGGCGGCTGCATTTTTGATGGAGCCGAAAATGTTTGAGGCCCGTGTACTAAGATTTAGGTGCATGTTAAAGAACCCCAGGTTGTCAAAATTTCCGGAGCCCTCCACTGCGGCGTCTCTCATAATCATATCCTGGTTATGGGACGTTAAACCCCAGATATTAATTAACATTATTGCAGGAAAGAAAGCAGAATGTGTGTACCCATAAGAGCAACAAATAAATCTTAGTGTCCAGCATACCGGGCATGCTCCTTCCGTAGAAACCATTGCACTTATTATCTCCTTCATTTTTTGACATGGTTTGCAACAGCCTCTCAACCAGAAAAGAACGTCACAAAATTTTGTTCTACCCTACAAAACACTCGCGATGGAACGGGATATAATATGCAAAGCGAACGTTTTTAGATTAATCTAAAAACTTTGGAAAGGCAAAGCAGGTTACTCGGAAGCTCAAGCGGAAACATTTTTTAGCTTCCACAATGCGGCCGAACTAAAATACTCAGCAGTTCCGCGCACTTATCGACTCATAGCAAATAAGGTATAGCGCAGCGGTGATGCTATTTATTTCCTACGAAAGAAAATGAATTTCCTGAAACAGGAAGAGCGTTTGATCGGTCCATAAAACGTTTACAGGTTCCTGCCCGTATTTGCGTCGTCGTTTGTGTAAATTTTAGGCTAGGCAGAGCAGAATGAAATCATGACACAGTGCTCTAACGTTAAGAGCCCCTAGTCAGCGAGCCTTCACTGTAATGCCGTAGCGCAAAGCGCGACAGTGTCACATAGGTTTCATGCACCGCAGAGAACGTATTTGGGGCGTGGTCGTGAGACACGGTAGACAATCTCTACAGCAGAAGCGTAAGACAGATTCCAATGCATAATTCGGTCATTGCTGTGTAGAAGTAAAATTTCGCCTCAGTTGATAGTTTCCCACTGTGCAGCCGACAGTAACCAGTGTCGAAAGTGGGGGGGGGGGCGGGGGGGGGGGCTTTCTCAACTTTTCTGAATGGAGGCGGGGCGTGGCTAGGGCCCCCCCCTTGCGCCCTCCTCCGTTAGATACGCCTATGAACGTGCATATTACAAATAGTGAAAGTGTTCATGCTTTTCGTGCTTCCACGAAACAAACGAACATCTACTACGCTCCTCGAACGGCGGGCTCCTACTGCCACATTACAAGTTCCATTGTGGCGACCCATCATCCCCGTCATGGTGCGTGAGGATAGCCTATCGCGCCACAATTGTATGGTCTCAAAAACTGAAGCTCGGGAAAGCTGATTTAATGCGTGAGCACTGTGAGGCGACTTCCTGGAAAAATTTCTTCGAGTGCCATTGATGACGAACAAATCGATACGCATAGAAGAATCCACAATGATGACAAGTACTATAATACAAATGTATTTGGGCTCCATTACGCTCGTTAGGGAATCCCAGCGTAGGAATAGGTTCTAAACAGAGGTATGGACATGTGTCTGGCCGGATAAAGTTCCGTAAGGCCGATAAGCGTGCGATAAGCACCGACAGGGTCCCTAGGCGTACGATGAGGTCGCATGGGGGCTCTTATCTGGCCTGATCGAGACTTAAGATTGTCCGATCAAATTCGATCTGGTCCGCTAACGTTCTGTGAGAATCGGATTCAGTTTTCTCAGTCTACTGTCTCGTCAACTGCAATGTGTAGAAGGCAAACTGACCATCCTGCGTCCTAACGAGGTTCTGCCAAAAAACGGGCGTTTTCAACCCCGTTCTGAATGACAAATGGGTCAGTTACAATTCCAGAAAAAGTAATTGCTTGGTGAGTGGGCAATGAGATTGCTGGCGTCGTCACATCCGCATATAGGAATACAGATATCCATTCCCCAGTTTCATTTTTATTTATATTTGCATTTAATTGGAGTTGCAACATGGAACTGATTTTTCTGCTTTTTAAAATACCTTTAAAGTGGTATTTTATTGTCTCTTCAATGATCGTCACTTATCTTCACTCCCGCCCATTCATTTCTGTCATAATATCGGCTTCCTGACGAGCACGTCTAGACAGGAATGTTACCAGCCAGCGTATACGATTCCTACTTTTGATACCTTCGCCATTTAACATCGATAACTGATCAACCCCGTTTGACACACAAGAATACTTGATGCCCAAAGGCGCTAAGATTTCAATGCTTAAGTAAGCCGTAGGACAACTCACCTACAACACAGGCGACCATGAGTAGAAGAGCGGTGCCGGGTGAGAACACCATGTTTGAAGCACGCGGCATATTCTTGTGTTCGTCACCGCACCTGCCTTCCTGTCAATCGTTGAGGATTACCCCAGCAAAACGAGCCGTAAAAGCGACGGGGTCAGCCAGCTGCCCATGCACAACGAACATACAGCCGCACGATGCAGCGGCGAGAAGGAACTACCAGACACTTTTGACGCTCTCCTGGGCTGGGGGCCGTGGAGCCTTCGGACAGCGAATTCTTCTGGACTTTTTCTCACACAGGTCAATAAAGACAATTACCGACCGACTGGCCTTGCTCTAAAGTTGTGCTGTGGCTCCTCACGTTGGTGCTGCTGGAAATTACACAGACAGACCTACAGAGAAGAGTCACTCTTGCCCGGAATTGTGGCCACTGAGCAAGCAGAGGTCCTTCGAGACCTCCTTAGGCGGTCTGTGGCAGTCGCTCGTGCGGCCAGCTAGCATACACACAGGCAGCTCAGTATAGCGAATGGGTAGCGGGGTTCCACTCGCAGTTCTCCCCACTTCCTGTGGTGGGTGGGCGGTATACGCCTGCTGTTACAAACCGGAATAGGAATGCAGCGCCGCACATGGACTGGAGCACCCGGCCGCCGGTTTCTCAGCGATACAGACACGACGAGACATTTTATTTTCTTCCAAGGCTGGAATGACCTCACCAGAGGCCGCAACATCCTGCGTGTCTGCGCCTTGTGAGACATGCGATAAGCGTGCGCAAAGATTTGTGGAGTTTCCTGGATGCTGTGCGGTGTAAAGACAAGGCAGTTGCCTTGCCGCGCAGATTGAAAATCGAAACTATGTTGGGATTACCGCCCGTGGGGACTCACTTGATCTTCGACAAGGAACTTCCCTTGTTTCCAACGGCCACGTCGGCGACGGCGTGTGTGCAGTCTTAAGGCTGCTTTCAGGTCTCATCGGTCCGCTTCTCCAAAAGTCAATTTTCGTTGCTCAGCTTCTATATGTACCGTCTTGTACGTAGGTCTCCGTAACAACGCTCGCGATCATATGAGCTGCTTAATGAAGAAAGTCTGAATAGTTTCGCTATCAAGGTCTTATTACGGCCGTATACGTCTCGTTGCATTGATCAACATCACAATGCAGCTAGGTGCCCCTTTTCGCAAAAGAAAACATATTCCCATTCTTTCCTACCCTGCAAACTAACCGAGTGGAATCACATTGCCGTCGATGTGACATAAATTACTGATAGCAGTAGGGCGGCAACAGGGGCTAGTCGGTACGTATTCATACTTGTAGTGCGCTTCCGGAGGACACGGACCAAGAAACAAGGAAAACAACACAAGATGATGCGCAATACTGACAGCAAACGTTTTAGCGTTGTAATGACACGCGTTTAGCTACTACCCTGTTATTTGGATGTTTCGCTTTGTTTATATGCAAAACGTTATTTGTTGCATATTACAAACCAATGGATTATTTATAATACAGGGCTCTTTACTGTTCTTACCCATCTATTTTCAAAGGAAGGTCCATCTTACGGTCACTGAAACGTGTATTTAGCATAACCTTCCACAACGCCCCAATTTTTGTGATATATACAATCCTCCACGTAGGCAAGAGCAGTATCGTTTTACCATCCCGAAAATTGAAATTGCAAAGTTCATAGAAAGTATTCTCTCTTTACCTTTTTTTTCTTTTTCTATCGGCTCAGCAACACATTTGTGCGGTTCAGTTGTATTGCCATTCTGCAGGCCTGTCTGTGTAGCCCGATCGGTGACGCACTCGCCTTTTCAGCGGGTGGCGCTTGGCTCAAAACAGCATCTCAAAGAAAACCCACCCTAGTGAAAACCAGCAGATAATGACGCCAAGGAACGTAAAGTGGACGTTAATTGTACTGTTTTAAGCGTATCGTTTTAATTATATGTATATGGGAAAAAGGTAAAGTAGACGAAAAGGCAACTTCCCGCCGGCCGGGACCGCACCTTCAACCTTCGGTCCCGGCCGGCAGCAAGTTTCTCGTTGAGTCTACACAGAAATCCTCACGCACTTAAAAGACAACATGCCGATGTCGCCTGAAAACAACATTCCAGGTTGGGCCACAAGCGTAAACTCTACGTGAAACTACTCTTGTGCATCACTTTGACAGCTCTCAAGTGAGATTCTGCTTCGATTTTAACACGGAGCTGTTCCAGCTATGAGTAACTTGTGATCCGTCGTGCAAAACACCTCACGAGGCTATGCGCCACAGGAATTGGGCAAGCCCCACTACCGAGTACAGCAGGTGCGAGCGTTAACGAAAACTCTGCTCGGGGAAGTGGAGCATGTGAAACACGTGAAAGAGAGAAAGAGATAAAGAGAAAATTGAGAGAGAGAGAGAGAGAGAGAGAGGAAGCGATAGAATGAAAAGGAAAGAGAAAATGAGAGAAATAAAGGCAATAAAGACATTTAAACATAGAAAAACAGAGAAAGATGGATAAAGATAGAGATAGAAAAAGAACAGACACCAAAAGTAGATGGAAAGAACAAAGAGCAATACAGAAATAAAAAGAGATAGAAATAGAGAGAAACAAAACAAGAGAGAGAAAGAAGCGTGGAGAGCAAGAGGTATAACGAAAGAGAAGAAAGAAATTAGGGGCGAAGCACCTTAGGGTCTCGCCTTGTCGGCGAGTCATGTCGTCGTCACGGTCCATACTAAACGGTTATGTGTCACAGAAAATTGGGTAAGTCCTAGTACTCTACACCGGTCTATATTACGCATATTATGAGTGAAATGCTTGACGTCGCTGCCTAAAATATTATGTTTGCTTTAACAGCGGTGTCAGAATCTCCGACGAAATTTGCCAAGGCGCTCGAGTTTCTTATCGAAAACCAGAGACACAGACGTGCATCTCTACGGTTAAGTCATCTATATGAAACAGCACTTATTGAAACATAACTGCATATGCGCCACAACAAAAGAAAATTAGGTAAATTCCACTACTACCGATCCACACTATGCATATTAAATACGAAGCATTTCTTGGCGAACTTAACGCACTTTGAGCGTTTCTATCTATCTATCTATCTATCTATCTATTTATCTATCTATCTATCTATCTATCTATCTATCTATCTATCTATCTATCTATCTATCTATCTATCTATCTATCTATCTATCTATCTATCTATTTAGCCGCCTACGTCTGGGTACTCTCGTAATCACCTCCTTAACTTGGTGTTGACCAAAATTGGTGTGGGAGGGTAAGAGGGTGTGACAAATATGACTTTCTGGTAGTGATGCAGGACTATCGGTAAATTGACTTTAGATAGTATCGATAGTTTTTTTTTTTTTTGAAACTATCGATAGCGTAAACAAACTATCAATAGTGCTACTATCGACAAACTATCGGTAGTGTAATCGGCAGTACCATCGCTAATATTACTATAGCGATATTACTGCCACGCGTGTTTATTGCTTTGTTTTGACGTATTCGGGTTTCACCCACAAACACTGTTAGCAACGTTTGACGCAGACCGTGCCGTAATGTTTGAGAAGCTTCACAATTGTTTGAGATCATTCTGTTAAGATTACGCGCCGGACGTGAATAGTAAATTTTATTCGAGGGCTTACGCGAGCACCAGCGATAACGCTGGAAGGTTCGATGGCTGATGTTTAAAAGGCGACGCGTTCCACCGATTATCAGAATACTCGACGGCCGGCGACTGCTCCCGCAGCTATCAGTGCGCAACATGTATAGCTTGTATTTTGAGTTTTGATTTTCTGGGCCCAAGTTCGCCCAAATGAAGAACTCCGTATTTCCCAGTCTTGCTGCAGCATCCTTCACCGTCACAACCACGTGACAATACTATCGATGGTGGTGTGAATAATGATGCGGTTGCTGGCCGGCCATATTGCCAAAATATTTGCGTTAGCCTATTACCAGCACTTAATTTATGAGTAATTAATGAGCAATTTTCCGTAGAGAAATTAATTATTTCCGCAGTGAAAATGGCGGAATATATTCATCAGTAAATTCGTATCCAAAATCAACCAGTTACACCTTACACTTAACTTCTTGATATTTTTTTTTATTTTGAAATCATAAAATGCAATATCAATTTGAAGCCGCGCAGTCCCACCACATGTAAAGGCATCCTTTCCGCTGCAGGTGAACATTTCTACTTTATGATCATGTGTCAGCAAAATACTCTGGTGAAGAGCACAATCATGTCAACTTTCTTGTCCTTCAGCCTGCTCCTCCGGCTCGACTGTGTACCACCCGGGCGGGGAACCAAGTTTATTCTGCAGTGAGTCCGCGCTGTTGATTTTATACTATCGATAGTACCATCGATATTTTTACTATCGATAGCGCTATCGATAGTATTTTTCACCATCGATAGTTCGATAGTGACTCAGCTATCGATAGTATCGATAGTACCATCGATAGTTCAGCCTAACTACTTTCTGGTCATGATATGAATCACGTGAAAATCCCGTCGCGTACGCCGTGAAATCCCTTCCTTACACGTGTGGCACGTACCCGTATACCACGGGCCGCTGTATGCCGGTATGCGCCACAGGTGATTGGCAATTTTTATCTACCCAGGAACGGCGTGAATATCTAATTTTATACCAAAGCAATACGCATTACATATTTACTCCTGTCATACAGGCGTTTTGTCGGATGAACGTTAATTGTGGTTCCAACGTTGACTCCGCTTTAACAGCAGTCAAATAAACATTACATTTGTATTCCTATGATTCAGCAAGCTGTATTCAAGCGTTGCTCGAATCGAACTCGGAGGAATACGCAAACGAATGTCACGCATGATATTCACATCATCGCGTCCTAAAGTGGACTTCGTTTCGACAATATTGACGTCTGTGCTCTCACGTGAGTTCTGACGTTACCTCAGACCACAAGTTATCCTTTAAACGCCAGTGTAGTCGACGTTCCTGGAAAGCCGACGATGTGCGCACAACTACTAACAAAAACACGTCGATCGGCGTCCTAACGCTTTCTCAAAGCCAATAAATGCAGCCTAGACAATCACTGGTCAGCTGCTTCACATGCAATCGATTCCCACAAGGCGTGGGATCTGCCGAAGTTTTACAAGTTAAGGGTTCGTCGTCACTGCCTAAAACATTGTTTGGCTTAGCAGCGGTATCAGCCTCCCCGACGAAATTTACCAAGGCGCTAAAGTTTCTTATCTCAAACGTAAAACGGTCGCCGCTATAAAGACAAAGTATTACCAAGCAAAATAACCTTTCGTGATGAGGCTGGGTTTCATTCCTACGCCCCCGCGCTCGATTAAAAGGCGTCCTTTCCCCTTGGGCAAACACTCACGCTTTCTAAATGTCAGTATACTTGAACGACATGAATGCGAAGTAGCGGCGATCCGAAAGCGTAAAAGCGGCTATAACGCTTACTGTGAAAGCTTTCTCGAAATATTTCGTTGTGGCGAAATAATATTTCTCTCCGGAGCACCTCGCAAAGCCAATATGGAAAATTACACACATCAGGGAAATCGCAACATTGTGAACATTTCATGTCAAACACTTGTTTTTGGTGATTCGGTGGTTCGTTTGAGTAGCTGACGAACGAGAGTAAAAGAAGAAAAGAAAAGACGGCGTGCCGATGCATCCCGACAACGACGTTGAAGGGAACGCTTCAACCATAGTTTCCATTATTACAAGTTTAGGCTTATGCATCCTTTACATAGTTGCCATGGGAGATTCTGAGTTAATTTTTCACTATAGCGGCTCGCCTGACGTTACAGCCGGACGGACACCCTGTTGTCCCTTTGAGTCGGCATAGGCGTGCCTACGCATGCGGAAGGAGGGTGATTAACCCAGTTGGTTTGCCACTCGATATATAAGCGTGAGGCCGTAAATTGGAAACCCCGCACTGTCAGAAAATTTATGTTATACATTTACTCCTTTATAGCTGTTACATTCAAGTTACGGCAAAGTTTTCAATAGTATGCTCAATCACGGCCGCGCTGGAACGCTACGGTAGCGGTGTGTGTGTGTGTGTGTGTGTGTGTGTGTGTGTGTGTGTGTGTGTGTGTGTGTGTGTGTGTGTGTGTGTGTGTGTGTGTGTGTGTGTGTGTGTGTGTGTGCGTGCGTGCGTGCGTGCGTGCGTGCGTGCGTGCGTGCGTGCGTGCGTGCGTGCGTGCTTTAATTAAGGAAGAAAAGAAACACTGACTACAAGGGTGCACCAAACTGGGCTGCTCGGTATATCACTGTGACGGGAACAAACAGCGCTGGACACGGGGCAGTGAAAGAACGACAGACAGTACGCTGAACTAGCAACCACTGTTTTATTGCTGGGAAATGCAATATATACTAGGCGTGTGCGAGTATTAGAGTTTCGAATTCGAATCGAATAATACCTAACCTAATAATTCGATTCGATTTTTGAATATCTAGTATTCGAAGTTTCGAATAATTCGACAGGACGAATATGTAAAACGCGACAAAGGCCAATGGTGCAACTTGGCTAGGGTGGGGTGGCTAAAACTAACGCTAACGTCGGCACAGTAGGCCTTCCGTTAAAACTTTCACCAATATCCTGGTACAAAAGCGAGCGCATGTTTATTTTAAAGGCGGTTGTGTAATTTCCACACGTAAAAAAACATGAGAAAACTGTCAAGATCTTCACAACTTGGCCTCTGAAACGAAGGCACGGACTTTTTTTGCCTAGTTCGGTCGCGTATACCGTAGGCGCCGTAAAACATCAGGACTTGGGCCCGCGAAACACTCGGTGATTGGATTCACAAATGAAAATTTGTTCACGCTGTGCATTCGTCACTGGGGCACCGCACAACTCGTTCAAAAACTCTCATCGTTCCGGCGTTTAGTTAAAACGCTGCTATGAACTGGCGCCCGAAGATTTTTGGGCCCCGAGTGCCCATGGAGATAAAGCACAATTGCGCGACCATAGAGGAAGCACAATTGAAGCCGTATTCCGCGACCATAGGGAAAAAATAGCTACCATACCCCCTTCGTTTAGCCGTTAGGAGGTTAGGAGTGCCCCTGCTAACTGAAATTACGGCTTTTCCAACAACATGCCTGCCGGCCCATAAAAACAGAAGAAAAATACCGTTCCGAAGAAGCGCGTAATAAAGCCGCCACCAAGCCGCAGCGTCCCTAATTTTTCCTTTGCCTTGCTGTAACTGGCGGTACGCGTTTCATGTGAATATACGCACTATTCGATTTGAATTCGATTCGAGATGAAATTTCACTATTCGCACACCCCTAATATATATACAGAAGCTTCGTGCAGAAGGACAACGAAAGCACAACGTCTGCGCAGAGATAGAAAAGAAATAATCACGTCACGTGCGTCGGCAAAACAGGCTGTCACGTTCTTAACTATAATTACTGATTTATTTATTTTTAATTATCTAATAATATATACTAATATTTAAAAAATATGAAATATTTCAATAAGTATAATTAAAACAATCAAGTGCATTCGCTCAGTTGTGCCTGCGCATTCACCCAAAGCACACATCTTGAGAAGAAGAATAAAATGCATTTGCGGGAACATCGACAACACACCTATCCAATCTATTCGAGTTAGGAATAGGAAAAGGCAAAAAAGGGAATGAGCGATAACACCCGTGCAACAGCTTCTTTCACGAATATTTTTTTTTTTACGAATGACCATATTTATGTGATACGTAGTATGGGCTCAGCATGTACAAACTTTTGAAAACACGATTTCACAGCTATTCAGGGAAACCGAGGGCACAATGAAGCAAGCGTTTCCTTATGTATGAATATTGCATGCTTCGCTTATCGCACGTGCTCTTTGCTCTCTGCAACAAGCCGAGAGCATCTGACTGAGTCACGTCTAGGCAACGCATCCGGGTTGCTTTCGACAGTCTCTGCAACATTAGTTCCTTGTCCCGCTCCTTCAAACCGCGCTGTCAAACGACAACAATCACGGTCGGAAGTCAGATGGGGCTCCACGGCGATAGACGACTCGAACGGAAGTTCAGTGGTGTCGACGGTTTATTTTTATTTTTATTCGTGGCCGCTCCGCATGACGCACTCGAGCAATGTCAAGAGCGACTTGCCAACATAGGCATAGGCGTAGGCGTAAGCATAGGCGTAGGAAAGCGTAGACATGCGCACGATGAGAACAGAGGGGGTGCCCCCCCCCCCCAATCATCTGAAGGGGGGCGCCAAGTCTGCCCAACCTCTACTCAATCGTACCTATCCCGTCGTTCCTTAAAGTGCAAGGTAACGGCCATACAGGTTTCTGACCATAACGGCGGCCGAGAACCACTGATGTTGCATACTAAAAGCTGCTTGCTTCCCATTTTTACCCCCGGAAAGCCTAGGACCAAAGGCCGGCAGTTGTTGGAAGCACGTCGTCGCTTCATTTTCATTTTAACACGAAAGTGTTTTATGCCGGGGTCCACCAAGACTTCAGTGACGTATTTCCGTCACGGAAATGACGTCGAAAAAATATACACAATCAGATGGCAAAAAAAAGAAAGGTACCTGCAATGGGCAATGAACCCACGACCGCTCGGTCCGCAACAACAGATGCCGGGCACGCTATCCACTTCGCCACGGTCACAGACTCTGGAGGCGGTACGAACGCGCCTTTTATATCGACCACTCTCCCGGTCGGCTGGATGGTGTTGACCTCTGGGAGTGGTAAGGTAAAGTAATTCGTCATTGTTGTGGCCTCCGCGACTAGCACCTGCAACGCGTTTACGCGCCCGTCCCATTCGGCGCGTTTTCAATAAAAGTTCAGTTTTGTCAATGCCTTAACACACCGCGAGGTGGCGACCTTTGCCCAAGCGTCGTAGAAGCGTCGGCCTCGGTCGTAGCATCACGCCAATTTACACCAAAAATAGCTCTGCGACGCGCGCCTGCCTCACCTGGCTGTAACACCGATTTCCATGCTCACGCGCTCGCCCCGAGAAAAATCGCGGCCGGGCTACCGGGGCGGCACGACGCGCTTTGCGTTTCCCTCTAGTCCGGCCGTGGTGTTCAATCACATTTCAACATGCCGCCAAGTTCTGCGTCCAATATGCGACGCTCTTCTGGCTATCACACCTCGTTCTCTGATTACGCTTTCACCGTTAACTACTACAGCTACCACTAGGCTGTGTTTAATCACTTAGCATGGACGTTAGTCGTCGGGATGGAGATGTACCACCAATCATCAAAGTGGGTGCATACAGGTTAAACGGTGCCGTAGCTGCCAGTCATCAATATACATTGTGCAAACTCTCTTATATCAATGTACAGTAAACATTCAGTTACTTATGTAAGGGCACGCTTTACTTTCGTGTTATTCCGATTCCTATGACGGAGGGATCAACCGTGTTTTTTTGCATCTGCTGTGAAGCTTGTGTTTTTTTCGAACTCGACCAACTGAGGGAGGGGGGAAGGGGGGAGCGCCCGCTGCGGTGAGACTTTGCAACCCCCCCTCCCCCAAGTGAGCAACCCTGCGCCGGCCTATGGAGGAAAGAATTTACAAAGTTCTGCGCTCAATCCGTTTATTGCAGTACGTGCAACATACTCACGTTTCTGAGTTCATGCGCCGTTGAGACCTTTATGAGGAGGAGGAATAAACTTTATTATCAACCAGAAATTTAAGTTCCTTGGCCTAGGCCTCCCACGTGGGGGCGTCGAGGTCTTGCCTCTTCGCCGCCTCGCGGGCTTGCTGGATGGCCCATAGCTGATCGTCGAGGTGGGAGCTGCGCAGTGCAGCGCACCATCCCGTCACTTTCCCGATATCACAAGATTTACCCCGACATATACACTACGAACATTTGTAAGATATGCAAGACACAGGTAGCATCGCTCCCTCACATGCTGTGGGAATGTCCCGTCCAGTACCTTTCTGAGGGCATCAGATTTTTTTATCAGTGATTTTGACCGTAAGTTCTTTTATCTATGATTATGACATTCGCCTAATAAACTTGAAGCCACAACGGCATATCCAGTTTATTTAGCCAGCCTGCTTCTCTGAGCACTCTTTTGTGACACAGTGAACTGTTATAACTGCTTTTAACCGCAAAGCTGTGTATGACTAGGCTATTCGTAACTCCGAACGCTCTTGCCCACTCAACAGAATATGATCGTCATCATGATCGGTCTTTGCCTTCAACATTGTGGCAGAACAGCGCAGGAAACGGGACGATGAACGCACAGGACACGGCGCTGCGTCCTGCATGTTCTTAGTCCCGTTTTCTGCGCTGTTCTGCCACAATGTTTATGAACAAGCTAGCCCACCTAAGAAACCTTGTGTTTCACCTTCGAATTTTCAATAACCCGCGACCTCACCAGGGTGGTACCTCACCTGCTGTAGGGCTACTATGGCGGTAGAACTGCACTAGAAGAGACACTTGGGCTGGTTGGTGATTCATCATTGTGAAGGAAAACAGCGCTACAAATGGACGAGGACTAAGGAAGAAAAACACGACACAGGCGCTGAACTCGCAACGGTAGACCCTCCATATCGTCTGCTGCGCAGACGATATGGAGGGTCATGTGACCGAGTCAGCTGCTGTATATATATGTGCGTGTGTTTTCCAATAAAGTTTAGTTGCGAGTTCAGCGCCTGTGTCGTGTTTTTCTTCCTTAGTCCTCGTCCATTTGCAGCGCTGTTTTTCTTCACAATGATACTATGGCGGGTGGGAAAATATTCCTCAAGATTACTTTCCCATACCTGGATATCTGCGGTTCTACGTGCCAAAACTGCGATACCGTTACGAGGCATGCCGCGGTGGAGGGCTCCAGAAATTTCGACCATCTGGTGTTCTTTAACGGGCATTGACATCGCACAATACTGGTGCCTGTGGCATCTCGCCTCCGTCGAAATGCGACCGCCGCGGCCACGATCCGACCCGCGACCATCGGGTCAGCAGCAGGGTGCCGTAATCATTATACCGCCGAGGCGTGCGCAGATCTAGATCGAAAGTCGATAACAGCAGGCTTCCCATTATCTGAAGACATACACGGGCGATAAAACGCCACGTCACGGCTGACTCGGGTGCCGCTACGGCGACGCAACGTCTCGCTTCTGGGCGAGTGGTGGTCTGCCTTCCGCGATATCAGCTGCTACAATTCCCTTAGTGAAAACGGCGCGCGCGCCCGGATTTATTCGACGCGGATTGCCGCGATCTGCTCGTTGACTGCTTCGGTTGGCTCGCGTGGCCTGTAGGCTTTCACTGCATGTTTAACTTGAGTTGAAGCCGCCGTTGATAGTGCCCAGTGCGCTGTGTTGCAGATGGTTGTGTTCTCCTATACCTGTTGATCCGCTTTGCTGAAGTGACGCAAAGATCGCCCGCTATACATTTCTTTTCCGTTGGCCGGGGCGCGTGCAGTGTACAGCGTGGATATTTCAGTTACAGACGATTCAGTCTTTGCACCACACTGGGTCAAGCAATGTTAGCCTTGCACTGCAGGAGTCAGTTTGGTTGGCGACGTATTCTACGGACATTCCCTCCAAAATACACTCACGCCAGAAATGTCTAGGTGAGCACTTCGTCTTTTCTTATTACCCCGTTCTTCTTTTTTCAGCTTACGATTGCTGTTTCTCAAGTTTTAGGAGTTTAGCGGCAGAGGTTTGCTCCGTTCCGACAACCCTGCCTATTCGTAAGGTTCAATAAATAAATGGCTTTGTGGCGCATTGAAGTGCTCGTGTTGTAGTGGCATCATAGTTGCAAGTTGGATTCATGACGTCACGCTATCAACACATCGCGCGCACGTTCGGTGCTCAATCAGGCGCGGAGGTCAATAACGTTGTCCGGGTAACGCCTTTATCGTGGTGATGCAGGTTGACCTCTGCAGTTACGTCGTGGCAACCGTAACGTTGTAGCACCACTACATTAACAAACTGCGCCCGTGACGTCACGCTGACGCTAAAGGTTGTTCCATATTCCTCGCCAGCTTAGACAACTGAATTTTTATGACTATCACGTTCACTGATATGTTGAGCAGTGATAATCTCATCGTTCTGTCACTCTTCCGGCAAATTGTGTGCAGCAACCTTCGCCGCCTCAGTCATTTTACCCGCAGAATGGCGCCACAGGAGTTTCTGGATATTTCTAGTTACCACAATGACCCTCGTTCACTTGTTTGTTTTCTTGTTTCTTCCGTTTTTGTGCACGCTTAAAGTCTGTAGCGTAATTAGGCGTTCCACGCTCGTGGTTCTGAGTTTGCTCTCTCGTAGCCTGTTGTGAATCCCTATATGCGCAGAGCCTGAATGTCTAAGCGTGTTGCGGATCAATGTTGAAGTTTTCCGAAATGATGGTAAAATGTGATTACTAATCTCGAATCTCACGTTTCGAGGCTGTGTTTACGTATATTCACATCCTGGTCGAACTATAAGAATGATATCAAGAGAGGAAATAACTGTCTTTATTGTAAAAAACGTAATAAAAACGTAGAGCAGGTGTTTCTGCGAAGTGATGTTTTATGCGCTTGTGGTGTAGTGGTATGACCACTCAATAAAAAGGTGCCACACCCACCAAACAGTCTCATTGCACAGAAGTAGGGGGGCAACGTGTTTTGGACAGTTTAGCCGGGATTGTTGCGAGGACAAAATTTACCGTGCGAAATGCTGAATAGCCTTATATATTCTCGGAAACTCATCATTTGGAGCAAACCTGCGGATTTAGGAATCTAACGTCAGTTCTATGATCCAGCCCGAGCGGATTAAGCAACTAAGTAGGCAAGCGAACCTTGCTCGGGATATAGGACACGCTACCCTACATTCGAACATATATTAACTGTCGACCAATTACAGAACTTTACGTGTGATGAAAAGTGTATTATCCATACAACTCTTCGGCAAAGTATACAAGGCCTCGTAATAAAATCATCGGTTTTGCACCTAAAGCCTCACATATGAATAAAACGTTCCTTAGTTTTATTAAAGCTAAATAATCGTAACGCTTCGCTAAAGAGAACGTCCATGTTGCGACCTGTATATGCACTGCAGAGAGTGCAGCTGCGAATCCTTGTTTGCTGACCCGACAATGCAACCTAAGTTCAAAGATAGGGTCGCACGTTACATTGAAGGAGCACATAGCGTTAACAAAGCGGGTTATTCATTTGTCGCGATACCCTCAATCACGTTACTTGCCGCAGAGTTCCTGGAAGCGCGTCATTGAATTATTCTTTGTCTGCTTATGGTTTTTTTTAGCACGTGTTAACCTAACCACACATATATATGTTTGCTTTTTTCCATAAATATTGAGTTGATAGTTTGCGCCGTGTCCATTTTCCTTCATCTTGTGTTATCGTTCTTTTGCGCACAACCGTTCGAAGATTACACGAAGCATGAAAGCAAGCAACGGCTTTAAAGAGAATCTAAATATAGCCTCCGGCACGAGCACTTGCATGAAAGCGATCTAGGAGGCCGTGTAATTTTTCTAATCGCTAGACAATAGCCTTCCAGATTTGTTTTCCTGCGGTCGCAATCTATAAGGCTGTGAAGACTACGCTCACAAGCTAGGTGCGCTGCGAACCCTAATCGGCCGCAGGGGCCCATGGAAGTCTCCTCTCTTATCCGTGTGTATGTTACTCTATGTCTCACCTTTGAGTCGTCATAGGCGAATGCTTAAGGCACAGTGCGACTTCTACCCTTTATCTTCCAGAAGAAGGGTGCCTTTCGAAAAGCCGCGCAGGAAATGTAATATCACACGGCAGAACACTTCCGGCTATGGCAAACTTCACGGAGCCACCAAATATACACGCGAAACGGCGCCCTCTTTCGTTACAGTAACAAAAGTATGTCAAGTTCCCTTTGCAACTTTTTTCGAAATTGTTCATATTGAAACAGCGCAAATGACGTAGGACACAGAAATACTTAACAACAGAAGCGCTGAACTGACAACTGAATGCTTTATTCGGGCGAAACATAGAGAGAAGAAGAAATAACAAAAAATGCGCAAGCAACCTATGCACATGACAAAAAGACTACACTTGTAACATCATTGTGTCTTCTCCAAGTACGTCAACTCGCAATCAAGTAACGCGATCGACGGTGCGCTCACACACGGGTCACCGTTTTTGCAGATAGCGAAAACTTCAGCTATCCCTCTTATGCGAGAATCCGTGCGTCTAAAAATGGTGGTCGTCACACGGATTCTCGCATAAGAGAGATAACTGAAGCCTCCGCTATCTGCAAAAACGGTGACATGTGTGTCAGCGCACCGTCGATTGCGTTACTTGATTGCGAGTTGACGTACTTGGAGAAGACACAATGATGTTACAAGTGTAGTCCTTTTTCATGTGCATAGGTAGCGTGCGCATTTTTTGTTCCTTCTTCTTCTCTATTTCTATATTTCGCCTGAATAAAGCATTCAGTTGTTAGTTCAGCGCTTGTGTTGTCAAGTCTTTTTGTGTCCTACGTATTTTGCGCTGTTTCAATATGAAGGCAAACCAACTAGCCCAACTCTCAATTTTGCTGCGAAATAGTTCATCATAAGTACAGACATTTTGTCCCGATAATAAACGCTTTCATAGCTTTCCTGGAGCTTTAGCGAACCTTATTCCAATCTATTTGAGTATGGCTCAGAGTACGCTGTTGAACTCATAATTATTAAAGAAAAACTTCGGTTACCTTCTTTAAAAGAAGCAGTGGTGAGGTCACTACTGCAGAGATTGCAATATAGGAACCGTGCAACCTCGAAAGACATGGTGAAATGCAGGGTTTAGATTCGCAAGCATGTGCAGCAGGGTTCTCAAACTCACCTCTGCTAGCGGGCCGCCGTGACAAAATTTAGTCCCGCAAGGGCTGGGACAGTGAAGAAGGTAAAAGCGGGCTGAGAGGCGGGGGGGGGGGGGGGTGTTGAACATTATGTCACCTAACACTGCCATTTGAAACAACACAATTCCCATATCTCACATATTGATTATTTATCAAAGTCATTTGCTTTCGCGTGAGGCTTCATGAAACATATCAATACGGATCCCCAGATTGACTCAAATCTGGACGCTGATTGTTAAATATAGATTTTTTTGCGCGGATATGTTTCAAGACACAGTGACCGCGTGGGGTACCTCACGAAAAAAATATGCTTGACACCCGTCCCGTCTCTATGGATTACCTGAACAACGCGTTATTAGTCGGAATAGGCGAGTAAATAATACGAGGATTATTTAGCAAAGTTACAAACATGTTATTGCATGTGATGCCGCAGGCCGCAAGCGAAACACCCGCGGGCCGCGTGTTTGAGAACCCTGGTGTAAAGCAATAGCGCGGTTTTGTTTAGTTCCTACGGGTTATTTTGAAGGACTGCCGACGCCAAAATTGCAAACTCGAGCTATTTGTGTTGTTTGATCGCCCTGCATGCGTAGACACTTTCTGACAGATTAATATTGGCAAACCTCGCCTTTAAGACATTTTATTTGATTATAGGATCAGCGTAAGGGCTCATCTGAGTTAGCAGCACCTCGCGTTATGTTGAGCTAGTAAAGCGAGTATTGTCGACGCCACAGACACGTATGCGGTGCGCGCTCAATACCACGACTGGCACCTGGCGGGGATTATTGAGGCGAAAACTTTAGATGCCTCATGAAACGCGAAACTGACTGTCGGCGTCGGCGGCGTCAACACGAGTGATGCAAAAGGTCATCATGTGATGATATCACCGCTTGACGGCATCCCATCATGATCGCAAGCTGATCCTGACGTCACACGGTGACATCATGGATTTCGAAAGGGAAGATGGATTTCGCCTTCGAGCCGTCTTAGACATGTGCATAAGAGACCGTTGGAGATTTTGTTCCTCGCTTCTTCTCGCTCTGTTGTCGGGCTGCTCTCAGGGTGGTTCTGGCTACTTACGCTGATGCCTTCCTACCATTACAATGCGTTGGCGGGCAACCTGGTGAGAATTCATTGTGCTTTGTGGCTCCAAACGACGCCACAAGACAGAACACAGGAGAAAGCGCTTTGCCCTCTCTTCTGTCTTGTGACGTCGTTCTGCGTTCAAAAGCACAATGCCTTCTTAAGATAGCAAAAATTTAAGTGAAGACCACATTAGGGGACCTCGCTGTGGTGTCGTCTCATGTCGCTTGGCGTCACGCTGGCAAAACCATGTATAGCAGGGGGGTAGCCAGAAATTTTTTTCGGGGGGGGGGGGGGTTTCAACCATACTTTATGTATGTTCGTGCGTGCGTTTGTATGTGTGCGTGCCTATATACGCAAGCAAAACTGAAAATTTTCGGGGGGGCTTTGAACCCCCCCCGCCCCTTGGCTACGCCTCTGATGTATAGCATAGCCATGTGTAGTATAGTATATCTACGGACGCTCGATAAAAAAATGTATGTGGCCTGTTGCGCCGCGCTGGTACACTTGGGTACAAGTGGGAACGATGTGTTGACAGTTTCGTCAGGGTATACAGTGCAGTTGAAAGTCAATTTAACGAAGTGATGGGGATGTTGAAGTTCTTTCTTTATATCGGGAATTTCCTAAAATCCAGAAAGAGTTCTTGCTCCTTCTAAATCTAAAATTGTAGCGTAGCGGCACCCAAAAGCTACAATGCCATTATCTTTCTTCTTCTTTCTTTTCTCTTCTTCTGTCGTTTCTTTCTTTCTTCTTTCTTTCTTTCTTTCTTTCTTTTCTTTCTTTCTTTCTTTCTCTTCTTTCTTTTCTTTCTTTCTTTCTTTCGTTCTTTCTTTATTTAGTCTTTCTTCTATTATTATTTATTCTTTTCTTTCTTTCTTTTTCTTTTTTCC